>NC_141153.1:38835000-39435000 GCF_053477565.2 Lygodium microphyllum | reverse complement strand
TTACAAGAAGGATAAAATGAGAAGTTAATGTGGTGAAAGAGAGAAGGAAATTGCATGTAGCCAATAATCTGCACCTTCGTAACTTCAAACTAGTGAAGAATCTGAAAAAAGCTTCTTGTGCAACTTTGTACAGATCAAATTTATCAGATTACGCGTGAATTTTCTTGAAATTCACTTTCCTTTGGGATTTATTGAAATTATAAAAAATGGCTTCCAAAAGCTGCTTTGACTTTAGTTCTTCATATACATATAAACATGTGACAGAGGGGGTCCATGCTTGTAAGATTTTGTGTAAGATCAAAATGACACCATGATGTGGATATTGACTTGTGTACAAGGGTGAGGTGTCCTCTAATGATGGTGATAGATTCCAAATCTTGGTGATGCAAGTGGAACCCACGTGTAGTTGGAGGCTAGTCCTTTGAAAAAATCTATGCACTCACTCAGTCCCTAGGTGTAATCCATTTCCATCTTCACCAAGAGAGCCTATCCCTTTTACCCTTTACATCGACATCCCTCCTAAGAACTTGTTCCCCCACTTGCTAGGGTTATCATAACCGAGAAGCAATAATGTAGCATACCTAGTGCTTGAAGAGTAAACCCAAAGTGATATGGTAAGGCTCTTGATAGGGGGTTTGGCCAATTTTTGTGGTAGAAATCTTGTTTGTAAAAAACCCAGATCATATACTACTATAATACTTCTTCATACTTGTTATTGTCTACTCATCTCTTTGATATAGTGAAGCTATATCCATCCTTAAGGTGTAGACATCCCTTGTGTGATGTCATTGTAGGGCGACATAGGCCTCTCTTTTTTTCTAGTGCTAGCATGGCATGTTTCCTCTCCTCTTTCTTATGGTTCCCAAGGATCTTTAGTAAATCATCAAAGACGTGTCTAGGCCCTTGTGTGATGTGGCATGTGAGATTATTTTTCTTCTACCCTTGGGATCTTCTTGCCCCTCCTCTCTGATTCTACTTTCTTTGTGGCTACTCTCTTTGATCTAGTGACCACTAGTTCTTCTAATCTACTTTTGGAGACTAGGAAATATATTGCACCTAGCCACGGTGTTACCAAGATGGATTTGTTTCTCCCTTCTTCTACAAGAGTTAAGGGTAGGGATGGTAGGTTTAGGGGTGGTAAGTTCAAGTGTGGTGTGGCTTTTCTGCATGTTGGCTTGGTGGTCAAAGTGGTAGTAATGGTCATGGTTGGATTAGATTTTTCCCCTTGTCTCCAACCCCATGGTGTCCCCCATTGCTGAACTTCCTACTTTTTGTTTACTTTTACTTAATCCTATAGTGAAGACAATGAATTAGATTATTTGTAGATGAAAGGACATTGTGCACAATAAGAGATAGAGGCAATGTAGAAAATGGAGTGAATTGTAATTAATCGTTTCATTGCTAGTAGATGTATATATACATGGTACATTAAATGAGGTAGGTGAGCTTCTTCTCTAAATATCTGAGATATTTACAAAGCAAATATGTATGGGATCCTTTTGTCCACATATTTTCTTATCCTTATCTTATCCATACTTTTATCCTTCCATCCCCCCTCAAAAGGATTACATTCAATTGAACAATTCAACTGGAATATTCTCCCCTCCCCATTAGAGCATGCAAAGGATTTGCATGGAAATTTTATGCTTCAAGTGGGGAACTGATTTGGTGAGGAAATCAACATCATTATCACATGATAGCACATATTGAAGGATGATATGGTAATTTTCAACTAATTCACACACAAAATGATATCTCATATCAATATAGCGGAGTTTCATACTTAATTTAGGACCTTGAATGATAGAGATTGAGGCTTTTTTGTCGGTGAAGATGGAAATTTGTTGAGGCTCGTATCCAAAGCCAATATCTTAAAAGAGTTTCTTAAGGTAAATAACTTCCTGGGAAGCCATGCTACATGCCATATATTGTGCTTCCATAGTAGAAAGTGCTATGGAGTGTTGTTGTTTGGTGTTGGGCCTCCTACTAGTGTAATGATAAAACGAGTGAGAGATCTTTGAGTAGCAAGATCACTACCCCAATCTTCATCTGAATATGCTCTTAAAAGAAAATCATTACTGTCTTTTGTAAAACATATCCCCACATTAGATGTCACCTTCAGGTATTGTAAGACACATTTGAATATGCTGTTAAAAGAAAATCATTGTTGTCTTTTGTAAAACATATCCCCACATTAGATGCCACCATCTAAATATGCTCTTAAAAGAAAATCATTGCTTCGTTTTGTAAAACATGTCCCCACATTAGATGTCACCTTGAGGTATCGTAAGACACATTTGAGTTGCTTCGAATGTTCATAAGTGGGTTGATGCATGGCTTTAGAAAGATTATGTCCTACATAAGACAAATCTAGACGGGTACAAGTAATTAGATACCAAAGATATCCAAGTGCTTCCATATAAGGGATAGTCTCCATTTCATGAGCCTGCTCAGTTGAAAGATAATGAGATGAGGATGGATTCAGTTGGAGATTCTAGGCAAGCGGAGTGACCATGGGATTACAGTGGAGCATGGAGTAACGTGAGAGAATAGACATAATGTAGGTATGTTAATGCACTTTGATAGATGTGGATAATTGTTCAATTTCAATGCCAATACAGTAATGCATAGGACCATAATTTGTGATAGCAAAATATGAATATATAACAAATTTTTCTTTGGACATGGCATGAGGAGAGTTGGTAAGAATGGGAATGTCATCAACATAGAGGCCTAGGATAATGACGGTGTTGCCTTCAAGAAGAATATAAATGTTATGATCAGTGTCTGGCCACCTAAATCCATGGTATATTAAGTGAGAATGATTCCGAATGTACCATTGCCTTGGTGCCTATTTCAGGCCACAAAGTTCTTTATGGAATAAATAGACATGAGTAGGAAATTTTGGATCAACAAAGTTTGGGGGTTGAGACATATAGATTTTCTCTTCTAAGTGACCATGTAAGAAGGCAGTTTTGACATCAACATGATGAAGAATTAATTTGAAATGAGTAGCCATGGGGAGTATTATCTATAAGGAGGTTAAAGATAGTACAGGAGAGAATGTACTTTCGTAATGGAGGCCTTCCATTTCTTCGAAACCATGAGCTAGAAATCAGGCTTTATACTTGTCAATAGAGCCATCTGGTTTGAGCTTTTTGCAAAGTACCCATTTGCAGCACTGATTGCAGATTCTCTAAGAGGAAGTGGAACCAATGTCCAAGTATTGTTATGAAGAAGAGCCTTGTATTCTTTGAGCATTGCGGCTTGCCATTGAGAGGCTTCATGAATCTGAAGTACTTGACTAACAGAAGGGCAGTTTGGTGGCTTGGGAATGGTGGTTAGAGGCAAATCGTGAGCTTGTCCAAGGGAAAATTTGGCTTGGAGATGAAGGTTATGTAAGCTTTTGTAGGAAGGAGTTGGTTGGGAGTGAGCTTCATCAATGTTGGAGTTGGAAGAGCTGAAGAGAGTAATGGGCATTGAAGGGGAAGTTGGAGATGGAGGTCCAAGAGTGGTGACAATGAGAGTAGTAGGGGAAGAATTACTTGAAGTGGAGGACATTGCATTTATGCGAGTAGACCTTCAAAGTTTGGAGGATGCTGGATCAATATGAGCTTCAATGGATAATTTTGGAGCTAATTTTTGAGAAGAGGAAGTATTTAGAGGGATTGACTTGGTTGTAGGATATTGGACCTGTGAGAGTGGAAGGACAGGAGTTTGTTGTTGCTTAAGTAGCTCTTTAGCTGTGGATAGTGAGTTGGAAATTGAAAGGAGAGAGAGACAATCATTCACACATAGTGTTGATGAGTTGTAGCAGCAAGGCGGCTACTGAATGGAGTTTTCTGCTGATGTAGCTGCTCTTCCAGGTATGGTGACCTGGTTTGCAAGCGATTGATGCAGTTGCTGCATGGCAGGAGGAGAAGGCACATTTTCAACTAATGTGATCTTTAAAGCCTGTGTGATTGACACTACAGAGGAAGGCACCAATTTTCCAACTTTTGGCTTGAGTGATGAGTTGGATATTAAGTCATTAAGGTTATATTTTACATGATTTGGGGCTTGTCCATATGTGGCATATGGTGTGGGCTATTCTATATGGAATAAGGGAGATGACAATGGTGAAGAACATGAATGGAGGGAAACATGAAGAGAAGATTGTGTAGAAGATATAGTGGGCCCGGATAAATGTTGAATCAGATAATGTGATAGCATATGGGACAACGGGATAAAGTGTCAGAGATTGAGGTTGTGTGGTGGTAGAGCCTGCCGGAAGGAGATCGATTTCATGAAATATGGTGCTTCTGCCCATAAATGAAGACCTTGTTGTGTGGATCATGAAATCGATAGTCTTTGTGACCATGAGGCTCACCATATCCCGTAAAAATTAAATGTATGGCTCTGGGAGAGAATTTGGATTTGTGATTCATGTTGGCAAGAAAGGCAGTGCATCCAAAGACATTTAGATGTGATAGGTCAAGAGGGTGAACAAACCACAAACCGTAAGGAGTGTTATTGTGTAGAGAGTTGGAGTACAACCTGTTTTGTAGATATGTTGTTGTAGTAATTCCTTCCTCCCAATATTCTTTTCCAAGACGAGCTAGTGATAGCAAAGTTCTTGTAGCATTTAGTAGAGTACGATTCTTGTGTTCAACAACTCCATTTTGCTATGGATGATGTGGTATGGTAAGCTCATGTTGAATGCCAAAGGCTTTGCAATAATCTTCGAACTCATTTGATGTATATTCTCCTCCATTGTCTATACAAAGAGCTTTGATTTGTAATTTGTGCTTATTTTCAACTGCTTCCTTATATTCTTGGAACTTGGGGAAGACTTGTGACTTCCTTGTGAGAAAATATACAAAAATATATCTTGAATAATCATCAATAAGCACCATAAAATATTTTGCTCCAGTGAGAGATACAGGATTGATAGGACCACAAATGTCGAAATGCAATAATTGAAGAGGTTGAGTCATAATGGAGTAGAATTTGGGGTAAGGAAGATTTGTGGCTTTGCTGAAAGCACAAGCTTGACAAAATGGAAGTTGAGAGAGGGAAGGTATCTTAGCTTGAATGGCATTTGTCTGGCAGCCATTTTATAGGAAGTGTGATACACCCACATGGCTACCATTAGCTTATTGTCCTAATCACTTCTTCATGAAGCAAAGACAATTTCGGTCAGTACATTGATCAAGATTTTACTTATTGCCTCTCCACTTGACCATTGGCCTTGGAATAGTATGGTGGTGATTTCTAATGGATAACTAGAAAGGTGAAAAACATATGCTTAATTACCTCATGGATAAAGTGTGTGCCCTAATTGCTAACTAATTCAATGGGGCAGCCAAATCAAGAAATGACTTGCTCTCGAAGAAATTTAGTAGTGTTCATTGCATCATTCTTCCTCATTGCTTGTGCTTCTGCTCACTTTGTAAGTGGCTACAATGATGTATTTTGCTTTAAAGTAATGAGTAGTAGGACTAATGGATCCAATGAAGTCGATGCCCCATTTTTGAATGGTTGGCATGCTATTACTAGCATCAACTTCATTTTTTCCTTTTGTATAGGAACTTTTGTATGATGGCACTCATCATAGTGCTTAACATACTTGGCAACATCAGGGATTAGTGTAGGTCACTGCAATTGAGACTGCTTAATCATCTATGTATAGTAGTGTCTCCACTGAAGCGTCCTTTTGTAATTCCACCATGTGCTTCAATGAGCATATTGTGCATCTCATTTTCACAAAATGCACCATCTCAATAGGACATACTTTCCTAATGGGCAAAGCTGACCAGTAATCAACTGACAAGGTTGAAATTTCCAAATGAGGCACATTACTCTAGCTTTCTCGATCAGGGAATCAGGGATTTTATTTTCTAGAATCCGCATTATATCATCTGCCTAGTAAAAGGACTAAGGTCTGCTTTGTAAAGCTCATTTCCACTAGATATTCTGAAAAGGTGAGCATCATTTAGATTGTCCATATAATGTCTTTCTCAATAGGTTCTCCAATGGGTATATAGGACATTGAAAGGTGAGAAGGATCGAAGCTTGCACGCAAGCTATGGCGGGAGAGCAAGAGCAAGAAAGAGAGAGACAAGAAATGGGAACTCCAACAGTCACAATGTGTGACCGGGCCTTCCTTTATTCAAACTGTCACTAAAAGAATAAAGAATAAAGTGACGTGACGGGCGCCCGCCACCTGCAGTGTGCAGTGGCGGGTACTGTCAGTGTAGTAATACACGGGGCGGCACGGCGGAGGCGCCTTTACCCCCAACAACCTCCCACTTAAAGGCGAATCTGCCCTAGTGAGAGAGAAAAGAAAAAGAAAAGACAGTACAAATGTACATAGGTGAGGAAAGGTGACATCTCATCCAACGCCCATCAACCTCCTGAGGAAGGCAAAGCGCTCAGTAGTGAGGCTCTTCGTGAGCAAATCTGCAGGATTCTCGTCAGTGGAGATCTTGACAAGGTCAACAGACCTGTCCTCCACGACACCACGTATGAAGTGATACCTCACCTCAATGTGTTTCGTCTTCGCATGGAAGACCGGATTCTTAGCCAACTGAATGGCACTCATAGAATCCGAATGCAGTGTAGGTGTAGCATCAATCCCAAGGTCAGCAACTAGACGGCCTAACCATATGGCCTCCTTGCAAGCCTCAGTGGCTGCAACATACTCGGCCTCAGTGGTAGACAAAGCCGTACACTTCTGAACCCTGGACATCCAAGAGATAGCCCCTCCAGCATAGGTGAATACATAGCCAGAAGTGGACTTCCTACTATCTGCATGTCCTGCATAATCGGAGTCAGTGTACCCCACGACCCCTGTATCCTGGCTGCCATAGCAAATACACATATCTGCTGTGCCCTTCAGGTACCTCATGATACCCTTCACGGCATCCCAATGTCTGCTGCCAGGTGTAGCCATATAGCGTGCCACAACACCAACTGCATGTGCAATATCTGGACGAGTGGCTATCATAGCATACATCAAAGTGCCCACGGCTGATGCATAAGGGATCTTGGCCATCTCGGCCCTCTGCTCATCTGTCTGCGGACAATCGGCCTGTGATACCTTCACATAAGA
Source organism: Lygodium microphyllum (assembly GCF_053477565.2). NCBI lineage: Eukaryota > Viridiplantae > Streptophyta > Polypodiopsida > Schizaeales > Lygodiaceae > Lygodium > Lygodium microphyllum. The sequence goes on along the minus strand of NC_141153.1, from coordinate 39,427,907 downwards.
AGGTAATGGACAGCCAATAGGCTTTATGTCCTGCATGCGCAAGCGCTCAAGGACTTTATGAATGTACTCCCGCTGTGAGAGATACAAAAGTCCCTGATGCCTATCGCGCTTAATGCGCATCCCAAGTATATGTGAGGCCTGTCCCAAATCCTTCATCTCAAAGCTCTTCTTTAGCTGAGATTTAAGAGCATCTAGCTCATCATGAGCTTTCCCTACTATCAGCATATCATCAACATAGAGTACCAAGATAAGCAAACTGCCATCACGGGCTTTCTTCGTGTAAAGACACGGATCCATAGCACTCCTGTTGTAGCCCTGTGACTGCATAAAGGCATCAAACTTATGATACCATTCCCTAGGTGCCTGCTTCAAGCCATACAAGCTCTTCTTCAACTTGCACACTAGGTGCTCCCTGCCAGGTTCTGCAAAGCCCTTAGGCTGATCCATATAGATCTCATCATGCAAGTCCCCATGTAGAAAAGCCATCTTGACATCCATCTGATATAGATCTAAGTCAAGCTGTGCAACCAAAGCCAAGACTAAGCACAGGGTGGTCATCTTAACCACAGGAGAGAAGACCTCATCAAAGTCCACACCATGTTCCTGCTTAAAACCCTTTGCTACCAATCTAGCCTTGTATGCCGGCTTGGGGTGTCCAGGGGTACTTTTCAGCTTGTACACCCACTTGCATGGCAAAGCCTTCTTGCCCTTAGGCAAGGCAACCAAATTCCAAGTCTCATTCTTATGCAGGGAGTCTATCTCAGACTGCATAGCCCTCTCCCAGGAGTGACTGTCACCCCTGCGCATAGCCTCATCATAAGTGAAAGGCTCTCCTGCATCTGTAACCAAAACATAATGCATAGAGGGCTGAAATCTGTCAGGTGGACTTCTATCTCTAGCAGACCGTCTCACCGCAGGCTCTGCTGCCTGTCTAACTACCTGTCCAACATCCTGGCCCTGTGGAGGAACTGCTGCAGGCTGTACTACTGGCTGTGATGGAGCTTTAGGCTCCTCCTGAAAGATCACTCTGCGGATCTCAACCACCTTCTCAGGCTGCCTGTGCATCTTGTCTTCATGGAAGACGACATCATGGCTGCGTACTATTTTCCGCGCCTGTGGATCCCATAGGCGATAGCCCATCTCTCCTGACTCACCATAGCCAAGGAATATGCATTTAATGCTCTTTGGATCCAATTTACTCCTCTTGTCCTTGGGCACATGGCAAAATGCCTCACATCCAAAGACACGGAGATGCGCATAAGAGGGTGGCTTACCAGCCCAAACTTCCTCTGCAACCTGGAAATCCAATCCACTGGAAGGCGATCGGTTTATGACATGCACTGACGTACTAACTGCCTCAGCCCAAAAACTCGGGGGTAGGCCTGCATGGCTAAGCATAGAGCGCACACGCTCCTGAATAGTCCTGTTCATGCGCTCAGCCAAACCATTCTGGGGTGGGGTGTAAGGGGCGGTCAACTGACGCTTAATACCCCTGTCATCACAAAACTGCTCAAAAGCATGCGAGACATATTCTCCCCCATTATCTGTCCTAAGGCATTTCAGCCTATACCCAGTCTGGTTCTCAACAAGAGCAAGCCATCTCTGAAAAACTGCCAAGACATCGGACTTCTGCTTTATGGGATAAGCCCACACTTTCCTAGAAAAATCATCAATGAAGGTAACGAAGTACTTCGCGCCACCCATAGACATGCAAGGCATAGGCCCACAAACATCGGAATGCACCAATGCCAAGGGCTCACTCATGCGTGGCCTACCCGATTTCTTATGCGTAGACCTATTCTGCTTACCATAAAGACAATGATCACACGAGTCAAAACATGCATAATCCAAAGGCGGAAGATACTGCAAACCAGATAACATTTTCATTCCTTTCAAAGACATATGCCCCAAACGGGCATGCCAAAGTGATACATGTGGGATAGAGCCCACTGCCAAAACATGGTCTACAGAAGACCCAGATACAACAAGAGGATAGAGGCTGCCAGCCTTGGCGCCTCTAGCAAGCACAAGTCTGCCTTTTGTAATCTTCCAGGTAGAATCCCCAAAACAGACATGAAATCCAGCATCATCCAACTATCCTGCAGACATAAGACTACGCGTAAGCACAGGTACATGACGTACATCCCTGAGCAAAAAGGAACTACCAGTGGAAAACTGCAACTGAATATCTCCACAGCCCACAATATCAAGAGACCTGTCATCTCCAAGTTTGACTGATCCAGATACAGTACGGTAAGAGTGAAACCACTCACGGTAAGGCGTCACATGGAAGGACGCACCTAAATCCAATAACCAGCACTGTGCATACATACTAGGTGTCTCAGTCAAGTGTGAAGCATCAGAAGAACTAGCTGCAAGTATAAACTCATCACCACCATCGGACTCTTCAGTCTGCGTGACATTAATTTCCTCAATCTTGACGTTGGACTTCGCAGGTACTATGCTGCGATCAGAGGACTTCTCCTACACTTTATCTTTCCCCTTATCCTTGCGCTTCTCATTGCGCAACTCATGACACTGTGGTCTAATATGGCCCTTTTTCCCACAATGATGACAAGTGACATTTGCATTGCGTCCACGCGACTTACTACGCGACTTGCCACCACGAGATTTAGACCGACCCTTCTGCGAGTCACGGCCTCGGCCATTACCACGGTCATACCTGTCATTCCTGCCTCTAACTGTCAAAGCATGACTACCACGAGAGGCATCCAAGTTTTTGCGATTCACCTCTTCCTGAAGAAGAGCACTCTCAACATCTGCCAATTTTAGAGTAGCACTAGAGGCACAAAGAGCAGTGCGGAATACATCCCATGACTCATTCAGAGTTCCAAGCAAGAAAAGAGGAGTTACTTCCTCTCCAAAGGTGATATCCTACGAAGTCAGGTTCTTCAGTATAGCATGGAACTGGCTCAAGTGAGCAGACATAGTCGCATTATCCTTCATGCGCAGATCCATAAGCTGCTTCAACCAGTACATCTGACTCGCCGGACTTTTCTTATCATAAAGATTCTTGATCTTATTCCATAGATCCCATGCACTCTGTGCTTCCTCAAATACATTATAATGTACCTATTCAGTGAGAGACAATACAATCGTGGACTTGCATAGCTCATCAAGTTCAAGCCAGTCGTCAATGTCCATAGTTTCAGGCTGCTCCCCACTCAACCGAAGTGGCTTAATCTGAGATTTCTGCACCAAAACCTGCCATATTTGACTCTTCCAGTAAGAGTAGTTGGTACCATCCAACTTGGTAATGTTAAAGATGGCACTATCATGCGAAGATGACGCCATTATGCAGGCTGGAAATGCCCAAACAGTCCAAAACTGCTTGCTGTTTTACTGCAGAAACTGCCCAAAAATGACCAAAACGGGGTCCAAAGGGTGAGCAAAGTGTGCCAAAAGTTGCTGCCCACTTAGTACTAGGTGCGGTACACCAAATCAAGATATTTCAGCATGAAAAGTACACCTCAGTCCACCAATAACTGCTTGCTGTAATAAATTGCAGGTATGCAGTCTAGAGAGCAAACTGTCCCAAAATAGGATCCAATGTCAAGCAAACAATGCTAGGTCCAAAGCCGGCATGAAACGGACATAAGCAAGGCCAATGACAGTGAAAAGAACATGAGCTCAACACCAAGCATGTCAAAATAACATCTGCCAGTGAAAGGCACACCCCCAGACACTCTAGGCAAAGTGTTCCTGTAACTGCCAAAACCTGACACAAATAGGTATCTGCTCAAAGAGAAAGATCCAAATATGAGACTCAGCTCATAAGCATCCTGTGAACCAAGAGTACATCAATGCATATCCATAAAGATCGGAGTATGATCCCAAAGTCTCAATGTGTATGTAGCTGCTCAAGACATAAACTGCTTCAAATACATGTAAGTGCTCCAATAGCATGCAACTGTCAAAGGTCAAGAAAGCATGTAAAATGCTCCCACTGGCACAAAAGGCATACAAAGCGAGCTCAGAAGCTCAAACAACCCAAGAGAAAGCACCAGTGATAAGTGACCCTGTCAATGCATCAAGCGCATCCGAGAGAGCATGACATACATGAAGCACCGGTCGTATTAACCATGAAGCAATACATAAGCCCAAATAAGCTCTCGGTCAACTCAATGACATCCAAATAGCAACCAAGATCAGTGATCAAGTAAGCCGGGAATGCTCAAATACATCCAAATCCAAGCTCCAAATGTCGGTATGGCATACACGAACCAAATAGCATATGTCACGAACCAAAGCATGTAATGCAAAAGCCTAATTGTCAAGCAGAGACATGAGGCATAGGCGGTCCACGAGCATGCCGAGTCGGTCCAAATGCCAGTGAAGACGGAGCTAATGCGAAGCTCAAAAGCATCCCATAATCTCATACATATGCTCCAAGTCGTCCCCAAATGTCAGAGATATCATGCCAAAGCTCAAAGCATACATCCGGTATCGGTAGGTAAGTGCCAAAGCATGTAAAGTACCTTCAGCCCACTGTTATTCCAGCATGTATTTACTGTTCTAAATAGTAGATTTCAGCCCCAAATTCAAGCCAAAATCATGGTCAAACCAAATGCATACATCCCCAATACATCCGGGTAGGAAGTAGACCGCATACGGGCATCAAACAAGGTAACCGGAGTAGAGTATAAGCATTAAATGCCAATGCCAAGTGTGGCTGCCCTGTTTCCAGCACTGTATAACAGTAAATAACAGTCCCAAATCAGCCAATATTTCAAGCCAAAATCATGGCATAATCATGTGCATACATTCCCAAGGCACTAGGCATCATGTAGACCGCATACGGGCATCAAATAGCACAACCGGAATGGAGTATAAGCAACAAATACTAATGCCAATGGTGCTGCCCTGTTTTCAGCCTGTTATGACAGTTTATGACAGTCCCAAATCTGAAGAAATCAGCCCCGAAAGATCAAGACCAATACCCAAAGCTTGAATGACATCAAACATGAAGTCTATAGCCCTCTTGATCAAGGTAGAGAGCAAGAAGCAATGGCCAAGTGTGGAGCTAAAGTAGATGAGTGCTCACAGCCTGGAAAAAATGATGCAATCTGCCCTATTGGTGCTGAACTTGCTGTTGCTCCACATGGGCTGAAAAGGGGGTAATGGGGGGCTCAATGATGGCCCAAGGTAGGCACATACCAAGCCATGAAGGCCCAATGCAAAGGGGAGGGAAGATATGAGCTATGGAGCTCAAGAAGAGTGGCTGCCCTTTGTTCCTGCCCTGTTTCAATCTGAGAATACACTCAAATGCCTGCAAATGCTGAAGCAATACCTCAAGGGCAAGGCCCTGATGAAGCTCAAGAAGGCCAGGATGGAGCTCGGGAAGCCGGGGAGAGTCGGGAGCTCAAGAGGTCGGCTATGGCTGCCGGGATGGAGACCCAATGCGTGAAGCGAGTCGATGCGAAGGTCGGGAAGCACCGAGTCAAGCTCGAGCAAGAGAATGCCAAGCTCTGATACCAGTTGAAAGGTGAGAAGGATCGAAGCTTGCACGCGAGCTATGGCGGGAGAGCAAGAGCAAGAAAGAGAGAGACAAGAAATGGGAACTCCAACAGTCACAATGTGTGACCGGGCCTTCCTTTATTCAAACTGTCACTAAAAGAATAAAGAATAAAGTGACGTGACGGGCGCCCGCCACCTGCAGTGTGCAGTGGCGGGTACTGTCAGTGTAGTAATACACGGGGCGGCACGGCGGAGGCGCCTTTACCCCCAACAGACATATGGTCAGCCATATAATATTGTTTTCCTCTTTGCACTACCATTGAGAAGTTAAATTCCAACATAAGCAATAACCATCTGGCAATGCACTCTATTGCAAAACGTTTATTAATAAGGTAAGGCAATGCCTAATGATCGATAAGGAAGGTGAACAATGTTTCCAAAAGATAATGCCTAAACTTTTTAATGACAAGCACCATTGCTCACCCTTCTTGCTCTATTGTCAAATATTTTAGTCTATGTCATCAATGAGTTTCCTGCTTGAAAAACTCACTAAAAAATCCAAGTTATATTCACCAAGTTGGCACAACACTACTCCCGCAGAAAATTTTGAAGCATCAATGTGTACATTGAAAGTGATGGATCAATCTAGGGCTCTTAAAACATGTGTCAATGTTAGAGCCTCCTTTAGTAGCTCATAGGCTTGCTGGCACTCCTATGTCCACTCAAACATAATCAATAATTTGTATAGTGGCCTAGCAATTAATGCATAATTCAACACGTAGGCTTGCTGGCACTCCTATGACCACTCAAACATAATCAACAATTTGTATAGTGGCCCAACTATTAATGCCCCGTCATTAATATCCAATATGACCTAAGAAGCACTAAACTCCCTTATAGTTGGTCAGAGAAGATGGAAGACCAACAATCACCTTAACTTTTAAGAAGTCGATTGCAATTCCATTTCTCGACACAACATGCCCTAATATGTGGCATGTTTAACCCAAAACTGGCACTTCAAGGGGTTCAATGAGAAACCATATTGTCTACACCATTCAAAGACTATGCGAAGTTTCTTTAAAGTGTTCTTCCTAGTTGGTGTAAGCACATAGGTCATCAACAAATTCTTCCAACACTTCTTGAGAATGTCTTTGAAGATCACACACACGAGGCATTGAAAGATAGCATGGGCTAGAGGGCATGATTATGTAAGCAAACAACCCCCATTCGATGGCAAATGTTATTTTGTGCATATCATCTAGTGGAGTTGCACATGGTTGTATCCTAAAAACCCATTCAAGAAGGTATATGCTTCCTTTTTTGCCACTCTCTCGAGCATATGCTTAGTATAAGGCAAACGATAGTTATATCTCCTAGTAGCTACATTGACTTTTTTGTAGTCTACGCACACTCAAATATTTTCATTCTTCTTTAGTACAATCACAATGGGTGATACCCAATCCATGTGCTTAGTCGCATAAATGAATCCAGTGCCCAAATTTTTTTCAATCTCTTATTTTATAGCATGAGCATACTTTGGATTCATGGAGTAAGCCCTTTGTTTAACAAGTGTTGTATCAGATACCATAGGAATGTTGTGGGTTACTATACTCGGATCAATACCTTTTAGCTCCTCTATGGACCACACGAATACATCAAAGAATTCCTTTAAGAGACCAATGAGGTTATTCTCCTTATTAGATCGTCTGCTATGAATGCTGGTTGGGGCTTTTCACCTTCACTAACTAAGTTGACTCCCTTGACCTTGGTAGGTCCTTTAATGGACTCATTAAAAGTTTGGCCTCGTCTCTTCGCTTAGGTAGGTCCTATGGTTTCTTTTTCTTTTCAACATCTAAATACTTAGATTGCTTCCTCTTTTCCTCCTTCAACCATCTATGCCTCAAGTGGACTAGGAAGTCTCATTTGGTGCATTAGTTCCTAGGGGGATTTGGAATCTCAAGATTGTTATCCAGGCTTATCTTAGAATTGGAGTTGAATTCACAACCTTCACTAGAAGAGGGAGCCTCATCAGGCCGTTGGAGCTCCGGTTTGTTGATCATATTTCATATAATGTTGTGGATGTAGCTTGGGTAAATCATGCTTGCTCGTAGTAAACCACATCTAGGATGCTCCAACCAAGTCTAATCATAATCCACCTTAATGACCCCTTTTTCTGTCTTGAAGGCATTAATGTATTTGGGCTTAGAGTTCATAATGATCTATTCTATTGTATGTCCATCCATGTCATAGTCAATGATTTCCACTTCTTCGCCACTTTTCTCACTTCTCGAGTTGTTGTCCACATATTCTCATCAGAATTCTCTTGTTCAAAAATCTCAATTCATCATCTTGCATGTTTTCATTGTCCTTAAGTAGATCCAATTGTATAAGAGGGTTTAGGTCGTGCACTCTAGTCCATTTCCACTTCATCTCTTCCAAGAGATCTTTGAGAGGTTTTAGGTTGGCCATAGGGTCACAAGCTAATTTCCTCGTCAGATACTCAAGGATCTTGTATAGTTCCAATTTGTTTGGTGGAATGTGGTATGCCATAGACAACAGTCCATCGCTTAATCTTCGTGCCATCATGCATTGAGGTACCATAGGTAAGGTATTGCTCTTGGGTGCAAAGGACTTAGCCTCTTCATTAAAGGTGCTTGGCTTTTCCACAACCCTCTTGTAATCATCCTTATCTTCAAAGAACAACAAGTCAATTGTTGCCAACATATGCATCCAATCATGCTTGCTTTGTGATTCTCCTTTGAGGTCCCCCATGCTTGTAACATTGTATGGCTAAGAACACTCACTTGTGCCCCTGTGTCTACAATGCCTTTTTGCATCATATCTCCCAATGCCACAACAAGTAAGACCACATCCATGTCATTACCTTCCCAAAACACATTGATATATAGTGACCCTATTATAGGAGAGGGTGTTACACTTGGAATATGAATGTCATTATCCACTTCCCTTGCTATTTCTATTCTCTCTTGCCTCTCAACCCACGCCTTAAACATACTCTACAACCCTCAATTTTGACTCGTTAATTGCCCTAAAGTCAACGACACTTGTGTTAGTACAAGAGCTACTAGCAATTCGGCATCAACCTTGTTGGTTACATTCCTACTAGGTGGTTGAGTGTCCATCTCTAGGTCTAGTTGAGGCAAGGTGGGTTCCTCTAGATGGATGTGAGGTTCCTCTCCTTGACTGGTTGTATGTAAGTTGGTGAGGAGGGTGACTCTACACTAAACATGTCATGATCCTCATGTTCTAGTATAGATTCTTTGAGGTGTGCTTGAGCTTCTTTGACCCATCCCCTTACCTTTTCCTTGATCTCCATTTGATGCCTTGGGTCAGGGTATTCCCTTATCTTACCACTTCCCTTCTTCTCACTTTTTGGAGTTGAGGTTTTGGGTTCTATATTGGGTACTTGCCTTCCTAATGCTAGTATTGTAACATTGTTGCTCTTTACATTAATTTTCTTTTCCACTCTTTTTTTTTCTTCTTCTTCTTCTTCTTCCCAATAGAAGAAGTATCAACACTACTAGGTCTAGGTATTGACACCCCAATATGTTTGGCTTGTGCCCTAGTCATCACGTTAAGTGGTATGGGTATGGCATCATCATCAAGGATTTTAATTCCAAATAATCCCAAGGAGACTCATGGCATGTTTGAGCCACCTCCAAGAATTCTTTGAGAATGAAGTGGGCTCCTCCTTCTGTGGTGACTTATCTATAAACCTTCCAATGTGTGCGGAGTTGTGCCAGGAGATTGACATGGGACCATACGCTAGGTCATACTTGCTACATCCACCTACTCAATTAATTGATGGCTCACTTTTAAGACTACTCTAGAATATGCATTTTATGTTGGGGGTAAAGGCGCCTCCGCCTAGCCTCCCTTGTATTACTACACTGACAGTACCTGCCATTGCATACTGCAAGTGGCGGGCGCCCGTCACAGTCAATTATTCTCTATTATTTTAGTGACAATTTAAATAAAGGAAGGCCTGGCCACACATTGTGGTTGTTGGAGTTTCCACTTTGAGTTTCACTCTCTCTCTTGTTCTTGCTCTCCATCCGCCATAGCTCTCATCACCAAGCTTCTTCCTCTCGGTTCCACTTCCCTTTCAACTGGTATCAGAGCAAAGGCATTGGAGCTTGCTCGGCATTCTCTTTAGCTCGGATTTGAAGAGACTCAAGCTTTAATGGCAGCCATGGCACCTTCATTTGTAGGTATGTTTCGATCTCCCGCCTCCTCCCCGATCTTTCGGCCTTCCATTGGCACCTTGTATGGCTGCATCGGAGCCCCCTCAACATTGCCAAGTACTCCAGAGTACTACTGAAGACACCTCAACCCCCAAGAGTAGCCATCACAAAATATAGCGCATTTTTAAGAGGCTGGGTTGATCTCCTCCTGGCATTTCCAGCTCCTTCCCCGAGTTTTCGGCACTGTTGGCAACCTTCCCGGTCATCATTGGACTCCCCGTCATTAGTTATTGGCTCCCGACTATCAATTTGAGTACTTTCACCTTTAGCCATTTCTATATACACATTCCCAGGACTATCAAAACAGGGCAACACTTGACATTTACTGTTTGATGCTTCTTGGCATTGCCCGTTCGATGCCTATTGATGCCCGGTGATGCCCTGATGTTATGGGATGCTATGACTATGCTTTGGGACTGATTTGGAGCAGATTTGGGCACCGATTGAGCTTCATTTGACAATAAATATGCTGTTGTAATACAATGTGCTGAAGCTCATTTACTTGGTGTATGCATTGGTTCTTGGATCCGGGGTGCTTATCGGAGATTTGAATGATCATATCGATGTATTTGGAGATTGTCAAATGATTCTTTTTGGTTCCGGAATGCTTTTGAGCTTGGATTAGGCTCCGCCTTGGTCGTCATTCATTGGCATTTGGCTTCAGTTGGCATGCTTTGGATTGATTTATGCCTATTGTCACTGCTTGACATTTAGGCTTCTTGCATTTATGCTTTGGTCAAATATGGATGCCACTTGGTTTGCCCATGCTTGACAATCGCTTGAAGCTTCATCTTCAAATGTATTTGAGCATTTTGCACCTACTGGGAATTACATTTGGTTGTCAGTTTCATGCTATTTGAATGCTTTTAGGCCTATGCTTTACGGGTCTGAGCTAGCTTGGGATTTATGCTCCTAATGTACCCTACTGGGATTTGGCATGTCTGATGCTATGTACTTGATGTATTAGAGTGTTGCTTGCTCTATTTGCATCTGACTTTACTTTCAATGGGAGCCTCTTGGTATGTTCGAATGTACACAGAGTCTTACTTGCACTTGAGCTTGAGCTTGTGGGATAGTTACATGCATTTGCTCTCTTGAGAGCTTTATGTCTGCAGTTAGTCTATAGTGGGCTGATTTGATATGCCTATTGGGGCAGGCACCTATCTCTGTCATAGGTTTGTCAATTTTGTATGCATCTTGGATGGTTATGTGTTGAGCTTCTTGCTCTATCGGTTGTGCTTGTGCTTGGTCTCTTCTCTTACCCCGAGACCCATTACATGCATGACTTCTAGACCTATGATATGTCTCTTGCCTGACATGTTATTAGTTTGACAGTTCTTGGTACCTTATTGTCCCTTGACACTCATTGTTGGATGTATCTTGCTACTTGAAAGTTGTAGTGGCATATGTATCAGTGATTGCTTCACTTTGGGAAAATTTTACATATTGCTGTCATTTATTCCATCAATCTGAAATCTACAGATTTCGAGCACTTCTATGAGGGTAATGCTTACTGTTTGATGTTAATTTGGTCATATTTGGTGGACAGGTGGTTCTATTGGTGATATCCACTATCTCACCCAGTTTTAGCAGTGATTTTAGTGCATTTTCTGCTAATTACAACAACTTGCAATTTTGCTTTGATTTGGGACAGTGTGGCTAGTCATCTGAAAGACACAACTCTCTTTAACATTGCCAAGTTGGATGGTACCAACTATGGGTATTGGAAGTCCCAGATATGGCAGGTTTTGGTGCAGAAGTTACAGATTAAACCCTTGCGTTTCAAGGGTGTTAAACCCGAGGATATGGATGATGATGTTTGGATGGAAGTTGATGAGCTATGCAAGTCTACCATTATCTTATCACTCTCAGAAGAGGTCCATCATAATGTTGTTGAAGATGAGAATCAGAGTGCATGGGATTTATGCAAGAAGATTCAGGAGCTTTATGCTGAGCAAAGTCCTACGTCACAGATGTATTGACTGAAGTAGTTAATGGACCTTCGCATAAAGAAGGGGACATCCCTATCATCTCATTTCAGTCAGTTTCATGCTATCATGAAGAATTTGTTGTCACAGGGTATTGAGTTCAAAGACAACTTGCACCCGTTGTTTCTGCTTGGCACCTTGCCTAAATCATGGGATGTCTTCTGTACTGCCATATGCATGAACAAGCTTGGTGGGCTGAAAATCAAAGATGTTGAGAGTGCTTTATTGACTGAGGAAATCAACAGGAGAAACAATGATGCTTCCCGCTCTTCACATGCATTGACCATTAGAGGTAGCAGACATGGCAGGTATGATAATGATCATAAGAGCAAGGACTCTCAGAAGTCCAGGTCAAAGTCACATGGCCGTAGTAAGTCCCATGGTGGACGGAAGACCTGTCATTATTATGGGAAAGCAGGCCATATTAGGCCGCAATGCCATAAGATGTGCGATGATAAGTGCAAAGGAAAAGGGAAAAGAGAAAGTGCAGGAAAAGTCTTCTAAGCACAGTATTGTACGTGCAAAGTCCAGTGTGAACATAGAAGAGGTTAATGTCATGCAGGCCATTGATTCAAATGAAGATTACATTCTTGCAACTTCTTCATGCGATGCCTTATAGGCTTATGAGATACATTCTATGTATGCGCAGTGCTGGCTTTTGAATTTGGGTGCGTCATTTCATGTGACACCTTGTAGAGATTGGTTTCATGCCTATCGTACCATCTCTGGTTCTGCGCGTCTTGGTGATGACATGTCTCTTGATATTGTGGGTATTGGAGATGTTAGACTATAGTTTCCTTTTGTCCGTTCTTTTATGTGCATGATATACACCATGTACCTGCGTTGACTCGCAGCCTTATGTCAGCTGGACAGCTTGATGGTGCAGAGTATTTTGTGTCTTTTGGAGACTCTACATGGAAGCTTACTCGTGGCAGGCTTGTGCTTGCAAGAGGTGCCAAGTCTAGCAGCCTCTATTCCTTACTTGTATCTGGAGTTACCTTGGATCATGTTTTGTGTGTGGGTTCTATCCCCCATGTATCCCTTTGGCATGCTCATTTGGGACATATGTCCCTTAAAGGCATGAAAATGCTTAGTGCTTTGCAGTATCTTCCGCCTTTTGACTCTTCGCATTTTGATTCTTGTCATCATTGTTTGTATGACAGGCATACTAGGAATACGCTTAAAAAGTCTAGTAAAAAATGCATGGGTGAGCCCTTGGCTCTTGTGCACTCAAATGTATGTGGGCCCATGCCCTGTCAGTCACTCGGTGGGGAAAAGTATTTTGTTACTTTCATAGATGATTACTCACATAAGGTTTGGGCTTATCCCATAAAGAGAAAATCCGATGTCTTAAACACATTTCAGCATTGGCTTGTATTAGCAAAGAACCAGTCTGGGAAAAGGCTAAAATGCCTAAGGTCAAATAATGGGGATGAGTATGTATCGTGTGCTTTTGAGCAGTTTTGTGATGAGCGCGATATTAAGCGTCAGTTGACCACCCCTTACACCCCACCCCATAATGCTATGGTTGAACACATGAATAGGACCATTCAGGAAAGGGTTCATAGCATGCTTAGCCAGGCTGACTTACCGCAATAGTTTTGGGCTAAGGCAATTACTACTATAGTGCATATCATTAATATGTCGCCTAGTAGTGGCATTGACTTTCAAGTTCCAGAGGAGGTATGGGCAGGCAAGCCTCCCTCTTATGATCATTTGTGTGTCTTTGGATGTGAGGCATTGTACCATGTGCCCAAGGACAAACCCAATAAGCTGGATTCTAAAAGTGTCAAATGCATTTTCATTGGCTATGGAGATGTAGGAGATATGGGTTACCGTCTATAGAATCTGCAGGCGTGAAAAGTGATCCACAGCCATGATGTCATCTTTTATGAGAACAAAATGCATATACAGCCTAAGAAAGTGGTTGAGGTATGCAAAGTTATCTTTCAGGAGGAGCCACTTGCTCCCGTTTAGCCCGCTCCACGGCCAACTAGACAACATGCCGCATTACCTGATGCTCATGGCCCAAATGTTAGACATGTTGATGTTAGACAGAATGCCGGTCAGGCAGCAGAGCCTAGGTTGAGGTGTTCTACTAGAGATAGAGGATCTTCTACCTATTTTGTGCTCTCTATGGATTATATATTGGTTATACAAATGCAAGAGAGCCTCTCACTTATGATGGGGCTATGCACATAGGGGTGATTGTCACTCTTGGGACAGGGCTATGCAGTGTGAGCTTGACTCATTGCATAAGAATCAGACTTGGGATTTGGTTTCCTTACCTCAAGGTAAGAAGGCTTTGCCATGCAAGTGGGTGTACAAGCTGAAAAGTGCCCTTGGACACCCCAAAGCTGGCATACAAGCTCGATTGGTTGCTAAGGGTCTTAAGCAGGAGTATGGTGTTGACTTTGATGAAGTCTTTTCTCCGGTGCTCAAGATGACCACCCTACGCCTAGTCTTGGCCTTGGTTGCACAGCTTGACCTAGACTTGTACCAGATGGATATCAAGACTGCTCTTTTACATGGGGACTTGCATGATGAGATTTACATTGAGCAACCTAAGGGCTTTGCCGACCCTGGTAGGGAACACCTAGTCCACAAGCTAAAGAAGAGTCTATATAGCTTGAAGCAGGTACCTAGGGAATGATACCATAGGTTTGATGCATTCATCCAGTCACAAGGCTACAGTTGCAGTACTATGGATCCGTGCTTGTACACGAAGAAAGCCCGTGACAGTTCTTTACTGATTTGGGTACTCTATGTGGATGACATGCTTTTAGCAGGGACAGCTCATGAGGAGCTACATGCTCTTAAGGCTCAGCTCAAGAAGAGCTTTGAGATGAAAGATCTGGGACATACCTCTCACATACTTAGTATGCACATTACATGCGGCAAATCTCTAGGACTCCTCTATCTGTCACAGAGGGAGTACATTCATAAAGTCCTTAAGCGCTTCCGTATGCAAGATGTTAAGCCTACTGGCTATCCATTACCTTCTCATGTGAAGTTTTCACATGCCGATTGTCCATAGATAGATGAGCAAAGGGCCGAGATGGCCAAGATTCCCTATGCATCAGTCGTGGAAAATCTTATGTATGCCATGATAGCCACCCATCCAAATATTGCTTTTGCAGTTGGGATTGTGGCACGTTATATGGCTACACTTGGCAAGAAACATTGGGATGCCGTGAAGGGTATCATGAGGTACCGGAAGGGCACAACATATATGTGTATTTGCTATGGCAGCCAGGATACAGGAGTCATGGGGTACACTGACTCTGATTATGCAGGACATGTAGATAGTAGGAAGTCCACTTCTGGCTACGTGTTCACTTATGCTGAAGGGACTATCACTTGGATGTCCAGGGCATAGAAGTGTACGACTCTTTCTACTAAAGAGGCAGAGTATATTGCAACCACAGAGGCTTGCAAGGAGGCTATCGGGTTAGGCCGTTTGATTGCAGACCTTGGTACAACAGGTTCTATGCCTACATTGCATTCGAATTCTATGAGTGCCATTCAGTTGGCCAAGAATCTGGTCTTCCATGCGAAGACGAAACATATTGAGGTGAGGTATCACTTCATTCGCGAGGTTGTTGAGGACAGGTCTGTTGACCTTGTCAAGATTTCGAAAGAGCAAAATCCTATAGACTTGCTCATGAAGAGCCTCACTACAGAGCGCTTTGCCTTCCTCAGGAGATTGATGGACGTTGGATGAGATGACATCTTTTTCCTCATCTTGTTGTACATGTGTACATGTTGTACTGTCTTTTCTTTTCTTTTCTCTCTCACTGGGGGAGATTCACCTTTAAGTGGGAGGTTGTTGGGGGTAAAGGCGCCGCCGCCTAGCCACCCATGTATTACTACATTGACAGTATCCGCCAGTGCACACTGCAGGTGGCGGGCGCCCGTCACAGTCACTTATTCTTTATTCTTTTAGTGGCAGTTTGAATAAAGAAAGGCCTGGCCACACATTGTGGTTGTTGGAGTTCCCACTTTGAGTTTCACTCTCTTTCTCTTGCTCTTGCTCTCCATCTGCCATAGCTCTCACCGCTAAGCTTCTTCCTTCTGGGTTCCACTTTCCTTTCATTTTGATTAGCATCACTTTTTTCAAAGTTATATTACCATGCTTTACTTAAATCTTTATATTGATTATGCTAACATCATTTTTTATTTGTGCAAGTTACCTTTGATGATACTTGGAGAGAAGGATGAATGAAGGGATGAGCGACAAGGAGCTGCAGGAGATATTCACACATATGTCTCCACATCAAATGGCCAAATTTAGAGATATAGTGGACTAAGAGCTGTCTCAGACACCATCGGACCGTTCTGTGAGATCTACTTCGGCATACTCTGATGCTTCGATTTCTAGTAGACAAGGTCAATGCTCTAGACTGGGCCCAGACGAATGAAGTGGTTTCGAGGGGTGCTGCGGAGATGTGGATGCTATGAGCCCACGGTCGATTCTAGATAGGGGTGCTACTCATTGCTCTCGTATAGGTTCCAAAGAGGGTGGCTCAGATGGGTGTTGTGGAGGCACTGATGTAGTGTCTTCGTCTCATCATTCTAGTGGATACTTATCACCTCCAAGATTTGTCACACCTGTGGGGACATCTACTCCAGTGACTCCGGGTTTTGCTCAGCCGCCCCCACAGGTGGTGCCCCTATGGGTGCTACTCCAAGAGATACTATCCCCATGGATATACAAGATATAAAGGGGTCTCCTAGTTATGCCCAGGAGCACGGTCGTAGGAGGTGGGAGAGGACACATCTTAGATGTACCCTAGAGGGGTATGGATACCTCGTAGATGACATGACATGTGTTGTGATCATGAATGATGAGGGGAGGAGGGTGACGCCTCGCATGAGAGAGTTGTGCCAACAAGTTTTTATGCACAACATCTTGGACCATTGGAAGAATATTCCCGATGGGAGTAAGGACTTTATAATGGCATCCTTGCACGAGGAGTTTTCGATACCTATCGTGGCAGAGAGGTTTTCCACTAGGTGGATGATAGAGTGTATGAATGCATACATGTCACATGGACGATCGGATGCATGCAAGGTACTCAAGATCAGGAAGGAGGCTACAATTTCTCCAAGACATTGGCGACAGTAGCGGGAGGTAGCGAGGGCACAATTGGGAGAATGGGTCATGCATCGTCTAGGGAGTAATAGCCACATGACTCATTTGGAGGACTTTGTAAGTTTTTCTTTTGTTCTTCTCGCTTTCTTATTTGCAATATCACTTGTACTAACAATCATATTTCTAACAATTGTATTATGTTTTCTTTGCAGCACTCCATCACAAACCACGATTCCATCGGCTTGGAGACTTGATATGCAAAGAGACACAATCTCACTGCATTGATCGATAGTCTGTACGCGTGCGGTGGCCCAGTAAGTCAATCATCTTTCTTGTCTATAGTCAGTATTTTTTTTTAATGCATTATGTATGGTGGACTGATGTGTAGTTGTTCATTTTGCAGAGTCCATTTGATGTTCCTTTGCATCGGCATGAGCTTTCTGATGGCGAGGATTTGTAGCTTGCGCTTTGATTCGTGGAGCACACACCCTCTTTTTTTTTTGGTCTTATGATCTGTGTAGGCATCTTCCATGTACTATTCCTTGGATGTACTTATCATCCTTTGTATAAAATCGTATCTTGCGATAATTACAGATAGAATTTCATGTTTGTTTTGGCTCTCCTCTCTCTCCATGGTTCCATGTAATGTCTTGTATTTATTCTATGAATTATCAGACTTGTGGGTTCAAGTAGATTTTGTGCTCATATTTACGACCATTGCATACCCAACTTTTTTTTCTCTGTAATTGCCACTATTAGCGTCGCTAATTTCTTTGCACATACGTCGCTATTGTCATCACTATCCACGTCACAGACCATCGCTATTTGTGTCATAAATAGCAATGGTTTTTGTGATGATTTTGTAGGGAATTTTATATCAACACTTTTACCGATGACAAAGGCAAAATTTTTAATGAACATTTGCATAGCTTTGAATGTCAGTATAAAGCATGTATCTTATAGTGTTGACTTTGGTGGGATTGTAGCCCAATCTCTGTTGCTTGGGAAAATATACATGGCATTTTCTCCAGTGAGTTCCTTTCCTGGCCTTAAGATCAATGGCCATTGTGTGGGTTCCACTATGAATATTGTATACAAAGATATCTTACAAAGAGTGTAATCAAATCTTATTTCTTGCAAAATATATTCTATCTAATTGCTTCGAATATCATTGCTTCTTTTGCATTCATTTGGTCATGTTTTGCTATTTTTTTTAAATGTTATTTTGATAGGAAAACGAAGATCCCATTGTATGGTTACTATCATGCATCTCACAACTAGACTAGATTGCAAGAGAAATTTCAACCTTTGGTACAAGATTCTAAAATGTGATCCCTTGCACATGTGACTGGATGCCTCAAGAGTCTTCCATTTATCCATAGATTTGAAGGCCTTTTTACTATAATTATTTATGAGCAATATGTGCAAGGTTATTATTATGTAGCACCGTCTATCTTTGACCATACAATTTATTGATTGTAGGGAAGGATTCCTCCTTAATGGCCAAAGAGGGAGTGCCGGGACATATAATATTTTGGTTGTATTGCATAAGTTGAATATGGATATCTGCGTAAGTATTTTTTTACCTTCATTGTAATGAATTTCATTATTTGATTCTTTTTTGTGCCTAATGTTCTCTACCTAATGTTCTCTTGTGTTCTTACAATCCATAGCATATATTTGTGAAGATGTAGAGTCCAATAATGATGCTTTAATTCGGGGTTTATCAGTCCATTTGGAAATAAGAATGCTTGCTATTGTTCATAGTAACGTTTCACAAAAGAAAGCTATTTAAAGACTAAATGATACTTTGGTGGTAAATATGTGTATTCCCTTTATGTGTAGTCAATTTAAATTGAGATTTTATTATTTGCAATACTTTGTCACAAACATGCATTGTATTCTTCTAAAAAAGTACAAAGGAAAGGTGGTGTGTTGTTTGTATATTGCAAAAATGGTGAGAAATGAACATTTGAAGGTGGTGTATTGTTTGTATATTGAAATAAGTAAGTTTAGGGTTTGCAATATAGCTATGTAACGTGCCTGCCTATCAGCGATCCAAGCATATTTTTAGCAGTCCATCGAGAGACAAATCTAAGCGACGCTGCCCAGCACTCCCATGGAATCTTATGAGGTGTGTCGCTTAGGGTTTCTCGAGTCTGCCTCGCAATGGAATGTTCGCGGCTAAACCCACTAGGATCAACCTAAAATTTGGGTTCCTAGTGGTCAAGGTCTCTTGACAGCATTCTAACGTCGGGGGTCCTGGTCATCCTGCTTTTCACAAAGATACCCAATTCAAAGCAAATCCATGCCACACTTGGTTCAAAGAGAATGGGAAACGAAAGGGATGCATCGCTCAACCTCTTTGCTCGTAGGGCATAGTCCCATTCAAGTCCCTCTAAATGGCATGAATCAAGGTTCTAACCTGATAATTTCTAAGGGTTGATGGTAAAACCTTGTGAGAAGCCTCCCAGGTGCCGTGGTCTAGTCATTATGCCCAAGGGCTCACCATCATCATCATTTTCATCTCCTTCGTTGTCATCTTCCTATTCATCTTCGCCTTCCCTCTCCAGTCCTTCCTCGTTAGCTCCGATTGCTCCTCCCCAACTTCATCCCTCTTCTTTTCCCCCCTCCCGTCGGCGACGACAAGGGGGAAAAGATTAAAAAATTTTCCATTATTTTTAATAAAAAGGGGAGGGGTTTATGCAGTGCGAGTGGGGGATATTACAAACTAATGGAAAATGTGCACAGAGAGAGAGAGAGAGAGAGAGAGAGAGAGAGAGAGAGAGAGAGAGAGAGAGAGAGAGAGAGAGAGAGAGAGAGAGAGAGAGAGAGAGAGAGAGAGAGAGAGAGAGAGAGAGAGAGAGAGAGAGAGAGAGAGAGAGAGAGAGAGAGAGAGAGAGAGAGAGAGAGAGGTTTGGACTATCATTTGACATACACCCTTAAGATCTACCCAAGTGTGGGTCCTAAGTGTAGAGTACCTAGTAATATATACATAAACACTCTGCACCTAGATTCTCCTAGTGCTTCACATCGAGATTTAAAATATATTTCATGTAGCAAGAGGGTTCATGGGAGATTGATATAAGAAATAGAATCCAAACTTTGAAAGCTTTGGTAACTTAGACTAATACAATGTTGAATGCATGAAAATGCAATATATGGAGATGCGACACTCACTAATGTATATGGAGTAAAAGACCAATATTAACCGGATCAGGCCTAAGTTGTATCTCCAATGAAACCTTATGACCATTTCTCAAAGTTTCTTAAAGACAAACACATTTAATGGTGATTTCTATTTACATTGAGTCTATCATAGCATGCATATTATCCTCACACCATTGAGCCAATAACATCACATAATTTTGACAACCCATAAACCATATTGAGAATTACTTCCTTTACTCTCACTCTCTCTCATAATTAATAATTAATAACATGTATACATAATTAGATATGTATAATACATTAAATAAAATACAATAACTATTAATTACTATTATGTAAATTATACTTAAAATTTAATCAATACATATATGTATAATTGATATTTGTATCACATATTAACACTTAATTAATATGTATAATTTACCCTTATTTTATTATTTAAATTCATTATAATTATAATATATATTATAACTATATATAATAATTAATATATTATTATATTTAATATATATCATAAATAATAACATTGATACATATGATATAATTATATATCAATTCATATATATATATATATATATACATATAAAATTAATTATTGATATATTAATTAATGATTAATAATATCCATATAAATAATTAATAAACACTTATATATATGTGTGTGTTATGTGTATAAGTTGATATAATATCATAATTTATAATACTAATTAATATATTATTATTATAACTTATTATTATTATTATTAATGTATCATTTGTATTAATGATAATTATAATATACATATTATGATAATTTCATGTAGTTGATTAGATAATAATAATAATAATTATTATTATATAATATATAATTATATTTTAATTAATATATTATACATGTATAATTATGTATATACATTATTATTTATTATTTATAAGAGAGTGTGTGAAAAAGAGAGTGAGAAGAAGAAGCGATTCTCAATATAGTTTATGGGTTGTCAAATTTATGTGATGTTATTAGCTCATTGATATAAGGATAATATGCATACCATGATAGGTCAACATAAATAAGAATCACCATTAAATGTGTTTGTCTTTTTAAGAAACTTTAAGAATTGATTATAAGCTTTTGTTGGAAATACAATTTAGACTTGATCTCATTAATGTCAAGTATCGTTCCATATACATTAGTGAGTGCCACATTTCCATATATTACATTTTTATGCATTCAACATTATATTAGTCTAAGTTACCAAAGCTTTCAAAGTTTAGATTCTTGTATCAATCTCGCGTGAATCCTCTTACCATATGAAACATGCTTTCAAACCTAGGTTTGAAGCACCAGGAGAATCTAAGCATCTAGTATCCTATATGAGAGAGAGAGAGAGAGAGAGAGAGAGAGAGAGAGAGAGAGAGAGAGAGAGAGAGAGAGAGAGAGAGAGAGAGAATGTATATGTATAATGTGTTCAATTGGGTGGAGGAGATGATAGAAAATAAATATAACCCTTACTCACCCTTCAAGAAAAAACCTTATTTATTTATTGAATACCAAACTCCTTCTCCTTGTGCCTCATACCCTTGGGAGCCTTCTCATGAAGCTGGGATCCCCAAGGTAAAGCTCCCAATAATATATAGAATAGAATTTTACTTAATGTAATATATTTGTGTGTGTATGTGCGTATATATGTAAAATTATGTATATATATTATTAATTATTAGTTACTAGAGAGAGAGAGAGAGAGAGAGAGAGAGTACATGTATAATGTGTTCAACGGGGTGGGGGAGATGGTAGAAAATAAATATAACCCCTACTCACCCTTCAAGAAAAAGCATCTTTATTTATTGAATACCAAACTCCTTCTCCTTGTGCCGTGTAAGCTTGGGAGCCTTCTCATTAGGTTGGGATCCCCAAGGTAAAGCCCCCAATAATATATAGAATATACTTTTACTTAATATAATATGTATGTATGCTATTGATTTTTAGTTATGAGAGAGAGAGAGAGAGAGAGAGAGAGAGAGAGAGAAGAAGAAGAAGAAGAAGAAGAAGAAGAAGAAGAAGAAGAAGTAGTAGTAGTAGTAATTCTTAAGATAGTTTATGAGTTGTCAAATTTATGTGATGTTATTGGTTCAATGGTATGAGGATAATATGCATACCATGATAGACTCAATGTGAATAGAAATCACCATTAAATGTATTTGTGTTGAAGAAACTTTGAGAAATAGTCATAAGGTTTTGTTGAAAAAACAGTTTAGACTTGATTCCATTAATGTCGATCTATTGCTCCATATACATTAATGAGTGTCATATCTCTATATATTGCATTTTTGTACATTCAACATTGTATTAGTCTAAGTCGCCCAAGCTTTCAAAGTTCGGATGCTATTTTTTATATCAATCTCTAGTGAACCCTCTTGCCATATGAAATATGCTTTCAAACCGCACTAAGAAAATCTAGGAGCGAAAGGCCAATTATCTTATATTCAATTAAAAAAGAGAAAGAGTGAGTGAGAGAGTACGCATATATATAATGTGTTCAATTGGGTGGGGGGAGATGATACCCTTTAAGAAGAAGCTATCTTTATGTCTTCAAATACCAATCTCCTTGAGTCACATAGACATGGGAGCCTTCTCCTTTGAGTCCAAATCTCCAAGGTAAAGCTCTCAAAAAATATATAAAATAAAATTGTAATTAATATATCATATTGATATAATTGTATATATATATTATTAGTTATTAGTTATGAGAGAGAGAGAGAGAGAGAGAGAGAGTGTGTGTGTGTGTGTGTAGTAGTAAATAGACAATAGATAATAGATTCTCATAGAGAGATGGTTTAAGGGACGCAAGAGACAAAATTGGCTGTTGACTTGTCTATTTAGCTCTATTCTTTAAGACATAATTGCACCAGAAGTTAAAAGCACGAGTGAAAGGCAAGCGACTGGGAGAGGAACAGAGAGGAGGGAGAGACAAGCTCGGAGCCGGCAGCCACAGAGAGTTTCTTGCTTTGAAGAATCGATCGTTAAGCGCAAAGCCTGTTCTTCTCTGATTTATTAGGGTTGAAGGCCAGGATGAAGGATCTGTTCAGACACCATTTTGGCATGGCTTCCGCCTGATCCCAATCTGATGGTCTTGGTGCCGGCTTCCTTGCCTCCGTAGCCTTCTCATACGCTATGGACGCAAGTGAACCTGCTGCTGCTGCTGCTGCCGCACGAGCTCCTCCCAAC
Organism: Lygodium microphyllum; assembly: GCF_053477565.2. Lineage (NCBI taxonomy): Eukaryota > Viridiplantae > Streptophyta > Polypodiopsida > Schizaeales > Lygodiaceae > Lygodium > Lygodium microphyllum. Next base: position 39,404,711 of record NC_141153.1, on the reverse strand, counting down.
GCCTTGCTGAGGTTCTCTGGTTGGAGCTTCAAGGATATGCATGTCATCCCTGGCACCCCTGGAAGCCTCACACTCCGCATTTGCCAGTTTGCGGCTGCCATTGTCTCTTTTAGCATCATGATCTCTGCCGCCAACTTCTCTAGTGTCACTGCTTTCTGGTAAGCGGAACATCTGTTCAAAGTCTAGCGAAATTTCGCCCTTATGGTTAATGTTTGAGGAAGATGAGATGGTTTGCCTTGCTGCCTGGTTAATCTAAATACAGTGAATTGGGTGATGAAGCTCCTATACCAGTCTGTGAACGTCTTTACTCATCATATGTTGGGATGCACTCATGCTTACTTGAGAGTGCATTCTTTTCTTTGCTCTCAAAAATTTCCCCTTCACCAAGTTCTCACAAATTAAGTGCACTCATGCTTACTTGAGAGTGCATTCTTTTCTTTGCTCTCAAAAATTTCCCCTTCACCAAGTTCTCACAAATTAAGTGTAGACGAGCCAGCAACTAAAAGAAAGGAATGTAGCACTAACACTCTTAAACAGAGCGTTTACTTGGCAAAACTGTGCCAATCACTCTCAACATAGATTTTGAGCCAACTCATGCAAATTAAACCGACTCCATGTGTTGTTATGTGGAATCATCTGACATATAATAACTAAGATGCATAGATAGTTTTTAGAGGTAAATAAACTTTGCATACCAACTCACACATGCATTCTAAGAGAATTGCTAGGCTGTGCGATAGAACCAGTTCCAAAATGACCTCCCAAACCTCTAGAGAGGGTTAATTTAAAGCCACAAATTAACTAAATTTGGCAATGGGACTGATGAAACCTAGATCCCCACTATTTTGATCCCATTGGTATGGTGTTGAAAAAAAAGTCTCTTTGTGCACGAGTGGAGATTATAGAACTTCGAACAAGGTTATTGTCAAGCATAAGCTTCCATTACATAGGGCTATGCATATTAGGTATCAAATCCTTATCCTTCAAAGAAGCGTGTATCTATTGGTATGCATGAAATTGATGATTCATTTGAGATTGGAAGGCATATCTTGAATTTTGCTATATCTTCAGCACATGAGTGGATTTGAGATATTGGTCCTATATGGCATATGGGTAGGCACCAAGTAACTTTTTCAAAGTTTCATCCTATCCATGGTAAGATTATGAGGCGTGTTTTGTGAGCCTCAACTTGAGTTAGCCGAGGACATCTAGAGCTCTAACACATTCTTTGTTTGTCAATTATTCTCATATGGTAGCAGCCTTTGTAATAGACATTTTAGGTTAGGGCCTCTTTGTCAACAATGAAGATCTGCTGTATAAAGAATGTTGAATACAAAGATATACACGGGCGCAGTGCGTTGGACTGCGTGTCTTCACCTCGACGATGCGACCTGCTGTCCACCTCGAAGTCTGCTGCAGTCTGCACTGTCTGCTGTCTGAAATCTGTGAACAGAGACAGAAAACTGCACGGCACCGGTCTGTAATCTGCGACAGAGAAGAGTGGCCAGACTGCTGGAAACATCGGGTATTTATAGCCGAAACCTGCCACGAACTGGGGCGCCAGAAAATAGGGCGCAGCCTGAATAAGTCGGCTGCAGACAGTCGGACTGCCACGTGGCAGTCCGATTGCTGCTGGTCCGACTGCTACTGGAACTGCCCTCCAAGACAGGCTATGATCTCTGACACCCCCTCTTAGAGCCTGGACAGGGCAGAAGCCTGAGGGATCTGGAATGTTGCCGAAGTAGAGCCTGAGGAAGCGCCTTCGTAAACAAATCCGCAAGATTATCCTCTGTCTTGCAATACTCCACAGTGATGGTCTCATCCAGAAGCTTTTCTCGGATGAAATGGTACTGAATCTCAATGTGCTTCGTTCGGGCATGAAAAACAGGGTTCCTTGCCAAGGCAATGCAACTCTCATTGTCACATCGCAGCAATGTAGGATGAGTCTGGGGGCACCCAAGCTCCTCCAACAGTCTCCGAAGCCACACTACCTCGCATGTGGTGGAAGACGCGGCCCGATACTCCGCCTCAGTAGACGAAAGGGCTACTGTGGGCTGCTTCTTGCTACTCCATGAAATAACATCGGCACCCAAAGTAAAGCAGTAACCTGTTGTAGACCGCCTGTGGTCCACGTCACCGGCCCAATCCGAGTCGCTCCAACCTGCAAGTACGAGATCTGACCCATCTGTCCCTGCGGGGTAATGAATCCCCAAATCAGACGTCCCCCTCAGATACCGAAGTATCCTCTGAGCAGCCTGCCAATGCACCGTCTTAGGTTCACTCATGAACCCTGCCAAGAGCCCAACAGCAAAACATAGATCAACCCTGGTGTTGAGAAGCCAAATCAAAGACCCTATCAACTGTCGATAGCGGGAAGCATCCGCCAAAGGAGAAGCTGAGTGGGAAGTGGCCTTCCAGTTCGGATCCATAGGAGTAGAGAGGGGCCTACAATCTTCCATCTCAAAGGACACCAAGAGCTCCTGTACATATCTCTGTTGGGAGAGAAAAATCCCCCTCTGAGACTGATAAATCTCATGTCCTAGAAAGAAATGGAGTAGCCCCAAATCCGTCATCTCGAACGTCCAATGTAAAGCTGACTTTGTCTCCTGGACCTGCTGTGCATCATCACCTGTGACAATCAAATCATCAACATATAATACAAACAGCACACAACCATCCCCAGAAGTGTGAACATACAGCTGCGGATCGGCCTTGGACTGCCGATATCCCAACTGAGACTGGAGGAACGAATCAATCTTCTCGTTCCAAGCTCGCGGGGCTTGCTTGAGGCCATACAGGGCCTTCTTCAACCTGTAGACTTTCTCATCTGCAGAACCAAAGCCAGGAGGCTGCTCAACGTAGATCTCCTCCTTCAATTCACCATTCAGGAAGGCCGACTTCACATCCAGCTGATAAACAGGCCATCTCCTATGGCCAGCCAAAGCAAAAACAGCTCTAATGGTTGCCATACGAGCTGTGGGGGCAAAGGTGTCATGACAGTCAATGCCTGGGCGCTGTGCAAAACCCTTAGCAACAAGGCGAGCCTTGTGCTTATCCAAAGTACCATCACTGAGATATTTGGTCTTGAAGACCCACTTGACTCCAATCACCTTCTTCGTTGGGGGGCGTGGCACGAGAGACCAAGTGCCATTCCTCTCAATAGCCTCCAACTCAGCTTTCATAGCTTTCTTCCATGGTGTGGACTGTAAAGCCTCCTTCATGGAGGTGGGCTCTCGATCCTGCATAACTCGGGACATCAAACAATAGTTGGAGCAAACAAGCTCCGAAGAATGCGCCTGGTGCCTCCGTGACCGCCGCGGACCATCCTGCGGTCCCCACTCCTCAGGAACCCCCTGGATCCCTGAATCACGGAGTGTGTCACGGGCCCAGCGAGGAGGAGGCCGAACCTCCCCTCGTCGTTCTCCATCAATAGAAGACTCTGGAATATCCACCGGTGGTAACTCCTCAGAAGGGTCCGGTGGAACAATAGACTCTGTGTCAGAAACAGAATCATACTCAAAAGGCACGGGCTCCAATGGAACTGAAGAAGGAGCCCCAAGGTATGGCAATAAACCCTCCTTGTTGGTCATCAGTTGGACATCAACTTTAAGTAAATGCAACATCTTCTAACCTTCTATCTTTAAGTGTGATACTATGCAGAATTTTTCTAGTCAAATTCACTCCTCATGCGCTTGGAGCATACCAATGCAATAGCCACTCTTATCACCTTTCCACTCTATTAGCCCCATTAAAGTGATATGCAATGAGAAGTTCATGCATTGATAACCGCTAGACCCTAGTGTATCCACCTTTGTGTGGGTGTTTGCAAAGGTAAACATATATCACAACAACTATTGTGTCGTAGGAAATTTCTTAAGTATGTATTAGATTCCTAAATGGATACATCATAGTGTAGGGCAACTTAGATGTTTAAGAGAGCAGTTTTGATATTGATTATAAACTTATTTAGGATGCAATCTATGTCATAACCTCAACTGAACATTATATGACTCATACTAAGCCTTAATAAGTTTCCATCCTATGCGGGAATAGATTAGAAATTCCTTTCATTTCATGTGATAAATCATACTTATGCGGGAATAGATTAGAAATTCTCAGCCCGAGGGAGAGGGGGGCCGCTGGCAGGTTGACGACGCAGGGAGGGGTGATTTATAGGTGGAGGGGGAGGTGGCAAGGCAGTGCCACCTGCCACTTGGGGGGTTGCATGCTCCCCATCTTCCACACATCACACCCTCTTTCTCTCTCTCTCCCCGCCATGCACACGGTAGGGGGAGAGAGAGGGAGAAAAAAAAAGTGAAAAAATTAAAGGGGGGGGCACGGGGGGTCAACGGGGGGGAGGGGAGAATGTTACATAGAGTGATTGCCAGAGGTTGTAAAAGTGATACCTTGTATCTTCTCCATGTATCTAATGTGAGTGATCATGTTGTTGTCGTGACTGAGCAGCCAAGTGTTTCTTTGTGGCATGGCCGGTTGGGACACATGAGTCAAACAAGAATGAAAGTGCTTTCTCGTTTGTGTTACTTGCCTTGTCTTTGTTATGCTGATTTTGAGCATTGTGATCATTGTATTTATGGAAAACATACACAAACGTCTCATAAAAAGTCTCTTTCTTTGAAATCTTCTCCTCTAGAGTTAGTACATTCCAATATATATCAGATGCCAGGATTATCTCTAGGGGGAAATAAATATTTTGTCACCTTTGTTGATGATGCTACATGGAAGATATGGGTTTATCCTATTCGTAGCAAGGATGAAGTGCTTGACAAGTTTAAAAAATTATTGGCATTGACTGAAAATCAGACAGATAAGACACTTAAGTGTCTTTGCTATGACAATGGTGGGGAATATGTGCCCAAGGCCTTTCAGGCATTTTGTGATAGTAAAGGGATCAAAAGGGAGCTCACTGCCCCTGTCATAATCCACCCCAAAATGGAGTTGCAGAGCGTATGAATTGGACCATATAAGATAAGGTCTGTACAATGCTGTCTCATGTTGCATTACCTTATGGTTTTTGGGCAGAGGCTGTTATGACAGCCGTACACTTAATTAATTAGTCACCAAACAGGTCTTTTGGGGAGGCGAGTTCCCGAAGAAGCGTGGTCGGGCAAGCCACCTTTATATGCTCACTTGAAAGTGTTTGGCCGCGAGGCTTTTGTGCACATTCGTAAAGAAAAAGGCAGCAAACTTGAGCCAAAGTTCTGTAAATGCATTTTCTTAGGATATGGTGACGAGGGTGAAATGGTGTATAGATTATGGGATCCCGAGAAAAGGAAAATAGTACGTAGCAATGATGTTATCTTCCGGAAAGATCGCATGCATAAACAGCCCGAAAAGACTAAGGAGGTCTGTAGGGTTGTATTCCGAGAAGAAATACCTTTTGGACAGCAAAATGTGCCCGGTGTACAGCAGCAAATACCTGCTGTAAATGAACTTGTAAATGCAGAAAATAATGCTGGAAATGATCAGCCAACTATTGCCCATGATAATGAACCACTACATGTGCAGGAATAGCCAGGACAACAAGCTGTTAATGTTGATCTGCAGGCTGAAATGCTAGGACAGCATGCTGAAAATGGAAATTTGCTAGAACAGCCAGCAAACAATGATCATTGGGTCAGGAGATTGTATAGGGCTACTAGACAACCTGATAGATTCATTCTTGGTGCAAACAATGTGATTGATTATGTCATGTTGACAGATTGTGATGAATCGTCTTACTTCAAGGAAGCAATGGACAGATAGGACAACAAGAAATGGTATAAAGCCATGTTGTCAGAGATGGAATCTTTTGGAAAAATGACACTTGGGACTTGGTGTAGTTGCCTAAAGGGCAGAAAATACTTCCATGCAAATGGGTTTACAAGATGGAGGTCACTTCTGGTTTCTCACCAAAGTACAAAGCATGATTGGTTGCGAAGGGGTACAAGTAGGAACATGGAATTGACTTTGACGAGATCTTCTCTCTTGTAGTCAAAATGACTACATTAAGAATCATTTTGGGCTTGATTGCAGCTGAAGATATGGAGCTCATACAGATGGATGTAAAGATTGCATTCTTACATGGTGATTTGCATGAAGACATATATGTAGCACTTTGAAGGGTTTGTTAAAAAAGGGACAGAAAAGATGGTATGTAAACTCAAAAGGAGTTTGTATGGGCTGAAACAAGCACCAAGAGAATGGTATCATAAATTTGATACATTTATGCAATCTAAGGTTTCCATAGAAGTCAAGTGGATCACTGCTTGTACACTAAGAAGGCAACAGATGGCAGCTTGATTATCTTGGTTCTATATGTTGATGACATGTTGATTGCTGGCAGGGATACTCATGCCTTGGACTCATTGAAGCAAAGTCTTCATGGCAGCTTTGACATGAAGGATCTTAGTCATGTAAATTACATTATTGGCATGCGAATACTCAGCGATAGATCAAAAGGATTACTCTATCTATCTCAGCAGGAGTATATCTCCAAGGTTTTGCAGCGTTTCAATATGGAGGGGGAGAAAACGATTGGGGTTCCATTGTCTCCATATGTGAAACTCAGTGTAGAGAACAGCTCTACATTTGATGATGAGAAGGTTGAAATGGCCAAGACACCATATGCTTCAGCTGTTGGCAGTTTGATGTATGCTATGGTTGCTACACGTCCTGACATTGCCTTTGCAAAGGGAGTGGTTAGCGGATACATGGCAAATCCTAACAAAAAGCATTGGGAAGCAGTGAAAGGTATTATGAAATACCTCAAAGGCACAAAGGAGTTGTGCATCTGCTTTGGAAAGCAGAAGACATCTATTGTTGGCTTTACGGATGTAGACTATGTTGGTCATGCGGATTGCAGAAAGTCCACTTATGGGTATGTGTTTACTTTCACAGGAGGAGTAGTCTCTTGGATCTCCAAGCTACAAAAGTGTGTTGCATTGTCTACTACAGAGGCAGAGTATGTGGTTGCCACTGAGGCATGCAATGAGGCTTTATGGCTTTCACGTTTGGTGGAAGAGCTTGGCATCATAGAGTTACCTGTTCTCCATTGTGACAGTCAAAGTGCTATCATGCTAGTACGGAATCCGGTCTTTCATGTAAAGACGAAGCACATACAGGTGAAGTACCACTTCATTAGAGATGTACTTGACAGCAAGAGCATTGAGCTTGTTAAAGTGTATACAAATGGCAATCCTGTAGACCTTCTCACGAAGGGTCTCCAGCAAAGCGGTTTACTCATTGCTAATAGATGATGGGAGTTGGATAGATATATGTATTTCAGCTTTGTACATATCTAGACTTAGCTGATTCTTTTCTCCTCTTAAGGCACATTGCCTTTAGGTGGGAGGTTGTTAGAAATAAAGGCCCTTGTGCCTTTTTAATGTGCTCGGGTGTGAACACACCCTTAGCACTTGTACTTACGCATGTATATCTATCTAAAAACCTAAAGTGGTACACTCGTCATTGTACCCAAAACAAATTGTGCACACTCTGTACTTTGCTCTCTCTCACTCTGTGTCTCGCTGCTGCTAACGAACAATGTGTCAAAAGTGGAGCAGCGGTGGAAGCATAAACATGTGCTGAAATAAACTGCTGAAACACAAGACAAAAAGAGAAAAGAAAAGAATACGATACAGATGAGAACTCAGATGTATGCACGGGAAATGGAATCCATATATCTGAACACGAGACAGTCGCATACAATAGTGAGTCACTGGCTGCGTGGGCACTGGCACTGGCTCTGGCTCCTCTCTCCACAGAGTCTGCAGATGGTGAAGATAATGATGATGATGATGATGATACTGACTGAGGAGGAGCACTGAGTATAAATAGGCTGAAAAAGTGGGGAGTAATAATGCTGGTCGGCCAGCATTGACTGGTGCATAAAATGCTCCACTAGCATAAAATGCCACACCAGAAAAATACCTAAAATACCTAATAAAAATGCCCAGCCCAGATCAAGCTCAGACTCACACATGAGCTGACAAATACTCTGCTAACACCCTCTCTCAGATCATGGGTGATCTGATACAATACAATAGTTCAATGAAAAGGGATCAGAAACTATACAACATAGATCCACCAAGTAGAACCATGGATACCCAAGCAGTGGGTGATCAAGCCACCACCAAGGTGCCTCGGAGAGAACGTGATGTCGATGTCAACCATACCAAACACCTGAAAATAGAGAAGATCATAGCATGTCTCTGTGTCCGTTACCAATGTCTCGCAGTAGCATACAAGACCATCCTGTTAAAAATGCCGCTGAACATATGTGACCATGGATTCCCCTCCTGTCGTCTGATCAGCAGGGGTACAAAGCAGTCCTAAAATCAGCAAGAAAACACAGCAGAAACACAAATCTTGAAAACTGATACCATGTCAGAAGTGGAGCAGTGGTGGAAGCATAAACATGTGCCGAAATAAATTGCTGAAACACAAGACAAAAAGAGAAAAGAAAAGAACACGATACAGATGAGAACTCAGATGTATGCACGGGAAATGGAATCCATATATCTGAACACGAGACAGTCGCATACAACAATGAGTCACTGGCTGCGTGGGCACTGGCACTGGCTTTGGCTCCTCTCTCCACAGAGTCTGCAGATGGTGAAGATGATGATGATGATGATGATGATGATGATGATGATGATGATGATACTGACTGAGGAGGAGCACTGAGTATAAATAGGCTGAAAAAGTGGGGAGCAATAATGCTGGTCGGCCAGCATTGACTGGTGCATAAAATGCTCCACTAGCATAAAATGCCACAGCAGAAAAATACCTAAAATACCTAATAAACATACCCAGCCCAGATCAAGCTCAGACTCACACATGAGCTGACAAATACTCTGCTAACACAATGACTGTCTCGATCTTTGTGCGCTTCGTCACTACAACATCTAAGATACAAAAGGCAGTCACATTTTTGAAGGGAAATGCATTGCAGTGGTGGTCTACACTTCTTATTCAAGGGAAGTCACCTACCACTTGGGTCCAGTTCAAGCAAATATTTGCTTTGAATTGGTTGACAAGTATCTTTGAAGTAGACATTATGACAGCTTGGAATAAGTTGAATTTCAAAAATTGCAAAAACTTAGATCAATATAATAAGAAGTTTTTGTCATGTGAGGTGCAACTAGGGTTAGAGTAAAATTACGAGCTTGGGACCCGAGAAAATCACAGGATGTCAAAGGCAAAAGTTGTTATAAGTTATGTTGCACAAGTACTTGGTGGTATCTGGTGTCAATTGTTGGCCTAGGTCATTCATTTGGCCGTAAGTGTCAGTTGGTGACACTAGAGATGTGGCGCTTAATGGTACCTAACAGCGATCTAATGGTCAAAGATGACACAGAGAGACTCAGGAGTGGAAGATGTCCAACCAATTTAATTATTGGCCAGTCAGATTATTTTTCTAGGCATCAAAATAATGATTAGATTAATTTTCAGTAATTAAAGGCTAAAAATTAATATTTAATGATTGATAATACTGGAAAAAACCATTTGGAAAGGCTACCACTTGGCAAACTTGCCTATACAGGTTGGTAAAAGACTGAAGAAGAGGAAAAACGAGATTATTCTTGTTGTAGCAAATGTAGGAGAGCTGTGAACAGCCATGGCTAGCCTATTTTCAGCCATTGCTGCCAGCCACGAGTGAGTTTTGAGGAGGTGATTGCAGATTTGAACGCTCCACAGCTGGGTGATTGCATCTAGGTACAAGGTGACAGCTGATTTGGATGTCTCAGTTGTAAGCGACGGCATTCAATGTTGTTGTGGTAGGGCAGCAACTGCATTTGATTGATTTTTAGTCATTCGCCGCAACAAAACTCTCAATTTTCTCTCTACAACTTTCTCTCTCATCTCCTAGCCATTGCTCTGAAGATCTCAACATTTGGACCCTTGGAGGTTGAGAAATTGCAAATTTCTCTGTTGTAAACCCGAATTTACAGCAGACAATAGAAATTAGGGTTTAGTAGCAACCTCGGGAAGCGTGCCAGAAATTGGAAGCTCCAAGACTTGGAATTTTCAAGGCTGAAGGTAAAATTCAGCTAAATTCAGAAGGACTAGCCAATCATTGAATTTGGAGCATTTCCATCGTCTATGAAGTGGGGAAGACCAATTAAGTGGCCGAATCAAGGGGCAAATCAGATTGAAGACTTGTTGGTCACTTTGGACAACAAGGGGAGTTTGGATTGCGAAGGGGATCGGGAGAGTCTCATTGTAAATCAACTTTTTCTTCAATAAAGCTAAAGAAATACCAAAAGGAGCGCCAATTTTGGGGCCAATTGGGTGTGCCAAGCCGCATGTCACTTTGGACAACAAGAGGAGTTTGGATTGCGAAGGGGATCGGGAGAGTCCCATTGTAAATCAACTTTTTCTTCAATAAAGCTAAAGAAATACCAAAAGGAGCGTCAATTTTGGGGCCAATCGGGTATGCCAAGCCGCATGTCACTAAGGCCAAGGTTGAGAAAAAGGGAAAATCTGAAAATAAAGTTGAAAACCAAGGCAATTGATCGCCATAGGTGTGCTTTGCACTTTGTAGAGGCAATTATGTATTGCTGCGTTTTGAAACAACACAGCTGAAAAAGATGGAAGGGCAAAGAGCAATTGTATCCAAAGCTGTCTATGAGATATTATGGACCATTTCAAGTGTTCGAGAGTATCATTGATGCATGCTATAGGCTGAAATTGTCTCCACACTGGCGGATACACAATGCCTTCATGTGAGCTTGCTTAGGCCTTTTCATGGTAATGTATGAGAGGATGTATTTGCTGAAATTCAACTTGAGGTTGAAGAGCTCGATGAAATACTAGGACCAAAGCAGATTTTGGCACGCAAAGAGCAGAAGATCAGGGGTAAGGTTTCTAGAAGGTACTTGGTGAAGTTTCACAATTATTCACCAATGGATGCCAAATGGATGGAGGAGGATGACTCGGCAAACCATCCTCAGTTGCTGGAGCTTTACTTTGATGCTTTCCAATTAGAGCCTCAGGCTCAATCAGATTCAACAGAGCAAGGGTCCAGAGTATTACTTGATGCTTGTGAGGGAGCTAGCACCTTTACTCCTCAATGATGGACAGCTCTAGATATAGTGGATTGATGGACAGCTCTAGATGTAGTGGATCTTGGATGTATTCAGCATACATTCAGGGTATTGTAGCTGATAGTATGTTTGCCAGGAGATCACTATTCAGTGTACTAGTCACTATGTTTGGTATGCAGCTTTGAAACTGTACATTTGCATTGATTAATGATCATGGGGGAGTGATTAATGAATGCTGGTTTTTAGTGTATGACCATTAATATTCAGTGATGTTCAGTTGGTTTTGTGAACAGCAACAAATGTTATGATTCCATTCATGTTTTAGCCATGGTTTATGTCACGAGGACATGTATTTTTGAAACCTCACTTAACATGTGGATGAAGGCCAATTCAAGTGGAGGGACCAGGAAATAATTGAATTTGGGGCGTTTTCCATCTCCATCAAAGCGGGTGAAGGCCAATTAAGTGCCCGAATCAAGGGGCAAAACAAATTGAAGACTTGCTAGTCACTTTGGACAGCAAGGGGAGTTTGGATTGCGAAGGGGATCAGGAGAATCCCATTGTAAATCAACTTTTTCTTCAATAAAGCTAAAGAAATACCAAAAGAGGCGCCAAATTTGGGGCCAATTGGGTATTCATTGTCCAAGATCAGTAGGTAAATTTGTATTTTTAGATTTGCATTTATTGTTTGTTGCTGTAATTAAGTTGTAATCAGGGGTTTACCACCCTATCCGAGGAGGAAGGCTGGTTACATGGTTCCGTTGTCAGGACACCACTCAATCCTTTGATTTGGTGGGCCCAAGGCACCTGATTGCAAGCCAAAGCTTTGTGCTAGTGTTGTTTTTTACTCTCAGCTAAGAAATTGCAGCAATATGTCTTCATACAGTGAGATGGACTCAAGCAATGATGATGCCTCTCAATATGAACGTTCACATGGGAATGAAGGAAATGCAATGCCTGACCTTGGACAAGGCTCAAATCATGGACAGCAAATTGAAAATGTTGCTGTTGGGCAAGATGCATGGCCTTCAGGGCATAAGGAGGCTAATGACCAGCAAAGTGAAGAGGAATTTGATGACCAGTTCAAGAATCAGATGAGGACAGCAGCAAATCTCTTTGCTGAATTGGCAAAGCATCCTCAATTTACCTGATTTTTGAATGCTCCAAAGACGAACAACAAAGGTAAGAAGAAGAAGACGTCTTCTACACCTTCAGGACAGCAAGATGCACTAAAGATAATGCCAATTTATTTGAAGCTCCCAAAGATGCTAATGAAATAAAATGGTTGGTACCTACAGGGCAAGGAATGTAAATGCAAGGCCAAGGTTGTCCACGTCTGATGGACGGGTCAACCCGTCTTGTCCCGTCTGCTGCGTCCAGTCCTGTCCGACTGCGCCCCGTCGTGACCTGTCCGGTTCCCTGTGACCCGCCGTTTGATGACTGCGCCCTGCTGTGACCGTTACACCGCACGCGAGTCCTGACTCCCGTACGCCTGGGCCTTGCGGCCAATAAAGTCGTAAATGGTCACTTTTTTGACCGTTTTTCTTGTCTTTCTTACCTTTCTTTTCTTCTTTCTTTCTTATGTTTCTTTTATTCTTTTCTTTCTTACCTTTCTTTTTCTTCTTTTCTTTCTTGAAACTTCTCTATTCTTTTTTTCTTTGTTTCTATTTTTTTCTTTTTCTCTATTTTTTATTTCTTTCTCACAAAGACTCAAGAGAAAAGATTAAAGATTAAAGTTTCCAACTAACAAGTTTAAAAACTCTCCCTCCTTTCCTCTCCCTCTCCCCCCTCTCTCCCCCCACCCCCCCTCCCAACCCCAAAGCACTCTCCCTTTCTATAAAATCTCCCCTCCCCCACGATCTCATTCATCCTTTCAAGTTCTTCACCCCTCCTACTCCTCTCAAGCTCTCCATCCTTCCTACTCTCTCAAGCTCTCTCCTTGAGTCCTCCCTTAACTTCTCAACTCTTTCAACCTCCTCCTCCATGAAGCTATAGCCTCTCTCTACTCCCTCAAGCTCTCTACTCCATCAAGCTCTGTACTCTTTCCACTCCTTTCTTCAATCATCTCACCCTCCATCTGTGACCCTCTAGGCTCTCTCTATACATCATCAATGGCACCCCCTCTCCATGAGGCTTTTTGCTTGCATTGTGTCTACTTCGAATGAGTGAAGGAGAAATCCAACACTAGCAAGTGGCAATGCAAGTATTGCCCAAAGGTCCAAATCTCATCCATCACTTGCATTCTTATCCACCTTTGCAAATTAGGAGGGGAAGCCACACCATGTCCTAGTATTCTCGACGATGTCTATGAAGATTTTCGTCAGAAATACTTGCCATTGAAGCGACGCAAAGGCCTTTCAAGGGCAAGTGAGGAGGCGATCTCTCCCGATCATGAGGTCTCGGATGCGGAAGACGATCCCTCTCCAGTTGTCTCGGTTTCCTCCGTTGGAGGGGCCTCTTGTTAAGAAACACGGATCTAGAGCTAGTTAGCTATGGTGGACGCAAATCAAACACACGATACATTATCAAAATGAGAGATTGTAACTCAAGTGAATTAGGTTCCAAGATAGATTAGCTTGGACTCATAAACATAATCTTGAGTGAATCAAATTCATAGTGCCATTACATGAAATGAGTGTCAAGTACATGTCTTTATAGCTTTTTGGATAGTATCACTGTACCTCACTGTGCATATGGGATTTTGGACATCTCTTTTTAGAGCTTCTAGAGCATACATCTTTGTCATATCTCGCATACAAAGCCACTTATGGGCAAGCCTCTTTTGGGCACACATTCAGGCTCTATGGGCATATATCATTTGCTATTCTCAACACCCCCCCTCAAATGATGAGTCTCTACCCTTGTTGGATTTTGCTCCCCCTACATGTAGACATGGACCAGGAGACTAGCTCTTAGGCAGCCTAGTCAAGTTAAGGCTTGAAACTTTACATTTTTGGTAGGGTTTTTACATCCACTATGGAAAAATTCTTTGTTTGACAGCAGCGAAAATTTCTTTATCCTTTTCATACTTCTTTGGCATCTTTTGTACTCTTTGGTGCAGTTTTTAATCCTCTTGGACACCTTCTTGGTCTTCATGCTCTTTGCCTTTGTTGTGATTCTTGTCTCTTTGTTGATGCATGGTACTTCTTTTTTTTTTGTGCTTTTACAAATGAACACATTAATGGGTATATGGGCTTGGTTTGATAAACTCTCGAACATTGAAGTTCGGGATACTTTTTTTTTTTTTTTGGATTTTATTTGGCTCAATGGATTTTGGACAAGTGCAAGAATGAATAAATAAGTGAGAGAGAGAGAGAGGATGAGCTGGTGTGAATGGACTTTAAGGTCTAGGGTTTTTAACCTTAGTATTAGCCTTTTAACGAAATGAATGTAATGTAGAGCTGTAGCAGTAACATGTTGGTTATCCAAAAAGTCAACCTGGTACATTATATCCATCCTCATAGATGTTTCAATTTGAAGAGTAAGTATCGATAGATGAACCACCTAGTGAACAACAAGCCAACAAATTCAAAGAAGTTGGGAATGAGCGGCAGCTTGTCAATCGCCCCTATGAGTCCAGCCGATGCCCACAAAACAGTTAATCCCGCAAAGCCCAGCCCGCCAATGGCTAGCTTATCTTCTGTTTTGTCCCAAGCTTCCTGAATAGACTTCAGTACAGCTTGCACAGCCTCAGAAGGATCACTTGACTTCCCAGTTACCATGGCAGTAGTTCTCAATCCCCTCCCATTCTCTGAGGACTTGTTGGAGAGCGGCGAGGAGGCAAGGCTGCAGGAGGAGTTTCGCTGGCAGACAGCTGGTGGCCGATGATGGCGGACAAGGGGAGGGAGTCCTTGGAAGAGAAGGCAAGCAAGCTTCCGATTGAGACGGAGGAGGGGACCAGGTTAGCGGTGGCTGCGATAGAAACCATGGCTACACAGCTCGTCCTTTTCTTGTGCCTCCTTCTTCATCGCTCTTTCTTCCTTCATTCTTTCTTCCTCTGCTAATGCTGCTTCTACCATTTCTCCTTCAAACCACAACCCTTCCCTTACTTCCAAGGGCAAAAAATTAGTGGACTACCTCAACCATATACATTCCATAGCTCGGATCTGCAAGGCTCCACTTTTCTATCAGAAAGAGAATAGTGTTGCGACTCGCCTAGAGCACCTCCATAGCCTTGAGCTCCTTCACCTTGCACAAGATAATGGATGTGTGGATGGCTTAAAGAAATTGAGAATGGAAATAGGATATAAAGTATGCAGGGAAGAAGTAAGAGGCGTCCAATAGCTATCTAGCTCAGGCATAGCTCTGATACCATGTTAAGAAACACGGATCTAGAGCTAGTTAGCTATGGTGGACGCAAATCAAACACACGATACATTATCAAAATAAGAGATTGCAACTCAAGTGAATTAGGTTCCAAGATAGATTAGCTAGGACTCATAAACACAATCTTGAGTGAATCAAATTGATAGTGCCATTACATGAAATGAGTGTCAAGTACATGCCTTTATAGCTTTTTGGATAGTATCACTGTACCTCACTGCGCATATGGGATTTTGGACAACTCTTCTTTGAGCTTCTAGAGCATACATCTTTGTCATATCTCTCATACAAGGCCACTTATGGGAAAGTCTCTTTTGGGCACACATTCAGCCTCTATGGGCATACATCATTTGCTATTCTCAACACCTCTTCTATCCCATCTAGAAAAAGCCATTCGAGTGGTGCACCTATGGCCAAGAGACAAGCCACTCTTGCCTAAGCAACAAGGCAAGTTTCCGGTCTTCTCTTCTTTCTCAAGGAGAGGCAAAGGCAAGCGGAAATAGAGATTACATGCACCATAATTGAGTGCAATCTCTCTTTCCATATTCTCAAAGTGGATTGATGGAAGCGGATAGTGAAAGCCATTGCCGCCGTTGGTCCATGCGAGGGATGGTACGGTGTCACATACAATGACATGCGTACCAAGAAACTCGATGAGGAGAGAGAGAGGATTGATAAGTCCCTTGAGCCTGTGCGTGCTAGTTGGGCGAAGTATGGATGCTCTATCCTATCTGAAGGATGGAGTGACTGAAAAAAAAGAGGGATCATTAACATCCTCGTCTCTTGCGCACTTGGCACATACTTTCTACAAGCAGTGGATGCGGGCGCACAAGGGGAAGGAGAACCACAGACTCGTTCATGTATCGGTACATATGGCAAGCTATCATTGAGGTAATGCTTCTAAATCCATTATTTTGTAATCTCTTCTTTAATCTCTCAAATTTATTCTAATTTCATTGTGTATAATCTTGTAGGTTGGGCTGCAAAATGTGGTGCAAGTTGTCACGGACAATGTCTCGAATTGTGCATCTATGGGGCAAAAACTTGAGGTCGAGTTTTCATCCATAGTATGGACACCATGCGCTCGCATTGTCTAGATCTTCTTATGGAAGATATAGACAAGTTGGAGTGGGTGGCAAGGATTGTCAACGATGCTTGCACAATCGTTGGCTTTGTCAACTCCAAGGTTCAAGTTTTTGCGATATATCGCTCGTACTTGGACTTGGAGTTGAATAAGCCCTCGAAGATTCGGTTTCTGGCCATGTGGCTTCTCCTTGAGCGTCTCTATGATGTTCGCAACAAGCTACAAAAAATGGTTGTGTCAAATGAGTTTAAGGAATGGCTTGAAGGGGAGTCCACATCAAGCCAAGTGGAAGCGAAGGCCATTCAAAGGCTTTGCTTAAAGTAGGAATTTTGGATGGATGTGAGGGGCATTATCATTGCCGTCACTCCCATCTACAAGGTGCTTCGCATGACAGACATGGAGGGGGCTACTATTGGCCTCCTCTATCATCTTATGGCGGATGCAATGGAGGAGATAGAATCATCGACCATCTTGGATGGGGAGGTCTCTTCTTCATGGTATTGTTAAAAAAAAATAAAATCACGTTTCTTTTTAGGTTTAGAATCTATATTTTATATTGTCTTACACTTTCTTTTCAAATTTCACTTTTAAATCTTTATTATCTTACACCTACTGTAGTGATATCTTGGATACTACTCCTAAAAGAGATGACATTTTCTTTTTGACAAAGAAAAGATGGGAGTGGATGAAGTGACCCATACATGGGTTTGCAGCACTCTTGCACATTGTCTTCAAAAAACCCTCTCTCTTTATGAATGCCAATGTCCTTGTCGATTGTGATGCATTTCTTCCAAAGGCTTTGGCGGAAGAGCACCATGGTGCCTTCCTCCAAGAGCTCATCAATTATAGCGATCAAAGGGGCACCGCTTTTGCATCTACCATTTGTTGGAAGCGGGAATCGTTGGTGAAGCCTCTTTTTTGGTGGGAGTCATTTGGCTATCAATTGCCTCATCTCCAAAGAGTGGCCTTACGCATTCTTGTACAAGTTTGAAAATCTATTCTCTTTTTTCATTTAATTCTAGTTACTTTAAACTTACTTTTTCTTCACATGGTTTAGGATTGTTCGTTGGGTGCATATGAGAGGAATTGGTCCGCCTATTCTCTCGTCCATACCAAATTCGTAACAAGCGTAGCATACAACAATTAGAGCGACTAATTTATTGTTGCTTCAATTTACGCATGCTACGCAATATGCATGAGATGTTTATGGCAAGACATGTATCGTATATCTAATTTTTATACTTTTTAGTTCATACTTTAAAGAAGTTTTATTTGTTTAATCTAAGTTCTTCATTCTTTAAATGTATAGATAAATGTGGATTCACTCAAGCTCTCCTCTAGTACACTTAAAAGTGTGACTCGTGAGAGAGACTTGGAGGAGGAGCAAATCTTTAGGGAGCTTTACTTGGAGCTCGAGGAGATAGATCGGCGGGTCTCTTGTACTCGTGCACGGCGTGCTCGTGTTGTTATTCGCTCTCTTGTTGGTAGCAATGGAACTTTCACTTCGGCATCCACATTGGCTGCCTGTGATGCTTGTGGGGCCCTTAGATGCTACACGAGGCGTAGGAGTGACTCGAGAAGTACTCCTAGCTCGGCCCAGGAGGATATACCTATCACTGCCTCTCACCTAGAGCTTAGAGACCCCGATTATGATGACGAGGGCAATGTCATTAGTGAGGGTGATTATGTTGAGGAGGGTGATGGCTCCTCAAGTGGTGACGAGGATGCTTTTACCTTCGATGCCGAGAGTGATATGAGCACCTAAAGTAATCATGTATCTTGATTCGGATTGAGCCATGGATGATGTCTTTTATCTCAATCCATTTTTGTACACTTTTTGTATGAGATTGTACATCTGGCTTATAATAAAGTTGTTGGTTTCATTATTCATGCTACATAGTACACTCTCGAGTCTTGTTTCAACTCTCTTTTGCACTTTTGACTGGAATCTCTAAGTTTATGTTTTAATTTGTAAGTCCAAACATTAAGAATATACTCAATATTATATGTATTTTTTCTTTCATCGGACGTAACATTGGATGTAGGTCCAAGATTTATTAGTTCGATTAGTACCGTACTAGTATCGGATTGTACTAATCGGACGTCATCGGACTTGACAACCATGTGCAAGGCCATCTCGGAAGTGCCAATCCAATGGATTTTGGATAGCCGGGCACACATGCTATGATGGGGCAGCCAAGATATTTTGGTGGAAGCACGATTTTTCATGCTATGGTTGGACAAGGACCGCATATGGAAATGTGTGGCACAAATCCCTATGGTATGTAGCAACCAATGCATGGTGTGCAAGGCCCAATGTATTCGTGTATGATCCTGTGTATGGCAGCATTTGGCTCGATGCTTGGGGCACAAAGTAGCATATTTGGTATTGCATCTGCACCCTTGAATGCTTATGGGGCTCAAGGAATGAATGGTGGTCATGCAAATGCTCCGTTTGGCATTGGTTTTGATATAAATTCAGCAAATGCATCTTTTTTGCAGCAGCCAGTGTATGACAACTTGACATCCAAAGGGGCAGCAAAAGACTATGATGAGGGTGGAAAAGGAGTGAAGTTTGAGTCCTTCAACGGTGTACAAGATAGGCTGAAAGCTTTGATTTTCATTTAGCTGTTTGATGCAACCTATTCAGGCGGGAACTTCACGGAGTCCTCAAAGATTCGAAAGGCAGTCACTTTCTTGAGAGGGAATGCATTATAGTGGTGGTTTACTCTTTTGATGCAAGTTAGAGCACTGTTATCGTGGGTACAATTCAAGCAAATGTTTGCATCGAATTGGTTGATAGATATCTTTGAGGTGGACATCATGACAGCTTGGAATAAGCTGGATGCTAAGGAATGTAAGAATTTGGAGCAATATAATAAGAAGTTTTGGGATGCATTGCTGTCTATTACTTCTTATCACCTCGTACCCTTTCATGAGCAAGTGGAAAAATATATTTGTGGGCTACCCAAAGGAATCAGGGATTTTTGCATTAAATCCACTGTGTCTAGGATGTTTCAGCTTATAGAGATTGCTGCTACAGTCGATGCTTTGCTGAATGGGAAGGATTTGGGCTTCTTAGAGAATGGGGAAATACTGAATAAAAAGTTGTTTAAGGTTGAGAAAAGGGGTAGATTTGAAAATCAGCTTGAAAAGAGGCCAAAACAACAAAGAAAGGGCTTGAAAACATTGGCACAAGATAGGGAATTGATGGCCGCAAATAAATGTTTAATTTGTAAACATGAGGGTCGCATTGGAAGGGACTGTTCCAATAGGCAACAAGCTGGAACATCAGAAAATCAGGGAGATTCTAAAGGTAAGAAGCCCAAAACATTAGTGGGATTAGTGCGCGATATTGTTAGTGATCAGTCCAATGATGATGCTATTGAGTTGTGTAGAGCACGGGGCAAAATTAGGGATCAACATGCATTGATTTTCTTTGATAATGGTGCACGAGCAGACTTCATCTCTGTTGACATGGCCGCCTGTCTAGGCATCAGAGAGGATGAGATGGGACCTATGGGGGAAGTTGGAACGACATGTAGAGGCCATGCAGAGCCTGTCACACTTAGGTTGAGAGCTAAGGGTGGTGTCATGTCCCGCATCTTGGACATTTGGAAGCTCAGATGGAGATAGAGATTGGGATTGCGTAGCTACACTTGACGATTGCTATTGTGCTTTCTATGTCTGTTTAGAGAAAGAGGGTGTAGGAGATTTGGGACTCCTAGGTGGACTCGGCACTGGCTGAAAGATTTGCTCATGGCTATTAAACGATTCTATTATTTGCTTTATTGAGCAATTAGCCTTATCATAAGCAACATTGCACCTGCGGTGCTCAGTAGTTTGTAATCAATTTGGGGTCACATTTACAGCAGTTTGTGATCAGTTCTTAGATCAGCAAGTGATCAATTTATGATCAGATTTTACTCAGTTTTCAATGGTTTATATCTAGTTGCATGGACAATAGCATATGTTATGATGCCATTGATGTTTTAGCCATGGTTTATGCTTGGTTATGCTATGCTATGGTTTGGTTTTGTCAGATAAGTTGAGCTCATGAGAAATAGACATATCACATGATAATCTGACAATGTTTTTGAGATTCTTTGTGAGTCTTATGTTATGTTATGTTATGTTGGCTGGTATTTTTTAGCATATGTTGGGCATATGGAATGGTTGAATAACAGTGCGTAATGTTGTGTTAATATGATGCCCTATGAAAATTCTAGTGTAGTACTTTGCTTTTGATGCATTTGGCTCTTTGCATCTACAAGCTCTTTGCATCCACAAGCTATTGTGGCAGGGCAACAGCTGCATTTGATTGATTTTTAGTCATTCTTTGCGACAAACTCTGAATTTTCTCTCTCTACAGCTTTCTCTCTCATCTCCTAGTCATTTCATAGTCTTGCTCTGAAGATCTCAACATTTGGACCCTTGGAGGTTGAGAAATTGCAAATTTCTCTGTTGTAAACCTTAATTTACAGCAGAAATTAGGGTTTAGCAGCAGCCTCAGAAAGTGTGCCAGAAATTGGAAGCTCCAAGACTTGGATTCAATAAGGTTGAAGTTGTTTTTAGCCTATTCAAGTGGAGTGACCAGCAAATAATTGAATTTGGGGCATTTTCCATCTTCATCAAAGCGGGTAAAGGCCAATTAAGTGTCCGAATCAAGGGGCAAAACAGATTGAAGACTTGCTGGTCACTTTGGATAGCAAGGGGAGTTTGGATTATGAAGGGGATGGGGAGAATCCCATTATAAATCAACTTTTTCTTCAATAAAGCTAAAGAAATACCGAAAGGGGCGCCAAATTTGGGGCCAATTGGGTGTGCATTGTTCAAAATCAGTAGGCAAATTTGTATTTTCAGATTTGCATTTATTGTTTGCTGCTGTAATTAAGTTGTAATCAGGGGTTTACCACCCTATCCGAGGAGGAAGGCTGGTTATAGTTTATGCTTGGTTTATGCTATGCTATGGTTTGGTTTTGCTAGATGAGTTGAGCTCATGAGAAATAGACATGTCACATGATAATCTGGCAATGTTTTTTAGATTTTTTGTGAATCTTATGTTATGTTATGTTGGCTAGTAATTTTCAGCATGTGTTGGGCACATAGCAACTAGAAACATCGGAAACATTTAGAAACGAAATGTCAGAAACGTGTTTTGTAAGTTTCTTTCAAGAGGGGGTAAAATAAGAAATGCATATTTTTTTATATAGGGATTTTTTTTTGACTAGAGAAAGAGGTTTCAAACCTCTATGGAACTCTCTCTTAAACAAAGAATGGCCAATTGAGTTTGAGTGATAATAGAGTCAATTGAGAATAATACATTATATGTTACATATCCATGATCCATTATTGACTTGTCACTTATATCAAAGTTAGTCTTTGGACAAGTTATTCTATGGTTTAGAACTCAAACATTATGGTTTATACATATCATACAAAGAAAATTAAAATTAATATGTAAATAGCCTATCTACATTATGGACTGAGTCAAGTTGCAACATTATGATTCTCATTTAAAAACAAACTCACAAAATGTCAAAATCGAGAATGAATCATAATATATCATAAATAACTCATAAATGAGGCTAAAGTGGTATAATATTCAACTCTTAAGACAAGAATAGATACTAGATTGACAAAGTCCAATAACCAAACAAAAATACCAAAAAAATCAGTCTCTCGCTCAAAATCTTGAGCTCTTACAAGTCATTACACATCATCATCATCATGCTTAACATTGCCCAATAGTTTTTGTAAAAAAAACCGTGTTTTGAGTTCCAACTCACTTTTCAAAAAACATCCACGCTTTTTTTACTAAAAAACGTTTCGTATTTTAAGAAATGTTTTATAAGTTTCAAATTCAAAGAAATATGTATTTTAGCTGCTATGATTGGGCATATGGAATGGTTAAGCAGTAGTGGGCAATGTTGTGCTAACTATGATGCCTTGTGAAAATTCTAGTCCACTATTTTACTTTTAATGCATTTGTAGTGCAATCGAGAATGGTTGCAAGGATTTTAAGGGGGAGGGTTGCTATGGGGATATATATTTTTGAAATCTCACTTAACATGTGGATTAATTTTTAATCACATGGTTAAGTAAATGTTGCACATGTGAGATGTAACTGGGGTTAGAGTAAATTTATGAGCTCGTGACTCAAGGAAATCATGGGATGTCAAAGGCAAAAGTTGTTATAAGTTATGTTGCACAGGTACTTGGTGGTGTTAGTTCTTGGCCTAGGTCATTCATTTAGCCATAAGTATCAGCCAGTGACATTAGAGAAGTGGCGTTTAATGGTACCTAATGCCAATCTGATAGTCAAAGATGGCGTAGAGACACTCTTGAATGAAAGTTGTCTAGCCAGTTTAGTTATTGGCGAGTGGGATAAATTTTTCGGACACCAAAATAATTATTAGATTAATTTTCAGTATTTAAAGATTGAAAATTAATATTTAATTATGGATAATGTTGAAAAAACCATTTGGAAAGGTTGCCACTTGGTAAAAATGTCCATGCAAGAGTGAAAAACATCTTTAGAGGTTGGAGAGAGGCATTTTAGTGCATTCAGTCTGCAAAAGACTGAAAATTAATATTTAATTATGGATAATGCTGGAAAAACCATTTGGGAAGGTTGCCACTTGGCAAAAATGCCCATGCAAGACTGAAAAACGTCTTTAGAGGCTGAAGAGAGGTATCTTAGTGCATTTAGCTTGCAAGAGAGGGAGGAGATGTTGGTTTGATTTGTAGCCATTGGAGGACCTTCTGAGGCAACTAGGGGTAGGAGAAGACCAATCAATAGCAGGTGATAGTATCTACAGGCTGTTGAGATAAGGCAGCGACAGTAAATGACTGATTTTTTTCAATTCTTTGCGAAGAAAGTCTGAATTTTCTTTATCCTCAGCATTCTTTCTCATCCCAGCCTTGCTTTGAGGATTACTGCATTGAGATTACTAGAGGTTGGGAAATTTCAGATTTCTCTGCTGTAGATACCATGTCAATAAGTGGTACAACAATGGAAGCATAGACAAGTGTTGAAATAAATTGCTAAACACAATATAGAAGAGAAAGAAAATAGAAGAACATTGCAAAAGAAGAGAACTCAGAGATGTGCTTGGGAAATGGAATCCATTTACCAAAATGAGAATGACGCTTACAATAGTGAGTCTCTGGCTCCAAGGCATTGGCACCGGCTCCCTCTTTTCACAAAACCTGTAGGTGATGACATGATTGAATGAGGAGGGAGCTGGGTACATAAAGAAGAAAATAATGCCAAAATAGGGGCAGGTCGGCCAGCATTTAATGCTGGTCAGCCAGCATAAAATACCCCAAAGAAGCATCATAGTAGCCATAAAAAAATGCCTAAATAACCTAGTCATGCCCATAGGGCAGACGCACATGAGTTGTCTGAACTGCTAACATTATATACCCATGGTTGCTTGGGAAATGGAATCCATTTACCAAAATGAGAATGACGCTTACAATAGTGAGTCTCTGGCTCCAAGGCATTGGCACCGGCTCCCTCTTTTCACAAAACCTGTAGGTGATGATATGATTGAATGAGGAGGGAGCTGGGTACATAAAGAAGAAAATAATGCCAAAATAGGGGCAGGTCGGCCAGCATTTAATGCTGGTCAGCCAGCATAAAATACCCCAAAGAAGCATCATAGTAGCCATAAAAAAATGCCTAAATATCCTAGTCATGCCCATAGGGCAGACGCACATGAGTTGTCTGAACTGCTAACATTATATACCCATGGTTTCTACAAATTCATGGGGATATCTTGCACAAGTTAAGAGGATGATTTCAATGCTGTGTGTGCATGTGTGTGTGTTTTTTTTGGGTGGTTTTGTTTTTGTGGCAATTGCAGAAATCAGAGGTCCCTTTTGTGGAGCCCACTATTTTGGCTAAGCCCTAGTATCTTGTGGCTTTTCATTCAAAGACAGATGGGCAGTACCATGAAGAGTTCTTGGACATTTGCTCCATTTTCTTTCTGAAAGTTGGTCATTGCAGTCTTTCAAGAGGTTTGGTTGACAATCTTTTCTCTGTTAATATCAGGGGAGGACAGGGAAAGTCATTTTAACATCTACTAGGGGCTAAAACGACCTAGGAGACCAAAATAGTGAGTACCACTGATCTGTGCCACATTGTAGGTCCCATCATGGATAAACAAAGAAATATGAGAATTAAAATCAAAACAGAGGAAGGGGAACAGAGAGGTGTGTATCAGCATCAGACACTTTAATTTCTGCTGTGGCAATGGAGGTGATGCATAGGATATCCTGTGTCAGCATGGGGAGATTGAGGATGCGTGTGGTGGTTGTGGCAGGGGTGTTATTGAGAAGAAGGGGCGATGGGCAGGTGATTTCTGTGGTTTCATCGCAATTGGAAATGCCTCCCAAGGTCTCTACAGTGATAGTGGAATCTTTCAAGTTACCATGTCATGCCTTTGCTGTTGGGTAGGATTTGATTTGCTCATCCTAGGCTTAGGAAATTTTGTTTTTGTGGCTCCATCTCAATTGGTAAACATGTAAGGACCAAAAGGGCTCTGTGTGAGGAGTTATGAGGCATTACGTCACAGGCTTCTTGTACCTGATCGTGCAACAAGAAGAAAGTGCTTACCAATGGGAGATGGAAGTAAGAGAAATGACAATGCACACATATATTCTCAGCATGCACCATTTGAGATCTGTTATCCAGGGTTACATCCTAACAGACTGATGAAGTTGGTTTTTGATAGGATTTGTTCAAATATATTTTTTGGCAATGGGGTCTCTCTTAAACAGTCTCCTCGTGTAGGAGTGGTTGGCTTACTCCTCCTTTGAAACATATTTCTGCTTCTTTTTCCATCTCATTGGACAACTACACGAGAGATTTCCAGCTTTACTTACTATAGTAAGGATTGGAAACACAAGTAACTTAATTTGCTTTAGTTGTATGGAATCGGAGCTACCTGTCACAAAATAAGACAATTTTGAAGTTAAGTAAAGATACAGTCCAAAGCGATTGTGGAAATATCAAAACTCTCTCTGCAGGTTCATAATGTGTGTGGGCTTATATGAACATGTATGCATATTCTGCTCAATTTGGCTTCTAAAGCCTTGTTAAAACTCCATTGTTCGGCAGCTTTGATTAGGTTAGGAAGTAATATTAAAAAGAAAGGTCTTTCTAATCAGGAGTCTTACAGAATGCACTTTGGAGACAAGTCATTCTCATTCTTTAGTTTGCAAACGAGAAAAAAAGACTTTGGTATTTGTACTATGATCAGTACATTATAAGAAAATGATACAAGAGACAGTTGTGATTGATAACCTGGTTTGCAGTTTTCTGGTGGCAGCTATGGTACTTCAATGCATGTGGAGCCTTTCTGTGGCAACAATTGAAGGGTATGCCCTTCTGTTGGGCAGGAGTCTTAGAGATTCTCCCCTTCTAAGTCTGTTCGCTGTTGGTGATTGGGTAAGGTTCTAGTTTTACTCGCTTGGATTGCTGAGTGTTGCATGTATACTTTCTTTTCTCAAGTTGCAGTGGCTGTTCTGCAGATCACGGCAATTGTAACTTTTGCTGGAGCTTGTGCATCTGCTGGAATTGCAGTTCTAGTTGGAAGAGATGTGCACCAGGGATGTGATCCAAATTATTGTGGCAGATATGCAGCAGCCTCGGGCATGGCATTTTTAAGTTGGTTGCTGATTTCAACATCATTTTTGTTCACATTTTGGCTTCTAGCAACACGATAGCCAACCATATACTTCTTGGAAGTATTGAGGGGAGAAAGTCTCAAGGCTTGTATACAATTTGTTAGTGACTCAAGGACTACATTGTTGGCCCACTGAAAGGAAATTTCCTGGTACAGTAAATAGACAAATAGCTGCTGGCTGGGAAGCAAGTGCATTGTACATTATCTAAAAGATCAACAGAGTAAAGCAGCAGACCACATGGGCCATAGTTTATGGATGGTCATGGTTTACATTGGTATTGGACTTAACTCAATGGTCAGCAGAGCCGATACATGTGGCCCCATGGTGACATTTCAGTTGGAGGGCCTATCTGTCGAGGAGATGAGTTGCAAAACTAGGACTATCATTACAGGATCACTAACCAGATGTTTCAGGGATTTGACTTCAATGTGAAAATACATTGAAAGCTCAGATCTTCAAAAATTATCCCACATTTTATATGTAATATAAGCAAATTGCATTTCCATGGTGTACTGTATTCTGAATGAGGAAACAAAGTTTGGCATCTCTCTCTCTCTCTCATATACCTAAGTGAATGCTGCCATATTCATTTGACTTTTCGGAGCCTATCTGGAGGAAACTGTGCGGTATAATTCAGCTAGATCCAATCACGAGTTTATGGGCATCTTAATGCTGATTGAGAATGTTGTCGGCAGATTATTTATTTGTAGCCATTGATTATACATCCATGTTTGCCTTTTGGTGTAATGCCTCAGCCAAACAATGACAAATTGGGATAATTTGAAGAATGGCCATTCTCTATCAATGTTGCCAAGGTGAATGATTAGAAATGGGAAAGCATCACAGTATGCAGTATTGCTAAGCATTGGTTGCAGGGTGTTCATGTGCAATACATAGGCTTGTCTCATGTTGTTTTTGTTGGGGTGAATATTGGAGTATTATTGACCTAGGATATCATTGAAATTCACAGCAAATGCTTGTGCAATCTTGAAGCACAATGTAAGAGAGAACAAGAGGTCGCAGAATTGCCTAGAGTTTGACGATATGCAAGTACATCCAAGCTAGCCTTAATATAACGTAGATATGGTTTTAAGAAAGGATGTATATGTCGTGTGGTTGCTACATGCAAGTTTGCAAGAAATTGAGAGAGAGAGAGAGAGAGAGAGAGAGAGAGAGAGAGAGAGAGTGAGAGAGAGTTCTATTAATGTCTACCAAAGCGTTACATACAAAATCTTTGGGAAACTTTCTAGGTCCTAGTAAAGCTACCATCTAATGCTATGATAAACTAATTGAGTAAGTACAAAATGGTATATAGGTTGGGTACTATTCATATGTGTTCCAAGTGAGCTGGTCATCCTAAAATGTCCCGCATGGGTCTATCTAACATCAAGAGGTTGAATTTGCGGGCTAGGGCTTTTCGGTGGCGGTGTAGTATCCCTTGTATCCTTGACATGTGCCTCTTGCAGGGGCGGGGGCTGGTTGGGCATGGGTGCTAGGCTTTGCTTGTTGTGGTTATGGCTAGGGTGGTTCCCAGTGACAGGGAGGTCAGTGGGGTTGGTGGGGGCTCAGGGGTGGGGATGGTGGTTGGCTCTCCGTAGAATTCCGTGAGCAGGTGTTTGCTCCAAGGTCCAGAGGAGGTGGTTTTTGTGGTGCTATATTTCCAGCGGGAAGAGCCCAAGGCATCTTTGGTCCTTAAAATCCATCACTCTGGAGAGTGGCTCGAATCTTTCTTTGAACAAGTAGTGGAAGTGTCCTTAGATCTCGTAGTGCGTTAGGCACTTGCATATGTAGTGTTTTTCTATCTCCAACTCGAGTTGGCAGATCCAATCTTCTAGGGGGAGGGGGTGGGCCTTGTATCTACTTTTCTTGACCCGTAGTTGGTGTGAAGATGTACTGATCTGTTTGATGGTGCTTTTGACTCCATGGGACAAGTGTGTGTCCATGTAGCTTGGGCGGGTAATGAAGCCGTCGGAGATATGTGCAAGAAGTGTTCTTGATAGAAAGCCTTCTTTGTCCCTAGGTCTTCTGTAGGAGTCACCCATGTCTTGGTCGTGTGTAGTTGAATGATGTCCATTCTGATGATACGGTTCACCTCCTCTCGGTTGAGCTCTAGGTGGGGGCAATCTAGGCTGTATTGTAGTGGGGGGAGGTGGTCCATGTGTAGGCCATGTGGTTGTAGCTAGGTCTCTATTCAAGCATACCAACATTTAGTGTCTCCTTGCAGTGCTAGTTGTTTGGACGACTCCAGTGTGAGTTTGGGGTATTGATGTTGGGGCAAGTCTTATAGTCAGTGCAAGGCCACTGTTTGGAAGAGGACCTTAGCTACAATGTGTGTGAGAGAGAGAGAGAGAGAGAGAGAGAGAGAGAGAGAGAGAGAGAGAGAGAGAGAGAGAGAGAGAGAGCCCTTTTTTAGATCTGAGATGTTGTGTAGCCCAACAAAGTGCACAAATTTTGAGTATTGGTCTCCCTATAGTGCAATAGTTGATGAACAAGGGGGAAATTTTGAATATTGGTCTCCTTATGTAATATAGGGTGATAGTTGATGGCATGTCTGACTTTGTGTTGATCTACATCGTTTACATAAAGCCAATGCAATGGATGAATCTTAGGGTTAATGGATGAATCTTAGGGTTTTTTGCATGATCAACTCTTCAAACGTCTAATTGTAGCACAAACCATTCCATGTAGTCTATTTTAAAAGGCCACCCTTTCATCCCTTTGAAAAAGGGAGACCATTCAAGCCATTTTTGGCAAGTACATTTGTGGTTTGTTATCATCAAGGTTTGTAAACTTGTTTTCAAACCTCGTCATGAATCATTTTAGATCCAACCAATTGTGGATCTTTCACTTGGCATGGGGTGATCACATGGGAAGTGCCAAACAATATGAGCAATGCACCAAAGTTAACATGTTAGATACAAAATTAATCTACTAGAAATGCTTCTCCCCCCCACCCCCTGGACTAGCAACTATTAATTTATGAGCAATTACCTTTCTATCTAGCAACTATTAATTTATGAGCAATTTCTAGACTATATGTTGGGAAGTTTCTGATGACAACCTTCTGTGCACATACCCATAAATAAACCTTTGTTCAACACTAGTCTTATGATTAATATCTCTAGAAGCAATGTTAAATATTGGCCTCAACTTCTATAGAACACACGTTTCTTGCAATTTGAGGCCAAAAAAATTGCAACTCTTGCCTTATGCTTTGAGGAGAAGAGCAATTGTCTAAGTGTTAAGGTGGAAGGGATATGCCAAGAGGAAGATGCACCAAAAATGTAGGGAGGCCAAAACCATGCTTTGTAGTGAGACAAGAAAAGTCTTTAAAAAATGAAAGTACCTTATGCAAATAGTTGATTTTCAAGAGCTTATCCATGCTACTTGTCCTTCAATTTCTAACTTGAATTTCAAGAGCCATAGGTGCAATTAGTTGAACATCTTTGTAGTAACTTTCCCATGGTGAGTTTGGAAAGGGATGTCAAAAATGTCTCACAATGTGTGTGCATGACGAGTAGGGGGGAGCTAAAAACAAAGATCCATAACCTCCTAATGTATGTAGTGAGGGTGAAACTACCATGCTTGTTGCTATTTAGCAAAAGTTTGACCAAAGGAATAGATTTCCCAAGTTTAATGGGATTCCTTTCCAAAATGTCTATGACATAAATGTGAACAAAATTTGCATTTTTGTCATTTCAAACTCATCATGGTGGATTCCATCATGTGGGAATTTGAGGGAAAATAGAAGGTTCCAACCCTCCTTGTGTTGCTAAGCGTGAAGAGGAGAGCACTCATAAATGATAAAAGGGGGCCCTTCTTAGTGAGTCCTACATGGGCTTTGTTGTATGGGCCATCATCAAAAGGGAGATTGAAGGCCATCCTCTTTGGAATCTAAAAAGGGGTCTTGAATACCTTGTACATGGGGAAGTTTGCCAAAGGAAGAAGGGAGGGGGTGATTAGGATGGTGTTGCATAATGCACAATGGGGGATGGCACAACCCTTTGTTGCTTTTAGACCAACTCTTCATCGCCATCTTGTATGGGACTATAATAGATAATCACACTTCAATAGTTCCTCATATACAATGACTTTCTATGTTTCTAGCACTTTTACTATTGTTTTTTTCCAAAAATATAAGTTGTTGGTTGAGTTCAAGAAGCAAATTATACCACTACTACTAATGATTTGCAACAACATAACCATTAGCAATGAACACAGAGCAAGGTTACTAACAAATCCTAATCAACCTCCTATAATCATAGTTATAAAGGATGCCTATGATACACAAACATTTATGCATTGTAGCTTGCATAGAATGACTAAGAAAAACCAAGCAAGGCTAGTTGGTTGACTAGTTTTGTACTAAGAGAGGGTCGTCTACCACAATGGAAGTGAATCTTTAGTTCGATTAGGTACATTCTTGGAGTGCATTGTTGTTGATCATTGGATTGATTTAGATTATTGCTACATTAGGACGTCCCAACGTAGAGCCCTTTTGCGATTCACAGCCACTACTTACCTTAAGTGTTGAGATTATAGTATGATTCTTATGTTGGGGTCCCATACTTGCCCACAACCTAATCAATGTCCTTGGCTATTAAGATTTGTGTCTCACTTCTGATTACTAGCATGACCTAAGTAAGGTGCATCACCTTGTTAAATAGTTTTTTTAAATGAAAACAAGTACACACTTGAGTACATTACCTTGTAAAATAATTTTTTGAAACGCAAACAGGTGCACACTTGAGTACATTACCTTGTTAAAGATTTTTTTGAATGCAAACAAGTGCACACTTGAGTGCACTTTGCACGGGAGCATTCATGCATTGGAGCATTGACTTGTTGTTTCCCAAATGAGTTTCTGACACTACTTTAAGAAGTCTAGAAAGAAATGGTTGCTTTATTTCTTTCTTATTGCCAAAAGCAATGGCTAATTTTTCTCCCTTTAAAGGCAAAAATTCACTCACAATCTACCATGACACTATCATTGTATAAACACGATAAATACACATACCTTTTATATGATTATGATATATGCAAAATATAAAGTATACGTGTAAAGCCAAATTACATATTCATTTGACCACCACATGTGCACACACACAAAATTTATGTCATCATTTTTTTTGGATGGTGTTTGAAAGCTCGAACATACTCAAGTGACCACCCAAATTATGCCATAACTTCTTTTGAGTGGTCACTCCAATAAGTTAAAGGTTTCAAAGACTACTCGCAAGACATACACTCTACCTACCAAGGTGGATTGGGCATCCCCAATATGGTTGACAAGGTATTGGCTAATTCAATTATTAGAAGCTCTAAGGAGGATTTCTAATGTGGAAATTGTTGAAAGATCACCTTGTGAATTCCTAAAAACTATTAGACAAGGAATCAAGCATAGAAAATGGAAGAAGATGAGCAATTACCATAGAACATAAATCACTAAAAACAAACATGACAATACTCACAAAATCGAGGACATCATGAGTGCCAAGAACAAATGTTGGGCTTGCCCTCCCTCCATGCTTGTTGTTGCTTCACATGTACTGGGCGCTTCGCACCTGGTCTCCTCTTGGTGCTTTGCGCCGTGGCTGGTGCTATACGCTAGCTTAACATTTGATGTCTCACACCAAACTTTGAAGCATCACAGTTACTATTGGTTAATACATTTCACATCTTGATGCATATCTTACGTGGTAATATGATTCATGGTGAGTTGAGTCCCCACTTGTATTATTAATAGTTAATGTGTTGCACTTTTATGTCAATTATTGAAACAATAGCTTGATGTTCAAATATACACTTGTACCTTACAATGATTCAACATACAAAATATTCAACTACTCTTGCAATTTATTGAGTTCACCATACAATAGAAATAAACCAATAACATTGTCTATCTCAACCATATGAATACGAAAATACGAATGAAGGAAAAGTCATTTTGAAATGTCATTGTAGTATCCCAATCATAACAAAAGCTAAAGGAAATAGAAAGCATGTAATGTTCTAAATCATTACTTAAAAGAAAGCCTTCTCTTCTTAGTAGAGTTATTAAAAGTGGATGTAGCATGTGAAACATGCAATGGTGAAGTTGTGACATGCCCTCTCCTAGACTGTGTTGCAACACTTGAAAATAAATGCTAATCTCAACACAAAAAAAGTGAAAAAAGTGGAAAAGCGCAAGTCGGGAGCTGAAAGAGGTAGCCCAAAAGGAAATCAGACACAACGGAAGAAGCAGGAAGGGAAACTGTCAAAGGCACAAGGGTGGTCTCAAAAGCTAAAAGGAAAAAGTGCATTTTTAAATGCAAGTTGCCCTTGAAACTTTTGTAAAAGAGCGTCAGGCTCCGCTCCCTCTTGTGCAAATTGTAAGGGTAGACGGGTGGTAGAAAGGAAGCTAAGAAGATAGGAAGACAATAGGAATGATGGCCTAGGCTATGGTGTCCTAGGAGTTCAAGGATGTCACTCGCCGCAGGGACGCTATGTGAGATAGAAGCCCTCCACTCTCTTCACAAGATTTAAGGAATTTAACAAGGAGAAGAGTAAGATAAGGAACTCATATTAAAATTCAAGAAGTCTCTTAAGATTCAAGAAGTCTCTTATGGAATAGGGTACATACAAGACCTCCACTTAGATAAGAAGCTTCTCATCAAGATTTGAGAAGCTTTACATGAAAATAGGGTAAGGTGAGAGCACCCCTAGTGCCTCCTTATATAGGTTTTGTGGATACACATGTTTGTGTTTTGGCCTTCTTAAAAAGCCTAAGCTTTTAATTTCGTTTTTACTTTTCCAAAATTATTATTTTTTGCCACCAAGGTAGAGAATTTATATTAATAGAAAAGAGAGGACAATAATACAATGATTAAGGGGGGCTTCACCCATAAGGCAACATGGCCTGACGATCTGCATACAAAGGGACCCCGGATTCCAAAAGTATTGAGCTTTCACGCTTTGCTTCCTCCTTCAAGGCTAAAAGTAAAAATCGTTATGGCTAAAAGCAAAAAGCCTTTAAGGCCTAAAATCATGCGTATAACCTCAAGACTATTAAGTTTGGTCTCCTTGCCATCACATAACATGCCACTGCCATGCATATCTGTGCTGCCACCATCACGTTCATAAAATGCTGTTATTTCTATGTTTTCCACCAGCACACCATCCCTGCAATATTTAATGGCACATTGCCACCCTGACTGTCATTAACGGTAGCCATGTCATTCGGCCCCCCCGGTGTCTCTTTCACTTTGCCCGTGTATTACCACCCCCCTTTCCCTCCTCTTGTGCATGTGTGTGCCTTCTTGGGCCTTGTTCGCGTGTGAGGCTTTGGATCTCATAACACATGTTCGTTATTGCGGTTGTTCAAGCACAAGGACGCGGGTGTGGTTTTTTTGTGGGGTGATGCGCTAGTTGATGTTCACACGCAGCTGACATGCAACACAATCCCGGGTACATTTTTTTGATTTTTTAAATCTTTCAAAATTGAAAAACACTTAAAAAACACATGAAAACTTATAAAACCCCATAAAAACCATAAAAATTCCATAAAAATACCAAATAAATATTAAAAAGTTTGAAAAATTTACTATAATAATTTAAGACTTTTTGAAAATGTAAAATTTTCTTAGTTGAAAATGCCAATAGAAAAGAAAAAAATAATTTAAAACCTTTAATTTAATGAAAATTTACCTAAAAATACTTGAAAATGTATTTAAAAATCTAAAAATAAAATAAAAAAACAAAAAAGCATACTCACTTTTCTTTATATTTTTGGATCATTTGCATGTGTTGAAATGATGAAAATTAATTGGGACCCAGTTAATTAAATAAGAAATCCTTATTAAACGTGTAAATTCTTTGGGGAAAAAAATTCACTCCGGAAATGACTAGAAAAAACTCAGACCTTTGCACAGCTTTCAAACCACATTGCTGAATAAACAAAGAATAGAAAATATTAATCCAACATTCATATCCAAAATCATTAAGAAAAAAATTCATAAAACAATCCTAAATTGACAAATCAACTAGAACATACATAGTACAAACAGATTCAACACATTTCATGGACATCATCGAATGAAAACCTAATAGAAAAAAACATAGCATCGTTTATTGAATATTATTTTCTATGGTGTCTAGTTTGTTTAGCTTATATTGACAAACTTTTTTAGCTCATTGGATTTTCTTGTTGGATTCCATTATGATTGCATCATCTCCATTTATTAATAGCGCATTCAGATTGTACTTGCATACACACCCCTCCCAAGTATTTCTTTTCTTTTCTTTTTTATCTTTGCTACCCCAAAACCCACAAATAATTATTAAAAGAAATCATGATCACAACGTTTTTCATGTGTGTCTGTGGCACACATATTTTTTAAATTAAAATCAACCCTTCGTTTACTTACACACATTTCGTGCACTACATACACGTTTAATTCTAATTAAAAATGAACCAATCGTCACCAAAAAACACGCGGACACAAAAATGTTCCCAACACATAATTAATTTTTAATAAATAAAATTTCCTTTAGAGACCCTTAATCAAGGTCCAAATTGTGGGTTATGCTAAAAGTACAATTTCAAACTTAATAACTTTTAAATAAATGGTAACAATGAATCACTGTTTTCTTTTTATGGTTTATTACTTGATAACATTTCACCCATTATTAATAACTTTATTAAAATGAATCTTTCATTATATTTCTTCCCCCCACACTGCACATTTTTCTTTTTAATGAACACACTTCATGGGGATGGGAATGGTACAGTTTAATCCCTCTTGTCGATGATGATCAACAGTTCGAGTGTCATGTCGATATGATTAGTTCTTATGTGATTCTATATTATTATTTTTGCTCATGTTGACAAGTCAGGGTATGATATGCATTTTTCTTCTACTTTTCTGCCTGATATGGGGATTCAGGGTGCCTGTTTATTCACATCGCATGAAGCTTTTGGTCGCACATGTGTAGAGGTCATGCTGGATTTTTCCTAGGATGTTGAATGCTTGGAATGGTTATTCAATTGGTCAAGTTGTGTGAGTTTATTATGAGTGATATCTTATCTATTCCTATCATGTTTTTTTGTAGGCATTTATTGTGATTGTCTATGTGTGTAGGGAGTGTGTGTGTGTGTAAACCATCTAAAGGGCACCTTGAACCCTTTCCTTGATCTAGTATGTGCCTTGGGTATCGCATGCATATTCCTTGTTGCTAGATTTAGACCTCGTTGCTAAAGTGGGATTATCCAAGTTTGTGGGCCTTGCCTTACTGCTATTTCTAGATAATCTTGACATTTGTGTGATCAATTTTTAACCTCTTACAGTAAGAGGTCTCATCCTATTCATGGTACAACTATTCTTATGACGCCTAAGAGTTTGGGGAAGGCTCTTTCTTTGTCATATCATGGGGAGTCCTTCCCTACTGCCCGTCAGCTATTCTCCAACGAGGATATTTTGAAGCTATTACAAAAGCAGACTCCGAATGTTTTGGATCCAAAGAAGGTTATTACCACATCATGGGTCAGTGTCTCTATGATTTCCAATTCCCTATGGAAGTAGTTATGCCAATTTCTTGAGGACTGCCTGCCAAAACCCTGTCTCATTACCTCTCCAAGGAGTTGTTCACAACTTCTTGTATGGTCTTGAAAGATATTACCATTGACTGGAGTACCTATCTCTTGGCAAAGATGGATCAGCATTTCATTAGAGCTACTAGAGGAAATGTGACTAATGTCACATTTGGTTCTTACCTTTATGTATTCCTGATATATGCTATCCCTGCAAAGGAAGTCCCTTTACCTCTAGTTGATTCTCCAGAGGCTCCTCCTCCTCCTCATGAAGATGATGATGTGATCATTGAGGATGATGATTTTCCCCCACCTCTAGTCATTCAAAGAAAGCGCCTGAAAGGAGCTATTGAATTAGTTCCAGTTCCTACTCCTTCAGTTTCAGTTATAATTCCTGCTCAATCTTGTAGCACACTGCCTGCCTTTCTTCAAATGCCCAATCTTTTCAAAGCCCATAGGGATGGTATGCTTGACATTTCTATTTCTTATGTGCAATGCTTGCTAACAAGAGATGCCATTCCTTTTTTATGCAAGGACATCCAGAGTTCAATTGAACTTTTAGTTAAGTGCATGTATCCAATAGCTTTCTTCTTCTTTTTATGAATAAGTTCAGCAATATAAGGAGGAGCTATATAAAGCTAATATTGAGTTAGCTTCTGCTCAAGAGAAATTTTATAAGCTCTATATACAAATGGAGCAGCAAACTAAGGTCATGGATACAAAAAAACATGAAATCTCTACTTTGACAGCTCAATTGGCAGAAAGTCAGTCCCAAGTTGTTATTGTATCACAGGAGAGGGATATGTTATGAAGGAGGTTCAAGAGATGAAGGCTGTGATGATAGTTGCCCAAACAGAGAAGCTTAAATCAACTACAGCTATCCTAGACCACAGCAATGCTTAGATTTAGTAACTCAAGGATCAGTTGGCTCAGTCTTACTCTTCTTCACAGAGTCCTATGCAGCCATGTCCCCTACAAACTTAGCAGTTTTTCAAAGACAAGCCATATAATACCCATTGTTCTAGGCTAAGGTGGAAAGGCTTCAATCTTGAATGGATTTGTTGTGGTCTTCCTTTGAGCAGTTCTAGGAATATGTTCCTCTAGATCACTCCTTTTTTGTGCATTATTAGCAACAAAAGTTGGCCTTCTATATTAAGCTTTCCACAATGAATATACCTCTCCCATAGTATGGTTGGAGTGGGGCCTCATCTTTTGACTTGTTGAATGAAGTAGTCATAATGGTTTTTGAGAACTTTGTGACTTCAGATACTATGCTTTTGTCTTATATGTATTTAAGAGGTGATTTGCTGATTCCAGATGATGAAGATTCAGCTCGGTATGTTGGGGATGTGGTACTACAAGCTACTTTATATGTCAGACATTTCGAGTTGCGGATAGATGAGATGTTTTAGTGTTATTCCTCTAAAGTGGATGATTGTCCTAAGATTTTGTGGCATACTATGATTGACTTTGTCATTTTGAATCAACGCCAAATCAAAGCTTCAGCTCATGCACAAAACATTAACCAACTAAGGGTGGTTATTTTAGCCCATCTTTCCAAGCAACCCCCATTTTATTCCTCCTTCTTTGAAGCTTATAATCATAGATCCACGCCTTAGGTCCATCGGTATCTTTTCTATCTCATTATCAACATATGGCCCATAGGTATGACACTTATCTTTCTCTTTATCAATCTAATCCCCAGGTCATTTTACCCCTTCTCTTTCAACCCCAAGAAGCTCCTCAAATTCCTATATTTACTCATTGTTCTTTCATTGAAGATCGTGTCTTTTCCCCTCCTCCTTCTTGCCCTTCCCCATCTACCATGTTTCTCTCCACTTTTCATGCCTATCTATTGACATCTTTCTTAATAGATTCTCCTAAATTTTCAGATAATCCCTCTTTAGATCATTCTTCATTTTACAATTTTGCTTACCCATCTCTTCATCCTCTTGTACTCGTTCCTCTTCCATCTCCTACCACTTCTATTCTTCATTCCCCTCTGTCGGTTAGTGGAAATGCAAGTTTTGATCAGAAGATTCCTAGAAGACGGGGGTGGATTTCAATTGATTCTCTTATAAGAACTCAGATTAATTGGCCATTGATTCTAGGGGAGTGGACAACTGCTAGTCAAGCATATGAGAATTATCTACATTTTGCTTAATAACATTCTTAATCTACAGATCCTTTAGTGAGATTGACTGCTTACTTTGCTTGGTACTTGGCATATATGCACATGCATTTACATAATGATCCAAAGAGTTGTGTATGAATGTGAATGTAAACATTGATTTCCAACAACTGGATGTATTGTACTTTCATGCCCTTTGTTTGCCTAGTAGATATCTTGTCTTGCTAGAGAGGATGTGTTGCCTTCAATTTTTCCAAAATCCTCCAAAGACTTTTGTGGATAAATCCTTATCCATGGACCATTTTAGCAATCACCAAGCCTTTAAGAGGGATTATCTTCATTGATACGTAGGGATGTATCTTTCATGATTCATAATGATATATCTTTCTTTTGGAGGTGCCATTTAGATAGTTTTTTTGTGTTTTGTGTTCTGTGTTTGTGAGGTGTGATAATTTATATGTGATGTGGTCATGGTGGTTGGATATTCGATTTATCTGAGAGCTATATTTTTGGAGATTTGTAGTGATGGTGATGGTGGATGGATAGCTCAAGATGCAAAGATGCAGAAACTCCTATATCCTTTACAAGTTTGTCATGATTTTCTATTGTTCATAAGATGTGTTAATGTATAAAGGGTTTTCCTTTTGTTGTATTCTTTATTAGATGTACATTATAAGTTAGAGTTGTGATTGGATGGTGTTTCCTAAATATTATTGTTGAAGATTAAGTTGAGCTATTTGATGAACTTGTATTCTCTTTTTTTCCTAGGTCGTGAGGGTGCTCCCTTATTAAGTGTGGGGATATGTTGAATGCTGAAATAACTTGTTTTTTTGGTTGATTTTTGTTGTTTTTGAGGATTGAATGGTTGATTTTACATGATAATTAATTAGTTTGAGAGTGTTTTGGATAGGGTGGAATGGTTTTAATAAGCTCATGAAGTTTTTTGGTAGAGATATGAGGTTTTGTGATGATCTGTTGATGTCCTGATAGTGTATGTTTGATTTTGATAGCTTTTGTTTTGCTTCTGTTTTGTTCTATTTTTCTTATGTATGGAAGAATGAAGTAATGATTGATGAAGTTTGAGGTTGTTTGAAAGATCATTGAATGGTTTTTTATGGTTTTGATTGGTTTTAGTTGAGCTAGATGTTTTCTGTTGACCTTCTATAACCCTTTGTTGAGCTTCTGTAGAGCTTATGTAAATCCTGTGTATGCCTCTGTATAAGTGTTCTCTTGGATGAGGGTGTAGTATGGGAAAGTTTTCTAGCCTTGGAAAGAGATGAATGCAAGTTCAAAAGAGCTCAAAGAAGTGGAAGAAGTGATAGTGATGATGAGTTGTGAAGAGTCACTGTAGTGGCTCTGGTGACCTTTCATATCGTACATACCTCTTGGGAGGGGTATTCACGAGACCAAAGAATGATTATT
The DNA here is from genome assembly GCF_053477565.2 of Lygodium microphyllum. Taxonomy (NCBI): domain Eukaryota; kingdom Viridiplantae; phylum Streptophyta; class Polypodiopsida; order Schizaeales; family Lygodiaceae; genus Lygodium; species Lygodium microphyllum. The sequence goes on along the minus strand of NC_141153.1, from coordinate 39,365,439 downwards.
GTGAGTGATTATTGAGTATTGTAGTGAGGATATGATGTACTATTGAGAGAGAGTGTGTGAGTGAGTGAGAGATAGTCAATTCTATGCAAGTCAATGTATCTACCTATGAGAGATTGTGAGAGAAAGCTATGGAAACTTTGAAGAATAATAATATGTGATATATTTCCATTCAAAGTGGTGTATTTTCTTGTGTTTTTGTGGTCTATCAAAGAATTCTATGAATAATATGAAGTATAATTGATTTTGTTAAAGTTAAAGTCATGGAAGAATTATTTCTATGAAGTTGTGTGAATATTGTTGAGATGTTTGCAATCACACCTACTTCAATCTCTTTGTAAGGAGCAGTGAGGCCTCGAAGGATACTTGACACGGATCACTCCAAAAAATAGATAGTTACATGACAATAGATTTTCCAATGGCAATGTCCTCTCAACCAGTGCATTAATGGATCATTGTTGATAATATCAGACTAATGACAAAAAGCTATGCACTTCTTTAGGAGTATGTAATAGACTCATAGTGACAATAACCTTTATATTTTTAGGATCGGTCGCAACCACGCTAACCACATGGCCCAATAACAATCTGTAGGCACTCCAAAGACTTTCTTGGATTGAGAGCAATGTAGAACTACCTATATCACTGAAAACATTTTCTTAGAATAATCAGCTATCTCTCCCTTGTAGTGGCTACCCCCAGATCATCAATAGAGACTTTCAATTCCTTTGGGGAAATATCAGTGAAAGTTTTACTAGCCATACGTTGCCAAGACCCTGGCGCGTTGCATAATCCAAAAGCCATAAGTGATACACAAAGGTACCCAAATATAGTGATAAATGTTGTTTTCAATTTATCTTCCTATGCAATAGCCATTTGATTGTAAACCAACAAAGGACTCCATAAACAAGTAGATATCCCTACCTGCTCAACCGATCTGATCAATGAATGGCAATGGGTAGTAATATTTAATTGTTTCTTTATTGAGCTCTCTAAAATCTACACAAAGCCAAATTTGATTATTCTTCTTTTTCCTGATAACTACTAGTGACACCACTTCATATGTTGTACAAGAAATATCTAGTTAGCCTTACACAATTTTTATAGTTCCTCAAATAGTCTATCCCTTAGCTCAAAAGACATATGCCTTACTTTTTGTTGAATAAGATGACTACCTTCTTTCAAGGGAATAGTATGCACAACTAGATTAGGAGGAATACTCCTCAGAAAAAATCTCATGGAATTCTTAGATCAAGGACACGTAGTCTTTCCTCTCTTCTAGACTAATCATAGATCCTAATTTGATCGGCTGTGGCTCATCTAATGTACCGAGATCTAGCTCAGTCACATCCACATCTCCAATTCTATCTTGAGCTTCTAGAGCAGCTCATTCAGAGTCACCTGATATATATATTCTATAGTGGACCCCTCTCTTGATTCATCGCGTGTCGAAGTCTCATTGCCAGAAAGATCCTCTAATGTATCTAATTCTATCGAAGATAAAGGTACATTCTCCTTTTAAGGAGATTCAAGATATGCATCCACTCTTACACGTTTGGCACCTCTACCAAAAATCAAATGACTAGAAGGTATAACAACTTGAAAGTTGGATTGCACGATCCGTGACCTTCCTAATAATACTTAATAGCTTGTCTGCCTTGCAAACCTAATAACCCTAAAGTCTAGAATTCATTCCACATTAGCAACAATCACGTGGACTTTGGTAATGCAACCTTTTGGTCGACTTAAACTATCATCGGCCATTCGAAGAATTGTGGAGACATCCTTTTGGATTTCTAGTCCCAATCTTTCCATCAATTTTGAACTCATGATGTTGAGACGGAGGATCTCATATCCACAATGGTATGATCCATTGATATGCCATCAACATATGCTGCCACCCTTGGGCAACGCTTTTCAGCATATTCAAACCAATCATCTTCCACATGGGTTATTTCCAAGGATTCGATGACATACCCAGTGTGAAGAATCTTCTTAAACTATTTACACACTCCTAGAGATAACTTATTTAGTTGCAGGAGGTTCACATCAAGATTTACGTTGCAAAGAGAATCGGCTAAGTAGAGTTCATGATAATTAGCAATGGTTCTCTTCTTCTACCAGACTATTCTTTCTCTTGGTCGCACTAAACAGGATTAGGTGCCTCTTTCTTGGATTTTATCTTTTTCTTTGGTAGCTCCTTATTGGAATCAACTTTTCCACTAGTGGATTTTAGAGGATTGGCTTCCACATTAGGAGGATTAAGGACTTGTGTCCCCTTATCATCATGTTTAGGATTTACCTCTACAGGTTTTACATTATTTCTAACACCTTCTTTAACCTTCTGTCCTCTTGTAATGGCTCGTAAATTGGAAGCCTCAGTGGTGTTAACATGCACAAATTCGATAAGGTTGACACCACTACCACTAGGAAACTCTTCTACGATAGATTTTCCTATTTGCGATATTTACTTTAGTCCCTCGTCCTATTGAAGGTTATTCCCTTGTGCTCGATGATTAATTGGACGTAGCTGCTTACTCCCTTACTAAAGAGAGTTGATCTTACTCTAGCAAGTACTAGCTAGATGGTCAGAATTTCCATATATGTTGCATTTGACATTAGGGTAGGTTCTTAGAAAGTGTTGATGACCACCACACCACTTACAACTAAATCTTGATGGACCTCCCTCTTCATGATATTGACTTCCTATTAAGTTTTGTTGCTTCTTTAGGATATTAACATCCAAGGCTCTTTGTCTATGTTGTTTCATTATCATACTGGTATAATACTTCATCATGTCATTAACTTCACCAAGAATGTTTGATGCACTAGACTCATAACCCTAATCATCTCCTTGTCATTCAACTGGCCTAATCACCTGATTAGGGATCGGCCTTGATTAATTGGCATAACATTAGGATTTTTATTTGTCTTCCATTCTTTAGTGGAACCATTTGGCTAGCCATTGGCATAGTAACATTAAGGGGAGTTGGCAGCATGGACACATTCTGCATTATGCTTCCTTTTCCATTTGAATTGGTCATAGGTGTACTAGTTACACCTTGACTTCCATTGGTCAATGCCAAATTATTGCTAGGATCTAGACTCGAATTTAGGTATTTCCTAGATGTATAGGCCACTTGTAAGTGCGCCTCTACCTCCTTTGCTTGTGTAATAGTAGTGTCTATATTAGCAAGAGTAACACTACTCAATTGCACTTGGATATTGAAGTCTAATCCATATAAAAGGTACTGTAATTAGGCAACATGTGGAATATGAATAGAGGTTTGTAATTTGTGAAACATCTCTTTCAATTTCTTGGCATAAGCTCGAGCATTCTCATGAGGCTCTTGACGTGTCACATTCAAGACATGCAACCAATAATGACCACCTCTCTTAGGGATAAATTTTCTTTGGAAGGCCGCAAAGAATAAGTCGATTATGGTTATGGTTCTGGCTTCCAAGCCATGATAGCACATTGCAGCTCTTCTTTTAGAGTCATATTGAAAAACATCATGAGATGTCCTTCATCCCTTGAATTCGACAATTGAACATTAGTTTCTAGAACTCATTGATGTGAAGTTCAACATCTTCCTCTACTAACCCATTAAAGATGGGTAGAGGGAAACAAGATGAAAACCTAGGGATGGCAAATTCGACGTTCTTGTAGGCAATGTGTTGCGCCATTACGATGATTGGGTTTTCTCTAAGGGTTTTCATTTGCGACTCCAAGTAGATTAACTTTTCGGAGAAAGGGAAATGCTAGAGCTTCCTTCTTTCCTTCATTAACTAACTAGGATATTAGTTGTGTCAATAAGACCTCTCTTTTTTAGCGATATCAGACTACTATACTTAGGATAATATCTCCTAATAAACTCAGCTCATTGTCTAGCCCTTTTAGCTCTTTTTTGTCATTGAATCTCGACTTGCTGGTGTCTATCTCAAGAAATAATGGATCTATTTCAATGCTCTTTGGCATACACTAAACAACCAGTTCTTATTCACCAAGATTTGGAAATCGCCACTTATTATAGCAGCTCCCAGCAAATGCACCACCTCTGTCGTGACCTAAAACAAGTCCAGTAATTGCTCTAGGACTCTAGCCAAGCCTCATATGCTCACCAAATCAGCCTCATGGCCTTGCAGCTAGGAGCGTTTGGAGGATATACACTACTTTCAATAAATCATGAGTTTGTATCGATTGTAGTCCAACGATTTTCCTTCCCAACTCCAATAGAAAGAGTATCCAAACATAGAGGTGATCAACACCTCGATTTACATACAAAAAGAGCTCCCCCTAGCAAAATTCTATGGCTTCTATGGCTCTCCTACAACCCAAGAATTGGCCCCAGGATGTGCCCATCTTACACATAGAAGATGAATGTTACAGAGTCCTCTCATAGTATAAATGATCTAGGAGACTGTATATATTCCTCAATCAATTTTCCTAATATATCGAACTATCATACATGAACAAAAGGGAAATCTTACAATCTCAATGTTGGTCGTCACCTGAACATACAATTGTAATGCATCCAGGAATTTATCTTCAGATACCATATTTAGATTGCACATGCAAAATGTATGGCACTTCATGCTCAAAGAACTTAACTAAAAACTAGTCAATGTGAAGTGCACAAATAATATTTTCATGATTTCTTTCTACTAGTGTCATGCAACGTTGCTAATAAGAAATATCATCGAGCTAACTCATGCTACTGAACCCTTTAAAACTTATATAAACCAGAGCCTATATACTAAGGTATATAAAGAAATAAAAAACTTAATCAAACATTTTTCCATTTTAGCCGCGCATCTTCTATCCTTTATATTTAGATTGGTTGCAAAAATTAGGGAGATTTCGTGATAATTTTTCATAGAAACAAGTCCTAAAATATGCACTTTAATACATAAATAAAGGCAAATAGAGGCAAACCCTCATGCTTTAGATTCATTACACATTCACAAATATTCTCCTATTTTTTCATAATTTTTAATGTTTAAAAATCAATTTTCTTAAATTTTTTATATATTTGAATATTTTTAATGAAAATTTTCATTTATTTCAATATAAATTATTTATTTTTCTAAGTTTTTTGATTTGTAGAACTTATGCAAAGTGTAATCCATCAACATGCTCATTTTCATCCCATGTGAACATCATTTGAGCCCCAAAACCCAAGAACAACCCCATTTTCATTAAATCTCATGTTTCAGATTTTGTAGTTTTATTGTTTTTAATGTACAAGATTGAACCAATGTACATTTTTCTTGATCTTCCATTTCTACCCTTAGCTTTTGCTGCTCTTCCTATGTTGAGGTAGCCTCTTGGGTTAGTTTCTCCACTTCTCTTTCATACCTGTGAGCTCTCTCCTGCCTCAACTCCTCCAGCTCTTTCGTGGCTTTAGTGATTTTCTCCATTTCAGCCTGTAGATATTCATAGAGTGCCACAATCTCTCCATTGTGCCATTGTAGTCATCGTATGGCTTCGGTTTCTTCATTCACTGGCACCCGCCATTCTGCTTCTATCTCTTCCTTAGCTTGTAGCTGCTCCTTCAACTCATGAACTTCCCTTTGGGCCATGGCTATTTGGCATGTTTTCTCCAACTGGTAGCTCAAAGCAACAACTTGTATTAGTTCATAACTTACATTGCAAAAGCTAGGATTAACACTTTGGTCATTTGAGTATCCCTATTCTAAGAGAAACATTTAAGTCTAGATTGGTTGCATGTTTACCTTCAATAATAGATTTTCCAAATGCATGTGACACTTACATGAGGGGAAGTAATATTGGCACATTTTCCACAAGAAATAAGTAGAGCACAAGCTCCTCTAGAGCTCATATACACAAATCTTTGTGGAAAGTTAAAGATGATAGCTCTAGGTAATTCCTCTTACTATGTGACACAGATTGTAGAGTAGGAGAACATGGATATATTTCTTGAAGACTAAAGATGAAGCCTTTGGAAAATTCAAACAATGTCATGCTTTGGTAGAAGAGAAATCTAGCAATAAGTTGAAGAAACTCATATTAGATAGAGCGGGTGAATTTACTTCAAATGAATTCACAGAACATAAAAACAATAATGGGATTAAGTATAAACTTGCTATGGCACATAGACCTCAATAGAATGGCCTAAGGAGCATGCTCAAATGGAAGAATCTTTTAGGTATGTTTTGGGCTAAAGTAGTAAATATTGTTGTTTATAGTGAAGATGGCAAGAAGCATGCTCAAAAGGAAGATTCTTCTAGGTATGTTTTGGGTTATAGCAATAAACATTGGTGTTTATATCCTAAATAACAACTATACGACAACTATGAAAGGAAAGACTCCTCCTTTGCAAGCCTTTAATGGTAAGGATCCTTTATGTGCTTATTTTAGAAATTTTGGAAGTGAATGTTTTGTCCATGTGCCAAATGCATCAAGAAATAGTGAAGAGTCAAAGGGGCATTGACTCTACAATCCTTTTGAAAGAAAGGTCATCATAAGTCATGATGTGGTATTTGTTGTGAGTAGCCATATCAAGTGGAAGAGAAAGATCCCTCTTCAAACACCCAAGAAATCCTCAATCATCATTAGCCACAGCCACTAGACATAGGTCAACTAACATCTATGGTGCTTATAAAGCATGAAGAACTTGAACATGATAAGAAGAATGAGGCTAAGAAGCTTGACACAAGGAAGCCATTTCCTAAGTGGGTAACTTTGTAATGTGCCCACCTGAGCCGCTTCCTCATTGACACTTTCTTAGTAGACCATCAAGAGATATCCCAAAAATGCCATATGGGATTTGATGAAATACCTCGACGTTTGCTATCCAGGCTCGCTTAGTATACCCCGTAGTGGAAGTTCTGACCATCCCCACGAGGATCGACTTGAGTTTTTGGTTGCTATTATGAGTCATGTCAACTACTAATAGTTGATTAATGTCGGCAATTTGAGTTTCCACTTCTTATAGAATTACCCAATTGAAATAGACTTGCATTATGCATGGTTCAAAGAAAATGGGAGATGAAGGGGAGCGTGGCACTTCAATCCCTTCTGCTAATGGTGCAAAATCCCGTTTCGGCCCTAAAACGATGTAAGTCAGGCTTCTTAATCTCTAATGGTCATACATTTACCTATTAAAAATGTTTTTTTTTTCATTTTTAGGAAAGCTCTCGGCTCATCGAGTCCACCCAATCGTAGGTCTGGATTTGTTTGGGATCCATCATCCCACTTCCCTCTAAAGAGTATTTTTAATTACCTACCACCTCAGATTCAACATATAAAAATAACTTCTTTGATTATTTGTTAATACAAATTCGTTACACGCCTTTATTTCACGACACAAAGACATAGCAAAGCAATTCCTTCTCAATAGTTCCTTTAATAAAAATAACTTTTTACAATGTTTTCTGTTCTAGCTAGATGTGATGTAAACCCGAAGGTATTATTCTCTCCAAGTTCAGTTCCCAAACTAGTATTGGAAATTCTAGGATACTATCTGGAATTCGAAGGGTAGTTGGAAATTTGTAAGAGTCTAAGGAGTTTATGACCAAAGCTCCCTAGTATCCTTGCATTCTCTTGCCAACTAGAGTTTCCTACGATAAGACCTTTTGCGGCATGATTGATCTATAATCGCTAACATGAAAAAATAAAATAAAAATTGGAGTAGGTTTTAGCCACATTGGCCTTGGGGAGGTCTAGCCCCATCAAAGAACACTACCTCAGTCCGCATTCTGTGTTCATCGGAATATTGCCTTAGTCGGCAATTTGTACTCGATCATCCATCTTTTAGTCTAATGATTTTAGGAAATATTAGTACCTAAATTACAATCACAAATATCTTATTTCGAATGCATCATACGTAAAATTTTAACAAATTTATTTCTGAGACAATTCTTTCCTTCCCAAAAATAATAATATCAAGGCAAAACTTAGTGTAAGTGGCAATATCTTCCAATAATCTTCTCAGATTACCCTCCCCTCAAGCTCTAGTCCAGATTGAATCAAAACAAGAATGCTATTTTTGAGAACAATTCCCATGCTCGTCTTTTCTTTTCTCAACAGAGTTTGTGGGTCTTTGCTTGTGATTTTTAAAAAAAATCTTGGTTAGTATTATTACGAAAGGTACTCTTTTAACAACTACACTTCAAGACCCTTTTTTTTCTTCATACAAAGAATTAGTGTCAGTGTTTATCCATCAAAGATTTCGTAGTTCAATACATATTAGAATATTTAAGTCTTTTTAGGAACACATTACCTTTCTTGTACTTCTCCTTGGAACATCTTGTACAAACCCAATTATCCCTTGGAATTTTTGGTTAAGAATTTCTTTAAAAGATTTTATGCATGAGATTTAAAAAAGTCATATTTTATGAATGCAGCTTTTTGTTGCCAACTCATAGAATGATGATTTGCTAGTCGTGTTTAATATCAAAATATGGTTCCTGGGGATCTACGATGAGTGCTTGGTTGATAATATTCGCAGCTTCATTTGTAATCCCAGTACTTGCCATTTCGTTTGTAGTGGTCATATCCCCAGCATTATTGGCAGCTCCTACCTCCACAATCTTCATAATTTTCTTAGTAGGGGCCATGGTCTTTATTCACGAGATTGTAGAGGAGATTTTGGCAATAAATCATGGGGTTGTCATAGTTAGACTGATGGGGGATGGCAATCACTAGAAATTGAGAAAAATCGAGTAGAGTCTTGATTCCACAAGGAAGTGAAGGTAGAAGGGATGGGGAATTCGATTCCAAGAGCCAGCGGGGTATCCTCCTTGTCTTCGTGATAAGAATTTCCATCCTTGCGCTCCTCTTGCCCCACTCCCTCTTGCTCTATACTCTTTGTTTGAGAAGAGCCTCTTCTCTTCGATCAGGCTGCCCCCTCCAACGCCTCCTCATACCCCATATTTATAGTTAAATTGAAGAAGAAGGGGTTTATGGGTTGTGGCCAAGAAGAGGAGCTCATTGTGGAGGGTGTCTTGGCAATTAGGAAATCTAGAAGCTTTCAAAATGCAATTTGATGATGATGATATGATCTTTGAGGTCTAGAGATACTGTTGGAGATGCCATGACTGATTCACTTGGTTCTCATCAGATGATCTTGCTCCAATCTAGGCCTCTTGTCAAATTGAGAAAAGGGGGAGATTGTTGGAGTCTTCTGCTGACATTGAGGAGGAGAATTTAGGCTTTGCCTCGTGCTTTCAGCATCCCCCAATTTGGGAGGAGATAGAGTAATTTGATGCCATTTTTTTCGTTAAAAAAAGGGGGTGGCGGCCTATTCGTCCACTTCTTCTTCCCTAAAGCTTTCTTTTTAAAGCTTAAGCTTTCTCTTACTTTCTAAGTTTTAAACATGCTTAATCAATTTTGACTTACGGGTCATGACTACCATGTGTATGACGATTTTCGTGAAGGATGTCTATAGAAGACTCCCGAACCATATTATGTAGCATGGTGGCTCATGAATGGTTGACCTACCACATGTGGCTAAAGAGTGGTTGCTTGAGGCCCAAGAGTCTTGTGCAAGCCCACAAGGGCAAAGGGCTAAGGCTCAAGGTTGAGATGACTAACTCATAGGGCCACTAAGGCTTGTAAGCAAAGGCACAAAAGTTGAAAACCAATAGGGAAAAGTGTTTGAGTGATTCAAGACTTCAAAGGGCTTCTCTTTCTTTGATTTAGTGTTCTCCTTTCCTTACTTGTTTCTCTTTTAGCATAGAAAAGCATCTAGAGAATGGCTACTTCCCTTGTCTTTCCTCGCCCACAAAAATAGAGCAATTTAAGAATGGCTACTTCCCTTGTCTTTCCTCACCCACAAAAATAGAGCAATTTAAGAAGGCTTTGTTTTCTTTTTCCCCACAGCCACAAGATGCTAAATAGAGGCCTAAACAATTGATATTTTTCGTTTGTAAAGGTTTAAGGTTCTTTCTTTCCTTCCTAGTCCTTTTGAACTCATTCTTCACCTAAAAAACTAGTTAAGTCCCATAAATGTCAAATCAACCTTTTCTCCTACCATTTTTTTCCTGACTAAACTATGCCCCAATTTTGAAATTTTCATACCTATTCCATTTTAGAGTCCAAACGCATATTCAATTGTAGATCATGCACTTCTATCATGCCATATAGTGGAGAGGATGTATGTTGTACCAATCAATTCCATCAGGACTTGGCAATGGATGTGATTTATAAATATTAAGAAAATAATTCTCTATATTTACATAATTCAAAAATACTAGAAAAAATCTTGATGCAATTACATGCTTTCTAATTTTTACTAAAATTTATTATGGATTTTTCTAATGATCCTCTTTGAATAAAAATTTAAAAATTTTGATTTCTTGGCTACTATTTGTTTATTTGTAGCTAGAGAGAATTTATTTAATGCATGTGAGGTCATGTAATTTATTCTACCTTTCAAAATTTAAAACTCTAAATTAGTAGCTCCTATTTATTTTAACATTTGTTCCTTGTTGAATTCTTATTTTTATTAAGCTATAACTTCTTCATCAAATATTGAAACTCTTTTATTTATTTTCCTATTCATTTATCAATAAATGATCATTAATCTACAAAAGAACCTAGTTTTGTGTTGCATGGTGTGTTTCTACATTTGCGATCGTATTCGTAACTCCTATGCTCCCTACTCTAGAATATTGTCTCTTCAAGGCCATCGTGAGTAGGGAGTTCGCATATGCTAGCTTTGAACTTTGATGGTCTTGATCATCAAGAGCCTTGAGTAGTTAAGGGAATTTCTTATGAGATGAAAATTTTGTGGAGAGAAGGACCATTCCATGAGTGTATTAGGACGAAGATTTTGTAAGCCCAAGTAGTATGTCTTGTGGTGGTTGATGATAACCTCCTCTTTCTCTTCTTTTAATCACACACTCTCTCTCCTTATTTTACTCTCTCTTCTTCCCTTCTTCTCCTATCTTTATCTCTTCTTCTATTCGTCTTCTCTCCTTTCACTCTCTTCCTCTCTATTCTCCTCTTCTCTTCATCTATCTCTTCCTGCCTTCTTCTTTTCTCCTTCCCTATCTCTTCCCCCCCCCCCCCCCGCTCCCCCCCCCTTTCTTCTTCTCTTATTCTATTTTCCTCCTCTTTCCGACTTCTCCATTTCTCTTGTCTTCTCTCTCTCTCTCTCTCTCTCTCTCTCTCTGTAATAGCAACAACTGGCGAGCAAAAACAAAAGCATTAACCTAAGCCTTAGGCTAAGGCTTTATAGCCTTAGCTAAGGCTAACAATGGCATTTCATATCACATTTTTAACTAATTGATAGCAAGGAGTTTGGGGATGCCATTGAGGGTTGTAGATCATTAGGAGATAACACACAATGATGATTATGGTAAATAGCGCAATCGAAAGGAATTAGTGATGACATATAGTTTGATGGTGATAGGACCGAGAGGGTAGAAGCATCTGTGGCTTGTTGACCATTCAATTTTTTTAATTTTTGTTTAAAATTATTTTAAAAGGTTAGAAAACATTATTTCTATATTCCTTTCACATGGGAGTTTTTGAGGCATAAGTTCACCCCCCTCACTGCCAATTTTTGAGATGTTAAATGCTTTCCCCCTTAGAGAAATCAAGATATTCTCATCTCGAAGTTAGAGGACAAGTTGGATTGCAGGACTTGTGGGTTAGAACCCATCATGCTTTCATTGTGCTACTCTGACTACATTGAAAGCCCAAAATAATGTAATAATTACAAGGGCAAGGTCAAATAGCAGTTGCAAGGTAACTTTTATTACAAGTATAGAGCATGTTAGATTTCATGAATATCTTTCTAAGATTTCTAAATCATCCTTAAGATTTAAATGGGCTCCAGTCCTTCATCACAAAAAAATCAGGGGATGTTGTTTACATAGAGTATCTTCATCCATCCAAGTGGCACCCTTTTCAGAATAGTGCTTCCACTGGTTGAGATACTCCTTGACGGTCCTGTTTTGGAGGGTACGCTTCTACATAAACTATTCTATTAGGTTGAAGCTCAAGGACTCTTGGCTTTGCATTACAACTTGTTGATAATCAAGAATATGATCATGATTGGGTACATAACCTTTTAGAAGGCTAATAGTGTTTAGGAAGTTGTAACTTGTAAGCATTGAGTCCTAGACACTTGAGAATCTTGTATGGTCCACAATATCTTGGGATTAGCTTCTTGAATTTTCCCAAGGATAAAAAACTCTTCTTAGAATGGGCACTAATAAAAACTATGTCTCCTTCCTCGAAAATTCATTCTTGTCTTCCTAGATCATGTGCTTTATGTCAATCCTTGGCAACTTGGATATCTTGTATGATAGCCTCAACTTTTTCATCCATCTCTTCTAACATCTTCTTGGAAGCTTCTACTTTTAGGGTAGGGTTGGTAAATTTTAGTGGAGTTAGGCTCTCTTATCCATACAAAGCTTGGAATGGGGTCATCTAGATGCTTTGATGATAGGATGCATTATAAGCAAACTCCATCAAAGGTAGGTATTGTATCCACTACTTAGGTTCTTTGTAGCTATAAGCTCTAAGTATGTCTTCGATGACTTGATTAACCTATCAAGTTTTCCCATCAATTTGAGGATGGTAGGCGATGTTGAAACAAAGTTGGCTACCAATGGCCTCAAATAAGCTCTTCTAAAAATGATAAGTGAAAAGAGAATCATGATCGCTGATGATCCTTTTAGGCAATCCATATAGCTAAAGATGTCCTTCACAAAGATCCTTACAATATCTAAAGCCTTGTATTTGGTTTTAACTAGCATAAGGCGAGTAACCTTAGTTAGCATATCCATAATCAGTAGGATTTAATTGTATCTTCCTTGGACATAGGATAATCCAACTACAAAGGTACCTTGTTGTTGGGGTTGTACATATGAAGTTTTCGACTATGCTTGTCTTGGCCTTCTTCCTTTGACCTGGTTTGGTATTGTCCTTGGATCCTCTTGATGTATCCTAGTAGTCCTTTGTATGGAGAACTTTGTTTCTAAAATCTTCCACTCTTGGATGTTGATTGAAGTTCTTGGATAATCAGCCTTGCTTGAATTAACACGTCTTGTAAGTTTGATTGTCACATTGTTTTGAGACAAGTATCCAATGGAGGGTTTTGTCTGTGACAAAACTTTAACACTTGTTGGGTGATGTCCATGGGTGGGGTATACTTTAGAAGGGACACAAATCTAGAATAGTAGGCTTCCAAGCTCAATTTAGATTGTTTCAAGCTAAATAATTTATTCATTTTTATTGTGCAGTATGGTGGTGGGAGGCGTCGCCCACGTACAACTTCCTTCAAATTTTCCCAAGCAATGGTTGCTTCCACAATCCTTTAGTCTTTGCATCATTTTTTCCACCAAAGTCGGGCTTCTCCTATCAATTTTAGCTTAGCTATCATTTGCTGGAGGGGTAGTGCATGTAGTAGAAAAATAATTCTATCTAGTTTCCATCTAAATTTCTATTGCAGCCACTTGATATCCTTTCCTTTGTCATCAAACTCAGGCAGTTTGATTTGCTTGAGAAGGAATTTCTTCTTTTACGCTTCTGCAAGGGTAAGCATAGGTATAGAAGGCATAATACCTTGGTTTTATTTATATTTGCAAGATTAGTTGCATGTCTTGAATGCTTACAATATTCACCTTTCTTTAAGGTTTTCAATACTTAAATCCATGAATTTTAAATTCATAGCATAAGGTTAGTACAAAGTATACAATCTTGCAAGAATTTGAGACTCTTTTATTATTCACAGCTCACAATAGGACTAACCGGGTTTTTTAATTACTTAAAGTAGATAATTGGAATCAAGATAGGGAGATTTTTGGATTACAACAATTCTAATTGTGAAATTTAGATACATCAATAATTTTGTAGATTGGAGGCTCATCAAATATATTTAGGACTTTGTATTTTTGGGGAAGATTTGGGAAACCATCTTTACAATAATTGTGACAATGTAAGCATCCTAAAATGGTGGCGTGCTGTCATACCGCAACACGGACACAATGTGAAAAACTCTAGAGCGCATTGTCATTCAGATTTCTTATTGATCTAGAGAGCCAATGCCATATTAATCATTAGTGTCAATATCCGTAATGTGGATGGTTCAAAAATACCAGATTTTTGGACAAGTTTAGTCTATTTTTTATATTTGAGATATTATTTCGTGTAAATATCCAAAAATTATAGACAACTTCTAGAATAGGATGACATGTAAAAGAAAGCAAGTGGCTTTCAGCCAATTTTGGGGGATTTTATGCAAAAATAAGGATTGGCAAAATTGCCTAACGCACGATCACATTTTATAGGTAGCAAACAACACTCCGAAGAACTAGGAGAAGAAAAAGGAGTGATCTGGGAGAATTTTGGCAAGGTGTCCTAGTATTTTACCCCCCTTTCGGAGCCAATGGAAGCATCAAATTGGAGGTCTAAGCAACAGAGAGGAAGCTATCATTTTATGCACTTTTGTTTGGTCTACAAGAGATTTATCTTCTCAGGATGCATAAATAAATTGATAGGCTTCACCTCTGAGTATTCTTCTACATCTTTGATTTCTTTAAACCCCTTCTCTTCCATCTACTCCTCTCCTTGAATCTCCCTTCTTCCTACTGTCTCTTTCCCTCATGGTAGACTTTCGATCCCAAACACTCCGACATTGGTGAATCCAACGTGAAAGTCAGTAGCATGCATGTAAAGATGGGAGATTCTACAAGTTCAAGTGGTGGTGATGCTTTACAATAGATGATTTCTTTGTTACAGCAACAACAACAGCAGCAGTTGTTGTTACAACAACAGATGCAAACTCGGCAGGAATAGAAAGAATTGATTCCTTAGCTATGAATGCATTGCAGGCATTGCAGTGGGATAGGAATTGAAGTAGTTTAAGGGTCAAAATGTTTCAGTCTTCATCCGATTGTATGAAGAAAAGATATTGTTTCATGGGGTACCGTAGTATGCATGGATGATCGGATTGATGAGTTACATAGAAGAGATACTGATTGGGCAACTTTTAAGAAAGCTTCGAGAGAAGAGTTTTTCTTTGAAGATGCATGCTTGGTAACTAAAAGACATTTACAAATTGGATTGAAAAGCCCAATAAAGGGTTGACTGCTATAGCTTTGCTCCATGAATTTGAAAGTCAGTATGCACAGTTGGATGTCGATGAGCAACAATCATTGGAGAGTCAGAAAATTGACTTGTTTCTAAAGGCTATAAATCCTATCTTGTAGGAGAAGATGACTGATGGTTTAGAAGATGCCTCTTCTGAAACGGGGCTGAAATTAGATTGGGCTAATGTAGCTGAGGCAGTGCATATGTTGGTAAAGAGAGAGTGGATGAAATTAAGATGGGATACATGCACCACACCTGCCAGTGCTCAGAAGGGGCTTGAAATTACTGCCAAGGCGCCTATAGCTATGGCAGAACAACTGGATGTACGTGTTGGTCTGGCTCTTAAAGGTGATGCTGTGGATGAATTAATCAAAGGCATGCATGATTTGAGGCTGAATTTAACAGAAATCAATACAAAGGTCGAAAAATTGGATGTCAAGGTAGAAGAGAAGTGTCAAGCAACAACCCAAAGGCCGTATAGAGAAGGATACAAGAGGAGATGAATTTGGTATGATAGTTTATAGCATGAAAAGAAAGATTGTATAACCTACCATGAAGTAGAAGTAAAAAGGTTAGTCTTTTGGAAAGATGGTAAGATACATGCAACATAAACTGATCTTCCTATAGAGCCAAAATTTGGAAATAGTGGCATGCAGAAGAGGTTGGAAGATATGGCTGCAAGGATAGCATTTGTTGCCATAAATGTAGCCATATATGGGTTGAGAATTGAAAGGAATAATGAAGCTCCTAAAGGAGGCATGGTTGAAGCAAATCCTCATCTTTGGATGTAAGCATTATATTTCATGGAAAAGGGAAAAACATCAAAGTTTGAATTGGCTGATGCAAGTTAGAGTATATGAGGGAGAATAGGATGGAGTGCACCAGTGGATTCATTTTCAACCTATGCTTATTTGGCCGAGGTTCATAATCAGGAAGCTCTTGTGGAAGAAAAGAGAAGAAGAGATGAGGACATTGCTAGTCCCTTCCTCTTCAGGCCCATCTAAACGCATAGCATGAAGTTAAATGGAGCAACAGAAAGAGGCTGAAAAAGTCATACCTGAGCATGTTATGTAGAATGCATCTTAAGAGAAGATACGAGAAAGAAAAGGGGCAAGCAACCCGGTTACAGGTTACAATTGGATCTTGAGTCTGCCCACAAACCTTAAAAAGGTCTTGGAAGATTGCATACTCGGAAGTAGAGTGGAATTCACACTTGGCGAAGTTCTTGGAATCGAAAAGCGTGAATTTCATGATGCAATAATTGATATGCTGAAACGAAAAAGACAGTTTGATGGTGAAGTTTTGCAAGCATTGATGCAGGTTGACAAAGACATAGAGAAATAACTTCTTTAGAGGGAATATGATGATGCATGTAATGTTGATTTGGAGCAGGCTGATGTTGAAAATGGGCTAAATGGGGGTGTAGATAGCAAGCTTGTGGCTGGAAATGGTATTATGGACAACAATAAGCATAGAGAGAAGTCTTTGTAGTATAATGGGGATGTCCATCAACGAGTACATGAAGAAGAAGATGCTCATTTTATTCCAAGCAATCATTATTCACGAACGCATTAGGCTCGTGCTACAACAAAGACAATTGTTAAAGTAGGAGAAAGAGAGACACCTTGCATAGCTCTGTTGGATCATGGTTTTGAAATCAATGTTATGGCATGCAGCTTGTTTGAGAATGGAGGTTGGCCGATTGATGTAGATCTAAGATGGCGCATGTGGGAAACAAACAATTCATCAAGGGATCTTTATGCGGCTTGTTCGAATGTACCCGTGACTATTGGAGATGTTAGGGATGAATATCATTGTTTTGTGCAGGATTCATGTAGTTATCGTGTGATTTTGAGGCAGCCCTATATTTTGGAATCAAGGTTGGAAACAAAAGCCTTGGATGATGGTTCTTCATATGCTTAGGTTTGGAGTTAAGACAATACAAAGTTGGTACAGTTTCTCACTGTTCATGTGAATCATCCCTGCGATCGGTGTTAACCCCAAGTCAAGATGGCAAAAGATGGAGAAAGAGAAAAGGAAGATGAAGAAAAAGCAAAGACACGCAAGCAGCCTCTAAAGATGAACTGGGGCAAAAAGCGCAACCTTAAAAGAAAAGGCGCCTCAAAAACTCAAAAAATCCTTGTAAAAGAGCGTCAGGCTCCCTCTTGTGCCCATTGTAAAATATTAGACGGGTGTAGGTTAGAGGCACGGGGCTAAAAGAGAAAAATGGAAAAAGGACCTTGCCACAATGGCCA
The DNA here is from genome assembly GCF_053477565.2 of Lygodium microphyllum. Classification (NCBI taxonomy): domain Eukaryota; kingdom Viridiplantae; phylum Streptophyta; class Polypodiopsida; order Schizaeales; family Lygodiaceae; genus Lygodium; species Lygodium microphyllum. The sequence goes on along the minus strand of NC_141153.1, from coordinate 39,348,117 downwards.
GTCATGTAAAAAAGGGATGGGTGCCCATGGGATTTTAGGGTTTGTATATATAAAGTTCAAAAAGTGAATAAGAGATCATTCTTTGGTGTGTGGCAAAAGGAGTCTTCTTCTTCTTCTCTCCTTCTCACCTTCTTGCTTGTGTGTGCTCTTGAGAGAGGGGGTGTGAGAGTGTGAGGGAGTGAGTGTGTGTGAGAGTGAGGGATCAAGAGGGTGAAGCTCTTCACCATCTCTTCTCTTCTTTTTCTCTTCCCTTCTCTCTTCTTGCGCGTGCGGTTATGGAGGATGGAGCTTGGAGGTGGAGGAGGCTTGAGGATGCTTGAGCTAGCATCTAGGATCGACGGTGCGTCGGCTAGGTGAGAGATAGCGATTAGAGCTCGCTTGGAATGCTTGAAACAATAAGTGGTCCGTGGGTCTTGGCGGTTGAGCGAAGGCTCCCACATTTTGGTTCCGTTGCCGGGACCAACAGATTCAAGCTTGAGCACCAGCGTGCCTCATATCGAGCATCGAAGTAAGGGATTCATCCCCGAAACAAAGCTTGAGATAGGTAGGAAGTTTGGGTGTTTTTGATCTCCAAAACAAGTAAGTATTTTGGGTTATTTTGTTTGTTTAATGATTAAGAAACATGGAGAAATCAATTCAATATTTTGCTTTCGATTCATGTTGCATTTAGAGTAGGATAGGATTAGGAAATTGCACCAAAGAAGGGTAGGGTTACTGTTGCAAAACAGGGAAAACATGGCAAAAAATCGTGCAAAAATGGCAAAAAACTCGCTTGCAATGCTTAAGATCGGTAAGTGAGTGATTGGGGGCGTCAACACCATATCCAGGAAGGGGTATAAGAGCCAAAAAGACCAAGGAAACGCTCATTTGCAACAGTTCAATGAGAGAGAGAGAGAGAGAGAGAGAGAGAGAGAGAGAGAGAGAGAGAGAGAGAGAGAGAGAGAGAGAGAGAGAGAGAGAGAGAGAGAGAGAGAGAGAGAGAGAGAGCTACCGGCTGATTCGATTCAATCGCACCTACGACGAGCCTGTCACTCTATCCAGGTATATGAATCCCTTCTCTTACTCCCTTAGGTAGGATTTGGAAGGTTATGCATGGTATGATTGAGTGAAGCATGAGAAACGATCGAAATCGAGTTTGCACTATTTACATGTGCTGCGCTTGGCCCATCCGAGTGGCCACTCCTAGGTCGAGTCCCAAAATCAGCCCTCGCCCCCTCGCCATTCGGCCCATCCGACCAAAACCCTAATTGGCCCGTCCGAGTCTATAATTCGGACCATGGACAAACTCGGCCCTCGGCCACGTATCAAATTTGGCCCTCGGCCCACTTGCCTTGGCTTGTCCGAACAAACTTGTTCGAGTCAACCACTTGGCCCGTCCGAGTGACCCCGTCCGAGTGACTCTGTCCGAGTGATTCATGTCCAAGTCCCGGATTCGACCCTCGGCCCATGCGCCTCGCTCGTCCGAGTAACCCACTCGGACCCTGCAATTCGGACCAGTTGGGCCGAGTGTAGATTTTTACCAGATTATCAAAAAATTGACCTGACCTGACTAGGGCTTTGTCGAAAGCCCGTAGGGGGCTCAGAACTTGATTCTGGCACGCGGAATAGGCAAAATCGCAGGGTGCCGCTGCTTAGCAGCTAGAAGTGGGTAGTTGCGAGACCTAGAGGCTTAGACGTGGCCCATTGAGCTGTAAGGCCTGATCGGACAAAAAACGAACGAGGCAACATCTTATGGAAACCCTAAACCTTGACAAGGCAGCCAAGAAGTTGACCAACGAGCCTATTCGGCCCAAAACAACGTGAGAGTGTGTAAGATGACTAGGAAGTGGTTGCTGCACTCACCTTGAATTTTCGCACTTGAAGCACACATAAGGAAACTGAAAGCCTGATTGAGCACGAGTGCAGGAGGAAAGACACATTGAGTGGCCATAAATTGAGGATTGTATTAAATAACTGAAGGAACTCACCTAGATAAACCACTCAAGGAACCCACCAATAGGAGAGAACCCAATACAGAGACAAACCATCAACACTCAGAGGTAGGACCAAGCAAGGGACACCGACGAAGTGGATCTGACAAGCCTACTGAACCTGATCGATAGCTTGGTGGAGCATGACAACTCGACAATGGCAGAAGAAAGTCCAGACCGTAGATACAACGAGGAATTCGACTTAGGAGCCTTTTCAGATTCAGTTCAGCAAAACTGGTCAGTAGTTACGATGCTCATGCTCGGTACGAGCACTGCGATAGGATGGCAGACGCTATCATTGCAGATCTAGAAGAGGAGAGAAAGCTGGCCCGCAAGGCATTGCAAAGCATGGCTGAGTACAATAGGGATCAACAGGCTAGGAACCTAAGGCAAGGCATGGAGTTGCGAGAGGTGCAGCGGGCACTGAACTTGGCTGGCAGGAATCGAACGGACCATGAGAGGGCACTAGAAGGAGACTTAAAGCTGAGTGAGCTTCTTATGAAGCGATTTCTCGATAACACGGCTGCAGAGCAAAGTGCCACGGGTCTAGCGACATTGCTGCTTTGCAGGATTAGGAGCAAACCAGGGCTCAAGGAGCTAGGCTAGAATCCCTATTGTTGCCAAGCAACTCGATAAGTACTAGCCCCATGATGATCCCTATAGCTTTGTTGAGCAGTTCGAGCAGGTCTGTGAAGCCAACGGCCTCAACGACCTAACTCAATGCTCTCAAGCGTTCGGGCTTTGCTTGGGCGACAAAGGTAGGACGTGGTATACAAGCTTAGATAACGCATAGTGAGTCAACTTTGATGGCCTTAAGGATCTCTTCATTAAGAGATTTGCTGAGCCCGGATACTCTGATAACCTACTAGTACGCTTGATGGACGTCAAGCTGAAAGAGAAGGAGGACATTTGCGATTACGTGACCCATGTGCGGAGTCTCTTCAAGAGAATCCCTACAAGAGAGCGACCGACTGAAAGAGCAGTGTCAAATGTATTCATCAGCGGGATTCAAAATGAGGAATTATACAAGGCTTTGGCAGGCAACTCGAGCTTGCAGCGAGTGGTGGATTGCTTGATTCCCCTCTTTCATAAGGCACTACATATATAGTCTATCTAACTCTAGGAGTGTGAAATACTAGCCAGGGTCTTTGAGGAGGCCATCCGAGTTGACGATCAACTGAAGGAGCGGAGCTCCAACGGCGCAAACCTAGAGGAGACCAACTCGTTGAGCTTAAAGAGAGTGTTAGCCTTGAGTGAGCGATCAGCACCATCATCCCAGGATAAGGGAAAAACCACTGAAATGAATCAAGACTTGGCTGACGTTAGAATGGAACTAGCCAAGTTGCAAGATATGTTGAGACGACCAACGCGCCCACACATCCAATGCATGTATTGTGGTAGAAACCACTTGCCAGTCGAGTGTCAAGACCCTAGGTCATGACCCTGCGCTAACTGCGGTAGGTTTGGTCATGACGTCGCGCATTGTAGACTGCCAAGGAGACTTCCATACTCACAACCATACAGCCAGCCTTACGTAGTGAACAGGCCACAGCCATTTTTCGGAAGGGGAGCCCCATTGGCCCTCCCTGCGCCCAATGACATTAAGCCAGCCGTTCCTAGGATGGAAATAAATCCTACAGGCAGTCCTAGGCCATCTGGTCCTTACGTAACCCACCCACCGAGTGACGCTCCTGTCCACTATGTGGAAGAACCAAACGAGGAGGAAGCTTACATATGCCCTTACGTTTTGCATGACGACGAGGGCAACGGTATCCTCATGGACTATCGCCCAGTCCCAGTGACAGCGTTAGGAAGAGGACGAGGTAAGGGCCTAGGAGGGCAGGCGCAGGATCCAATCACCTGTTGGACCTGTGGCCACCCAGGTCATGTCTCATCGCGCTGCCCTGAGAGGGAGCAACAAAACAAAGATAAGGCTGACCAAAGGTGTGCTGAGTGAAGAATCACCCATCTTTTCGTCGACTGCCCAATGCGAAAACCATCATCTAGCTCAGCCAACTAACCATCAGTCCCATTGGGGCTATTCGGTGTCGAGAACCACGACGGGGAGGCCATGCCTATCCCCTTGCGAGTCATGACCCGTGCCCAAACAAAGTAGGATGGCATCTCTCTGCCAGGACCTAGCAATCTTGATGCAGCCTTGATAGGGAAGAAGAGCCATAGATGGCGGAAGAGGAAGTCGGAAGCTAAAATCGCACTAAAAACGGAGAGTGTTACAACTCTGCCTGCCGGAAAGGGAAGCGCTAAGATAGGGGAATACCCGCAACCAAAGCGACAATTAGAGGCCATAGAGAAGGTGAGAGAATGGGTGAAGGAAGCCCAAGAACACCTAAAGGACGCTGAGCCCATCATAGAGGAGGGGATTGATGATCTCTCCAGCATAAGTACGTCGACCTCACTCCCACAACCAAAGTCAAGAGAAGCAACTGCACCACAAGCGGTACCGCTAGCGAAGCCTCGGCGCTGCTACAAGGCTGCGGTTCAGTCACGGCCCCTGGCCAGGACAATCCAGGTTAGGAGAGAGACGAACACCCAATGATCTCCTAACCACACTAGTGACTACCCTTGTAACACTCAGCCTGGGAGATCTGCTTAGGCAACACCCCACCCTATGGCAAGATCTTAAGCAGTGGGTTGAAGGGTCACAAGAGCAGGTCACGACAGACCCTCATGACCATGAGGCAGAAACACAAATACTGAGTTTGACGTTGCACTCTACGCCTAAGTCCTGGCACGTCAATGCCTTTTGGGAAGGCTCCGAGATGCATGCAGTCTTATCGGTCTTAGCCCTAGGCGATACAACGAGGAAGGGAATCGTAGACATGGGGGCCGGGGTTAGTGTGCTTAGCCACACAGTGCTTCAGACTTGGGAAAACCCACCTGTTGAGGCTGCTAGGTTTAATGTCACACTAGCGAACGGTATGAGAGTTAAGCCATTCGGGGTGCTTAAGAATTGGCCAGTGAAGATCGCAGGTGTCCAGTTCTCCGTTGACTTTATAGTCATGAAGGGAGTGGACTACGATATCCTATTAGGCCGCCCCTGGATGCGCAACGCTAGGGTCATCAAAGATTGGGGTAACCGCTTAATCTTTCTTGGCAATAGGACGGACGCCGGGAGAGTAGAGATGGACACCTAGAAGACCTCATCCCTTGACTTAGATACCATCTTTGCTATGCTCAAGGGTAATGCTCACGCCAAGAAGTCCTACGGGCCCTTGACTAGGTATATCCTATGCCCAGAGGATGAGCGGGATTGGATGCATGTCATTGCTATAATCGACCTACCATTCTCTGATCACGAAGCATATGAGTAAGCCATCAAAACAATCGGCAAGGCTGACGACACACCCTCCGTGCCAGTCTGCACGATGGCAAGAAGCCTTCAAGGGAAGCCGAAGCCTGTCAACTTCCACGTCCCAACCAACAAAAGGGAACTCCATGAGATATTGGAATATCTATCGGACAAGCTACCTGGCAATCCAGTTGAAATCTCAAACCACTCCAGGATCTCTTAGATGAATCCAAGTGGCAATGGACCAGAGTGCATGACTTAAACCTTATGTATAACTGGGCCCTTGTGCCCGACCAACGACCAGGGATAGACCAAGTCCTAGGGGATGATGAGCAGACTGATAAAGAAAATTTGAACGATGAATACGAAGACTGCCAGTCCTTCAGTGATGAAAATGAGGCTAAGGTAGATATCGTGGAATACGACACTAAAGGATAAGAAATAGAGCAAATACGAGCAGACTCCAAGCCGCAGAGAAAGAGTATCTTCTGGAGGGAGCAAGGAGTCATGAGTGTGGAATGCCCGCTCCTGGTTGGAACACGTAGGAGCCATAGATCTCGAGCAAGCGGGACTAGCCCAGCCAGGAATGACATCGGTGTTTAGAATTGAATCACCATTTGAACTGCGCCCATCAGGAGAGACCACCTCTTCTAGCGAAGGAGGGGGATTTGACTCTGAATCAGAGGTTAGCTCGGATAGTGATCCAGAGATCCCTAGGCTGCCCACAACTAGATGCACCAAGGGGGACCTACCGGTCCACCTGAGGCGCAGATGATTGAGACAAGAAAAGGCAAAACAACCCAGTGATACTCGAACAGAAGAACAATGAAAACCGTAGGACCTTCCTAAACGATTCACAAAATTCAAAAAGGGGGATAGGGTGGTAGTGCTGTTAGGTGCCAAACATCAAGGATAGACAAGTGAACCAATTGAGGGACCAGCTAGGGTCAAGGAGGTGGACCTAGCCCAAGAAGGGAAACCACCCTGATCAGTCTTCATTGCTGATGACTTGACTAATGAAGAAGAAACGAGTCTTGTCGCTCTCTTGCAAGAGTACATAGACGTGTTCACCTGGTCCTTAGGAGAGCTTAAGGGGGTAGACCCGAGTGTCATGACCCACAACATACCCATGACGCTGCGACGCAATACCGGTCAAGTAGCGACCGTATCCTATGAATCCAAAACATACTCATGCTGTCAAGGAGGAGATTGATAAGCTGATGAGAGCAGGATTCATTTATGAAATTGAGCACACAGACTAGGTATCACCCATAGTCATCGTGATGAAGAAGAATGGAAAAATCCGAGTGTGCATCAATTACAAGAAGGTGAATGCTGCCACCAAGAGGAACAACTATCCGTTGCCATACACCGAGCACATGCTAGAGCGTGGCAAGCAAGGAAGCCTATAGTTTCCTGGACGGCTTCTCAGGGTACAACCAGGTGTAAGTGCATCCTGCGGACATGCATAAGACTGTCTTCGCCACTGAGTGGGGTGTCTTTGCTTACATAGTCATGCCCTTCGGGTTGACTAATGCCCCTGCCACTTTCCAACACCTCATGTGCACCATCTTTAAGGACATGCTTCGCAAGGAGTTAGAAGTCTTTATCGACGACCTCTGTGTCCACTCGATGTGGGTCGAACACTTAGACAAGCTCCAAGCAGTCTTTAAGCAGTGTCGTTTATACCGCCTCTCCTTGAAGTGACCTTCCACCCTCGAGCAACTACAAAGGAGTTCAACGCTTCCTAGGCCATACCGGGTACTATCGGCGGTTTGTACTCAATTATGTATTGATCGCTAGACCATTGTAAAAGCTGCTTATAGTCTTCGAATGGACTGAAGCATGCCAAAGGATGTATGAAGAGTTGAATAAGGCTCTAACCACATCACCAATCCTACGAGCCCCAGATTGGACCATCACCTTCCATGTGCATATCGACGCTTCTAAGTTTGCCGTGGGGGTAGTGTTATGCTAGCCTGGCGAACACAACTTAGACTATCCAGTGAGCTTTGCTAGCAGACAACTCACTGAGACGGAAATGAAATACTCAATGACGGAAAGAGAGGGACTAGCCATGGTATTCGCAGTAAAGAAAATCTGGCATTACCTTTTGGCCACACCCTTTACCTTCTTTGTGGACCATCAAGCCTTGCTATACCTAGTAAACAAACCTTGTGCTACATGACGCATAGCTCGATGGATCCTTCTGCTTTTAGAGTTCGACTTCTCCGTAGTGGTACGGAAGGGAAAGCAGCATTACATGGCTGATCCATGTCGCGCATTCCCATCGAAGAAGCCGTTGGACAAGGTGTTATTGATGAACTGCACGACGTCCATCTGTTTAACCTCTCCAGTAAGAGAGACATGTTTAAGGCTGATCTAACGCTGTATTGGGCAAATGACATAGTCCAAGTGCTTGAGCACGGACTACCTGAGCGACCAATAGAAAAAGCCCGACTTAGGCGATTAATCATTAAGATCCAGACCTATCAGCTGATTGCAGGCCAACTCTATAGGTTGTGGCAAGATGGATTGGTGCGTAGATGCGTATACAAATATGAGATGCACGATGTGCTCTTAGAAGCGCACGACGGCATTACTGGGGGGCACTTTACCGGAGACACGACAGCACGAAAAGTGTTGCAGTCTCAACTGTGGTGGCCCACGCTTTTTCGCAATGCAGCACGATTCGTCAAGCACTGTGATGAGTGCCAACGGACGAAGGTCCCAATTCTTAAAGATCGAATGGAATTAACCCCGGTTATTGCTCGACAACCCTTCAAAAAATGGAAAATTGATTTCATTGGGCCCATCAGTCTTGCAGCATAGTATTCGCAGGCTAAGTACATCATTGTGGCCAAGGATTACCTCACTAAGTGGGCAAAAGCGCGAGCCACACGAAAAAATGACGCTAGAATGATGGCTAAGTTCTTATGGGAGCAAGTAATCTCATGATTCGGTTGCCCCATCGAACTGGTCAGTGACTAAGGCACGCACTTCATCAATGAAGTGATCGCACATCTCTTGTCCACCTTCCTCATCATCCATTGCAAATCCTCGCCATACTACCCCAAGGCAAACGGCCAGGCCGAATCAACAAATAAGATTCTCATCAATGTCCTTACCAAGGTTGTCTCTGCTTCACGCACTGACTGGGACAACAAGTTGATGGCAGCTCTGTGGGCTTACCGAACCGCTTATAAAACGGTTGTCGGTTAAACCCCCTTTAGGCTGATGTATGGGACAGAAGCGTTTCTACTGTTAGAGTTCTTCGTCCCTAACCTGAGAATAGCACTTCAAGAGTGATGGGAAGGGAAGGAGGCACGGACACAACGACTAGTTGAGCTCGAACGTCTCTCAGAGACTCGTCTTCTTGCCACCCATGCGCTGATCTGCGAGAAAGTCAACGCAAGAGTTGGTTTGACAAGCACATCAAGCAGCGCGAGTTCGAATAGGGTGACTTAGTGCTCCTCTACTCAATTGAATGGCATAAGCAAAAGATGAAATTTAGAGGTCTTGGACCATTCAAAGTTCGTGCAATCAACCAAACAGGCAACGCCAAACTCGAGACCCTAAACGGTGAAGGAATAGGCTTCTTCAATGGCAGCCATGTCAAGAAGTACTACCCTCCTACGCATCCTTTGCACAAACCACCGATGTTAGAACCGCCTGTCAAGGTACAAGTAGCCAAATCACTAAAATCGACGACGAGAACGAGGAAGCCGTGGAGCCTGTATACCTTCTATCACGGTCACGGCCAAACAAACATGTACTTTCACCGCCTTGATCGACGAGGGAGCAGACTTCAACGTCCTGACCTACGATCATTGGACTCAACTTGTCTAGCCACAACTTCAACCCACCACTGCAAAATTAAGCCCATATGGGGCTCATTCCTATGCACTACTCGGCAAGTGCAAGGCAGTCGTTTCTATCGAGTTTGAGACTGTTCCAATGATTTTTTACATGCTGCCAAATGCTAAAAACATAGGCACAGAGTCACTGCTGGGATGCACCTTCAAAAAGCAGACCCACTACAATGTTGACTACGCGTTGCAGCACATCCACCTAGCAATAGACAACGTTTGCATTGTTACAGCTTTCAGTAGGGGCTGCGCAACCCCATCATGGGCCACCCAGCCACCACTGATAGAAACACATGGAGGCAATTCTAAGGAGGGGGTAGTGTGCGGCCGCCACTCCCCGAGTCTCATCGCTGCAACCCATACCAGCCAAAGCTAAGGCCCCACAACCTCGCCTCCAATGGGTGCCTAAACAATCGCAACAGCCACCTAGGAGTCGATGCTCCTACCCTCATAAGGCCAGAAACTCTAAACCTAGGAGGCCCAAACGCAGTCACAAGAATGGACGTGTACTCAGTCAAAGATGGGTCCCCAAGGCTCTCTTGCGCACACAAGGCTACTACGAGGGCAATGCTTGGCTATGGATACCTAAGGCCCACACGGCCAGAGGCACCACTCATACGCCAACCTCAAGCTTGATCATCCCACAAATCGTAGGACCTCAAAACCACAAGCCGCAGAGCTCCCCCGACCCACAACCATCGAGTCCATCCACGTGCGAACCTACGCGAATCGCCCAAGCCTGTCGGAATCAACAACTGCCAGCTCGAGCATCTTCACAAGCAGGAAATGATCCAACTTTCCAAATCCATTTTGAAAGCAATAGGCCATTACTCGAGGCCACTGCTAACCTAGCCTCCATCCCAGCGACCCAATCGCAAGCTCTTGAAGTCCTACCACAACAACTCTCCGTCTTCAAAGGCTCAAGTCCTACCAAACCTCAACCACCCGCAAGCCTTAGGCCCTCTTATGAGAGGAAATCCTTTCTCTCACTAGCAGTTGATTTAGCTGAGAAAATAGGGGATGATGTGGTGGATTGCATTAAGTGACTGGACGCTACTTTTGTGTCACTAGCTCTGAGCTACAATCGCCTTGACTTAGGCCTATTGGATAAATCCTTCGCAGCCGAAGTTCAAACGATGCCTTATTCTTGGGAAACATTTGAATTTACATTTGCAAAAGCCCGTACCTCCGCTGCTAAGTTGCTCAGCGGTGAGATCTCAAAAGAGCAAGCAATCAAACAACGCCTCATCACGTCGTATGATCAGCAAACCACCTCTGCCATCACTGACCAAGAAGTGGCAGAGTTGTCAAAACTTGCTGAGATGAACTCCTAGTTCTTAAGGCATTGGTACGATCTTAGACTGCGATGGGAAGTTGAAGGATGCCGAGTAATGACCAACGCCGAGCAGTGATGCGCTATCAAAACGACAGAGTACGACCCCACATACGTCGTGTCGACATCATATTGAGTGTTAGCCACGCTGCGGGGCCATCCTAAAGAAGACCACATCAAGGGACATCCCAACCTCGACCGCCTATTGACCGAAGAAGAGTTACACATTGCTAGCCGAGTCAACTTGGGTGACTTCCTGACTGACGTTTTCACATACATCACCCAAGTGGGGATTAAACCCTCCGACCTAGACCGCGAAGCCCATATGGAATACAACCCCAATTTCTATACTTGGCTCCTTCACAAGTAACCCCTATACCTCCATGCCGAGAGCCCTACACCTTCTAACCCTCATCCTAGGAAGGATTCTTCTCAAACTGCAAGGGGAGGGGGTAAAGTGAATCAGATTAGAAGTAATAAAGCAAATCAAAGTCAGTGAAGTACATAGACATACATTGTGAAAAAAGGATGGGGTAGAAAAGAGGACACAAAAACTTTGAATTAAAAGGAAAAAAGTCAAAGTCTGAAGAGCGAATCTGCACTAGACTTTAATGAATTCATTCAAAAGCATAAAGTTTTTTCTGTTTTAGCGATTACTATGTTGTAAGCACTAACGAAAATTACGATTATGACAGGAACAAAAAATATCGTAGCAGGACCGAGCCCACTGACTCCCCTTCACAGAGGAAGAGAGAACGTAGTACAACATCAACCTGGAGAGCCGTGCCTATAATCAGATGAAATTCCGAACTATCCACAATTTGGAAGAATTAGTGGCCAAGGAAGAGGCGGCCAGGAGCATCATGGAAAGCTGCAACCTCAAGAAGTACCTGGAAAGTTTTGCAAGAGAACCTGAGCACATGAGCAGTGTGGAATTTCTCAGGTCCTACAATTCGACAGCGAATGCGGCACTGTCATAGTGGGAAGAGGACAAAATGCTAAGCAGGTACTGGTTTGTCTAACCCCGGCCTTGGTGGAGAAGGCGCTGGGGCTGGAACCGAAGGTGGAAAAGAAGCAAAAGAGGGACGTGCATGCCATGTTGGGGATGAGAAAGGAGGATGTGCTGACGAACGATGGCATCAGTATCTAGGACATCCCCAATGAAGAGACCAAGCTACAAGCAAAGCTCATACATGCGCTCTTCTCCAGCCAACACTATAACGCATTGATGCATCGGATCAGCGTACCAATCCTAGAAAATGTAGCAGCCCAAACCTTGCATGAAGTCGATTGGAACGGCTATGTGCGCAAGACTATCGACCAGGCAGCTCAGCGCTAGCCTTAGGAAGCCTGCCAGTAGGAGGAGAATCACCGATGTCGAAGGCCGTAGAAAGAAAAAGGGCTTCCTCCAAAGCCTCGTTCATCGCATACGGGGGCATTTTAACGGTGCTTATCCAGGAGGCCATGAAGGAAGCAGAATAGGGGGAGGGAGAAACACTCGATCGATCACCTCCCCATCAACACCAGGACAGATCTAGTGATAGGACAGACAAAAATAAAAAGAAGGGGAAGAGCAGAAGAGCAAAAAGCAGGTTAAGGAGACTAAGAAAAAAGCAGCGCTGAAGAAGAAGAAATAGGATGAAGGCCATAGAAAGGAGAGGGAGGACTTGGAGATTCGAAACGACAATCCCTCAGGGAGGCAGAGGAGAGAGAAAGGAAGAGGAAACAAGAAGAAGAAGAGACAACAGAACAAGTCAGGAAAGCTAAAAAGGCGTCCAAGCGAGAGGCTGAAAGGAGAAGAAAATAAGAGCAGGAGGAAAAAGAAAAACTAGAGGAAGAATGCAAAAAGGCCGAGGAGAAAAGGAAAAGAAGAGTCACGGAGGAGGAGAGGAGTTAAGAAGAAAAGAGGAAGAGGACCTGGCTGAAGCTACACGCTGATCCATCGAGCAGCAGCAATGCAGAGCAAATGACCCAGAAGCCTGGAATCAGCCTAGGGAAGAGAGGCCTAGCTCCAGCATGCAGGCCCCATAGCCACACCCCCCCAGTTCCAGAAGGAAAAGGCAAACCCCCCGCTGAACCCACTACGCCCACCCCTAGCATCCCCACCAGCTTGGAAGTGTCCAACCTGGTGGCCTGGATGCAATACTTCATCAACAAGAAAATGACCCAAGGGAAAAGCACAGAAACAGCAAGGAAATGGCCAAGGGAAAAGCACAGAAACAATGCTGAATCAAGGCAGGATCAAAAGCGCCCGCGCATGGAGGCCTCAACCACCCCCACCCACACAACAATGACGCCACTAGCAGCCGATTACGATGAATACGTCGCTGAGCTACTCTCCCAACTGTAGAGAGCGAAGGAAGAGAAAAGGATGGCTGTGGCTGAGTTGATGACAGAAAAAGAGTTAGTGGCGGCTTTTCAATTGGAAAAACCCGCATCATCGCCATGCAGCAACACCAAATATTCAAACTCAAGCAAGAGTTGAAAGCCAAAGAGGATAAGGAAGAAAGTTACAAGTAGCGGCGGCTGGAGGACAAGAATCAAGAACTCGTGCAGATGCAGCGGGAGTATAAGCTCCTCCTGATGCAATATAAGGAACTGGAGTCAAAGCATAAGGAACTGGAGTCAAAGACCGCCACCATTGAGCAAATGATGGAGGAGCTGAACGCCAAGGAAGAGGAGAGGAGCCAAGAGAGGGAGCAACAATGAAAGAAGATGAGTCTATGACCGATCAACTATGTCTTGAGAAGAAAGAACAAGACAACATGAGCAAAGAGCTCAAGGCCCAAGAGCAGAAGCTTGTAACCCTAGCTCAAAAGTAGGGGGAGAGCATGGAAGGAATGAGCAAAAGGGCCAAGGAATAGGCTACGCAGAATGAGGCATGGGTAAAGGCTTTGGTGCGGCACCTCGCCTTGGTGGAGAAGGAAAAAATCTTGGCGGAAAGCAAAGCGGATGCCATCCAGACAGCCTTCACTGCCCAACAACAAGCCTTCCTCAATACATTGCTGGATACAACTCAACTCGAGGGAACAGAGCCATTGGAGGTGGTAAAGAAGAAATTAAGCATCGCACATAGAGCTCTGCACGCGGGGCTGCAGATGCCACCCCAACCTGTAGAGGTAAAGTTGGGCCTAGAGGAGAAGCAAAAGTATCTACTATTGGCCTGCCTAACCCCCCAGGAGGCAGATGCCCTTGGCTTTGAAGAAAGAGCACTACAAGAAAACCGACAGGGGGCGGAAGTCGAATTCGAAATTGACATGAACAGATTTAGAGAAGATGTAATCCCGCAGCCCCCCTCGCTGCACGAACAAGATTAGCAACAACCCAACCCGCCCCTGGACAAACAGGCCATCCTTAAAGAGTAGTGGAAAAAGCTAGTGGAAGAGGCTAGAAAACGGCTGCAGGCCAAGCCAGTCGTGTAGCCATCCGCTCCCCTCCCACCATGCCCCAAAGCTACCAATGCAATTCCATGCAGAACTAGTGGTCTGGGAACGGCAAGAACTGGAAAATGACTCTTTCTCCTTCAGTTTCCTTATGCCTGATAGCCTGAGAAGGGTCCTACCAATCAAGGAGATGGAGGAGGTGATCGCAGCTGGCAGCGCAGACTGAGCCAAAGATGGCTGGAGGACAGGGCAAGGAACCCCATTTTGTGGGGCATGGAAGAGGCCGAATTCTGGTAAGACAAAATATACGAAGTGCCACACACAGTAAGGGGGGGCTACGACTGCCAACCCCTTTGGAAGAGGCGAATTTGTAATACCAACATGCTCGCCTGGATGGCTTTTTGTAACAACCTACCCTACGAGTAGAACAACCCCACGTTTATGGCGTATCCCCGTAGGGTAGGTGTGGATTTTGTCGCCACCCTCCATGGGAGGCATGACTTCCCCATCATCTACAATGCCAACGCCACTTCCTTTGAGAACGCTCTACTTTTTGATCCAGAAAGCTTGCTCGCCTCCATGACGCGTTTCCTTGTTGAGTTCTCCTCCTGCCCAGATCCCGCATTCACAACCACTTGTGATTACCTTAGGCTCCTTAAACTCCTACTTAAGCAAGATATGGCACTGCAAGAAAGCGACTTGCCTCACCTCTTTTTTGATCCTAACGCTATTGATAGTTGCGCTATGACCTGCTTAATGATGAGGGCTAGCCTACTACCTTCATTTGCTTAGTGCTCTTAGAGGATATGAGTGACAGCCAATTCACTAGTAGGTGCAATCACCCCTTCCTATCCACCACCTCTCTCCATGTCTGCATGAACCTGAAAGGGTACATGCAGAGCCATTAATTTTTACGCAAATCCATCCGCCCGCCCGCCCTCCTCATTCTGACGACGAGAACTAGACTTGGCTGTCCTGCTCCTCATGTAATGCTATCCCGAAATTTAAAAAAAAAAAACACACGCTCACTGCACTAGGGGTCCTTAAGTTAGACGTGTCCAGTGACTTTGGTCGGCTAGCTCCACTCCTAAACCCCTAGCCCTTTTTGATCCCCCACGTCACGCTCAGGGCACATCAACGACAGGACACACCTAGGGAGGTAACACTCACCTATGGCTCGCGACCTGTCACCCTAAGCCACTGGCACCACCCCCCTTGGTAGAAATGGGGTCCTCAAGTGTGGGACATCACCCGGGTTTGCCTGCGGTAGACCCACTTCCCCATTTCACTAGCACGAGCACATTGCACCAACACGTTGAGGACAACACTCCCCCTAGGAAGAGCACCGCACCTTCTTCTTCAGGTACACCACAAACGCCCAACCACCAACTTCAAAGGCCCTTGCCCACCCATGCAATCCACTGAGCGGCTCTGACGAACCTCGTCTTGAGCTTCCACAAACACCTGAGTCTACATGTGGCCCTCACCCTTACACCCACGCCAAAAGTGCCATGGGACTGGCATCTGTCTAGGAGGGGGGTAATGTTAACCCCAAGTCAAGATGGAGAAAGATGGAGAAAGAGCAAAGGAAGATGAAGAAAAAGCAAAGACACGCAAGCAGCCTCTAAATATGAACCGGGGCAAAAAGTGCAACCTTAAAAGAAAAGGCGTCTCAAAAACTCAAAAAATCCTTGTAAAAGAGCGCTAGGCTCCCTCCTGTGCCCATTGTAAAATATTAGATGGGTGTAGACTAGAGGCACGGGGCTAAAAGAGGAAAATGGAAAAAGGACCTTGCCACAATGGCCGGTCATGTAAAAAAGGGATGGGTGCCCATGGGATTTTAGAGTTTGTATATATAAAGTTCAAAAAGTGAATAAGAGATCATTCTTTGGTGTGTGGCAAAAGGAGTCTTCTTCTTCTTCTCTCCTTCTCACCTTCTTGCTTGTGTGTGCTCTTGAGAGAGGGAGTGTGAGAGTGTGAGGGAGTGTGTGTGTGAGAGTGAGGGATCAAGAGGGTGAAGCTCTTCACCATCTCTTCTCTTCTTCTTCTCTTCCCTTCTCTCTTCTTGCACGCGCGGTTATGGAGGATGGAGCTTGGAGGTGGAGGAGGCTTGAGGATGCTTGAGCTAGCATCTAGGATCGTGGAGCTATTGGTGTGTGGAAGAGAGGAGGCAACTCATATTGGCACTAAGGTAAGCTTACTACACTCATAGGATTGACGGCGCATCGACTAGGTGAGAGATAGCTATTAGAGCTCGCTTGGAACACTTGAAACAATAAGCGGTCCATGGGTCTTGGCTGTTGAGCGAAGGCTCCCACAATCGGGATAGGCTGCAGGATAATTTCATGCCACCTAATGCATGAGAGTTTAAGGGTTTTTAGACATCAGTATTGTACGTGGAGGCTATGGCAGTGCCTTTAGGAATATAATTATGCCTCTAAGAAAGGGAAAAACTGTGTTTGTATCTGGATTGCAGGAATGGGGATAACATGTAGTCTTGGCAGTTTTAAGAATATTTCAGCCATGTGTAGAGCTTAAAAGAAATATATAGCAACCAATTCAGTGGCGCATATGATGAATTATATGCATAAATTTTTGAGGGAGAATATTCCTTAGTTGACCTTACCCTTTCTTGATGATGTACTAATCAAAGGATGTGACATTTATGAGAAGAATGAAGAGTTGAATGAGCATGGATGTAAAAGATTTGTGGTTGATCATATTGCTGATTGTAACAATATTTTGAGTTGTCTTGAAGAAGTGCATTTGACTCTATCAGGAGAAAAGTTGGTTTTTGCAGTGGAGAAAGTATTAGTTGTTAGGCATATGTGTGGACCATATGGGAGAAAGCCTTCACCAATAAAGATTGATGCCATAAGTAGGATACGGAAGACATATTCAAATGTATCCAAGGTAAGAAGATTTTTGGGTGCATGTGTCTTTTACTTGATATGGATTCCACATTTTGCTCATGTGGCTGAAAGTTTATAACAGCTCTTGAGAAAAGGGCAAAAATTTTGGTGGGGTAAACAACATATGAAGGCAGTTCAGAAGTTAAAGAGCTTATTGATTTCAGCCCCAACACTAAAGAGAGCAAATTATGAGAATGGGAAACCTATTATTCTCACCATGGATACAAGCCCAATTGGCATTGGTTGGGTAGTAGGTCAAGATGATGCTAATGGGAATAGGTATGCCATTCAATTTGGATAAAAGGTCCTCAATGAATGGCAACGATGGTATTCTCAAGTCAAAAGAGAGCTTTGGGATGTAGTGACAGCCCTTAAGTGTGATAGGGAGTATTTTATGGGAGCTCATGTAGTGGTAGAGACTGATTGTTTACCTCTATTAGGCATGATAATAAATTGCTCAACTCCCGATATTGCCATGTTATGATGGATTGCATATATAAAGTCACTTAACCTTGATTTTCAACATATTACAGGTAGAGAAAACCCAGTGACTGACATGCTTTCATGAGCAAGGTTTGAAGATGAAGAGGAATTGATGGAAGATGAGAGGACGATGTGATAGGTGCTGAAAATGACTTTATGATAGTAGGGAATGAGTATGCATTTGTTGTTACTATAGGTACAACTGTTGTAACAGGGATTTCAACAACAGTAAGAAAAGAGCTTATAGCCATGGAGAAGAGATGGGAAGTAGAGAGAAAGCATAAACAGTGTTATGCTTCAGTGAGAACACAATTTTTGGAAGAGTTGTATGAGGATGATTGGCTGAAAATAGGCCAATATGTTCATCTTTATACCTTGCTCGTTAAAGCATATCTAATATTGGATTATCCTTTTCTACTATATGTTGAGTTCAGGATTCATGGACTTAATATAGCCAATCCACCATAGAAAAGTAATGTCAATAGTGGAGCAAGTAGTGATCATCCCAAGAAGATGTAAATAATTTGTTTTCCCAATAAAATTGACGCTCCAATAAAATATTCATTATCACATTTCAAAGTTGTAACCACTTCCCAAAATTCTATTTTTATTTATGGATACATTATTTGTCTTTCATTCAACACTTTAGCCCCAAGCCTTACTGTATACATGTTTCTCTCATTGTCATCCTATCCAATGGCCCAACCAATCCCTATAGGACTTGTATCAACAATGATAATGATGGGCCTTCTGTCTCCATATTTAGCCTTTCTTAGTGAAATTGTAGTTCATAGAAATCTCTTTAGCTTTCTCATTGCCTTTCTATGCATTCTATTCCACTGAAAATTTTACACTTTTCTCAAGAATTGATAAAGATAATTTACAATATGCACAAAGTGAGAAATTGAGACTAGACAAAACACACAAGCTCCCAAAAATATCTGAACTTCTAAAATTGATGTGCATGTCTTAACATAATTGAAAGTTCAACCATGATATCAATATATGACAATTTAACATACATTCTTTAGCTTCTAATAATCCTTGTTTTTTCATATCTTCATGTGCCCTATGAACGTATTGTTTTGCAACCCTATGCATGCTTTCAAACATTTGAAAACATACTATACAACCTTGCTTAAAATCCAACAACCCTATAGAAAAAGCACTTGAACCTATTACATGGGGTGAGAGCCTTTTTCATCTTGCACCATCATAGTTGTCATAGCTTTCACAAGCTCAATCTCACTGGACTTGATGGAACACTTATTGTTTCAAGACATTCAATTGATTTGACAATAGGTACCTCTCATATAGCCTATATATTCTCTGCACTCATTGATCTATCCATTCTTCTCCCAAACCACACAAAAGGCAAAATGAATGAATTGATGTGGGTGTATTGAATTCACCACCTTGTTAGAATATCAAGCTCATTTATGTGTGTTGACTAGGACACAGCTAGTCTAGCCATAGTAGTTAGGTACATTAAATAAGTCTGTGCCACTACTGGTGTGAATGGTCTTATGACCCTAGGTTGTATTTTCACAATAGTGTGTGGAATGAATAATGAAGTGTGAGAGAGGAAGCATGCCGCTTCACTCTGTCTGACATCTATCTGCATCTTTGAATTTTAACATGGTATCAGAGCCATGAATCGGCAAAGACTGGGTGCCTAGGAGTGTGGCATTGGACTTGCAGGAGCTGAAGTCAGAGGAAAGGTCATTCTTCTTCAAACAGGCTGAAGCCATTGAACAATGGAAGGTATGCAGTGTATGGTTGTATGCTCAATGATCAAAGGCATTGTCAAAGGCTTGTTTTTAGCCTTGAGAGGGATGTGTTGAGCACCTTGGAGTGTTTCATTGCCATGGTTAACAAAAACGTAAGCTGTGCTGCCCCTCCTACCAGTCTGCGCTGTTGCGCCAGGTTCATATTCATGTCCTCCAGCTTCAAAATGAGGCATTAAGCATCTTGTACATGCTCTATGAAGTGTATGCTGACCCTGGGGTGTGACCTTGAAGGTCTGACAAGTCAATGGAAGCTTGGGTGATGAGGCATGGACTGTTATGCAGGTATACATGTCTAAAACTGAATGTACATTGCTGAATACAGTGATTTACATCACTGTTTTGATCCTGAAGAGCACTTGAAGCTCCCTAAAATGCTGGGAAGATTGCATTGCAGACAACACAAGTCAAGAAGTCATATGTACTTGATGTGAAGTACTTGAGATGGGTTTTCTCATTAAAATATTCAAATCTAAGAACTGTTTCATTGCTGAAAACTGTCATATACTGTCAGTGCAAGCATTGGATACTACTGATGCAATACAGGTCATTTTTAGAGCTCTATCACCTATGAGAGCTGACATATACATGCTAGATGTATGGAGGCTTGAAACATGCAATGAGCATCATTGAAAACTAAAGTCTGGAGCTGAAGTAAATGCAGACATATTGTCTTGGTCAAGTACAAATGGTTCATGAAGGTTGATGCTTCGGTCAGTGAAAACAGGTTGCCTATGTATACCCAGATGCTCATGTATTGACCTTGTCATTACTAAGAAAATGTATGACATGATTGGAAGACAGTTTGGGGCTGATTGGAACTTGATATGCTGAACTTTGGTTGATTGCAACCTGCAACTAAATTTGTTGACACTTGTATGTGCTGGTTATGCACTGTTCCGTAACTCTATGCTCTTGTCATG
Organism: Lygodium microphyllum; assembly: GCF_053477565.2. Classification (NCBI taxonomy): domain Eukaryota; kingdom Viridiplantae; phylum Streptophyta; class Polypodiopsida; order Schizaeales; family Lygodiaceae; genus Lygodium; species Lygodium microphyllum. The sequence continues at coordinate 39,328,147 of NC_141153.1, read as the reverse complement.
ACTGCCAAGTGTACTAGCATCTATCTAGGAGTTTTTGGGACATGTGTGACATGATTACCACTCAGTTTTGGACTTGAAAGTGCTACTAATTATTTACAGTTTACAGTTTTCAGACTGCATATATGTACCCTGGCAGTGAGGTTGCAGGAGTTCAAACCGAAGTGAATACATAGTTTTTGCATTGACTGCTTTACTCACGGGTTAAGCCACTCGGTGTGAGCTGTTTTGGACTGCTAGTGGGCTGAAATACCCTGGTTTTCTACTGCAATTAATTGCAGAAAACTGTCATAAATAGTTCCGGGCTGAAGTTGAATTGTTAAGAAGATCTTGGTTTGTAGGTAGTCAGGCAAGGTCTACAACATGGCAAATGCTGATAGAACTGATAATGTAACCCAGATTGTGGGAGAAAAGCTTGATAGCAACAATTATGCAATATGGGAGTTCTGCATGGATAACTTTTTGATAGGCAAAGGATACTGGGACTTAGTGACAGGTGTTGAGGCTGAACCTGAAGTTCCAGATAGGAATCCTACAACTGATCAAAGATGAGCGCATCGAGCTTGGACGGAAAGAGCTCGCAGAGTTTTACATTGGTTGTCGTTATGTATCTCGGATGCTATGGTGATGCAAATCATGAACTGTAAATCCCCAGCAGATGCATGGAATGTATTGGTCAAATACTATGGCACAACTGCAAGTGCAAGGAAGATACAACTGAAGCAGAAATTCAATAACATGGAGAGGAAGAATAGATCCATACAAGATTATGTCGCAGAGGTTAAGACCATAGCAGATCAGCTGGCATCTGTTGGCTCACACGTAGAAGATGAGGATATGGTCGTAGTGACCTTAAATGGCTTGAGTCCGGAGTACAAGTCGTTTGACACTTCAGTATCTGTGCGAGCTGAGATGCCTGATTTTAATGAGCTGGTTGCATTATTGATTCATGAAGAGGTGAAGCTTGGCTTAGCTACAGGGTCAAGCAGCTCAAAGAATAAGGATGCAGTTTTTTATTCAAATCAGCGTGGTCGTGGTAGCCGTGGTAGAGGATATGGATCTGGCAGAGGAGGCCAGCAGAATGCATCCTATAGTAATAGCAATCAATAGTCATCAAATGCAAGAGGTAGTGGAAACTTTCGAGGCAGGGGGAGATCTAACTCTCGTGGCAGAGGCTCATGGCAGCAGCAACGTCAGTCAGAAAATCCAAATAAAGATAAGGATTGTCACTACTGCAGAAAGTATGGGCATATTGCAAAGGATTGCTGGAAGAAGCAGGGAAATCAGAAGGGCAAGCAGCATGGACATTATGCTACGTCCAGTCAGGCAGATGACTCTGGTGATAGACTGTTTGCCATGCAATATGTCAAAGATAAGGCTGCTGAAAAATCATCTGATGATGCAGTGTGGTACATTGACTCGGGGGCTTCGAATCACATGACCCCTCACGGTGATTGGTTCACGGATATGGTGGTTGAAAAGCATGGTTATGTATGCACAGGTGATGACACTCAGCATAGCATTGAGCATAAAGGCAAAGTGCCCCTTGTGGTCCATAATGGCAGAAAGAAAAATTTGCATGATGTATTGCATGTCCCTTCAATTACGAAGAACTTGTTATCGGAGCAGAACTTGCAGGTTAGATTTAATAAGCATGGCTGCTTTATTGAAGAATTTGGCAATGGCTGCAAGTTGATAGCTCGTGGTCACAGGAACGACAGAATGTTTACTCTTGATGCTTCTTTGCCAGAGCTGAATTCAGCTATGTTTGCTCATGGTTCTAGCACTGTTAGGGATTTGGAAATATGGCACAAGAGAGTGGGGCATGTAAATTTACAAAGGCTGCAAATTATGCACAAGAAACAGCTGGTTACAGGGTTACCAAAGTTCCAATATTCAGATATTGGTCATGTATGCGAGGCTTGCCAGTTTGGTAAGCAATCACGATTGCCATTTATCAGGAATGTACGACAGAGTACACGTCCATTGCAGTTAGTGCATTCTGATGTTTGGGGGCCAGCTCATAATGTATCTATGGGAGGTTCTAGATATTATGTATCCTTCATTGACGACTACAGTCAAAATACCTGGCTTTACATATTGAAAACAAAAGATGAGGTCTTTGCTATTTTTCAGCAATTTAAAGCACAGGTTGAGAAGGAGTTTGAATGCTACATCTCTTGCTTGAGATCTGATAGTGGTGGGGAGTATGTATCAAATGAATTTGATGATTTCTTGGCTGAAAATGGCATTCGTAGGTAGCTCACATGCTGCTACACTCCGCAGCAAAACGGAGTAGCTGAAAGGAAGAATAGAATTTTGATGGAAGTTGCTAGGGCTATGATGAATGAAAAGCATATGCCACTTTACTATTGGGCAGAGGCTGTTGTGACAGCCGTATACATTTTGAACATGACTCCCACTGCAGGTATTCATGAGATGACACCGGTTGAGAAGTTGTATGGCTATAAGCCAGATGTAAGTCACATGAAAGTCTTTGGCTGTCATGCTTATGTGCATATTCCAGATGAGAAAAGGAAGAAGTTGGATCCCAAAGCACATAAGTGTGTTTTCATTGGATATTCGCACGAGAAGAAGGCATACAAATGCTATGATCCCTCTACCAGGGAGACTTTGGTAAGCAGGGATGTTATCTTTGATGAGATGGGTTCTTGGTACGTATCACCAGTTGCAGTGCCATCTGATATGCCTTCCACTCATGTCTCTACAGTTGATTTGTAGCAGAGCACTGCTATGACAGGATCTATCAGTCAGACAGTATTCCCATGGACAGGGAGATTGAGGAGCTCACCGTCCACTGACACGGGTATGTCAGTGAGGGGGAGACATGATGTCTTGGATAGCAAAGGAAAAGAGAAAGTTATTGAGGATGCATCTGGTATGATGACACGTGGCAGAATGACTTCGGGCTATGAGTCTAGTGATACTTTAGACAGCAAACTTGGTATTCCGATCGTCTATACGCCTGGCACAAGGCAGAACATGTACATTCCACCTCATGAGAGAGGTGAATCGAGTAGTGCACCACAGCTTAGACGCTCGCAAAGGGTCAGATACCCTGTTGACAGGTTGACATACAGTGGCTACTCTGCAAAGCATTATGCATACATGACAAAAGTGATGGAGGTCAAAGAACCAAGTACATATGATGAAGCAGTGAAAGATGAGAATTGGTGTGTAGCCATGGATGAAGAAATGAATGCCTTGGCTGAAAATAAAACATGGGATTTAGTACCTCTGCCTGAAGGGAAAAAGACCATTGGCTACAAATGGGTCTACAAAATCAAATGCAAGTCAGATGGCAGTGTGGAGAGATACAAAGCCAGGCTGGTTGCAAAGGGGTATGCCCAACAGTATGGACTTGATTATGAGGAAACATTCAGCCCTGTTGCCAAGATGGCAACTATACACACTGTGATTGCCTTGGCTGCTGCTAAAGGCTGGAAATTACAACAGATGGATGTTAAGAATGCATTTCTTAATGGTGACCTAGCAGAGGATGTCTATATGGTTCAGCCGGAAGGATATGTGCACCCTGATTTTCAGCATTATGTATGTAGGCTGAAAAAAGCATTATACGGGCTGAAACAGGCTCCAAGAGCTTGGCATGCTAGGATCAGTAAACTACTTGCAGAGATTGGGTTTTGCTGTTGGTAGGGCTGATCATAGCCTATTTACAAAGAAGACGGACAGTGGTTTAGTAGTGCTGGTCATATATGTTGATGATTTGATAATCACTGGTGACGATGACTTGGGCATACAGCATGCAATGAAGATGCTGCAATTTGAATTTGACATGAAAGACCTAGGAGAACTGAAGTATTTCTTAGGCATTGAGGTAATTCCAGCTGACAATGGGTTATGGCTGATGCAGAAACACTATGCCATAGAGATGCTGAAGAAGTATGGCATGGCTGAATGCAAACCGCTAGATACACCTCTTGATCAGAATGTCAAGCTAGACATGAACACTGGGGCTGAAGTAGAGGATGTGACTATGTACAAGCAGATGGTTGGCAGCTTGATTTACTTGACCATCACTAGGCCTGACTTGAGCTATGTTGTAGGGCTCATAAGCCAGTTTATGCAGAAGCCTAGAAAGCCGCACTTGGATGCAGTTAGACGCATTATGTGATATGTTAATTCCACTATAGAGTATGGGCTGTTCTATGTCAGAGCTAAGCCCTTGGTATTGACTGGATACATGGATGCAGATTGGGCAGGTTGCTCATATGATCGTAGATCTACGAGTGGATATGCATTTGGATTTGGTAGTGGCATAATTAGCTGGAGCAGGAAGAAGCAGCCTACGGTTGCTTTGTCAAGTACTGAGGCAGAGTACAGGGGTGCTGCATTGGCAGCATGTGAGATTTCATGGCTGCTCAAGCTTATGGCTGATTTGGACATACAGGTAGATGCTCCAGTGAAGTTACTATGTGACAATCTGAGTAGTGTACTCCTGGCTATGAATCCAGTCTATCATGCCAGGACGAAACACATTGAGGTACACTACCATTTCATCAGAGAGATGGTTCTCACAGGACGCGTTGATCTTATGCATGTAAAGACAGATGAACAGGTGGCAGATATCTTTACCAAGTCCTTGGGTAAAGATAAGTTTTGTAGTTTTAGACAGCTGCTTGGAGTTCAAATGCTGTCTTGAGCTTGAGAGGGAGTGTTAGAATATCAAGCTCATTTATGTGTGTTGACCGGACACAGCTAGTCTAGCCATAGTAGTTAGGTACATTAAATAAGTCGGTGCCACTACTGGTGTGAATGGTCTTATGACCTTAGGTTGTATTTTCACTATAGTGTGTGGAATGAATAATGAAGTGTGAGAGAGGAGGAGAGTAGTGGCTAACATTGGAGCTTGAGTTGGATGTTGAAATTGTTGGAAGCTCAGTGTGAGAATTGAAGTTGTTTTGCACATTGAATGCCAAGCAATAAGTGGTAATGGGGAGTAGGTTCATCTTAAGAGATTAGGATATTCTAATGGAGGCTGTTTGGGATTAAATGTAGTGGTTGAGGATGAGCACTATTAATAATGTTATCTCAAGGTAGGACTTGCAAGCCCCTAGATTCACTTGTACATGTAAGGGAAGACCTCTCATGCTCTCTCCCCCCTAGGGGAGTGCTAATTTGCTTGTATGCATAGGATATATGTATGGATTTGATGGGAAGCTGCTTCTCATTGTCATGAGAGGCAGCGGTACTGTGAAATGTTTAATCTTTTTGTCCACATGTTTATAGTTCATAATTCAGCCCTTTCATGTGGACATATAGATTTCTATTTCTCAAACTCTTCAATTGCCTAATACATATCCAAGAAACACACTTGAACCATATTATTTTATAATTTCAATCCACATTTTGAAAGTTCAACCATGGTTTTAGTATAGGACAATTAAACATACATTCCTTATATACGTTCTTCAAAGATCATCTTGCCAAGGAATCCAAGCTCATTCCTCATATTCTCCAACCTATTAATATGGTCCTTCATGGAAGGAGAATCATCAACAATGAGCATTCATAATTTCTTTTCGAGAGTAATCTAGTGGGAAAATGTCTTTTGATGGTACAAAGAAGCGAGATTTGTCCACACTTCCATTGCTTTGCACAACTTGCACACATGCATTAGGATAGAATCTTGTAAGCTCACAAAGAGGAGAGATGGGGCTCCAGAGTTGACCCCATCCCATAAGGCCACATGATTCATCGATGATCCAATGGTGGGATCCTCCATAGTACGAGGAATAGGGTGGGTAACAAACTCCAGAAGATCGAAGGTATCAAAGATACAGTCTGCCTTACATGACCAAAGCGAGTAGTTGGAACGATCAAGCCAATTCTCTTTGGGTGAAGAAGGGAGTATGAGCACCTGAATAGAGGGTGTCATGGATGGCATATGGAGGCCAGCAAAATAGGCCTTCTGTGAGACATGGAGAGAATGGGGAGGAGAGGGGAGTGTTGAGAAAGCTCCTCATCTGTATCAGCAAAGCCGCAAAACTGGTGGTAAGACATCTTCAAAATCTTGCAAGATACCATAAGAAATTTGCATTTTGGTGATAGATAGCCCTAAAATAGGAGGAAATAGCTACAAGATCACAATGAAATTGATGTAGAGGGTCCACTTCAGGGAGAAATACTATCACCTACACAAAAAAACTATCACCTTCAAGAAAAAACCTGTGTTTTCAGCAAAATGTAGATGTGGATTGGCTTCTCTGAAGAATCAGGCACTTTGTGTCTCTCTCTGATAATGATACCATGTGAGAGTACACAATGGAAAGGAACAAAAACATAGAGACAAAGGAACAAAGAGAGATTGCAAGAAAAGAAGAATGAAGTCTGCACTGAACAAGAAATAAGGCTGATACAAATGGGAAAGTGGAAGGAGAACGATCAATCCCTACACACAACCCATAGCATCAATTAGGGCACCAAATCAAGCTGATGATGATGGCAACACTAGAGACAAAGGAAGATGAGGGAGCCAAAGTGTGCACTTGTTAGGGAAGAAGGAAGATGAATGAATGATGGGAGGGGTAGGCTATATATAGCCAAAACTACCCAAATATGGCCAACGTACATCAAGGGAGGCCATAAATGCTAACTTACTAGTAATAGATATTGGTAAATGATGAATAAAATACCAAAAAATAGGGATAACCTTGGCAAAATCTTATATGACAATGATAATGTCTGATAGGTAATAAAGTGAGTGCTCTAGAATGAGCTAACTCCTCCATAGAAACAAGTGATAGCCATGTTAGCACTCCTAAAGTCCTCATCTGACTCAGATTGAGGCTTACAAGTAGGAGATGACAATGCATGACAAACATTATTGCTAACAACGAGTGTAATTGTGCTGGTATATAATGACTTAATGACTTTAGGCTTTGAATTTATAGCTCTTCACAAACTCTAAGCCTTAGCTCATATGGCACTTCCTAAACCCATCTAGCCAATTGTGGCCATGAATCCCATTAGTGAAGGGATTGAGCTTGGTTTGATAGATTTCAATCACCTTCAAAATGAGATTTGGAGTGGTGGCCTCATGACTAGCATCTTGCTTCTTGAAACACCATTGGACCACAACTTTTGCCTCCTCTCCTAACAAAGTGGGAAATGGTTCTTTGCACTTCTCACTAGTTCTCCCTTTCAATCCAGCACCCAATGTAGGCTAGGTCATTCCATAGTGGTAAGCAACAACTCTTCAAGGCACCCCACTATTCATTGCTTTGATTGCAATGTTTGTTCAAGACCTAGCTCTTCTCTTGGGCCTTTGAATAGTAGTGGCCACTTAAGGTTGGACATTGAATTAAGAAGATGCTGCACATCCTATGCAATCTCAATTTTGTGACCACTATGCTTATTTCCTCAAAGTGCTAGATTCTTGTCTACAAAGCTTGCAAACTTGATTGACTTGGTACAGTGCATCTTTGAGTTGGAATGTAGTTGGACCATTGATCACATCTCTTTGTCTTCTTGGTGGTTTTGATGTTCATACTCTTGGAAAGAAGAAATTAATGTTGAAAAGCACAATTTTAGTGGGCAAGGTGGAAGGTAGGAATTAATGTTGAGAAGCAGAGTTTCAGTGAGCAAGGTGGACTGTAGGAATTACAACTCAACATTATGAGTAGCCTTGAGCTAGAATGAAGCCAATATTAAATGTATGTAGTAAATAGATAACATTATTTAGTAAAGATAATTGTAGTGGGTCACCATGGAGCTCTCACTTGCAAATAATCGAGCTCTAAAAATTTCTTCAAAAGATTCTCATAACCCCAAATTGAAAACTTGATTCTCTTGGCTTCAAGCTACAGATTAGTTCACCCTAATGAGGGAGAAGATTTTATTTTGTGTTGAGAAGGAAGAATGGCATCAACTCGCCTTTTTCATTTATGGTGGTGACTGGCTACAATAATCCATGAGGGGCTATGTGTGAAGTTTGCATATGTCTTATGGGTGTAGAGGCTACTAGGCTTCGCATGCATACCTCCACAATTGCATATTCTGTACTTGTGCTTGCCCAATAGCAAATTAGTGCATAGAATGTTGGTTGGTTTGTGGGTGAAGATTTAGCAAATTAGTGCATAGAATGAGGATTGGACATGGTGTAAGGTTGAGATAAGGGTAAAGTGTAATGGCAATATGGTGATTTAGAAGGTAAGAAGCAATTGACAACGTAGTAGTGGGTGGAGCTCTGACATGAAAGGTCTTGATAGAGAGTAGATTTATACATACAAGATGATTTATGTTGGGTTAATGTAGGCCCTCTATTCATGGACATGATCATGGATAGCCTTGATTTTCTATACAATGCCTCTACTTAATTGTAATTAGGGTAGTTCAGATCCTAAAGCTTGCTTCATGTAGTAAGAGGGGTTTCACTAAGGTATCATATTTAGGCTCTCTCTCTTCTTTTTTCACTCCCCTCTCTCTCTCTCATTATATTGGTGTTTTCAAAATCAATTATTCTTAGAATATATTTATACATACATATACATATATATAAAAACACAAACACCACCAACAATAATATAATATAAACAATTATGTCGCAAATATACAAACTCATAAATATAAATTGGAAAATATAATTGAACATATAACTAATTTATACATTAATAGATAATATATATATCCTAATATATAATAAAATTATGTAATATCATGCACGCACGCATGCATGCACGCATGCACACGCACACGCGCGCGCGCGCGCACACGCACACGCACACGCACACGCACACGCACACGCACACGCACACACACACACACACATTATAGATTATCCAATACCCTTTTGCAAATAGATGTCAACAAATGAGGACCAAGGACTTCCCCATCCATCTTTGGGAGAAGCTAAATTAATAATACTCAAATGCGTATAAAATGTGTAGTGCTGTTGCTTACACTTCACTCACAAGGATAAAATCAATCAAAGTAGCTTAGATAAATGCTCATGTGCATCTAATTATATGACTAATTATGCTAAATGGTTTGGAGAGAGATAGGATTTACAAAATCCAAGGTATGTGCAGATGGGTGATGATTCATACAACCCAATTTCACACATTGAAAATGTTTCCTTATCCTTGCATGATGGCTAGACAAAGAGTTTGCTAGATTGTTACATGTGCTATCAATCACAAAGAATTTAGTGTTTGTTGGCCAAATGGTTGCAAGCTTGATTTAATACAAAATGTTATTTTATAGAAGACTTTAATGATAAGTGCAGTTTGTTTGCAAAAGGAAGTAGAGTTGGTCGCATGTTCACCTTAGATGTTAGAATTCCTACTATGAATGAAGACAAAGGAATAGTTGCAAATATTAAAATATGACATAAATGTATTGGACATACAAATGTGCAAAGGCTGAAATTAATACAGTCCAAAGGATTGGTTACATGGTTACCTGCTTTTAGAGTTTCAAAAATTCATAAAGTGTATGAAGCATGTTAGTTTGGTAAGCAGACAATACAACCTTTTTTGCATGATAGAGATGTGAATAGAAATATACTTAATATTGTGCAAATAGATGTTTGGAGGCCTACACAGAATATATCTTTTAGTGGCAGCAAATACTTTGTCATGCTTATTGATGATTATTCAAGAAAGTTATGGGTATATTTTATAAAGGAAAAGAGTGATGTATTTGAGCACTTCAAAACTTTCAAGGCAGTTGTTGAAATAGAAACAGGCTTGAAAGTTAAGTGCTGGAAGTCAGATGGAGGAGGAGAGTACCTCTCTAATGAGTTTAGTGACTTTTTGAGGTCTCATGGGATAAATAGACATTTTGCTTATAAGTATATCCCATAGAAAAATGCAGTTTTGCAGAAAGAAAAAATAGACATATTACAAAAGTTGCACGAGAATTGATGGTGGTTAAAAAGAATATGCCAAAATATTTTTGGTTTGAAGCTATTCATATTGTTGTCTACATATGAATATAATTTCCACAACTATAGTTCATGAAATGACCCCTGAAGAATGCTTCACAAGCAAGAAGCCCAATGTGTCACACTTGAAAATGTTTGGCTATATTGCATATGTTCATGTGCCAAATGAGCTATGAAAGAAGCTTGATTCAAAGCCTGAAAAATGAATTTTCATTGGATACTCTTTAGAGTAGAAAGGGTATCATTTTTATAACCCTGTCATAGCTAAATTCAGAGTGAGCAAGGATGTTATTTTAATGAGATAAGCAATTGATATACATCTAATGGTGATGCATTGAATGATGACCATGATCATGACAGTCATGTGCAGAAAGAAAAGCAAGAATCATGGAGCCTTAGTGTACTAGAAATATCATTTGGTACTAAATCTATAGTTAGCCCTTGGTTTGGGAGACTAAGGAGTAGCCCTAGATCTTTAGGTGGATCTACAAGTGTTACAGGTAAAGGAAAATGGAAGAAGAAGTGTTGGATGGTAATGAAGCATCTACTAGTCCTTTGGGATTTGTTGGAGACTCGAGTGGTTTAGAGAGCTTGAATGATGAGCTTGGTATTCCTTCAGTCAAGATGCCAGGTGTATAGAGAGCACATGGCAATGTAAAGAATCCATTGAGTGATCTAGTAGTACGCAGACTCTAGTAAGGTTAGATACCATGTTAAAATATTTGGTTTTGAAGGTTATGCAATTCATCATTATGATTATATGGTAAAGGTAGTTGAGGATGCTTGGTCCACTTCCTTTGAGGATGTTGTTGGTCATGCTCATTGGGATGTAGCAAATGGATGAGGAGATGGCTGCATTAGAAGCTGATAAGACTTGGGATTTGGTACTATTGCCTAAGGGTAAGAAAGCTATTGATTGTAAGTGGATTTACAAGATCAAGCATAATGATGATGGTTCTGTTAGCAGGTATAAGGCTAGGATGGTTGTAAAAGGCTATGCTCAAACATATGGCATAGATTATGAAGAGATGTTTACTTCACTTGCTAGGATATTAACTGTTAGATGCATGATTGCTTTGGAAATAGTAGCTGAAGGTTGGAATTTGCAGCAAATGAATGTCCAAAATTCCTTATTGGATAGTGAATTGCAAGAATAGGTATGTATGGAGCAGTTAGCATGTTATGAGGATTTAGAGTATCCCACATATGTGTGCAAGTGAAAGAAATCGCTTTATGGGCTAAAATAATCACCTAGAGCATGGTTTGACAAGATCAAAGAGTATTTTGTCAACATTGGTTTTATGTTTCTAATGCTGACCACTCACTTTATGTAACAAAGGGAGATGGAAGATTTGGTTATTATAGTCATCTATGTGGATGACTTAATTATTACAAGTGACACTAGTGACAATGGGATTGTTGAAGTTAAGGACCTTTTGAAGAAGAAGTTTGAGATGAACGATTTGGGTGAGTTGAGGTACTTTCTTGGTATTGAGGTGATCAGAAGTGAGGATGGTATATGGCTATCCCAAAGGTAGCATGGCTTTAAGTATCCTACTAGAGAGACTCTACTTATTGTTACTCTTTGTGGCTTACTTCATGGTGCAAGGCTATGAGTAAGACATAATTTTTCTCATTAGGTATGTCAACTCTTGATAAGGCATTTATGATTGTTTGGGACAATGTTGTATCTTCTTTAGAGGTACTTTGTGGTATAAATGATAATGGGTTTTAGGAACATGGTTTAAGAAGTGAATTAAGACAACAAGATGAGGTTTATGCCTATGCAGCTATTAGAGGTGATTTTAGAAGATTTTGTGCAAGGCAATGATTCTTTTCAAGATTCCTAGTATCAATAGAGAGATATATGCCATGAAATTGACTCATCTATGGATATGTAGCAAGTATTTCAAAGCTAGAGGGGGTGAAGCTAATTAATGAATGTTTTATGTTGCAAGGCAAGAAGAAATGGATGCTAGATGAAGCAAAAGTATACTTTTATGTATATGATGATGGAGAAAATGTAGGTATATTTTGTGGGCTAAAACTATTTGATTAGATTGCGCAAGGAATGTGGGAATACTCGATGCTACCTTATGATCTAGGGGGAGTTGCAAGCTATGATATACTTCAAAGATGTTATGGGTTAAATTTTCCATTTGATCAAGTTGTATTTGAGGATTTCATACGGTAGGATATATATGGATATATGCTGTTTAGTTAGGATTTGTTATATGAGCTACATGAGCTTTTAATGCCCTATGATTTAGGAGGTGGAAATTGATCTTTTGCATGCTTATGTATGTGATAGGACTTTGGATTTTTGATCCTAAAGATGATAGTAGCTTTAAGTGCATGATATTTTACAAGACATGAATTTGGGTTTATGATTCAAGAGGATGCTATGATGCTCTTCACCAATGGAAATTTACATATTTTCCATTTGATCTCAGAGATGGAAATTAGTTAGTGTTGTTGATTTTTTGAGACATTACTATTTGGACTTTTGATTAACCGCCCGAGTATTAGGTGGATCATATTGAAGAATACAATATGTAGAACATACTAGAGGATATGCAAGTTTGAAGAGGGTGGATATCATGTGGTTTGAATGGTAGGACATAAAAAATCTATGAGCCAATATATTTGGGAGATTCATAAGGTTTGAATGAAGTGGAATGTTCTTGATATTTTATTGTGCCTAGCATGTAAAATATCACACCTAGCATGTGAAGAGTGAGATGTCTGCGCATGCTTGCCATAAACACAGTGATCACAGTGCTCAAAATCAGGATAACGAAGACAAGGCAAGTAACCCAAATGAGAAAGTACTTTCATTCCTATTTGACTCATGTGTCCCAATTGGCCATGCCACAAGGAAACACTTGGCTGCTTGGTTCATGGTGACAACAAGGTCATGCATACTAGATACATGAAGTAGATATAAAGTATCACTCTTGCAACCTCTAACAATAACCCTAGATCCCTTACAGATCTTCCATTTCCCATCACCAAAGGTGGTATGAAAACCATCATCATCTAGCTGACCAGTACTAATCAAGCTCTTCTTAAGCTACAGTACATTCCTTACATTGTGAAGAGTGAATATAGATCCATGCTAAAACTACAGTTGCACTCTGCCAATGCCTGCAATGTCACATGCATAATTGTCCCCAAGACGGACAACACCATGTCGACCTCCTGTATAGTTTGTAAACCACTCACGGTGAGGGGTGACATGAAAAACACGTGAATCCAAAATCCAAGTGTGCATGTCATCATCCGTATCGGTTATCAAAGCATGTGCACTAAAACATGAAGAGACAAAGAGTACATCATTTGCACTGTTGCTCTCATGGCTAACTACATTCACCTCTTCAATCTTTACACTGCTCTTCTTAGCAGGCTAACTTTCTTTCTTCTCTTCCTTGTTGTCATCCGTCTTCTTGCCCTTCCCTTTCTCTTTCTTCCATTTATAGCAGTCATGTTTGAAGTGACCCTTCTTGCCACAGTGATTGCATTCAATATCCTTACCGCGTGATTTATTGTGTCTCTTACTATTAGATTTACCTTTTTGTTATGATCTACCTCTAGTATGCAAAGCAGTGGAAGACTTATTGGATGCATTGTTCTGCCAATTCATTTCTTCCATAAGTAGAGCACTCTTTACATTAGCATACAAAAGCATAGCATTAGAATTGCTCATAGCAATTCTGAAGGTATCCTAGCTCTCTGGTACAGTGCCAAGCAAGAGTGTAGCTTTGAACTCATCATCAATATTGAACTTAAAAATGACAAGGCGGCTAAAAATGGAGTTAAACTCATTAAGGTGAGTAGACATTGCAGTACCCTCTTTCATACGCAAATCCATGAGTTTCTTTAGCCAGTAGACTTTGCTTGTAGCACTCTTTTGGGCATACAATTCTTCCAGTCACTTCCAAATGTCATAAGTAGAATCCAACCCTTCAATGTTAAACAACAAGGCATTAGAAATTGATAGCTCAATGGTCAAGCGTGCAAGATCATTCAACTCATCCCAGTCATCCTGCTCTACATCAGTTGGTTTTGTTCCCTTTACTTTAATTGGCTTTGCTTGCTTCTTCTGCAACAAGATGTTATACCACTGTTTTTGCCAAACTACAAAGTTGTGTGCTCCTTCAAGCTTCTTGATATGCATAAGATGATTGTCACTGCTGCTAGCCATGATTCATAGCCAAATAACTGTATGACAGTAAATGACAACTAATGCCAAGCCATGAAAGCTCCAAAATCCACTCAGTAGTATGTTAGCCAAGCATGTAGCATCAAGAACATACATAAGTTCATTACCCAAAATGCCTCAAAATCATTCTATGATAGTAAACATACCAATTTCGTGACAAAAATAGAGTGCAATGCTGAAATTCCCGACAATACAGGAGGTGGTTATCTTGCAATTCAGGAGTATAGTCCCCCATACATTCAAGAAAAATCTATGCTAAAATTTAGAACTGAAATAACCTCTCAGACTGAGTGAGATTGAGCTCCAAAGACCATACAATGCTACCTAAAACATCACCATAATGTTCTTGCATAGAAACATATCAAATTTCTTGACAATGAGGTATGCTATCTTGGATATGCAGGAAACTGTCCCGAATGTATAGTAGTAGACCTGTAAGTAAAGCTCATCCAAAAAATGATCTTTAATCACTAATCAAATGTATTTTAGAATCAAATCCAAGCATGTAACATCAACCATAAGCATGAATACATGGTACAGAATGCCCGAGACTAAGTCTAGAAGCAAGACATAATGCATAGCAGTCAAAAGGTCATTCAACCTTGTTATTCCAATAGCCAAATCTTTGTTAAAATTGAGTGAAATCTCAGACAAAATAAGACCAAATGCACTTCAATACATAGGCATATCATTCCTCAGTGTCTTGACATCACTTGGGCATGTTACACATCAACATACATGTCCAAGGACCAATGTTATTAAAGGACAAAGAGCTGCCTATAAATTGCAAGTTGTGGACTGTGTATTCTAGCCACAAGCAAGTCTGCAAACTGAGCAAAATGATTACGAAGATTAGCTCCAAATGACCTCAAGATAATGCCACATGATCCCTAAAGCATCCAACATCAAGATACATCCAAAAGCTATCAAATGAGCATGATCTATATGCACTTGACACATAAAGACATGTGCTACCCTATTTATTTTAGATCTGAATACTATGTATTTCAGACCTAAAGCTCAATGTATATCAGCCCCAAGTGTAATACTGCACTTGAATGCTCAATATGCTAAGCATAATTAGATGCAAATTTTGGAGCACAACCATGATGCCAAATGAAGAGGAACAGCTGCTCTAGGTCTTGAGCATGTTGAAAACCAGATATGCATACCCATGCTGATGGCACCTTCATCCTTGAAGAGATTGGAATACTAGTCCAAGTGTTGGAGATGATGGAGAGGGTCCCCAAGTGGCCAACGATAGCTGCCAACAAGTTCCAAAAAAAAAAAGCTTCAAGCTTTAAGAAAAAGCTTCAAACCTTGCTGCCTTGTTTGCAGACTCTTCACAATGAACTCTTCTTCAACTTCAAGCTCTTGCACCACTTGAAGAAATGCCAAGCTCATGATTGCATGAACCAAGCTCTAATACCAGTTTGTTGAGTTAGTTGCAATGGAGCTTTTGTGTAGAGATACAAGTTGAGAGAGAGAAGAGATAGAGACACGTGAAGATATGTGGTACTAAAGAGTGTACCTCAATAATGATTTGAGATAGGTATATGTACTATGTACAACTGGCCCTTACGAGCGGACATGAGCATTGCCCTTTATCCCACCACCCTCTATCTTTATAATCAAGTAGAACAAAAAGAAATTCAAAAATGAGTTGAATAACTATTAAATAGAAAATTAATTTGATCTAGTAGCTCACCTTTTGGAGGTTTTGTTCTCTTAGTAAAGAAAAAGAATTAAACCTTATCATATGTGCATAGACTACAGAGCTCTAAATAAAATTACTGTTAAAAATCAATATCCAATTCCTCATGTGGATAATCTGTTAGTCAAACTACAAGGTGCTACTATATTTAGTAAGATTTCGGCTATCGTCAAGTCCACAAGGCTAAGCCATGTGCCATGTGGACTCAAGTCCACATGGCTATACCAGACATTTATAAGTCTTTAGGATCCAATTTGATCATTACAAATTTTTAGTAATGCCCTTTGGTCTTATGAATGCACCTACTACCCATAGGGTACTTTCTTAAGAGCAAATTACTTTCCATCTTGGGTGGAAGATTGATGGGGAGGCCTATTCTTTCTAGATGTGAGACTTGTAGATATGAATGCGGGTGAATTGGATACACACGATAAGCATAATTTATTCCATAGACTTCTTCATTGAATTATTTAAATAAACACATTGTTGTTTATTCTAAGGCATGCACACATCCTCTCTGTAAATATTTATTAATACTTGAGATTCTAGGCGATATATTGAAGATATTCTACAAATATTTTATGAGTCTCAGTAGTTGTGAGTTGTGAGTCTCAGTAGTTGTGAGTTGTGCAACTGATTGCAATCATCTATTCAGTGAACTCAAACTCTTTTGTGAAAAGAGTGATTGTAAAGGGCCTATCTTTGGGCAAAATTAAGATTCATTTTAATATTATAAATACAACATCGAGGAGATACTCATCCCATGTAGGGGAGAAATTGCATCCAATAGTGTCACTCAATTTTGCTTTACTCTTTTTTAAGTCTTTTTTAAGTTTTATGAGTCCCGCTTTCATTTTTATAAGAAAAAGAAAGCGAGGGAGAGCTTATTTTTCTCACTATGTGCAAGCCTTGCATCTAATCTATGCAACATCATCGTAGCGCAGGCTTCAAACCACATCGTGAAATAGTCTATTACCACAATGATATAATGCTTGTGTGTTGTTGGTGAGGAATGTATAGGTCCAATGAAATTAATACCCCACATCTCAAATGATATTACAGCCATGATAGAAGTTAGTGAACACTTCTTATTTGTGCCTATTATCACGTCTCCAACATGTATAATATCTCTTGACATACGCAAATACATCTTGGAAAATGAACAACCACCAATATTTGGCTCTCAAAACTTTTTGTGCAGTCAACGCAAAGTTTCCTCCACAAGTGAAGTCATGACCCTCTTCCAAGATAAGGTAACCTCATTAGGCATAACACATCGTTGATAAACATCATTGACCCATTACTAATATAGTGTTCTTGCAATCAAGGTAAATTTCAAGGATTGCTATCTAAACTATTCCGTTATCATATCGGTATAATGATTCATCATATCCTTAACTTTGCCAAGAACATTTGATGTACTAGACTCATAATCGTGATCATTCGCTTGCTATTCAATTGGTGTAACTACCCAAGTCCCCCTCTTTTCTCACTCACCAAGTGTAGTGATCACCTACCTAAATCTTGAACAATTCGCAAAATGTATTAGTTTTAAGCTCAATGTTAGATTGCTACTGGAGACCATAACTATGTCTTTAA
The DNA here is from genome assembly GCF_053477565.2 of Lygodium microphyllum. Lineage (NCBI taxonomy): Eukaryota > Viridiplantae > Streptophyta > Polypodiopsida > Schizaeales > Lygodiaceae > Lygodium > Lygodium microphyllum. Next base: position 39,310,687 of record NC_141153.1, on the reverse strand, counting down.
TAACCTTCCAAGTCACCTTATGGGATGAGACTAAATGCTTTGCAGGTGAGATAGACCTAGGGAATGCCCAATCATCTAAATCTGATTGCTCAAAGGTAGCTCAGATGGTGCTAACTAGGATTGGTCCCTAGATGACTATTGAACTATACTCCATAAGGAAATATGGGTTGGGCACATCTCATTTTGATATGGAGCTTGAGCACATGATCAAGCTTGTATCAACCCTCTCTTTATGGGGGAGGAACTTGGCAATATTGCTTTTCCTCTATCTCTATGTGGAGCGCAGGGATGTCTATGAGATATAGCTTAAGAATATACTCAATCTAGTACTAATAATATCTTTTTTATGTGAATTTTTAATATATCTTTGAGACAAAGCTGAAGCACGTGCTCATTCTTGAGCGACCCTTCCTTTCTAGGGGAGGAGCTTTGCAAGATAGGTTCCTAGTTTCCCCTTTCTCTTTTAGATGTAGGTGAGAGAGAGATTGAGCATGTGATCAAGCCTATAGCAACCTTATTTGTTTAATGGGATTTTGATACATCTTTGAGACAGAGGGAAGGGCAACTTGACAAGACCATTAATGGGATAGGGTTTCAATATGTGCTCAAGCCTATATAGATCCTCACCATTTTTATGAGACTCTTAGGTCTTTCTAAGATAGAGCATGAGATTATGCTTAAGCTTATATCAACCCTCTCTTTGGGGGGGGGGGGGGGGGATGTGGTAATATTGTTTCCCTTCTATCAATGATGAGTGCACCACTATAGGTTCTTCTCTCCCATTGAGATGCCTTTGAGTGAAATTATTATTTTTAAAATAAATAATGTTGTGAATAAAATTTATACGCTCTTTAACATGAAAAATATTACCAAAAGCATTATATTTTGTATATACCATTAGCGTAAGGACTTTGTATATACAAATGCACAATAGATTTATATTTAGTATACTTATTCTCGAGGAGGTCACTCATGAATATAAGTGTGTATCACATGAGTTCAAAATAAGAGAATTTTGAAATACTATTTTTATAGATTTTACATATACAGAAGGGTATCATATAAAGGGGTTATTTACAAATTGAATAAAAAAGCGTTGTCGTGCCGCTATGCAAACACACTGAAAAACATTAGAGTGCATTGTCATCTGGCTTGCTTATTGATTTAGAGAGTCAATGCCATATTAGTCATTAGTGTTAGTGTTCATAGTATGGATGGTTCAAAAATACTAAAATTTTGGACAAGTTTAGCATATTTTTTATATTATTTCTTGTAAATATCCTAAAAAGTTGTAAAAAACTTTTAGAATAGGGTGACATGCAAAAACAAAGTTACTTTTTCAACCAATTTTGGATATTTCATGCAAAAATAAGGGCTTTCGAAATTGAGCGGCGTGCAATTGCAGTTTATAGGCAACAAACAACACTCCGAAATGGGAGAAGAAGGAGTGATTTGGAAGAATTCTGACCACGTGTCATGGTGTTTTACCCCCCTTTCAAAGCCAACAAAGCCATCAAATTTGCGGTCTGAGCATCAAAGAAGAAGTTAATGGTTGATGCACGTTTGGAGATTGATAGTCCCGTATAAGGATTTTCTTTATCTTCTCAACTTCTATCAATACATTGTTCTTTGTTTCATTGAGCTTTGTCTTTATCTTGTGTATCTCTTGTCTATTCTTTTTCTTCTCTTCCATCTCCTGTTCTCTACTTCCTTCTCTCTCTGATCCCTAGTGGATATGACATTTTGACTAAAATCACTATGACAGTGTTGTGTTTTATTTAAGAAAAAATCACAAATAAGAGTACTTATAAATATGCTTTGAATGCACAGAGTACTTCTTAGAGAAGGCAAAATATTATTTTTGTAAATATTTTAGAGAATAGAGTATGTTTTGATTTATTTACACCAAAAGCAAGTTGTGCAAAGTGAGAAAAGGCAAGGAATACAGAAATGATACTTTCAATGTATCACTTTGGATACAAAAAATTATTATAATATATAAATACATGTGTGAGAGAGATGCTCATCCATGCATGGGGAGAAATTATATCCATTCTGGTATCATGAACACTATATTAGAGAATTCAGGAACCTCCCAAGTTCCACTTTCAAATTAGAAATAAAGATTTGACCATATGGCTCAATTTTAACTCCTTTTTTAAAGATCGAACTTGGTGCTATCATCTATATAGTAGCTAGAAAAAGATTCACATTTAAGGAAGGGGATAAACAATTTAACCATGTGACCAAATTGGTACTAGAGCGAGTCGATTGGTCTGCACATCAACACAGATGAGGAGAGACATACATCCCTCTTGAAGACTACATCTTCATCCACATCAAGCACCATTGAATAATCCCTTGGAAGATCATTCAATACAAAGGATTTCAATGTACAATGTCAAAGCATTAAAGGAGACTTCTCTAAGGCTTTAGTCCAAGTCACTTTCCTTCTTCTTTATTCACAAATCCATTGAGATTGTCAAATACCACCTCTTCTACTAGTTTTCCCTCAAAAGTGGTTTTTCTTAAGACACTTAGAGAGAAAGATTAGCTTGTATTGATTTGATCATGTTACCATGCTTGCCTTTGAATTGGGTTCATCTGTTTGGATCGGTACCATTTTCATTCTCCTCTATTGGCATACGATTGACACTACCTTTGCAAGTATCCCAAATTGATGCTACCATTCATTAGCTTAAGGTTTATTAAGCTTAAAGATTATAAGCTTTAAAAGCTTAAATATTTTTAACCACAACATGGATAGCTACTAGAATTCCAAAGGGGAGCGACCATTAATTAAGCCCCCTTCCCATTGAAAATGACTTACATTCCAAGAACCATATCTTTACAACCTAGCTTCTACATGGAATTATTTTTTTAGAAGCCCACAACCATATATATATATATAGATTCAAATCCTTGTTTCTATGCAAAAGGAATTTAGCTATATCTTTGTTCATAGGCAGGTGTTTATTTTGCAAGATTCTACAATAGGCTATTCATACATGGCATTGTTGAGAAACCACTTCTTCAGTTTACACGCTTCATTTAGGGTCTTATACTAACAGTCCCAAAAAGGACCAATGTCCATATTTTGGCCACTTTTTTAGTGGGCGTCCACATAGTGGTGCACCACCCTAGACAACTTATACTTATAAATAGGCAATCACTTCATTCATTCCACCTCTCTCTCTTCAATCATACTTGAGTACCTTCTTTGGTCACCGCCATCACTTCCCTTCTCTCACCAGCCCCTTCCACTACCCTCATACCTCTTCAGGAGAACATTGCAAGTCGTGGCTCATGGCTACCTTCACCCTTCCTCTTCTGCTTTAGGCAGCCTATTCCAGCATCAGGTTCTGTATTTGGAGCATCTTCCACCTAGAGTGGCATGAGTACCCTTTTTCATCAGACTTTACCTTCACATGTATTTTTGAGTTTAGGGACCCTCTCCTTGCTTGGCATCATCATCTCTAGTTTGACGTCAGTATCCTACCCTCCTCTAATGGCACTCTACATCACCAAGCATTAGTGACTTCATCATTCCTCCATCGTAGGGACTGCCGGAACTTGCATTTTTATAGTGTGGCTTTTCCTCCATCACTTGGCATCACTTGTTTATGACATAGACTTTTGGGACCTACGTTTCTACAACCCGACTCAAACTCCATCATTTGGCATCATCATTATCCACCTAGCATCATCATCTAGGCTCCTCTTCTTGCCTTTGGCAAATCTGACACTCTAGGATTCATGTTTTTTTACCAAAGTTATTCTTTGCATTAAAGGACTCCAGTTCACTCCCTTGATAGTTGGTGATCATCTTTCATATATCTAATGGTATTAGACGACTGCGCTCTACACCCTCAATAGTTGTCTTTGACTTTCAAATGATTACATTGATAGCCCACTACATGGAGGACTACGTTTCACTCCCTTGATGTGACTATGTAGATTTCCACAGGTACTACCGCTTGGTTTGAATAGGATAGTGTAATTATCTTCTAACCTTGGGCTCTGTTGTATCAACTTTTCTTCTCATAGCATGATTCAGTGCATCATCACAGTGTTCTTCTTGCATTTTTAAGTTTCTATTCTCTCTTAGTGGTTGTCATACACACTTTGTGTTACTCCGTGGAAACCCTAGCATCTTTATGTAGCATTGTCACATATTTTGATATGGTATTAGAGCATACCTATTATTTTGAACATGGTATGAGAGCATAGGAGCTGACCTTGCTAATTAGAGAAGGCAAGATAGGTTGTGGTTTCGGTATCATCTATTGATTTTCCCCTTCATTTTCACTGTATCACTAGGAAACAACAATACCCTTCTCTTCCTCTCTTACTCACCCTCCCTTCTACATGTGACACTTTGATGATATGAGTCCTCTACAGGTAGATGGAAAAACCACTAGGTGCTTCTCTTTTGGTATCATTGGAACTCCTACCTCTGCTTGCTACCCCATGGGCATTTTCTCCCTACCCTGTCGGAGTATATGCATCCATCCTTAGGAACTTGTTGTGCCACCTCTCCCTTCTGGGCCACAGAGTTTATTCTACATCACCTTTGATATTTTAATGCTCAAGGAAATAAGACACATATGATGCACACTAAGTCCCTTTGAGTCACAAGAGGATCAATTGATACCATAGCCTTGTTGTGACCATTGCAATGTGCTATGGAGGTTGTTTTTACTTCTTCTAGGATTTCAGGAATGCCACCTGGGAAACCTATAGTTTGGTAGTCTACTCCCCTAAGAGATAGTGATTTTTTAATATTGTCCTTGGAGTAGTCCACCCTTATGAGAGAGAATCATTATTTGATACTCTCCATTACTTTGGCTCCATTGTCTGCTCTGCTAAGAGACAGTGATACTCTTGATGAAACTTAAGCCTTTCTTTTCCCCACCCTCGACTACTCTAATTGAGAGGCCACCTGTATGAGTTCTGCAATATCTTAGATACCCTAGATACCTTCTTCAGCACGAGTGACGGCACTTACTTTGTCATCACATGTTTCAAAGTTTGTGATGCATGAGTTTTTAGATTTCCTATCTCTTGCTGAGAGGGATTTAGAGGGGATATACTTTTTTTACTCTTTAAGGAGACTCATGCTTCTTCTTTGGATTCAGAGGGGACCCCTCCCCCACCACCCTTAGAGTCAACACCTCCTCATCATGAAGTTTTTCACCCACCATTTACTCTTTTGGAAAGGCCATCTTTGAGCAATCATTTCTCTCACTGATACCTAGGATCTTTAGAGCCTACCTAGATTGAGGCCTTCTAGATTCAGCCATGACTTGGTGATGAGACCTTCAAATTCCTTTCGGTATGGAGTTACAAAGCTAGTAGCTTCTCTCCCGAGGCGAAGTCATTTTCTACAGCTCATCCCATTTACTGTTCCTTCTTACAGATCACCCTCTAGGTGTATTACAGAAGCAATTAAACACCTATATGCTACTCCAAAAATTGTAGAGACTATCCCTCTCATAAGTACAAATAATTTATTGTTAGTAGAGAGTGACATCCTTTGAACAAAATGGTCTTGTAATCAATAGAAAGAGGCTAAATCTATACAGATAACAAGCTACCCTATTGTATACCCTATATTTCCCTATTCTAGTAAACATCAAGATGAAGACAAACACTCTCTTTTCTCTTTTCAAGACATAATAATTACCTCTCCTTGTGCTCGAGACTTCTTTCCTCTTTGCATCCACTTGAGTTTGCATGTCCCATCTATCTCTTTGTAATCCATGTTTGTTGCAATCCAAAGCAAACTTGATGGCACCTACAAATGTATTGATTTTCCCCCTTTATTACTCATGCTTGATTTGTTTTTCATGCTCTCGCACTTAGCTCCCTAAGTCCCTCATCCCCTCACATAAGCCATACATTAGATCTCATGCAACCTTGACTTACCAAGTCTTCCTCTTGACTTAATGACAAAGATGACTTCCCAATATTTAAGAATTCGTATAAGCTAAATTAGAGTATTGAATAAAATTTTCCATACAATCGTCTCCTCATGCTGCCAAGATAGAGCTTAAAACTGCCAATGTATAGATAGTCATCTAGTTTCAAAGCTCAGACCAAAATTCTCATGACAATGAGAGAGAGAGAGAGAGAGAGAGAGAGAGAGAGAGAGAGAGAGAGAGAGAGAGAGAGAGAGAGAGAGAGAGAGAGAGAGAGAGAGAGAGAGAGAGAGAGAGAGAGAGAGAGAGAGAGAGAGAGAGAGAGAGAGAGAGAGAGAGAGAGAGAGAGAGAGAGAGAGAGAGAGAGAGAGAGAGAGAGAGAGAGAGAGAGAGAGAGAGAGAGAGAGAGAGAGAGAGAGAGAGAGAGAGAGAGAGAGAGAGAGAGAGAGAGAGAGAGAGGAACATATGGTAAGAGTGAGAGAGACGAAGGGAGAGTACGAGAAATAGAGAATGAGGGAGGTATGGAAAGAGAGGGAGGGAGAGTGATAGATGGTAAGAGAGGGAGTGATACAGAGAGTGTGAGAGAGAGGGGGAGAGATAGAGAGAGCATGCAAGATGAGGAAGGGAGAGATGTAGAGAGAGACTAAGACAAAAAGAGAGGGATGTGATAGAGAGAAAGAGAGTGAGTAAGAGGGAGGGAAAGGGTAGGGGGAAGAAAGAGAGTAAATGAGAGGGAGAGAGAGCTTGGTTGAGAGTATAAAGAGGGTATTTGAGAGAGAGAGAGAGAGAGAGAGAGAGAGAGAGAGAGAGAGAGAGAGAGAGAGAGAGAGAGAGAGAGAGAGAGAGAGAGAGAGAGAGAGAGAGAGAGAGAGAGAGAGAGAGAGAGAGAGAGAGAGGAACATATGCTAAGAGTGAGAGAGAAGAAGAGAGAGAATACGAGAAATAGAGAATGAGGGAGGTATGGAAAGAGAGGGAGGGAGAGTGATAGATGGTAAGAGAGGGAGTGATACAGAGAGAACGTGAGAGAGAGGGAGAGGGATAGAGAGAGCATGCAAGATGAGGAAGGGAGAGATGAAGAGAGAGACTAAGACAAAAAGAGAGGGATGCGAGAGAGAGAAAGAGATTGAGTGAGTGAGTAAGAGGGAGGGAAAGGGTAGGGGGAAGAAAGAGAGTAGATGAGAGGGAGAGAGAGCTTGGTTGAGAGTATAAAGAGGGATTTTATGAGAGAGAGAGAGAGAGAGAGAGAGAGAGAGAGAGAGAGAGAGAGAGAGAGAGAGAGAGAGAGAGAGAGAGAGAGGGGAAGGAGGGAGAGATTGAGAGAGGTTAAGAGAGAGAAAGACGGAAAGAGATGGTGAGAGGGATATATATATAGAATGTGAGAGGGAGAGGTAGTAAGAGAGGGGGTGTGAGAAAGGGAGACAATAAGGGGGAGAAAGAGAGTAAATGAGAGAGAGAGAGAGATAGCAAGAGAGAAAGAGAGGAATGGAGAGATGTAGAGAGAGGGTAAGAAAGAGAGAGTAGGTGAGAGAGAGGGAGAGAGTAAAATGTGTGAGAGAGAGAGAGAGAGAGAGAGAGAGAGAGAGAGAGAGAGAGAGAGAGAGAGAGAGAGAGAGAGAGAGAGAGAGAGAGAGAGAGAGAGAGAGAGAGAGAGAGAGAGAGAGAGAGAGAGAGAGAGAGAGAGAGAGAGAGAGGTGGTAAGAAAGATGGAGGGGGTAAGGGGGAGAAAGAGAGTAAAAGAGAGGGAGAGAGAGAATAGATGAGACTAAGTAGGGAGAATAATAGAGAGGACATGAGAGAGAGAGCCATGGAGAGAGAGAGTGAGAGGGTGAGGTGAATAAAGAGAGAAACAATGAGAGTGAGAGAGAGAATGGGTGAGAGAGTAAGGAGGGAGATTTAGAGAGAGATATATATAAACTTACAATAAAGGGAGAGATAGAGGGAGGAGGAGAGGGATATGGAAAAGAAACAAAGAGAGAGAGCGAGGGGGTAAGAGAGAGAGGATAAGAGAGGAAGAGAAATATGGAGAGAGAGAGAGAAGGGGGAGAGAATGAGAGTGAGATAGAGAGATGCCTTACAATCAAAGGTCTAGCTTAATTCCTCCATAGACTCCTTACTAATCGATATGCTTTAGATGGGCGATTGAAGGTTAATCCTTGTCCTTGCTCTTGTATTAGTTCATGCGAGAAAAGGAAGGGATATATTTGTACTTGATAATCACACCATTGTAGAAGCTAAGTATTGAAAGAACATGCTTGCATTTGAGTGCAATGAGAAGATCCTTGGGAGCAAGGCTTGAGGGAAGCTTTGTGGCATTATCATGTTTAAGAGAGAACTCCATGTAAAGAGGTTTTGCTAATATTTTTATTAGATAGTTCCAACCTATAAAAGGTAATGCTCTTCTATTAAAGCTATCCCATTTAACACCCTATAGCACCCCTTTTCAAAGATTTTGTTAAACATATGCTTAGATTTTATTAAACATATGGAAGTATGTTACTAGAAGATCATACTTATTGTAGATTGAAACTATCTAGTATAAATTTCCCAAATGTCTCTTTAATTAGATTTTGAAAATGTCATGATAATGTAACATAAGCAATGTTTGAGCCTTTCTTTAAGACTCTTGTCACAATATTTGAAGGCCAGTATGTTCTTTCAATACTCAACTTGTAGATGAGATTGCCATCTACTTTGATACTCATTTTGGGATATGTGTGCCATTATTTCCTTATTGGAGCTTATCTCTCATTAGAGGATAGTTATTTATAAATAAGTGAACAAATTGGTAAACTTTATAGTTATTAATCTAAATGCAAGGCCCTTTTTGAATATCTTCTTATTCACTAGCTTATTGAAGATTTTTAATGGAAAAATAGAGATGAATGATGACATTTTCCTACCATTAATAAATAATTATAAAGTGTGTTTAAAGGTCATTAGAAAGGATCTTGTTTTGATTAACCTTTGTAAAGGCTCATCTTCTTCTACTAGATATGATCTAAGACAAACAATGGTAAGGTGATTACATTAGGAAGTGATTGTACATGCTTGCCATTTTGGGTATTTGGGATTTAGTTGCATAATAATCCCAAGTACTTAGATTTTGTGTTTGTAACTATATTTACTATAACCAAGTCCTAATCCTTGAGAGGGGGAGTTGATAAGGGGGAGAAAGAGAATAATGAGGGGGAGAGCACATGGATGAGAGAGAGAGAGAGAGAGAGAGAGAGAGAGAGAGAGAGAGAGAGAGAGAGAGAGAGAGAGAGAGAGAGAGAGAGAGAGAGAGAGAGAGAGAGAGAGAGAGAGAGAGAGAGAGAGAGAGAGAGAGAGAGAGAGAGAGAGAGAGAGAGAGAGAGAGAGAGAGAGAGAGAGAGAGAGAGAGAGAGAGAGAGAGAGAGAGAGAGAGAGAGAGGGAGAGGGAGATGGTGCCTCATTTATGAGGTTTTGGTCATTTTCTACTGGCCAACTGGCCAACTTGACTATTATTATTATATTCAACTCGTTGACCTTATATATATTTGGCATTATTTTATGCCTATATATTCAAGCTCCATCCTCCTACATGAGTCATGAAGCCCTCATATGGGAGTATCTAAATACTATTTTGGCCTTCTAGAAGCCTTTAATCCAATATCCTTGATTTTTGAAGAGCCAACCATTGATTAATTGGCATAACTACCTAATTAGAGATCAACTGTTGATTAATTGGCAAAATATTAGGACTCATCATTTGGCTTTCACTATTTAGTGGAACTATTTGACTAGCCATTGGCATAGTGACATTAGGAGGCTAGCCAACCTTCCTCTTCCATTTGAATGAGCTATATGTGTACTAGTCGAACCTTGACTTCCTTTGGTCAATGCCAAATTATTTCCAAGACCTAGACTAAAGTTCAGGTTTGACCTAGATGCATAGGCCGCTTATAAGTGAGGCTCTACCTTATCTGCTCATGCAATAGTACTGTCTATATCAGCAAGAGCAACACTACTCAATTGCACTTGGATATTGAAGTCTAATCCATGCAAATTGTATTGCATTCTTGGGGAGCAGGTGGAATAGGAATAGAGGTTTACAATTTGGGAAACACCTCTTTCAATTTCTTGGCATATGCTCGAGTATTGTCATGGGACTCTTGATATGTTACATTCAAGACACATAACCAATACTGTCCATCTCTCTCAGGGGCAAAGTCTCTTCAAAAATACTGCAAAGAATAAATTGATTGTGGCTATGGTCTCGAATTTCAAGCCATGATACCACATTGTAGCTATTCGTTTCAAAGTCATGTTGAAAAACATCATGAGGTGTCCTTCCTCATGAATTCAACAATTGAACATTAATTTCTAGAATTCATTGATGTGAAGTTTTGCATCTTCCTCTGCTAACCCATTGAAGATGGGCAGAGAAAAACGTAGGGCTAGTAAAGTTGGTGTTGTTGTAGGTATGCAATGGGGTTACACCATCTTGACGATTGTGTTTGCTCTTCGGGTTTGTATTGGTGGGGTTATACTCCCACTTAAAGTAGATTGTCGTTTTGGGAAAAGGAAAACACTAGAGCTTCCTCCTCCCCTTGATGAACTAACTGGGATATTGATTTGGTTAACAAGATTTTACTTTCTTAAAGATATCAGACTACTACACTTAGGAGAATACCTCTTAATGATTTCAGCTTAGCATCTAGCCCTTTTAGCTCTCTCTTGTTATTGAATCTTATCTTGGTAGTGTCTATTAGAAAATAACGGATCTATTTCAACGCTCTTTGGTATAAACTCATTGACTAGTCCTATTAACCAAGATTAAAAAACTGTCACTTATTAGTGGCTCTCGACAAACACACCACCTGTTAGGACCTAGAATGGGCCCGAAACTAGCTCTAGGGCTCTAGCCATGGCCTCCTACACTCACCAAACTACCCTTATGGTCTCGCAACTAGGAATGTCGGGTGGCTATACACCACTCTAAATACATAATGTGTTTGTATCAATTGCAGTCCAATGGTTTTCGTCTTTTTGACTCCAACAAAGGGAGTATCTAAACATACAGGTGATCAACACCTCGATTCACATACATAAAGAGCTTTCTCTAATAGAATGTTGTGGCTCCTATGGCTCTCCTATATCCCAAGGATTAGCCCCATGATGCGCCCTCTTACACATAGAACATGTACATAATAGAATCCTCTCATAATATAAGTGTAACAATCCAAGAGACTCTATATATTCCTCACTTAATCAAATTTCCCAAGATATTGAACAACCCTACAACAAAGGAAAATTTTAACTCTCAATGTTGGTCATCACCTAAACCTATAATTGCCATGCATCTAGGAATTTATCTTCTGATACCATATTTAGATTGCACGTGCAAAGTGTATGGCACTCTATGCTCAAACAACTTAACTAAAAACCATCCAACATAAAGTGCATGAACAATCTTTTCATGATTTCTTTCTAATCATGTTGTGCGACATTGCTAAGGAACAACACTGGCTAACCCGTGCTATTGAACCTCTAATACTTATAAAAACCATAGCTTATATGCTAAGTTATGCAAGGAAATTGGCAACCTAATCAAATATCTTTTCATTACAATCCCACATTCCTTGCGGTTTATATTTAAATTGCTTGTATAAAGATTGGGAGATTTCATGACATTTTTCATAGAAACAAGCCTTAAAACACTCACTTTAACAAATAAATAAAGGAAAACTAAGACAAATCCTCATGCTTCACCTTCATTACACATTCACAAATATTCTTATAATTTTTTTTTGTAATTTTGAAGATATAAAAACTATTTTTCTTAAAATTTTAACTTTATTTGACTATTTTTCATAAAATTTTCATTTATTTTAACATAAATATTGATTTTTTTGATTTTTCTAAATTTTAGGACTTATGTAAAGTGGGATCCATTACCATACTCATTTTCATGCCATATGAACATCATTTAGACCCCAAAACCCATGAACAATCCCCTTTTTTCATTAAATCCCATGTTAGTCAGAGACTTGCTTTAGTCAAGTACCCGCTAGTATAGTGCTGATGGATCCATGTTGGCAGCTTCAATCAAGGTTAATGGTGAAGAGATTGAAGACATCCATGTTTGCTCTATATATGCATCTAATGTTTTTGCTTGTCAAGCTATGTAATACGAGTATCTATCATGATTTTAGATGTTCCTACTCTCCTTTTAGGAGACTAGAACATGACAAAGGATAGCCTAGATAGGTCTTATGAGATGGCATGCAAAGAATGATAGGAGTATTGGAAAATGTTGATGATCACACATGAAGGATTTTACTGACATTTTGGAGATCCCACAGTCTTCATTTGCCACAACTATCAATTAGGAAGCAATTAAATAAGTTTTGTGATTTTATTGTTTTTAATATATAGAGAAAATAAAAGAATTTCTAGAATTATAGACATAATTAAATATGTTTCAATAATTCATAATCATTTTTCCATCATATACACCAATGATTCATTATAAAAATTAAATAAAGATCGCTTCTTGAAAATTCATATATGTACATCTCATTTTTTAAGGAAATGGAGCCGCTGATGCAATTTTCTAGTGCTGACGCATCCAAATCACCGGATCTACTTGCCACTATGCTTCCAAACCATCATGTTTCAATAATTCATCAAATCAACCTCCCCCTCCCCCCCCCCTCCCCCTCCCCCTCCCCCTTCCCCTCCCCCCCCCCCCCTCTCTCTCTCTCTCTCTCTCTCTCTCTCTCTCTCTCTCTCTCTCTCTCTCTCTCTCTCTCTCTCTCTCTCTCTCTCTCTTATAAACATCCATATGAAGAAGGAATAACGAGAAGAGAGAAACATGAGAGAGAAATACTGATTTTTTAATCTTGCTGATTACTACACCATTTTGTGTGATCTTTGAAGTGATTGATAGCAAAGAATTGATGCTACTCAAGCATGAGAGGGTGCGGGAGACGGCTTCAACAATTAAAAATCAAATTTTTGGAAAAAGGAAGGGGAAAAAAAAAAGCACCCCTCCATGCCATGTGAATTTTGAGTTTTATTACTCTCTTTAATCAAGCTTAAGACTAATCTACCGAATAACTTGTTCCATTTTGGCATTTTCACACTTGTTGGAAGTAATTCTGACCCGATTAGAGGGACAAATGGCATCAGAACCTCAATTTGACTAGATGGGTGACTTTCTGGTGTCAAAGTCTATCACTTTGGCCTCCCTCACATACTTTCCGGCTTCTAGATCCATTAGCTACTTCATAACACCAAATCTTGTGGTCATTAAATGGAGGGTCAAACAAACTTTGATTGACAAACGGATACATGCCTTGGATTCTTGGCATCGAAATGCATTCAAGAAAACTCCAACTTCTTGATTCGTAATCATTTTATTTTGTGCCAAAAATGCCTCTTTTACAAGTCTCAAGGTCTTTTGCTAGTTGTTGCTGACGCATCCAAATTACCCGATCTACTTGCCATTATGCTTCCAAACCATCATGTATCAATAATTCATCAAATCAGCCTCCCTCCCTCCCTCCCTCCCTCTCTCCCTCCCTCCCTCCCTCTCTCTCTCTCTCTCTCTCATAAACAACCATATGAAGAAGAAACAAGGAGAAGAGAGAAACATGAGAGAGAAATATTGATTTTTTATCTTGTTGATTACTACACCATGAGTTTTTAGATTGCCTATCTCTTGCCGAGAGGGATTCAGAGGGGATATACTTTTTTTAATCTTCAAGGAGATTCCTACTTCTTCTTTGGATTCAGAGGGGACCCCTCCCCCGCCACACTTAGAGTGGACACCTCCTCATCATGAAGTTTGTCTTCCACCATTTACTCTTTTGGAATGGCTATCTTTGAGTAATCATTTCTCTCACTAATAGCTAGGATCTTTAGAGCGTGCCTAGATTGAGGCCTTTTAGATTCAACCATGACTTGGTGACGAGACCTTCAAATTCCTTTCGGTATGGAGTTATAGAGCTAGTAGCTTCTCTCTCGAGAGGCGAAGTCAGGTTCTACAGCTCATCCCATCTACTATTCCTTCTTATAGATTACCTTTTAGGTGAAAATCTTGGATCTCTAGATCCTCTACCTCTTCATCATATCTCTCTTTGCTTCTCTTTCTTCATTCCCTTTTGGGATTGAGAGGGGGTATTGAGAAACCACTTTTTTAGTTTACACATTTTATTAAGGGTTTCACACTAACAGTCTCAAAAAAGGTTGATGTCCATATTTTCACCACTTTTTCAGTGGTGCTTACATAGTGGTGCACCATCCTAGACAACTTATGCCTATAAATAGGCAATCACTTCATTCATTCAACCTCTCTCTCATCAGCCATTCTTACCACAAGGTAATCGGATGATAGCGACGGTCAATTTCGACAAAAAATAGTGATATCACTAATAACATTACTAATGGCAAAATAGTGATGCTATTAGTGATGAAAATAGCGATACTAATAGCAAAGCTCCTCTCAAAAAAAAGTGTCCAAAATTTGAGCATGGCATTTGTTGACAATATTTGCGAGAGAGAGAGAGAGAGAGAGAGAGAGAGAGAGAGAGAGAGAGAGAGAGAGAGAGAGAGAGAGAGAGAGAGAGAGAGAGAGAGAGAGAGAGAGAGAGAGAGAGAGAGAGAGAGAGAGCTTATCATTGTAGTTGCTATCACCACTACCATAACGTCAAGAAGAAGGAGAAGGGTGGAAAGAAGAAGGGAGGAAATCCACGAAAGGGAGATACAAAGGGTTTCATTATCGAGCCTTTGAGGTGGGTACATTGCCTCTTCTTGCTTTGTTTTTGTGTTTTTTTCTTTCTTTGTTTTTGTTTATGGAGAGATGCATTGAGAGAGAGGGAGAGAGAGAGGAAGGGAGGGAGATAGGGAGAAGAAGGAAAGGAGAGCGAGAGAGAAAGAGGGAGAGAAAGGGGAGAAAGGAAACAAAGAGGGAGAAGAAGGGAGAGAGGGGTAGAGCGAGAAACAAAGAGAGAGAAAGCAAAGAAAGGGAAAGAGAGAGAGAAAGAGGGATGGGAAGAGAAATAGAGATGAAAGAGTGATGAAAATAGAAAGGAGGAGAGAAAAGGAAGGGAGAGAGAGGAAAGGGAGAAATAGAGATGGAGAGAGAAGGAAGAGAGAGGGAGGAGGTAGAAAATAAGGGCAAGGTAAAGAGGGGGAGGAGAGTGAAAAGGTGAGAGAGAGAGAGAGAGAGACAAATAAAGACATGGAGGAAAAGAGAAAAAAAAGAGAGAGGGAGAAAGAGAGATATAGAGAGATGGAAAGAGAGAAAATGAGAGATGGAGGAAAAAATAAAATTAGTGAAAGAGAGAGAGAGAATAAGAGAGAAATATGAAAACAATGAGGATAGAGAAAAGTAGAGGGAGAGGAGAAAGAGAGAGATAAAGAGAGGGAGGGAGAGATTGCTTTCCATTTCTTTGTTTTTTAAGTTTCTTATTTTCTCTCTTTAATTTTGTTTGTGGAGAGATATGTTCAATGAGAGGGGGAGAGGGAAATAGAGAGAAAAATAGGGATAAGAAGGGAGGGGGAGGAAGAGAAAAAGAATGAAAGAAATAAAAAAGGGGAGAGAGAGGTGCTTCATAAAAAATAGAAAGATGGAGAGAGAAAGACAGGGGTGGAAAGAAAGGAGAGAAATAGAGAGATGGAGAAAGAGAGAGAGAGAAAGGGAGCTTTATAAAAATTAGAGAGAGGGAGAGGGAGAGTGAGATGGAAAGAGGGAGAGAGAGGGGAAGAGAGAAACAAAGAGAGATGAAAGAAAGGAAACAAAGAAAGGGAAAGAGAGAGAGAAAGAGGGGTGGGGAGAGAAATAGAGAGTTAGGAGAGATAAAAATAGAGGGGAAGAGAAAAAGAAGGGAGAGAAATAGAGAGATGGAGGGAGGGAGGAGAGATAGAAATAGAGAGGGGAAAGAGGAAGAGAGAAACAGAGAGATGGACAAAGGGAAGAGAGAAAGAAAATTAGAGACTAAAATGGAAAAAGAGAAATAATAAGGGAAACATAAGCATATTACCTACCGTAGCATAGATGAAATGGATAATGATGATGGTCATAGCATCCAAGATTGTGAGGCATATCTCAATCAGTATGTCCCATATCCTTACATGTAGTACAAGCTAGCAATTTGACAAAAGAATTGCTTGTCTATAGACTATGTGTGACACTTTAGTGTGTTTCAATTTGAGATCATTGGCTAGGTAATCTCAAACTTTGAGCTAACGGTAAGAAAAGTGTGTACCAATCATGCTTTACATTCACACTACAATTGAATATCACATAAAATAATATTAGATGTGCCTTACAAAAGTTTATAGACAAGTGTCATTCCATCCTAAGGAATACACCTATTGTAGCCCTTAAGAAGAGTTCATGGTTTCTATTGCCCCTACGCCCCTTCAAGAGGACATTACAATTTGTGGCTCATGGCTGCCTTCACCCTTCCTCTTCTACTTGAGGTCCCCTGTTCTACCATTTTCCTTTGTATTTCAAGCATCTTCTACCAAGTGTCACCATCATCTACTTGGCATCAACACCCTTTTCTATCAGGCTCTATCTTCACCTATGTTTTTTAGTCTAGAGACCTTCTAGTTGCCTGGCATCACCATCTATAGCTTGATGTCAACATCCTAGCCTCCTTTGGTGACAGTCTATATCACTTTGTGTTAGTGATTTTATCACTTGTCTATCAGAAGGTACCTAGGATCCATATTTTTAAAGCTTGTCTTCTCCTTCATCACCTTGCGTCACTCATCTTTCACAAAGACACTTAGGATCTACATTCTTGTAGATCGACTCATCCTCCATCATGTGGTGTCATCATTATCCACCTAGCATGAGCATTTGGACTACTCTCCTTGTGTGTGATAGCTTCAACACTTTGAGATTTGTGTTTGCTATCCAAATCACTCCCCGACATCCGAGGATTGTAGTTCACTCCCTCGGTAGTAGTTGGTGATCATCTTCCACAGCTTCAATGGTATTAGAGGAATGTAGTCTGCTTCCTTGGAAATTTTCCTTTACCTTTCAGTGATTACTTCGATAGCCCACTACCTAGAGGACTGTGTTTTGCTCCCTTCATTGTGAAGATTCCAACAGGTGTGCTGCCGTTGATTCAAATAGGATAATGCAATTAACTTCTAAGCTTTGGTTTTGATGTATCAACTTTCCTTCTTATAGCATGATTTAGTGCATCATCACCATGTTCTTCTTGTGTTTTTGAGTTTCTCTTCTCTCTCAATGTTTTCCATATGAACTTTGTGTTACTCCCCACACAAACTCTACTGTCTCTTTGCATTGTTGCTTATTTTGACATGGTATCAAAACATACTTCTTATTTTTGACATGGTATCAGAGTGCAAGAGCTTAGAGAGCTAAAGATCCTACTCATCAAATAAGGCAAAGACAAATTGAGAGTTTAGCATCATCCACTCATTTTCCCCTTCATTTCCATTGCATCACTAGGAAATAGAGATATCCTTATCTTATTCTCCCAACCACTCTTTCTTTTATAGGTCACACTTCAATGCTATGACTTTTCCATAGGCAGATAGCTGCATGTAGCATCAGCTTGTGACACAGGCTGCATCTTGTATGCGAAGCATGCATATTCATATACTAGCTTCATAATTATTCTAACCAAACAATGCAATGCGAAAAAGTGAACCCTTTTCAATGTATTTTCAAAATAGGACTAGCACTCCATTTCTCATGACTTTCTGATCACATGTTGGAGCACCTTGTTGTCCTGTCTTGGCAAGTCATTCTTTCCCTTTCCTCCTAGTTTGCATACAATATATGCATGGAAATTTTGCATTTTTTGCATTCGATAAACCAGACATAGACTTCATTGTTTTTAAATCACCTGTAAGATGCCATTCAACTTGATAGTCCCCAAATACTTCAACATGTAAAGTTGCTCCATTATTTTGTTGTTGAATAACATTGGGTATATTAGTGAGGTTAAAAAAAACTTTGAGTACTTCATGATCCTCCTTTGGTACTTCAAATGCTACAAGCCATCCTATTTCATTCTTTGATTGCACATTGAAGTATAAAGGATGGTTTTTATTGATGTCAAGATCCAATGCTTGATTCACAAGTGTTATACTCACACGTTCAAGTTTTTGCCCGTTGATAATCTCACTCTCGTCAAGTTTGAGAACAAACTTAAGCTTGCCTCTACATTCTTCCGAAGAAATATTGTAGATCTTGACCATAGCCACTTGTACCCTACATATATCCAATACAAAGTTGTTGGATGCATTCAATACAAAGGTAACTTCTTTGGAACCATACTTTAATATGTGTGTGTGTTCCAGATGTGTTGGCTCATCAATCAGTTCTAAAACTTTCTCATTTAATTATTTTCAAGCATTTTTCACATGAAATGGTTTTGGCAAAGGCACTACTCACTTAGTTTTGAAGACCTAGTTAAAACCTATATCCAATTGTTGATAGAGCATGCTGTATGACTCAGAACTTAGCCCCACCTTGTCACATAATCCCTGAGCATATGTAGCAGTAAACAAGTTGCTTATATCCCTAAGACGTTCACTTATTGCGACACTATCCACAATATCCCTAAATTTATGCTTTTTCAATGCATTTTTGAGCATGTCCTTACTAATGACTTTAGTAATAGTGTCATTCTCTGCATGAGGAAACATTTTTCTCATTTAACAGATTAAGTATATATCCACTGTCTATGATATTCTCCACTTACTTTGGTTAATTGGTGAATTGGTTTAACTAATCGGATGCGTTGACGTGCTTCTTTGGTTTTTAAAGTGGACCAAATCTCCAAAGTTTTTATGAGCTTCTCTTTAAGTTTCTATTCTCCTTCTCCAACTCCATAAATTTAGACTGTAACTCAATATTTTGTACCTATGTAAAGCATGAATAGCATCTTCAATGATAGATATTGCTCATTGTAGGCTTTGATTCTCCCTATCCTTCTTAGCCAACAATCTATCTTTTTCCATCAAAACACACATCCTTATAATCTTGTATGCATATTTGTTAAGGCTTGATGAACCCCTGTTGATCCTTGTGTCACAGGTCTATATATGTATCCATACAATCCTTCATTGACTTCATAAACAAACTTTAAAAATGATGTAAGCCAATTAAGTTGTGGTGGCCTTTGAGTTAGCGGATCAGGTGAATAAATGCACCCATCAACCCAAAGATCCACATTTTTTTCCCTGTATTTATTTCTTGTTGCATTCTACATCTTATTGCATTATCCATTTTCACAACTGTTTTGAACAATGGTGCATATTCATCCTCCAATTGGAATTGAATATCTCTCTTTCTCTTAGTATATCCTACACCTCCATTCTGCAAAGAAAAATGTATGACAATTTGGATTGGCATTCAAATCACATAATTATACCTCTTTGATTTACTATATTTATATTCTTTTTTACCCAATTGGATCTTGACTTTTTCACTTGATTTCAGTCATGATAGAGCCTAATCAACCCCTAGTTAGCCTCTAACCTTATCTTGGAATCAACTTCTTTTTAGGCTCTAACCTTATCTTCTATTCTATCGAAAATATACTCTCTCTCTTTCTCTCTCTCTCAACAAGAATTGGTCAAAGATTATTAAACATATTTATACAAAAACTTGGATAGTGAAAAATAGTAACATCAATTTATCTTCTACCCAAATGTACTCTTATCACTCATATTTTTAGTTCATCTCACACAGTCAGATAGTCTCTCTCTCTCTCTCTCTCTACATGAATTGTTGCTTAAGGATTAAACAACAATTGTGAAGAATAATAACATCGCAGAGATTAAAAAATAAAGATACCTCAATTATCACTCGATTGCTTGTAGTATAGACTGTTGAAGAGGGAAATTGCTTACAGTATAGTGTTGAAGATGGAGATTGCTTGTAGTGGTGTAGAGAGTGCTATAGATGGAGATTATTTGATTTTAGAAAATGGTATCAAAACCACTGCTCAATGCTACTTCAGACGATTTCGTATGCAAGAAACCATATTTTGGAGGGAAATAGAAGAGTACACTAAATTTGGGATAAAACTAGAGGTTTTAGAGGGAATGAAAAAATGCCTAAAAATGGGCATATACTTGTCCAAAAGAGATAAAATTTTACAAGGAAACTCTCGAGTCAAAAAGATATCTTTGGGTAACAAATAATCTTAAAATATGATGTGTACGTCAACTTATACGTTTTTTAACTTTCGTCCTTTGAAGAAGTGGGAATGAGAATGATTCTAATATAATTTAATGTTGAAAAGCCATGAGGGTATTAAAGAGTCATTTGTCAATGATTGGCTCTATTTTTGTAGAAAATAGAGTTGCATTTTTTAAGTTGTGAGGATTTTGAGAAAAAGTGACCTTATTCTATAGTTTGGGGATAAAATAATAGATGAATTCTATTAAAAATACAAATACAAGATTTTCTTGATTGTAGAAGATCTCTTATTACAACATTATTTTGGAATCTCTTTTTAGAGAGAGAGAGGTGAGAGAAACCCCTTAAGGGGCAAAAAAGAGAGTCCATATTTCTCCTAATTAGTAAATTTACTTTTGCCAATTGTTCATCTAATTTCTAAATTACATCATCATCGAGTTTCCCATAACCTTGTTGTATATCATTTTTAGGTCTTTTAAATATCTTGGGAAGATTTACAACTTGATGCCCCACATTTCCTATAGTAGTATCAACCATGTTGGGCATTTGAAATGTAGGTGGAGGAATAATTCTTGATATCTCCAACCTTATTTGCAACTTACTTTACTTTTTCTTAGCTATTTTAACTACATCCTCAAATGAATTAGGATATTTTATTAAGATATTCTCTTCAATTTCAAGTCTATGTAAATTTTTTTAAAATCATTTTTCAAAAACATGACACGAATTTGCTCTATACCCTATGTAACCTCTATCCATTGGTTTTTGAACCTTACACTTCCCAACTAACATGATTAGCAAGAGATCCTCAATGGGGGCACCAATATATTGCAGGTGAATTGAGTAGTAAGCCTCTATGGACTTCTAATATAATACCAATCTATCATAGGTGAATTGGGTAGTTGGCCTTTATTGACTCTTAAGATAACATCACATGATAAAATCCAAGAATCTCTCTTAACAAAAGTATTTGTATCAGAATCACATAAAATAGAAGAAGGTCCCCTTTATCACATTCTTTCCATTGAGAGTCTAATCTAACCTTTTTCCAATTCAAATTCTCATATCCACAAATTTTGCTTATATTTAGGAACTGTAAACTTGTTGCAGGGACTGCCACTACTACAAAGTTGTGAGTACTACTACCAAGATCGTGAAGTTGCAGTTAGAAAACTACCTCTTTTGCTTCTAGACTTATGTTCCAGTGAAAAAAGTCATATATTTTACCAATGTATTCTTCCCTAATAAAACACTACAAAGCTTTGGGATCCACTTTGGAAACTACTATTGTGGAGATTACATGACTTTTGTATAGACTTACCTCTTTTAATTTTGAATCTTTATTTTGATATGAAAAGCATGTATTTCAGCATACTCTTCTCTTCATGTTTCCTATAGTAGAAGAAAGAAAAGAGAAGTTGAAGGCAAACCCTTACTATCATAGTCACAAAATAAAGAATTTGTAGTAGTAGATTTAATTCCATGGCTCTATCTTTAGCACATCACCATCAAGCTCTAAATCAATCCAAAGCCACTATTGCATGTAGGTCTTTTTACTTCATGTTGTACTTTTACACTAGAAAAAACATCTCCTATGTTTTCACTTATTACTAAGGTCCCTCTACCTTGCCAAGTGGGAAAAATGCCTCTAAACACTTAAAATTTCCACAGGGGATTGCAAATATAGTTGTGGGAATGTGAATGTTGTAGAAGGATCTCACTTCTTACAACAAGAAAGCACTTCAAAACCTAAGTGGCAAAAACACGTAGGAAACATGCAAGCTACCACTTAAGATTCGCATCCATTATAAACATGACTCTTGCTACTATGGGTAAGCATTGAAAAGTCAAATGAACGACATTTATATCACTTGTCTAGTTTTTCTGCATGCAATGATATATCCATACTTAAGTATTTTCACACATCAATGTCTCTCATAATGACGGCTATCTCATCAAATGCATTGATGCACAAAGCTCTCACATGGAGGCTTAGGGTGATGCCCACCCTTTCTTATCCAAATGTGTAACCTTCAGCTGTAGGTCATGCATTGCCTTCACCAACTCATTCATAACATCCTCTTTTACTATTGGAACAATAGATTGAGCTTTAGAAAATAGGCATAGATACATATTGCTTAGCTGTAGTTTCAATAGTATTGCTAGAACCAATAAGTAGATCCCCAACACATAATCTTTTTCTTCTCCTATACTTTTTAACAAGTGAATTTACAACATCTTTGACATGCCATCGTTCTTTTTAAGACTTTTTTTAGTATTATGATATTTCAAAAGATCATCTAGCTTCTCTTGCAAAGCAAGACTTGCAACCTATAAAAACATCTCAATTTTTGAGGACTCAAGAGCTTGCAACTGTACAATATGCAGCTACTCAAATCTCTTTCAAACTCTCCTACCAATTCAATAGCTATAAGTCCTTTATTTGGGTTCATAGACCACTTTTGAAAGGTTTTACAAGTAAGAAAATTGGCATCTTTTGTGTAAAACTCCTCTGTTAATGCCTTCTTGAACACAGACCAATCAACATCTTGCAGATATAATTTTGTAATCCATAGTCTATGCCTTTCTTTTCTACACAGTGATTTGTACACAATATGATCTCCATACAATTTGAGCCACCACGTAGAGTTCCATCTTCACTGCATAAAGAGAGAATATGCTAATACATTCGGGCCATTAAACAATTTTATCTTGAAAGGGAAGTAGAACCCAGGAGGAAGAAGCTTGGCGGTGAAAGCTATGGCGGATGGAGAGCAAGAGCAAGAGAGAGAGTGAGACTCAAAAGTGGGAACTCCAACAACCACAATGTGTGGCCGGGCCTTCCTTTATTCAAACTATCATTAAAAGAATAAAGAATAAGTGACTATGATGAGCGCATGCCACATGCAGTGTGCAGTGGCGGGTACTGTCAGTGTAGTAATACACGGGCGGCTAGGTAGAGGTGCCTTTACCCCCAACAACCTCCCACTTAAAGGTGAATCTGACTCAGTGAGAGAGAAAAGAAAAGAAAAGACAGTGCAACATGTACACATGTACAACAGGATAAGGAGAAAGATGTCATCTCATCCAATGCCCATCAATCTCCTGAGGAAGGCAAAGTGCTTTGTAGTGAGGCTCTTCGTGAGTAAGTCTGTAGGATTTTGCTCAGTCAGAATCTTGCCAGGGTCAATAGACCTATCCTCAACGACCTCGCGAATGAAGTGATACCTCACCTCAATATGTTTTGTCTTCACATGGAAGATTGAATTCTTAGCCAACTGAATGGCACTCATAGAATCTGAATGTAGTGTAGGCATAGCATCTATCATACCAAGGTCTACAATCAAACAGCCTAACCAAATAGCCTCCTTGCCTGGTTGCAATATACTCGGCCTCTGTAGTAGAAAGAGCCATACACTTTTGTGCCCTGGACATCCAAGAGATAGCCCCTCCAACATAAGTGAACACATAGCCAGAAGTGGACTTTCTATTATCTGCATGTCCTGCATAATCAGAGTCAGTGTACCCCATGACTCCTGTATCCTGGCTGCCATAGCAAATACACATATCTACTGTGCACTTCAGGTACCTCACGATACCCTTCATGGCATTCCAATGTTTGTTGCCAAGTGTAGCCATATAACGTGCCGCAACCCCAATTGCAAAAGCAATATCTAGACGAGTGGCTATCATGGCATACATAAATCTACCCACGGCTAATGCATAGGGAATCTTGGCCATCTTGGCCCTCTGCTCATCTGTTTGTGGACAATTGGCCTGTGAAACCTTCACTTGAGAAGGTAATGGATAGCCAATAGACTGAACATCCTGCATACAGAAGCGCTTAAGGACTTTATGGATGTACTCCCTCTGTGATAGATAGAGTAGTCTCTGAGATCTGTTGTACGTAATGCACATACCAAGTATATGAGAGGCCTATCCCAGATATTTCATCTCAAAGCTCTTCTTGAGCTGAGCCTTAAGAGCATCTAGCTCCTCATGAGTTGTCCCTGCTAAAAGCATGTCATCCACATAGAGTACCAAAATCAGTAAAGAACCATCACGAGCTTTCTTCGTGTACAAGCACAGATCCATAGCATTGTGGCTGTAGCCCTGTAAGTGCATGAATGCATCAAACTTATGGTACCATTTCTTAGGTGCCTACTTCAAGCCATATAGACTATTCTTTAGCTTGCACACTAGGTGTTCCCTGCTAGGGTCTACAAAGCCCTTAGGCTGCTCCATGTAAATCTCATCATGCAAGTCCCCATGTAAAAAAGCCGTCTTGACATCCATCTTATACAAGTCCAAGTCAAGCTGTGCAACCAAAGCCAAGACTAAGCGTAGGGTGGTCATCTTGACCACAGGAGAAAAGATTCATCAAATTCAATGCCATGCTCATGCTTAAAGCCCTTAGCAACCGATCGAGTCTTGTATGCTGGCTTGGGGTGTCTAGGGGTACTTTTCAGCTTGTACACCCACTTGCACGGCAAAGCCTTCTTACCTTGAGGCAAGATAACCAAATCCCAAGTCTGATTCTTATGCAATGAGTCAAGCTCAAATTGCATAGCCCTCACCCAAGAGTGACAATCACCCCTGTGCATAGCCTCATCATAAGTGAGAGGCTCTCTTGCATCTATAACCAATACATAATCCATATGGGGCGCAAAATGGTCAGGAGGTCATCTATCTCTAGTAGAATGCCTCAACCCAGGATTTTGCTGCCCTGACTAACATCCTATCTAACATTGGCATGTCTAGCATCTGGGCCGTGAGTATCAAGTGATGCTGCATGCTGTCTAGGTGGCCGTGGAGCAGGCTGTACAGGAGTAGGTGGCTCCCCCTAAAAGATAACTCAGCATACCTCAATCACTTTTTCATGCTACATATGCATTTTGTCCTCATGAAAGATGACATTATGACTGCGGATCACTTTTCGCACCTGCGGATCCCATAGATGGTAACCCATCTCTCCTACATCTCCATAGCTAATGAAAATGCATTTGATACTTTTAGGATCAGCTTATTGTGTTTGTCCTTGGGCACATGGCAGAATGCCTCACATACAAAGACACGCAAATGATCATAAGAGGGGGGGCTTGCCTGCCCATACCTCCTCTGCAACCTAAAAGTCAATGCCACTGGTAGGCGATCTGTTAATGAGATGCATTGTAGTAGTAATTGCCTCAGCCCTAAAGTACTGTGGTAAGCCAACCTGGCTAAGCATGCTACGGACCCTTTCCTAAATGGTCATATTCATGCATTCAGCCATACCATTTTGGCGAGGGGTGTAAGGGGCGGTCAACTGACGCTTAATACCCTGCTCATCACAAAACTGCTCAAAAGCACGTGATACATACTCACCCCCATTATCTAACCTTAGGCATTTCAGCCTATTCCTAGACTGGTTCTCTGCTAATGCAAGCCAATGTTGAAATGTGTCTAAGACATTGGATTTTCTCTTTATGGGATAAGCCCAAACCTTATATGAGTAATCATCTATGAAAGTAACAAAATACTTTGCCCCACCTAGTGATGACTGACAGGGCATGGGCCCACATACATTTGAGTGCACAAGAGCCAAGGGCTCACCCATGCATTTCTTACCATAATTTTTATGCATATTCCTAGTCTACCTGCCATACAAACAATGATCACAAGAATCAAAATGCAAAGAGTCAAAAGGCGGAAGATACTACAAAGCACGGAGCATTTTCATTCCTTTAAAGGACATATGCCCCAAACGAGCATGCCAAAGGGATATATGGGGGATAGGACCCACAGACAAAACATGATTCAAGGTAGCTCCAGATACAAGTAAGGGATAGAGGCTGCGAGACTTTGCACCTCTTGCAAGCACAAGCCTACCGCGAGTAATCTTCCATGCAAAGTCTCCAAAAGACACAAAATACCCTGCATGATTAAGCTGTCCAATTGACATAAGGTTGCGAGTCAACGCAGGTACATGGTGTACATTATGCAAAACAAAAGAACTACCAGAAGGAAATTGCAGCCTAACATCTCCAATGCCCATAATGTCAAGAGACTTGTTATTACCAAGACACACAGAACCAAAGATGGTACGATAGGTGTGAAACCAATCTCTATAGGGTGTCACATGAAATGACACACCCAAATCCAAAAGCCAACACTACACATACATAGAATGTGTCTCAGAAGCCTGTAAGGCATCGCACGAAGAAGTTGCAAGTATGTAATCCTCATCTGAATTAGTGGCCTGCATGACATTAACCTCTTCTATCTTCACATTAGACTTTGCAGGTACAATAGTGCGTTCAGAAGAATTTTCCTACACTTTCTCTTTTCCCTTTTCCTTGCGATTATCATCGCGCATCTTGTGGCATTGTGGCCTAATATATCCTACTTTCCCACAATAATGACAGGTAAGATTAGACTTCCATCCACGGGACTTACTGTGGCCACGTGACTTTGACCTGGACTTCTGAGAGTCCTTGCCCTTATGATCATTATCATGCATGCCATGTCTGCACCTCTAATGGTCAATGCATGTGAAGAGTAGGAAGCATCATTGTTTCTCCTATTGATTTCCTCAGTCAATAAAGCACTCTCAACATCTTTGATTTTCAACCCATCAAGCTTGTTCATGCATATGGTAGTACAGAAGTGTGAGGTGCTCGCCCATCGGCTTTCCAAGCACTCTTTTAGCGGTCTATCGAGAAACGAATCTAAGCGTCGCTGCCCGGCACTCCCAGGGAATGTTCCGAGTTTTGTCGCCTAGGGTTTCCCGAATTCGCCTCGCAATAGAACGTTCACGACCGAACCCACTACGATCGACCTGAAATTCTGGTTCCTGGTTGTCAAGGTCTCCTATTAGCATTCTAGCGTCGGGTTTTGGACATCCTACTTTACGTAGAGATACCCAATCCGAAGCAGATCCATGCCACACTTGGTTCAAAGAGAATGGGAAACGAGAGGGATGCGGTGCTCAACCTCTCTGCCCATAGGGCATAGTCCCATTCCGGTCCCCTAAAATGGCATGAATTGAGGTTCTATCCTAACAATTTCTAAGGTCGAAGACGGTAAACCTTGTGAGAAGCCTCCCAGTTCTCTGGGACCACCCTGCCGTAGGATGGACCCATTGGGGGTTCTGCCCACCCGCTTCCCTTAATAGCTTTAGTTTTCTAATTAGGTCCTACCACATTTATGTGTGACACTTAAAGCCAGCTTCATTAATTAAGCCTTTTAGGGAACAGGGTTCGTTTGCATAACTTATGGCACAGACACAAAAACAGAGCAAAGCAATCTATTGACAAACAAGATCAAACAAGTTCCTTAACTTATCTTCAAGTTAATCTTTGTCTCTCGCCCATACAGGAGACATTATGTATCGCTTTTGTCCAACAGAAGTATCCCTTCTGCCCTGCAGAAGTAACTGGTCCAATTCACATGGCACCACAAACTCAATCCTTTATCTAGAATAGGATCTCCCAACATGCCCAGATGTTGGGGGCCACGGAGGTCTTCAACTCCATTCCAGACCTAGCAAGGGGTGTCCAGAGCTCCAACTGACCCGCAAGCTGTCTAGGAGCGAAACATCATTCCCGTGGTTGGCCTTTTCACCACTCGACCTTCAGCCCATGAATCGAGCAGTGCCCTCTTAGGTTAATACGCGGTGCGATCATGGAGGTGATTCACTTGCACAATATATCATTCTTTAATTAAATCCTTTAAGAATCAAGCACAAACAAGGCATTCAGCCTAATATCATTTTCCAAGAAAACATTCCTTTATTTCCATGGCGACTTGTCATCACAGACCCTTGCCATGCATTTACCATAAATCACAAGCACTTGGAATAATCATCCAAACAATAATTAACAACCAGTTGAATGTAAAAGCATTTAGGATATTGTTTGATCAACCAACAAAACCAATTGCATTCTTTTCAAAACAATGCAAGAGTAGATGAAATAATATTTCCCATTGCATAATTGCTCTCCCCCTTGGGATCTAAGAGCAATATTATGCAAAAATGTTCTTAACACTTCCTTCCTTCAGCTAGGGAATATGTTAAGGGTTCAAACACTATTCATGATGTAAGTTCTATAGGTCACTTACCTTGATTGATAACCCAACCTTGAATTTGGATTAGCAAAAGTCATCGTTATCCGACGGATCTCAAGATATCTTATTTTTAACCCTTATGATTAATTTCTTGTACTAGCTCTTAGTCAAGTCATGAGGCAACTAGAAAATTATCCTCATATATCAAACATGTTATTGGCATAACGTATAAATACTTGATAAGATAAGTGCGAGATGATCTCAAGTAATTAGACTCCAACAGGCCGTGCATTGAGCTAGAATCTAGTTTTTCTTAATATTTGGGCTCTAAGCTAAGTATTTTTGAAGTATCTAAACTTTAAACTAGTACTTTCTATTCATGATTCTCAATGTCATTTGTAACCCTTGACTATACTTTAATCTAGCACTTGTATGCCCAATCTTTTAATGTCATTCTTTTGACGACTATGCCATTCATAATGCTTGACTAATTCTTCCTTGTAATTGCTCTACTAGCAAATAAGTCATAAGTAGCTAGGTGCAATTATCTTCCCTTGATATATGCACTTCACAAACTCCATCTTCCGAGTAGGTGAGATGAAATTTATCATTTCCCATGACCTATACTCGTGCAATAGTATGGGGCCTAATGTATCTCATACGAGAGTCAAAACAAGCATCTATCAAGTTGAAAGTACATTACTTACGACTGAAACCGTAGTTGGATTGATAGTGATGTCTTTGCCCGAAGCCTTGTTGCTGGTTGCAGGATTGTCATTCGCACGCGACATTCTTCGCTTGGAGGCCATCGTCCGCAAGTAGACTCAAGAGATTAAGAATGTGGAATAGATTCAAGATGGGAGATCGTAAGAGAAGATGGTTAAGTCAAGGATCGAGATAGAGGGAATTGAGCTAATTCTCTCCCTTGCAGCCTCTTGAGGTGACTCTTCTCTCTCTCTCTCTCTCTCTCAAGCTCTCTTTCAAGCTCTTCCTCACAATCTCTTGGAGGAGTATCCTTCTCTCTACCTCTCTCTCATAGCCTCTCGGGGTCTCCTTATGCTTTTTTATGCCTCTCCCATGCCTCATATTTGTAGTGAATTAGAGAAGAGGGCTTGTGGTTGAGAAGTGGAGTTCTTTGTAGAGGGGGATCTTGGAAAGATCAGTGATCTAATGCTTAGATCATAAATCTGATGGTTCCATTGGCTCTCCGAAAGGGGGGTAAAACCCCAAGACACTTGGTTAGAAAGCTCTTAGTTCACTCCTTCTTCTTTTCTCTGTTCAAAGTGCTGTCCACTACCTGTGAACTGCGATCGTGCGCGTGATTTTGCAAATCCTCTCTTTATTTTTTTCTTTTTATAAAATCTCCAAACTAACTAAAATATCACTTGTCTTTTCTTTTAAATGACATCCAATTCTAAAAAATCTCCATATCTTTTTTTTAAAGGATAATATCTGAAATATACTAGTTTTGCCTAAAATCTAATATTTTTGGACTATCTAAACTATACACATTATCCTAGTGATTAATATAACTCATAAGTTTCGTTCACGTTGTAATTTACGTGAAGGGTAGCTACGGTCTTTGCCAATCTGAGAAAAATATCGAATTTAGGACTCTTGATTTTTCTAAATAAAATATTTTAAATTAAATAAAAAATATTAATAATTAATGTTAGTTAGTTTTTACCTTAGTTAGTCTTTAGTTAGTAACCTTACTAACTTATTAATTGACTAACTAACTTTCGAACTAACCAACTAACTTTTATTGTGCGGAGATATTACATCCTCCTCCCCTTAGAGAAATCGAGATGTCCTCATCTCGAGAGACACAGGGGGTATCATCTTGGAACCTGTGGGTTATGGACCCACCATGCTTTCGCTTCGCTACTCTGATATCTCATAGACATACGGTCGTTTGAAACAACAACCTATGGTATTTGATATATCCGAGTCTTAATTTGCTTGAGAAGGAATTTTTTCTCTTGCATGTCAATATTCGTGGGTATAGAAGGTGCCTAACAATCAAGCCATAATACTTAGATTATTTTGTTTAGCATATGTCTACAAACCACACATTGATCAATCACGTATCATTACAAAATTTCACTCTGATACCAACTGTGAGGTACCCGCCCATTGGCTTTCTAGGCACTCTTTTAGAGGTCTATCGAGAAACAAATCTAAGCATCACTGCCCGGCACTCCTAGGGAATGTTCCAAGTTTTATCACCTAGGGTTTCCCGAATCCGCCTCGCAACGGAACTTTCACGACCGAACCCACTACGATCGACCTGAAATTCCGGTTCCTAGTTGTCAAGGTCTCCTGTTAGCATTCTAGCGTCAGGTTTTGGACATCCTACTTTACGCAGAGATACCCAATCCGAAGCAGATCCATGCCGCACTTGGTTCAAAGAGAATGGGAAATGAGAGGGATGCGGTGCTCAACCTCTTTGCCCATAGGGCATAGTCCCATTCCAGTCCCCTAAAACGGCATGAATCGAGGTTCTATCCTAACAATTTCTAAGGTTGAAGACAGTAAACCTTGTGAGAAGCCTCCCAGTTCTCTGGGACCACCCTACCATAGGACGGACCCGTTGGGCGTTCCGCCCACCCGCTTCCCTTAATAGCTTTAGTTTTCTAATTAGGTCTTACCACATTTATGTGTGACACTTAAAGCCAACTTCATTAATTAAGCCTTTTAGGGAACATGGTTCGTTTGCATAACTTATGGCATAGACACGAAAACAGAGCAAAGCAATCTATTGACAAACAAGATCAAATAAGTTCCTTAACTTATCTTCAAGTTAATCTTTGTCTCTTGCCCATACAGGAGACATTATGTATCGCTTCTATCCAACAGAAGTATCCCTTCTGCCTTGCAGAAGTAACTGGTCCAATCCACATGGCACCACAAACTCAATCCTTTATCTAGAATAGGATTTCCCAACATGCCCAGATGTTGGGGGCCACGGAGGTCTTCAACTCCATTCCAGACCTAGCAAGGGGTGTCCAGAGCTCCAACTGACCCGCAAGCTATCTAGGAGCGAAACATCATTCCCGTGGTTGGCCTTTTCACCACTCGACCTTCAGCCCATGAATCGAGCAGTGCCCTCTTAGGTTAATACGCGGTGCGATCATGGAGGTGATCCACCTGCACAATATATC
Organism: Lygodium microphyllum; assembly: GCF_053477565.2. NCBI lineage: Eukaryota > Viridiplantae > Streptophyta > Polypodiopsida > Schizaeales > Lygodiaceae > Lygodium > Lygodium microphyllum. The sequence goes on along the minus strand of NC_141153.1, from coordinate 39,279,392 downwards.
CTTTCTTAATTAAATCCTTTAAGAATCAAGCACAAACAAGGCATTCAACCTAATATCATTTTCCAAGAAAACATTCCTTTATTCCCATGGCGACTTGTCATCACAGACCCTTGCCATGCATTTACCATAAATCACAAGCACTTGGAATAATCATCAAAACAACAACTAACAACCAGTTGAATGTAAAAGCATTTAGGATATTGTTTGATCAACCAACAAAACCAATTGCATTCTTTTCAAAACAATGCAAGAGTAGATAAAATAATATTTCCCATTGCATAATTGCTCTCCCCCTTGGGATCTAAGAGCAATATTATGCAAAAATGTTCTTAACACTTCCTTCCTTCTGCTAGGGCATATGTTAAGGGTTCAAACACTATTCATGATGTAAGTTCTATAGGTCACTTACCTTGATTGATAACCCAACCCTGAATTTGGATTAGCAAAAGTCATCGTTATCCGACGGATCTCAAGATATCTTAGTTTTAACCCTTATGATTAATTTCTTGTACTAGCTCTTAGTCAAGTCATGAGGCAACTAGAAAGTTATCATCATATATCAAACATGTTATAGGCATAATGTATAAATACTTGATAAGATAAGTGCGAGATGATCTCAAGTAATTAGACTCCAACAGGCCATGCATGAGCTAGAATCTAGTTTTTCTTAATATTTGGGCTCTTAGCTAAGTACTTTTGAAGTATCTGAACTTTAAACTAGTACTTTCTATTCATGATTCTCAATATCATTTGTAACCCTTGACTATACTTTAATTTAGCACTTGTATGCCCAATCTTTTAATGTCGTTCTTTTGACGACTATGCCATTCATAATGCTTGACTAATTCTTCCTTGTAATTGCTCTACTAGCAAATAAGTCATATGTAACTAGGTGCAATTATCTTCCCTTGATATATGCACTTCACAAACTCCATCTTCCGAGTAGGTGAGATGAAATTTATCATTTCCCATGACCTATACTCATGCAATAGTATGGGGCCTAACGTATCTCATACGAGAGTCAAAACAAGCATCTATCAATTTGAAAATACATTACTTACGACCGGAACCGTAGTTGGATTGACAGTGATGCCTTTGCCCGAGGCCTTGTTGCTGGTTGCAGGATTGTCATTCGCACACAACATTCTTCGCTTGGAGGCCATCGTCCACAAGTAGACTGAAGAGATTAAGAAGGTGGAATAGATTCAAGATGGGATATCGTAAGAGAAGATGGTTAAGTCGAGGATCGAGATAGAGGGAATTGAGCTAATTCTCTCCCTTGCAGCCTCTTGAGGTGACTCTTCTCTCTCTCTCTCTCTCTCTCTCAAGCTCTCTTTCAAGCTCTTCCTCACAATCTCTTGGAGGAGTATCCTTCTATCTACCTCTTTCTCACAGCCTCTCAGGGTCTCCTTATGCTTTTTTATGCCTCTCCCATGCCTCATATTTATAGTGAATTAGAGAAGAGGGCTTGTGGTTGAGAAGTGGAGTTCTTTGTGGAGGGGGATCTTGGAAAGATCAGTGATCTAATGCTTAGATCATAAATCTGATGGTTCCATTGGCTCTCCGAAAGGGGGGTAAAACCCCAAGACACTTGGTTAGAAAGCTCTTAGTTCACTCCTTCTTCTTTTCTCTGTTCAAAGTGCTGTCCACTACCTGTGAACTGCGATCGTGGCGCGTGTGATTTTGCAAATCCTCTCTTTATTTTTTTCTTTTTATAAAATCTCCAAACTAGCTAAAATATCACTTGTCTTTTCTTTTAAATGACATCCAGTTCTAAAAAATCTCCATATCTTTTTTTAAAAGGATAATATCTAGAATATCTAAAATATACTAATTTTGCCCAAAGTCTAAATATTTTTGGACCATCTAAACTATACACATTATCCTAGTGATTAATATAAGTCATAAGTTTCATTCACGTTGTAATTTACGTGAAGGGTAGCTACGGTCTTTGCCAATCCGAGAAAAATATCGAATTTAGGACTCTTGATTTTTCTAAATAAAATATTTTAAATTAAATAATTTTTTTAAATAATTAGTGTTAGTTTTTACCTTAGTTAGTCTTTAGTTAGTAACCTTACTAACTTATTAATTGACTAACTAACTTTCGAACTAACCAACTAACTTTTATTGTGCGGAGATATTATAAGAAGACATCCCATGATTTAGGCAAGGTGCTAAGCAGAAACAACGGGTGCAAGTTGTCTTTGAACTGAATACCCTGTGACAACAGATTCTTCATGATAGCATGAAACTAGCTGAAATGAGATGATAGGGATGTCCCATCGTTCATGCGAAGGTATATTAACTATTTCAGCTAATACAACTGTGATGCAGGACTGTGCTGGGCATAAAGCTCCAGAATCTTTTCCCATAAGTCCCATGCACTCTGATTCTCATCTTCAATGACATCATGGTGGACCTCTTCTGAGAGTGACAAGATAATGGTAGACTTGCATAACTCATCAACTTCCATCCAAACATCATCATCCATATCCTCGGGTTTAGTACCCTTGAAACACAATGGTTTAATCTGCAAATTTTGCACCAAAACTTGCCATATCTGGGACTTCCAATACCCATAGTTGGTACCATCCAACTTGGCAATGTTAAAGAGAGCTGTGTCGTTCAGATGACTAGCCATATTGTCCCAAATCAAAGTAAAAATGCAAAATTGTAGGTTGCTATAATTAGTAGAAAATGCACTAAAACCATTGCTAAAACTGGCTAAAAGAGTGGATATCACCAAGAGAACCACCAATCCACCAAATATGACCAAGATAACATCAAATAGTAAGCATTACCCTCATACAAGTGCTTGAAATCTACAGATTTCAGCTTGCTAGAATAAAGTACAGCAGTATGTAAAACTGTCCCAAAGTGAAGCAATCACTGATACATATGTCACTGCAACTGCCGGGTAGCAAGATATATCCAACAGTGAGTGTCAAGGGGCAAGAAGGTACCACAAATTGTCAAACCAATAACTTGTTAGGCAAGATACATCTCATAGGTCTAGAAGTCATGCATGTAATGGGTGAGACTAATGACAAGCACAACTGATAGAGCAAGAAGCTCAATGCATAACCATCCAAGATGTATACAAAACGGACAAACCTATGACAGAGATAGGTGCCTGCCCCAATAGGCATATCAAATCAGCCCACTACAGACCAACTGCAGACATAAAGCTCTCAAGAGAGCAAATGCATGTAACTGTCCCACAAGCTCAAGCTCAAGTGTAAGTAAAACTTTGTGTAAATTCGAATATGCCAAGAGGTTCCCACTGGAAGTAAAGTCAGATGCAAATAAAGCAAGCAACGCTCAAATACATCGAGTACATAGCATCAGACATTCCAAATCCCAATAGGGTATATCCGGAGCATAAATACCAAGCTATCTCAGACTCGTAAAGCATAAGCCTGAAAGCATTCAAATAAGATGTAACTAGCAACCAAATATAATGCCTAGTAGGTCCAAAGTGCTCAAATACATCCAAAGACAGCTCCAACAGGCTGTCATACATGGGCAAACCAAGTGGCATTCATATCTGACCAAAGCATAAATGCAAGAAGCTGTCAAGTAGTGACAGTAGGCCTAAACTGGTCCAAATCATGCCAACTCAATCCAAATGCCAGTGAATGACGACCAAGATGCAACCTAATCCAAGCCCAAAAGCATTCCGGAACAAAAAAGAAGCATTTGACAATCTCCAAATACATCGGTATGATAATTCAAATCTCTAGTAAGCACCCCGTATCCAAGAACCAATGCATACACCAAGTAAATGAGCTTCAGCCCACTGTATTACAGCAGCATATTCACTGTCAAATGAAGCTCAATCGGTGCCCAAATCTACTCCAAATCAGTCCCAAAGCATAGACATAGCATCCAATAACATCTGGGCATCACCAGGCATCAATAGGCATCCAATGGGCAATGTCAAGAAGCATCAAACATCAAATGCCAAGTGCTGCCCTGTTTTTGACAGTCATGGGACTGTGTATACAGTAATGGCTAAAGGTGAAAGCACTCGTATCGGTTGTTGGGAGCCAAGAATGTTAGAATATCAAGCTCATACTATTCTCATGTTAGTATGTATGACCGACATTGGTCTTGTCCAGCTGTATTAGCAAGTGTGGGACATTAAATAAGTCGATGGCCTTAGACCCTATGTGAATGGTCCTACGGACCTTAGTACTATTGTATACACTTACTCTATGTGTGTGGTTAAGTGAGAATGAATGAATGAAGAAGATGAGAGCATCCTTGCTCCTCACTCTATCTCTGCCTCTCTCAATCTGAACATGCTTGCTCCTCACTCTGTCTTTGCCTCTCTCAATCTCAACATGGTATCAGAGCCATGCTAGGCGGTCTCTCTAGAGCAGGAGGAAGTCAAGAAGACTTGCAAGAGTTGAAGATCAGGACTGCTCAAGGCACAAGCTGCCATTGTTTCTCTAAGGTATGCATTTGTTCATGTCAGACTCTATGCTTCATGGCAGTGGTGAAGACTTATCTGGGAGTCTTTGGGAGCATCATTGAGCACATTTGAGTGCTTGACAATGATTAGTACCTTCACCATGTGCTGCTTGAAGAGCATGACAGGCTGCGTGAACTGCACCCGTTTTCAGGCTGAATACATCTGTTGTACTTCATGCTAATACTTGGTCATACACTGATCTATGGCTTATAAACAAGCCTTGGCAAGGTTGCTAAAGACTTGTGGCATGCTAATGCCTGACTAGGAATGAGATATGAACTGTGAGAGTTGATTGCAGATCTAAAATCTGTCCAAAACTGCTGTGTACAGTGAATATTTAGCAAGTACTTGACAGTAAGTAAAAGATTGAGGCTTCCTGGCGTGCTCAAAAGGGTTTGTTGAGCATATACATATTTGTGAAGACATATGCATTGACTGATATGGTTATGGACTGAAGTTATTGACTAAAATTCTCAGTTCTCGGAAGTCATTGATAGGCTAAAAACTGTCATTGAATGCGGGCAGCAAGCACCATCTTCTACTGAAGCATGCTATGACACTGTTGATCTCTAACAACTGTGTGCTACTGGGAATATATCTAGGAATGCTTGGAGAATTGAATTGGGCATTGAGCATGATTAAAAATTGAAATCTAAAGCTAAAATTGAATGCATTTACATTGTCTTGGCTGGGTACAAACTGTAACTGCAATGTATACCACTGGCTATTGAAGACATCTTGTCTGTGGGTGCCCATTTGGTCATGCAGTGACCTTGATGCTTTAAAGTGGATGTATGGCATGTTTTTGAGCTAGTTTGGAGCTAAAAAGGCTTGATCTCACTGAGCATTTACTGAATGCAATCTATGAGCAGGAAGTTTGACACCTATACTTGTTGTTTATGCACTGGTTTGTGCCCGTATGGTTATGTTTGGACTACTACATGTACTAGCAGCTCTCTATAAAGGTTTGGGACATGTATGACATGGCTATGACTCAGTTTTAGCTTTGAATAAGCTGCTGGTCACTAACAGTTTACAGTTTTCAGACTGTATGTATTTACCCTGGCAGTGAGGTTGCAGGAGTTTAAGCTGAAGCAACTCCAAAGCATATGTATTGACTGTTATACTTATGAGTTAGACCATTGGTTGTGGACTATTTTGAGTTGTCATTGGGCTGAAATACCCTGGTTTTTTACTGCAATTAATTGCAGAAAAATGTCATAAACAGTTGAGGATTGAACTTGGTCAGTCATACTTGTTGGTTTGTAGGAAGTCACGCAGTGACTAAATAGTGTCTGGTACAACATGGCTAATGTAGAGAGGACTGACAACATAACCCAGATAGTGGGGGAAAAGCTTGACAGTAACAATAATGCCATATGGAAGTTTTGCATGGAGAACTTCTTAATAGGGAAAGGCTATTGGGAGTTGGTGACTAGAGCGGAAGCTGAACCTGAGCTCCCAGGCTGATCAAAGACGATTACACCGAGCTTGGATAGAAAGAGCTCGTAGAGTCTTGCACTCGATTTCTTTATGTATCTTAGATGCCATGGTAATGCAGATAATGAACTGGAGCTCTCCTAAGGATGCATGGGACATTTTGGTCAAGTATTATGGCACAACAACAAGTGCCAGGAAGATATAGTTGAAGCAGAAGTTCAACAACATGGAGAGAAAGAGCAGATCTATACAGGATTATGTCACGGAGGTTAAGACCATTGCGGATCAGTTGGCATCTGTTGGTTCATAGGTTGAAGATGAAGACATGGTTGTTGTGACCTTGAATCTTGGCGGGTTCACTATATATATATATATTCTATAAATGACGTGCGTTCATGGTCTATTTATAAATATCCTAATTTGTGAAATTTTCTTGAATAAAACACAACCCTTTTCTATTCAATCTGTAAATAACCCCTTTATATGACACCCTTCTGTATGTAAAAAAATTATAAAAATGCTATTTAAAAAACCCCTTATTTTGAACTCACGTTATATATACATATATTCACGAGTGACCCCCTCGAGCTTTGAATGGCTTGGGGCCTGAGTATAAGTCTTTTGACACCTCTGTGTTTGTGCGGGCTGAAATGCCTGATTTCAATGAGTTGGTTGCATTGCTTATCCATGAAGAGGTTAAGCTTGGCTTGGCTACAGGATCTAGCAGTTCTAAAAACAAGGATGCAGTTTTCTATTCCAATCAACGCGGCCGTGGAAACCATGGTAGAGGCTATGGATCCGGTAGAGGAGGACATCAAAATGCATCCTATGGCAATAACAACCAACATGTATCGAATGTAAGAGGTGGTGGAAACTTTAGAGGTAGGGGGAGATCTAGCCCTAGAGGTAGAGGCTCCTGGCAACAACAACGCCCATTTGACAATCCCAACAAAGATAAGGATTGTCATTACTGCAGGAAGTATGGGCATATTGCCAAGGACTGCTGGAAGAAGCAGGGAAATCAGATTTGCAAACAACATGGACATTTTGCTACATCTAGTCAGGCAGATCATACTTCAGGAGATAGATTGTTTGCCATACAGTATGTAAAAGACAGAGTTGCTGAAAAATCCACTGATGATGGAGTTTGGTATATTGATTTAGGGGCATCGAACCATATGACTCCTCATGGTGATTGGTTCACTGATATGGTGGTGGCTGAAAAAAATGGCTATTTCTGTATAGGTGATGACACGCAGCATAGCATTGAGCATAAAGGCAAAGTGCCTCTTGTGGTTCATGATGGCAAAAAGAAAAATTTGCATGATGTATTGCATGTTCCTTTGATTACGAAGAACCTACCATCTGTTGGTCAGATGACGCCGGAGCAGAACTTGTAGGTTAGATTCAACAGGCATGGTTGCTTTATTGAAGAGTTTGGTAATGGATGCAAGTTAATAGCTCATGGTCACAGGAATGGTAGAATGTTTACTCTTGATGCTACCTTGCTAGAGCTGAATTCAGCCATGTTTACCCATGGTTCTGGCACTATCAGAGACTTGGAAATTTGGCACAAGAGAGTGGGGCATGTAAATTTGCAAAGGCTGCAAATTATGCAAAAAAAACAGCTTGTTACAGGTTTACCCAAGTTCCAATATTCAGATATGGGTCATGTATATGATACTTGCCAGTTTGATAAGCAGTCAAGGTTGCCATTTGTCAGGCATGTAAGGCATAGTACACGTTCGTTGCAGTTAGTGCACTCTGATGTTTGGGGGCCAGCCCATAATGCATCCATGGGAGGCTCAAAGTATTATGTGACATTCATTGATGATTACAGTCGCTATACTTGGGTTTACATTCTGAAAACAAAGGATGAGGTGTTTGCTTTTTTTTCAGCAGTTTAAAAAGTAGGTTGAAAAGGAATTTGATTGTTATATCTCTTGCTTAGATCAGATGGTAGTGGAGAGTATGTATCAAATGAGTTTGACAACTTTTTGGATCAAAATGGCATACGCAGGCAGCTTATCTGCAGCTACACTCCTTAGCAGAATGGGGTAGCTGAAAGAAAGAACATGGTCTTGATGGAAGCTGCTTGTGCCATGATGAATGAGAAGAAGATGCCACTCTATTATTGGGCTGAGGCTGTTATGACTGCCATGTTTATCTTGAATCGGACTCCCACTGTAGGTATTCATGAGATGACACCGTTTGAGAAGCTATATGGCTATAAGCCAGATGTAAGTCACATGAAAGTATTTGGTTGTCTTTCTTATGTGCATATTCCAGATGAAAAAAGAAAGAAGCTAGATCCAAAAGTGCATAAGTGTGTTTTCATTGGGTATTCACAGGAGAAGAAGGCATACAAATGCTATGATCCCTCTACCAGGGAGACCTTGGTGAGCAGGGATGTTATTTTTGATGAGATGGGTTCTTGGTATGTATCATTGGCTACAGTGCCATCAGATATGTTCTACTCATGTATCCATAGTTGATATGCAGCAAAGCACTGCTATGACAGGACCTAGTAGTCAGACAATATCCCCATGGATAGGGAGATTGAGGAGCTCATCGTCCACTGACACCAGTATGTCAGTGAGGGGGGAGATATGGTGTCGTGGACAAAGGAAAAGAGAAAGTTACTGAGGATGTATCTGGGATGATGACAACTGATAGAATGACTTTTGGATATGAGTCTACTAACACTTTGGACAGTGAACTTGGTATTCCGACTGTCTATACGCCTGGCGCAAGGTAGAGTAGGTACATTTCGCCTCATGAGAGAGGGGAATCAAGCAGTGCGCCACAACTTAGACGCTCACAGAGGGTCAGATACCCTGTTGACAGGTTGATATATAGTGGCTACATTGCAAAGCATTATGCTTACATGACAAAAGTGATGGAGATCAAAGAACTAGGTACATATGCTGAAGCAGTGGAAAATGAGAACTAGTGTGCAACCATGGATGAAGAAATGAATGCCTTGGCTGAAAATAAGACATGGGATCTTATGCCACTACCTAAAGGAAAAAAGACCATTGGATACAAATGGGTCTATAAAATCAAATGCAAGTTGGATGGCAGTGTGGAAAGGTACAAAGCCAGGCTGGTTGCTAAGGGGTATGCCCAACAGTATGGACTTGATTATGAGAAAACATTCAGCCCTGTTGCCAAGATGGCAACCATACGCACTGTGATTGCCTTGGCTGCTGCTAGAGGCTGGAAAATACAGCAAATGGATGTTAAGAATGCATTTCTTAATGGTGACTTAGCAGAGGATGTCTATATGGTTCAGCCAGAAGGGTATATTCACCTTGATTTTCAGCATTATATATGCAAGCTGAAAAAGGCACTGTATGGGCTGAAGCAGGCTCCGAGAGCTTGGCATGCTAGGATCAGTAACTACTTGCAGAGGTTGGGATTTACTATTGGTAGGGCTAATCACATCCTATTTACAAAGACTGACAGTGGCGTGGTAGTGCTGGTCATATATGTTGATGATTTGATAATCACTGGTAATGATGACTTGGGCATACAACATGTAATGAAGATGCTGAAATCTGAATTTGACATGAAAGATCTCGGTGAGTTGAAGTACTTTTTGGGTATTGAGGTAGTCAAGGCTGAAAATGGTTCATGGCTGATGCAGAAACATTATGCAATGGAAATGTTAAAGAAGTATGGCATGGCTGAATGCAAACCATTGGATACACCCCTTGATCAGAATGTCAAGTTGGACATTAGCACTGGAGTTGAAATTCAGGATGTGACGATGTACAGGCAGATGGTTGGAAGTCTGATCTACTTGACCATCACCAGGCTAGATTTGAGTTATGCACTTGGGCTCATAAGTCAGTTTATGTAGAAGCCTAGGAAGCCACATTTGGATGCTGTTAGGTGGATTATGAGGTATGTTAAGTCCATTGTAGATTATGGGTTGCTCTATATGAGAGATAAGCCCTTGAAACTAGTTGGATACATAGATGCAGATTGGACAGGATGCTCATGTGATCACAGATCTACGAGTGGTTATGCTTTTGGCCTTGGAAGTGGCATGATCAGCTAGAGCAGCAAGAAGCAACCAATGGTTGCATTGTCTAGTACTGAGGCAGAGTATAGGGGTGCTGCATTGGCAGCATGTGAGATTTCATGGCTGCTTAAGCTTATGGCTGATTTGGATATTCAGGTGGATGCTCCAGTGACCTTATTACGTGACAATCTCAGTAGTGTACTCCTGGCAACGAATCTAGTATACCATGCCATGACAAAACACATAGAAGTACACTACCATTTTATCAGAGAGATGGTTCTTGCAAAGAGAGTAGATCTTATGCATGTGAAGATTGATGAACAGGTTGCATATATCTTTACCAAGTCTTTGGGTAAAGATAAGTTTAGTAGTTTTAGACAACTACTTGGAGTTCATTAGATGATTTGAGCTTGAGGGGGAGTGTTAGAATATCAAGCTCATACTGTTCTCCTGTTAATATGTATGACCAACATTAGTCTTGTCCAGCTGTATTAGCAAGTGTGGGACATTAAATAAGTCGGTGGCCTTGCATGTCCCATCTATCTCTTTGCAATCCATGTTTGTTGTAATCCATAATCCAAACCAAACTTGATGGCACCTATAAATGCATTGATTTTCCCCCTTTCTTACTCAAGCTTGATCTGTTTTTTGTGCTCTCGCACTTAGCTTCCTAAGTCCCCCCTCCCCTCACATAAGCCATACATTATATCTCATGCAACCTTGACTTACCAAGTCTTTCCCTTAACTTAATGACAAATATTACTTCCCAACATTTAAGAATTTATATAAGATAAATTAGAGTATTGAATAAACTTTTCCATACAATTGTCTCCTAATGCTGCCTAGATAGAGCTTAAAACTACCAATGTATAGATAGCCATCTAGTTTCAAAGCTCAGACCAAACTTCTCATGAAAACAAGAGCTAGAGAGAGAGAGAGAGAGAGAGAGAGAGAGAGAGATCTTGCAAAAGAAGCTTGAAGAGAAGGCCAAGGGGAATGCCAAGTAACTCACAAAGAAGAATGATAATGAGAAGTCCCTAGCAAAGAGCTTGAAGGTACTTGGTTGCATCTTTGAGCCTTGCCATAAGCCATTTCCTCCTTTCCTCCCTCTTTCCTTCTAGATTGTTGTTTATGTGGGGAGAGAGAGAGAGAGAGAGAGAGAGAGAGAGAGAGAGAGAGAGAGAGAGAGAGAGAGTGTGTGTGTGTGTGTGTGTGATTTTCTTTCTACATTATTGTTTATATGGAGTGATAGAGAGGGAGGGAGGGAGAGGCAGAGAGAGAGAGAGAGAGAGAGAGAGAGAGAGAGAGAGAGAGAGAGAGAGAGAGAGAGAGAGAGAGAGAGAGAGAGAGAGAGAGAGAGAGATCCAGGGGGAGAAAGAGAGAGGGTGTAACAAATAGAGAGAGAGAGAGAGAGAGAGAGAGAGAGAGAGAGAGAGAGAGAGAGAGAGAGAGAGAGAGAGAGAGAGAGATCCAGGGGGAGAAAGAGAGAGGGTGTAACAAATAGAGAGAGAGAGAGAGAGAGAGAGAGAGAGAGAGAGATCCAGGGGGAGAAAGAGAGAGGGTGTAACAAATAGAGAGAGAGAGAGAGAGAGAGAGAGAGAGAGAGAGAGAGAGAGAGAGAGAGAGAGAGAGAGAGAGAGAGAGAGAGAGATCCAGGGGGAGAAAGAGAGAGGGTGTAACAAATAGAGAGAGAGAGAGAGAGAGAGAGAGAGAGAGAGAGAGAGAGAGAGAGAGAGAGAGAGAGAGAGAGAGAGAGAGAGATCCAGGGGGAGAAAGAGAGAGGGTGTAACAAAGAGAGAGAGAGAGAGAGAGAGAGAGAGAGAGAGAGAGAGAGAGAGAGAGAGAGAGAGAGAGAGAGAGAGAGAGAGAGAGAGAGAGAGAGAGAGAGAGAGAGAGAGAGAGAGAGAGAGAGAGAGGGAGATATGGAAGGAAAGTGAGGGAGAGGAACATATGGTAAGAGTGAGAGGGATGAAGAGAGAGAGTACGAGAAATAGAGAACAAGGGAGGTAAGGAAAGAGAGGGAGGGAGAGTGATAGAGATGGTAAGAGAGGGAGTGATATAGAGAGAGCATGAGAGAAAGGGAGAGAAAGAGATAGAGCGAGAGAGGAGAGAGATAGAGAGAGCATGCAAGATGAGGAAGGGAGAGATGAAGAGAGAGACTAAGAAAAAAAGAGAGGGATGTGATAGAGAGAAAGAGAGTGAGTGAGTGAGTAAGAGGGAGTGAAAGGGTAGGGGGAAGAAAGAGAGGAATACAGAGAGTAAATGAGAGGGATAGAGAGCTTGGGTGAGAATAGTATGAGGGATTTCATGAGAGAGAGAGAGAGAGAGAGAGAGAGAGAGAGAGAGAGAGAGAGAGAGAGAGAGAGAGAGAGAGAGAGAGAGAGCATGGGGAGGGAGGGAGAGATTGAGAGATTGAGATAGAAAGATGGAAAGAGAGGGTGAGAGGGGAATGTGGAGAGAGAAAGAGAGAATGTGTAAGAGAGGGGATGAGAGAAAGGGAGATAATAAGGGGGAGAAAGAGAGTAAATGTGAGAGAGAGAGAGAGAGAGAGAGAGAGAGAGAGAGAGAGAGAGAGAGGAATGGAGAGATCTAGAGAGAGGGTAAGAAAGAGAGAGTAGGTGAGAGAGAGGGAGAGAGTAAAATGAGAGAGAGAGAGAGAGGTGGTAAGAAAGTTGGAGGGGGTAAGGGGGAAGAAAGAGAGTAAATGAGAGGGAGAGAGAGAATAGATGAGAGTAAGTAGGGAGAATAATAGAGAGGAGAGGAGAGAGAGAGTAATGGAGAGAGAGTGTGAGAGGGTGAGGTGAATAAAGAGAGAAACAATGAGAGTGAGAGAGAGAATGGGTGAGAGAGTAAGGAGGGAGATTTAGAGAGATATATATATAAACTTACCATAAAGGGAGAGATAGAGGGAGGAGGAGAGGGATATGCAAAAGAGAGAGAGAGAGAGAGAGAGAGTGTGTGTGTGTGAGGGGGTAAGAGAGAGAGGATAAGAGAGGAAGAGAAATATGGAGGGAGAGAGAGAGAGAGAAAAGGGGGAGAGAATGAGAGTGAGATAGAGAGATACCTTACAATCAAAGGTGTATCTTAATTCCTCCATAGACTCCTTACTAATCGATATGCTTTAGATGGGTTATTGAAGGTTGATCCTTGTCCTTGCTCTTGTATTAGTTCATGCGAGAAAAGGAAGGGATATATTTGTACTTGATAATCACACCATTGTAGAAGCTAAGTATTGAAAGAGCATGCTTGCATTTGAGTGCAATGAGAAGATCCTTGGGAGCAAGGCTTGAGTGAAGCTTTTATGGCATTATCATGTTTAAGATAGGATTCCATGTAAAGAGGTTTTGCTAATATTTTTATTAGATAGTTCCAACCTATAAAAGGTAATGCTCTTCTATAAAGCTATCCCATTTAACACCCTATAGTACCCCTTTTTGAAGATTTTGTTAAACATATGTTTAGAGTTTATTAAACATATTATGGAAGTATGTTACTAGAAGATCATACTTATTGTAGATTGAAACTATCTAATATAAATTTCCCAATTTTCTCTTTAATTAGATTTTGAAAATGTCATGATAATGTAACATAAACAATGTTCGAGCCCTTCTTCAAGACTCTCGTCACAATATTTGAAGGCTGCCAGTACGTTCTTTCAATACTCAACTTGTAGATGAGATTTCCATCTACTTTGATACTCATTTTGGGATATATGTGCCATTATATCCTTATTGTAGCTTATCTCTCATTAGAGTATAGTTATTTATAAATAAGCGAACAAATGGGTAAAGTTTATATTTATTAATATAGATGGAAGGCCCTTTTTTAATATCTTCTGAAGCTTTTTTATGGAAAAATAGAGATGAATGATGGCATTTTCCTACCATTAATAAATAATTATAAAGTGTGTTTAAAGGTCTTTAGGAAGGATCTTGTTTTGATTAACCTAATTTGTAAAGGCTCATTTTCTTCTACTAGATATGATCTAAGACAAGCAATGGTAAGGTGATTACATTAAGAAGTGATTGTACATGCTTGCCATTTTGAGTATTTGGGATTTAGTTGCATAATAATCCAAAGTACTTAGATTTTGTGTTTGTAACTATATTTACTATATTAACCAAGTCCTAATCCTTGAGAGGGGGAGTTGATAAGGGGGAGAAAGAGAGGAAGAAAGAGAATAATGAGGGGGAGAGCACATGGGTGAGATAGTAAAGAGAGAGGTTGAGAGAGAGGGGGAAGGATGGAGCGAGATGGCAAGAGAGAGAGAGAGAGAGAGAGAGAGAGAGAGAGAGAGAGAGAGAGAGAGAGAGAGAGAGAGAGAGAGAGAGAGAGAGAGAGAGAGAGAGAGAGAGAGAGAGAGAGAGTAAGAGGGAGAAAGAGATTAAGAAAGAGAGTAAATGAGAGTGAGGGAGAGTAAGGAGGAAGATAGAGAGAGAGAGAGAGAGAGAGAGAGAGAGAGAGAGAGAGAGAGAGAGAGAGAGAGAGAGAGAGAGAGAGAGAGAGAGAGAGAGAGAGAGAGAGAGAGGGAGATGTTGCCTCATTTATGAGGTTTTGGTCATTTTCTACTAGCCAACTTGACTATTATTATTATATTCAACTCGTTGACCTTATATATATTTGGCATTATTTTATGCCTATATATTCAAGCTCCATCCTCCTACATGAGTCATGAAGCATGCCTATATAATCAAGCTCCATCCTCCTACATGAGTCATGAAGCCCTCATATGGGAGTATCTAAATACTATTTTGGCCTTCTAGAAGCCTTTAATATAATATTTTTGATTTTTGAAGTTTCTTAATGGAGACTCAAAGGCACGGGGGGTTCACTCATAGTAAAGAAGACATGTCACATGCGTGCAAGGACTTCTAAAAAAACCCCTATTTATGAAGCCTGTAAGACTAATACATCCCCCTATTTAAGCTTATAATATATATACATGTATGACTTTTTATGTATCCCCTTTCTTAAGTCTGTTCATAGAACATATACTAACTTTCTTTTTAAAAGTTGGAATTATCCTAAGAAATTAAAAGTATCAAAATGGTCATATCACAAAGTGATTTATGTAGTGGCACTTGGATACCATTGAAGTATGTGTTGCAACGTTTCTGAGTGCCTGTGCCCCCTTACCACATGAGGATAGAGAATAGGGGAATCGAAACCCTTTATACTTAAAGTGACTACACCAAGCGGATGCCAGGCTCTCTTTGGAAGAAGGGGGATTGAATCTCTCTACCAAAACCATGGGAGAGTGCCAACTCCCCCCTCCCACACTATGATTAATTCAATAACCCTACTATGTGAGGGCTTAGGGCTTTAACCTTACTTGTCAAGGTCTCTTGTATGCCATGGAGAAACCAATCTATGGAGAGAGGTGATCAAATGCATCCCCCCCCCTTTTTTCCCCTCTATCACCTCCTTCAATTTAAGTTCAATATAGGAAATTAAGAGGGGTCTACCTTTAATGTATACGCTTGAGTGTCCCCTTCCAAAAACCCCCCTCCCTTACACTCATGTGATACCATACAACATCTATAGTGAACCCCTCGGGCTCAAAGGGTTGATGATAGTACCAATAATTTCATTCTCTTGATAACCGTTTGGACATGAATAGGTTGCCATAGAATCAAGGTTGGAGTGATGAAAAAAATTTACATTATGCAGAGAAATTGTCAATATATTGTATACACTATAGCCTCTTAATATTAGAAAACATCGGGTGGAAAGAGCATTATTGAGCTTCTTGTTGAGATATAAAATGATGTTATTGCTCCTTGATATATGAGTTACAACTAAATGATATTTGTGCTCTTCTTATGTGAAAAAGAGCATTTAAGGGAGTTAATTCAATACAATACCTGCTATGAAATACCATGTTTCCTAACACTTTTATCTACGCAGTATATGTCTCCTTTCAAAGATCCATTCATAATGACATCAAAGAGCCATGAACAATGACATTTCAGAATTCTTTAACCTTTTCATGCCATGGCTTCAACATCCAACGGTCATCTACTTTTTTAAGTGAAGTTGCAAATTACTTTATGAATGAGCCCCCAATTCTTCAAAATTTGTTTGACTCTTCTTCAACAATAACTTTAATAACAATGAAGTAATAGATTTCAATATCCAAACTTAGTATTTAATCTTAAGCATGTGCAATTTAGTACATAACTCTACTCTTTGTGCTAAATTTTCTATTTGTAGTTAGCCTTTAAATGTTCCGTAGATCCATTTAACTTTATAAGATTGCATGCCTAGTTGTATGCTAATGTGATTCTTGATAACTAGGGGAAGGGAAAGAGAAAAAAGAAAGGAAATAAAAAAGAAAATAGAAAAAAAGAGAAAAACAAGAAGGAAAAAATAAATGTAAAAGAAAAGAAAAGAATAAGAAATATAAACTCATACACATGGCACCATAGCTAGATGTGTCCAAAGGCTTCGGTTGGTTGGCTCTGTCTCTAACCCCATAGTCCTTTTTCCCACATCCCCCACATTTACCAAGGGCACATTAAGGTCAAGACCTAGGGAGTCTCAGCTCGCCTTGATTAGAATTTTCTCCTTGAGTCACGTGCACTTTTTTCCTTTTCACTTTATCATCTCATTTTTCTAGTGCTAGCCACTTAACCAACTTTGATGCAAGAAGCAAAAGGTACTTCAACTAGAAAGGGTCCAATTGCATCAACTACCACATGTGCTTGATCTAGTGAAGAACTA
Organism: Lygodium microphyllum; assembly: GCF_053477565.2. Classification (NCBI taxonomy): domain Eukaryota; kingdom Viridiplantae; phylum Streptophyta; class Polypodiopsida; order Schizaeales; family Lygodiaceae; genus Lygodium; species Lygodium microphyllum. Next base: position 39,262,719 of record NC_141153.1, on the reverse strand, counting down.
TACACTTAAGGAGCATATTGGATTGGACTCCACCTTTGTCCATCTCATCAATGACGTCTCTCCAACATCTTCATCACCAACTTCCCTTTCCCTTAGCAACAACAATTCTTCCCATCTTGATCAATTCAAGATCCAATCCTTCATTAGCCATCACTGTCATCAATTTTCATAAAAGTTGTGTGAATATCTTAAATCATCAAAATAAAAATTGTGTGAATATATTAAATCATCAAAATGTATCCAAATAAATCATTTTCATTGACAATAAGGTCTAGTCCATGGACAAAAGATCAAACTTTAACCTTAGGAAGCCCTTGTGCTTGCGTGTATTGAGTACATAGACCAAAACCTCTTCCTAAGCATTCTAAAACCAAGCTATGTTTTCTTGAATCCAACCACTATTGGGTACCCAAATGCAGCCCAATTAAATTATTAAAGCCCCTATATCTAGCTTAAATGACTTCTCAAAGCAAAATACCTATTGACTTGGATGTAGAGCTCGATAAAGAGAATAGCATATTTTTCAAGGTGAAGATAGAAAGCATGAAAGTTGGGAGAGAAGCTTAAATCCTCAACTTTGTGATGAAGCTTGACTCATCACACTACTTACTTCAAGCATGAGCTCCCAAAAATGCCATTATGATACTTATAGTTGAGAGGGAAGGAAAGGTGGTATGTAGAGTCAAAGCTATGGAGTGCAAGTGGTTTGAGCATGAGAGAAACTCACAAGATAGTTTTGGGCATATAATGAGTGATGCCCTTATTCTTTGCTATCATAAGTTATGTATGATTATACAATGTGTACTTATAAAAGGGGTGCCAATGCGGCTATTGGCCATTGCCCTTTAGGTCAATAGTGTGGTAGGTAAGATTCAAGATGGGTGGGTTGTAGATATGAATTATTACATGTGGTAGGTTGCCACAATTAGTTGTTAATCAATGAGGCATTTGAGCCTATCAAATCAGCTTATCTTTGCCGTAGGCAAGCTACCATTTCGTATGAATACCTACAATATGCTTTACCTAATAAGCATTTCATGTCATATTTGGTCACTCAATACCTAAGGGGATCTCAAGAATTCACTTGTAATCAATGAATATGGAAAGCACATTTTAAGATAATGATTTGCAATTAATTATCATTGTGGAGTAATTAGGCCTATCAAGCAAGGATTTCATGAATCCTTTGTCATTAATGAATAGTCTTATACATGGATAGACACATGTATATACACATGCACACATCTATTAATGTAATGGAAAAGAGTAAAAATTCTAGCTAGAGATTTTCTAACGGACATTTCAACTCATCCTCTAGTTTCCTCAAGCTTTATAGGACTAAATGTAGTCATGGTCTTTAGAGACTATAATCCTATTCAGACGCAAGTGTTACTTGAGGATGAAGTATTCAATTCAAGTGTTTATGTAAGAGAGGATCTCTTCCCTCAAGTCAAGATATACTCTCCCAAGGTGTTGAACAAAATCAAGGAGTTCAAGTCATGCCAAAAAAGGATGTACGAAGGGAATATAGAACTAAGAATGATTGCAAGGATAATGGATAATCATCGTCCATCCGTGTGGCATAAGAAAAAAAAGCTTAGGTGGATATCTATGTGGTTAACTTAACGATAACTTAGTCATTTGAACCAATACTATATTTGTATTGTAGCTCTTCTAGTTGACTAGATATCAAGATTGACTACTCTCCAAGTAGCTAGTTTAGTCTTTGTTAATATCCAAGGTTTCTTGCTTCTTTAGTTGTTTCAATAAGATTATCTACTATAGGAACAATGTGTGTTCATGCCATAGTACATGTAATAAATCTTTAGGTGTGTTCTAGCAATCCTTGGCTAGCTAATAAAAAGGCACAAGGACTTACAAATCATCTTTTTCACTCACCTTCAGCAAGAATTTGCAAACGTACCAAAAAGGCATTGTTTCCTCTAACCAACACACTTGTTAGGTGTGTGCAAAGTGCAACTAGTTGATAGTACTTGGGTTAGAGTTCCTTTCAAGGGAGAGGTGAAGATTCATGTTTTAGAGTTGGTAAATACTCAAGGGATGTCTAAGAACAATATGATTGTGTATAAGTTATTTCTATTAACACCTACAAATAAGAATAACCCAACAAGGGATGTCTAAGAACAATATGACTGTGTATAAATTATTTCTACTATCACCTACAAGTAAGAATAACCCAACTTTTTCTCACATATTTATTATTGCATGTAGTTGGTTGCGATATGTGCATCATAACTTCTTGGGAGAAAGCAATTCAGATTAATCTCCTTTTAAGGAGAGCAACTTAGTTAATGTCATAGAATCTAACAAAGAAATCTTAGAGTTCCATCCCATTGTTTCATACGTAACTGCCCTTATTTTCGTTCCATTCACCCACATTCCGCGCTTGTACCTTGATCAATGCTGTGTACTTGAACTCTTTCCTTGATGTTTGCGTTACCTAGCAAGATTGCAATCAAGAGTTTACGTAGCGTACCTTGTTTAAACAACGCTCTATGTGGTCTATTGTGAAGATTGTACAAGGTCGGACTGTCTATGTGGTCTGCGGATTTCTAACGTTATCTTAAAAGAAAGGGACACCTTCAGCCAACAAATCTTAGCAACTTATTTAGTGAAGAAACTGTCGACTGGATGCGACCAGGGACCAGGGGCTGTCTGCACCTCAATTGGAGATATGTAGATGCAGAAGGAAGGAGAGACATAGCACACTGCCATACTGTAAAGGGGTTTTGTGATATGAGTAGTACCTCTTGCGATCTTGTCGGCTGCTGGGCGATTGGGTGGACAGCCTCTTGAGCTTTCCGGCCTGCTTGTAACTGCTATCACGACTCCCACGAAGTGGCTCATCTTCCTCACAACGTCGATCTCAGCTTATTAGCTACAATTATCATCTATAATCATATACACAATATTTATAGTAAGATTTGTATCTTCTGTCGTTAAGAAAGATGGTCGTCTCCAGAGTCCACACTCCTGCTGGTCTCTTTGTATGAGATCGCAGATTTTGAATACACTTGGAGCAGGTACGCGGTTTCTATTTTGGTGCAATGCGGAGCCCCCTCTGAGCATATCGGAGCCCGAGCTGATCAGGGAGCTTCTCTCGTGAAAGAGCGTCCAATCTCCAGACGCAGGGCGTAAAGGCTTGTGATGGTGCATGGATAAGCTTGGGCTGCTCTTGGCCTCTGTCGTCCACGTCAAGAAGCTCTTCGTATTGCTATAATTAATAAGCTAATATTAGGCTATAAGGATTTTTGCATGGCTGATCATTAGGTGATCAATATGTTAGGTAAGGATTCTCCGCAGCTGACTTCACGTAAGTAGCTTCAACATGCACGAGTAATGGTGGGCATTCCTTCTTGTCTGAATAATATGATTGAGCACGTACAAAATAACGGGCATATTAGGGCAGCCTGTTGAGGAATGGGAGGAGGTAATTGTAGGGTTGTGGATAATTTCACATAGGGGTCCCAGCGCATGAACCGGTTACCGGTGACCCGAAAGGGTTAATAAATTTAAAACCCAAAAACGCACCCCTCCAATGTTCATGGTCTGAGCTGACGGATTTAATCGTGTAACCTGTTTAGCTCCTGATAATGAATGATGTTTTATATACTATATTTTTGTTAATTTAAATTTTAGTCATCCCCGCAGCCGGAGCGTCAGGAGTGTGATAACGAGTGTATCAAGAACACTAATTTATATTCTAAGTGAAAAGAGACCTCATTCCTGTATGTGAAATTTTTTCTGGTCTACTCTTCCTGTCTACTATCTTATAATAACCTAGAAAGAGAGTCCGAATGTGAGTTGGGTCAGAGACCTAGAGAGGGTGAAAATCATCCTCATCTCTTGAAGGGAAAGAGTTTTAATGGCATTGTTCCTAGCATGCTACCCAACCCCCTAGATGGTTGTACCTTTATGTGAAGCATCAGTCTTGTGCCACACTTTGTGTAGCCCGGTCATAGAGCACCTAGTTATTAAGTAAATGAAACCTGTCTTGAAAGCCCTAGATCCACATGTGCACAAAGGTGGAGCTAAAAAGAGAGTATAAACTTAAGCCTTCCACACATATGGACCTCTCACCCATGTGTGCATGGGGAGAGGGGCAGTATATTAACTGAATGCTTCCACACATATATGGACACGTCACCTACTAATGTGTGCATGAGGAGAGTGGTAGCATATAAACATTATGCATTGTGTTAAAAGAACAATCAAAATATAGCCTCAAGGCTCAAAGGAAGACGAATGTTCATGATGACATATAGCTTGTAGGTTGTTGCATAAATTTGATATATAAGCACTGGTGATGCCATGCACCTCTCCTCCTCTTAATGAATATGAGCTGACCGGAGCATGACAAAATGGGAAATCTATGGAGTTGTTCCTACCATGGTATCTCACTAGGAATGTTTTCCAACCAGATCCGAGGTCTTTGAAAACATGATCTGTTCACATGGGATATTCTTAGAAAAACCCCTCTAATTTTACATTTAGAAAACTACACATCGCTACCCCACCATGACCTACGCTTAACCCTTCTTTTCTGGCTACACTCTCCATTAACATGCTATGGATGAGTGTCACTGTCATGCCACGACGTCGGCTCCCTCTTTTTCTTCTTCTTGTTCTTCTATGTGTTGAAAATATGTCAGTTTATTACATTATGACATGTAAGTAAATATTGATTTTAATACACACATGGAAGGAAATAATAGTTTTAATACCTTTCTAATGCACATGATAAAAATGAGTTCTTGTGGATGCAACCTCCTTAGGGTTTGAGTATAAGTGAATAGAGATTGCATGTAATCCTCACTTATCTCTGAGTAATGGATAAAATTTTTATGTATTAATCTTGCTAACATGCACTACCTAAAACATCCCAATAAAGTTCTAAAAACTTAGAGTCTGTCTCCAAAATCACTCATGACACACCATTGATCTTTTTCACTTTTGGACAATTACACTATTATATTTAGCTAATAAATTTTTTGGCATGTCAATAGTTCTTGAAATAGAAAAATATTTATGGGCTCCAAGATTAGGACAAATCTCTTGGCACTCTTCATAAAAAATAGCAAGCTTAGGCTTGCACTAGAGACAATGAATGCTAGGACTCAAGTTAGAAGATCATATGGAGGAAAAAAGGGTCTTGTAGAAAGTTGATATTGGTGAAGATATGGAACATGATTGGTATTTCTCTTGGTACTTTTGCTTATTGTTTCAAAGCATGAAGGAGCAACTCCCTTTCTTCTATCCTTGCACTCATTAAGTACTTAATGTACTCATTTTTGTTTAGAGCTCCACCTCTTAGGGTTCCCTTATTTGATTTTCGAGGTTCCTTGTGTCATCTTCTTCCTTTGTAATGAGGCCTTGTATTCCTTGGCATGATATACCTATACAACTCTTGTGGGAGCAACATGGCTTGACCAATTTGTTTATGATTCTTTTGTTGACCTCCTTGTAAAGAATTGATCAACTCATTTCACTTCTTGTGAGCTAATGGATCTAAACTAAAGTTGAGTGTTACAAGATACTTATGATGTTGAACTTGGTCTCAAAAAGATGACATATTTTTTTAGGGTAATACTCAACTTAACATCTCATCTTAACTTTGAAAGAATATCTCGTAGTAGTATCCTCCTTGAATATTCTTATTTAGATTGAAAAACGTGAGATGGGAATACTATCAATTTGGACCATCATTGTAAGTTACATTGCCTTAACCTTGAGTATGGTCAAAGCATGTATTTGAGCATCATTGCATACAAGTTCTAGATGTCATATTTGTCATACTTCAATCGATACACTATAAGGTAACTCATTGGTAACCTTGGGATATTAAGGGTTCATCATCCATCTATGGGAATTGCATTAAGTCGGTTTGCATTAATCTTGGTCACATCCATTTTATCATTGTGATTGTCACTCATTTGCATTGATGTGGGCTCTCCTTGGTTTAAGGCCAAAAGTTTCTAGAATCTCTATCGAGTTTTAGACTAGTACATATCAAAAATTTATCCACCCCATCTACACATGAAAACTTTCAATCATTGTGTCATAGGTTTCATCACCATTTTCTTGTGCTCCTTTAAGTCTTTCTTCTAATTCGCATTAGGATCTAGTGTTACCATATGTTTTCATCCTTTACTAACTATTGTGAGTTCCTAAATAGGGCTTAGAGGACTTGGTGCCATTTCACTAAAATTTTTAATTTCCCTATCATTCTCTTCACCCATTTATTCTCTCCAGGATTTTTCTTTGATCTATTTTTTGTTGGATTTCATGGCAATCTTTTGCATCCTATCTCACTTTATTCAAGTCATTTTTGACTTTGAGAGGCCAGAGTTGAATCTTCAAGTGAGTGTGGTAGAGTTCATCTTAGGATTGCCGAAGAGCTGGTAAAGCATTGCTCGCTAGGAAATCTAGAAACATATGTTAATATACAATTTTTGGACTATACATGCTTTGCTTTCCCCTTATTATGTTCTTCTTGACAATCCATCTCCATGTGACTAGTGAAATGGAAGAATTTATCTATGTGCCCATACAAACAAGCACCTCTCAGGCCTCAACATCTTGATAACACTAAAATGAAATGGAGCTATAGTGATGCTTTTTGTCTCTGTCGCTATTAGTAATGCTAATAGCAAAACTTTTAGCAACACTATTAGTGATAAATATAGTGATGTGAAAAGGGGCTAAAATAATTATAGCATTTTTGTTGTGACTCTTTCATTGAGAGAGAGGGGGGGAAGAAAGAGAGAGTGAAAGAGCTTAAAGGAGAACAGGGGTAAGAAGGAAAAGGAGAAGGCCAAGGACAGTAACAAGAAAAAAGAAAAAGCCAAGGAGAAGAAGAAGGCTACAAAGGATAAGGAGAAGAATGCAAAGAAAACGCTACAAGGAAATGGGCAAATAGTGACACTCAATTCCAACATAAATTAGCAGCATCACAATTTTTGTTGCAATAGGCGATGCAATGTGTGTTGCTATTTGCATCCCAATTTTGTTGTAACGATGTGAATAGCAATGCACATTGCGATGCACATTGTGAGCCCTATTGCAACGGTTTGCAATGCATATTGCGATGCAAATAGCAATGGCATACTAAGAAAAAAAGAGCATTAAAAATCCAAGTGTGATATTTTTGTAGACTAATTGCAAAGGATAATGAAAGAGAGAGCAAGAGAGATTAAATCTTTGAGAGAGAGAGAGAGAGAGAGAGAGAGAGAGAGAGAGAGAGAGAGAGAGAGAGAGAGAGAGAGAGAGAGAGAGAGAGAGAGAGAGAGAGAGAGAGAGAGAGAGAGAGAGAGAGAGAGGAGAGCTCACCACTACCGCCGTAATCCGTGAAGAAGGAGAGGGGTACAAAGGAGAAAAATGAGGAAATCCGTGAAGGTGAAGAAGGAGGGAGGCATAAAGGGTTTCATATTTGAACCTTTGAGGTAGGCACATTGCCTCTCCTTTCTTTATTTTTCTATTTTCTTATTTTCTCTCTTTACTTTTGTTTGTGGAGACATGCATTGAGAGAGACTAAGAGAGGGAGGGAGGGAGAGAAATAGAGAGAAAGGGAGGGAGAGGAAGAGAGGAGAGAGAGAAAGAAAAATGGAGAGAGAGGGGGCTTCATGACAAATACAGAGGTAGAGAGGGAAGGAGAGAGAGAAAGAGAAGGGAAACAAAGAGGAGAGAGAGGGGGGCAGAGAGAAACAAAGAGAGAGATGGAGGGAGGGAGGAAGGGAGAGAGGTAAGGAGGGAGAGGGAGAAACAAGAAAAGAAAGATGGAGGGAAGGAGGAAGAGGGAGAAACAAAGAGATAGAGGGAGAGAGAGCAAGATAGAAATAGAGAGATCCAAGGAGAGTAAGGGAGAGAAACAATGAGGGAGAGAGAGGGGGAGAGAGAAATAGAGAAAGAGAAAGAGAGAGAAATGAAGAGAGGGAAAGAGAGAGGCAGGAGAGAGAAAAGAAGAGAGGGAAATGGGGAGAGAAATAGAGATAGAGGAGAGATAAAAATAGAGAGAGGGAGAAAGAGAAGAAAGGGAGAGATAAGGACAGGAGATAGAAATAGAAAAGGAGAGAGAGAGAGAGAGAGAGAGAGAGAGAGAGAGAGCAAAATAAAGGAGGAAGGGAGAGAGAAATAAAGAGGAGAGAGAAAAGTAAAGGGAAGAAGGAAAAGATAAAAATAGAGAGAAAGGGAGAGAGATATAGAGAATCAGAGAGAGAGAGAGAGAGAGAGAGAGAGAGAGAGAGAGAGAGAGAGAGAGAGAGAGAGAGAGAGAGCACGTGTGAGGAGAGAGAGAAAGAGGAGAAGAAAAGAGAGAGGGAGGGAGAGAAAAATAGAGAAACAAAGAGAGAGAGGGGGGAAAGAGAGAGAAAAAGAGAAAAAGGGGGAAAGGGAGGGATGGAGGAAGGAAGAGAGAGGGAATAGAAATAAAGAGAGGAGAGAGAAGTATAGAGAGCGGGAGAGAGAGAAATAGAGAAACAAAGCGAGTAAGGAGGAAAAGAAAATAATAGAGAGAGGTGAGGAGAAGAGAAAAAGAAATATATATATATATACGTATATATGTATGTATGGAGGGAGAGAGAGAGGGAGGAAGCAAGGGAGTGATGAATTGAGAGAGGAAAGTGTATTGTTTGTCGTAACATAGACCAAATGAATAACAATAATGGTCGTGGCATTCAAGATGGACATGTGCATCTCAATTAGCATGTCCCATATCTTTGTACTCGGTGCAAGAAGCTGGCAATTCAACAAAAACATCACATCACTTGTCTACAAAGAATGTGTGACACTATGGTGAGTTTCAATTAGAAGTCATTGATCAAGCAGTCTTGGACTTTGAGTTAATGATAAGAAAAGTATGTACTAATTATGCTTTTCATTTAAACTATAATTGAAGTAGACTTTAATATATTAAATGTACCCTAGAAATGACCATAGAGAGGTGCCATTCCATCCCAAGGAATGCACCTATTATAGCTCGTATAAGAAGAGTTCATGGATATGCAATGGATGGAGTGCCTAACTTGATAAACCCATTGCAGGACATACCACTAACTATGCCCTCAACACTAGAAGAAATTGGGGATCTTTGGACCTTCCTTCAATCTTGAAGCATGAGATGGAGGTGATGATCATTGCATTACTACCTATGGATGCATTATTATCCATCAATGTATCATTGCCCATGGACTCCACCTTTCTAGGCTTTGCATAAGAGCCAAGGAATCTTCGGCTTCGGTCTTGCTATGGATGGTGTGAATCCATTTGGTCTTTGCTCAACTTCTTACAGTGTATTGCCAGTAGTTCTTGTAAACTACAACGTTCCACCATGGCTTTCTACAAAGAGAGGACAACTAATCCTTAGCTTGCTCATTCATGGGTGTTATAAAGTCAAGAACAAGAATATCTATCTCCGTCCATTAGTTGATGAGCTCAAGTTTTTGTGGGAGGAGGGGATTTCTGTGAAAGACATGAGCAAGCTTATTGGCATGCGGTCCATTAATATACAAGCCATTCTTATGTGGACCATGCATGACTTTTCAAGGTTCAGGGAGTGCTCAAATAAAAAGCTTCCACTCTCATTGCTAATATCTAACCTTGCTTCATTATGTTTGTGTTGACTAGATAGCGATATTATGATAGGTCTTATTACATCCATGGAGAAGTGGCTCAGTAGGTACAACCATGCCAAAAGGGAATGGAAGGTAGCATGATTAGAATTTCGATATAGCACATGCTATCAAGTAGTTTGATATCCTGAGGATATGGAGAAGTTGCTATGGTTAATACCTACGAGAGGTGGTTACATGATGCCTTGACCAAAGCTTCATGAAGGGGTAGAAGTCTCTAAGAAGGAGTGGAAATTCTTGAGGGAATGCAATCCAAAGGTGACCACATGCTCTCTTTGTTATTGTATCTAGTTTTTATACATGACAACTAACGTAGCTCTTTCAATGCACAATTTAAAATCTACAGCACAGCATGGTCACACGGGCCACATTTTTGAGTTGAGTGCATTGATAAAATGTGCTCCACAATGGATTGTGATGTCATGGCGAGGTTTGAGTAAGAGAGTTGATGATGGGCCATAGATCCAAATATTGTAGTAGATGAGATGGAGTATTTTGTCAATCTATAAAGTGTTGTTTTAGTAGATTATCGAGCTTTTTCATGATCATATATTCAATATAAAATGGTTTAAAGTGACATTAGAAGGAGTAGGGGTAGCTGTTTAGTGAGGACCGTCTAGATTCTTGGAGATAGATTCTGAGAAAATATAAAACATTTTACATGATACATTTATCTTACCACATCACTATGAACAGGTACATGATCTTTTTTGTTAATTTTTTCACAACGCAAAATAGTCACAAATACTTTTTCATTCTATGCAGCTTTCTTATTTGTGATATTCAACTAGTAATCTTCTATCCAAATCCCCAACAACCTCATCGGTGGTATTTCGTGGTATCAACATCGTCTCGCAGCACTTGAGTGTATAATGAAAGCAATGTCCCTAGCATAGATGATAAGAGTATATAGATAGAGGAATTGATGTTACAAGGGATGGAGACCGAGGGCTTGGCGCATGTGGAAGAGATAAGCACATGCAATGCACATCATGTATGTTTTATTTTTCTTTTGAATCACTAAAATAGGCATACCAAAGTTAGAAGAACTAGAACACATTAAATCTTTTTCCAATAATTTAGTCACTTGTCTTTGAGTGTCTTTTTTATTCAAATAACTATGCATATATGGAGCTTTTTGTAGTAGAGTGATACTAAGAAACAATTCAATTTTGTGATCTAATTCTCTTCATGATGGTTGCAACTTAGACGGATAATCATCCGCAAAACAATGTTTATATGAGACTAGAAAGTTTTTGTATGTGGTTGATAATGAAAAAGAGTCAAAATTTTGAATTTCAGTCACAAAAATCATGCATGCTTTGTGTTGCTTCCTAAGTGCATGCTTAGCCTATGTATGACTAATTAGTGGAAACAATTCAATCTCAAGATCACTACTCAAAGAAATAAGCATTCCATGGAATTCAAATGTTATTATGTGTGTATGATAATCAATATCATGATTAAATTTATGCCTAAAAGACATACCAAGGATAATGTCTAATGATTGAAGAGGTGCAACTAAGAAATCATGTTTTTCATTTTAGTTTTCTATAGAAATCGCTAACCTTGTAATTTGTTTTGTACCATTGTACCTAATTTCCTGAAACACCATATTAAAAATTTTGTAAATTTTCTAAGTTTTAATTTTAAATAAGTGATAAATATTTGACCACATGGCTAAATCTTGATCCATATTTGAAAGTGAGATTTGAGATGGTAGCTCATGTAGTATTTAGGCTAGACTCCACCTTTAAGTAAGACAACAAGATTTAACCATGTGGTCAAATCATAGTGTTTTGAAGTGTAGATTTAACCTTGTATAATGAAGCATTAGTTTTTAGTTGCAACCTCTTAAAACATTTTTTCAAAATAAAGCTATGAGAACTTCCCTCATAATGCAAAATAGTCACATCTAAATTACACATAGAACCTTTCATCTTTAACAAAGCATAAAGGAATAGGTGTACTTGATTTTTCATTAGTAGTTGCTTCTTGCTATAGGATATTGGTAGTCTAGTGAGGAGTACACTACAAGATATAGGCCTTATACCGATGTTTAAAGCGACGAAAATGCAAATAACAAAATTTGCCCCGTCGTCGCAAAAAGCGTCGTTATTGGTGACGCCATAGAACAGTCGGTATTACCGTCGGTATCAGTGTTGCAAATACCAACGCCAATATCGACGCTGATAGTGACGGTTTGCGACATACATAACGATGCCAATAACGATGCAAGCAGTAAAATTTGCGATGCTAATAGCGACGGTAACATGGGAAAAAAAATTGTGGCAGGGCAGCTCCACATATAGCACTGTGTGCTTTATGAGAGCCATACAAAATAGTTTCTGCACTATTGTGTACAATGCACTTACAAACAAAAACAATGTATACTGAAATCATAAAATTGATACATGAAATAAATACATGATCGCATAAAAAGTGATTGGTACAATCATGACAGGATATCACTAATACATAGAAAATGTCTACATAGATCAGGCGACTCAAAAATAAAGGTGTGTGAGCTCCAGGGATCTAAGGGCGAGCTACAAATCCTCGTCCCCCGAAAGCTTGTCCTGTCGCAAAGAGCATCGAACGGACTCTGCAGAAAAAGAAACAACACATCAGTCCACCATACAATAATGCATTCAAATATCTCATGGTAACTATGGACAAGAAAGATGAGTGACTTACAGGGCCACCACGTCTATACAATCAGTAGATCAATGCAGTGAGACTGTGCCTCTCTGCATATCGAGTCTCAAGGCCAGTCGGATCGCGATTTGTAATGGAGTGCTGTAAAGAAAAAAAAATGCTAACTGTTAGAAACATGATTGTCAGTACAAAGAATATTTCAAAAAAATAAATAAGCAAAACAAAAGAAAAACTTACAAAGTCCTCCAAATATGTCATGTGGCCGCCACTCCCAAGATGATGGACCACTCTGGCCTCGAGTCGTGCCCTCGCTGCCTCGCGCTGTTGACCCCAATGTCCTAGAGAATCTGTAGCCTCCTCCCTCCATCGACGCCAGTCGTCTGCATCTAACCACTCGGGCTTTGCAGGCCCACTCTTGATTACCTTGCATGCGTCGGATCGTCTATGTGACATGTATACATACATGCAATCCATCATCGAGCCCGTAGAGAATCTATCTACTGCAGCTGGCACCCAAAACTCTTCGTGCAAGGATGCTACTATGTAGTCCTTACTCCCCTCCGGTATGTTCTTCCGATGATCCAAGACGTTGTGCCGAAAAACTTGTTGGCACAACTCTCTTATGCGAGCCATCACCCTCCTCCCCTCATCATTCATGATGATGGCTCCTAACCTACTATCTACTAGATATCCATAACCCCCTGGAGTCTGCCTAAGATGGGTCCTCTTCTATTTGCGTCCACGCTCCTGGGCATATCTAGGAGATCTCTATGCATCCGATGTACCGACGGGGATAATATCTCTCAGAGTGGCATCCACAGGGGTGCCACCTGCTGATGGCTGCGCAAAAGCTGGAGTAACTGGAGTAGACGTCCCCACAGGTGTGACAAATCCTGGAGGTGACGTAGCTCCAGCTAAATGACGAGACGGAGACACCACATCCGTGTCTCCACAACATCCACGAGAGCGAGGAGTCGCACATGTATCTCGTGTCAGCCGCGGGCTCACTACCTCTATATCTCTGCAGCATCCCCCTGATCCCGATGCACTCCCTCCCTCTGGCCCAAATTGTGATTGTCGAGCTCGTCTGCTCAAAGCTGAAGCATCCGATCGCACTGAAGCAGATCTAGCAGAGCACCCTGACGAAGACCAAGACAGCTCCTGGTCTGCCATCTCTCTGAATTTGACAATCTGGTCTGGAGATATGCGTGCGAAGATGTCATGTAACTCCTCATCGCTCATCCCTCGACTCATCGTGAAAATGTCACCTGCACAAACAAAAAATGATGTTAAAATAATCAATTTAAATCATACAAAGTATAGTAATATAAATCATTTAAAAAAAATCTCACTTAAAATGTATATCTTATGTACCCTTATAAGCGATTGGTCAACGAATTGAGTAAGTGGATGCTCCAAGTATGAAGTATCCTATAGTCCCATGTTAATCTCCTGACACAACTCTGCATACACTGGAAGGTCGATAGACATGTCACCACAAAAGAATGAGTCCGCCTTGTTCTCAAAGAATTCTTGGACTCCTGTATTTCCATCATTGTTAGCCGATGCTGGCTCCAAGGTTTCGACGGCCTCCACCCCTTGCAATATCGACCCTCTATTTGCATATTATCTTCATCTATGCTCGGAACATCGCTTTGATCATATACTCTCACACTTCGGGGAGTTGAAGGTATAACATACCACCATCGAGGTTGTCGGGGGTTTGGATAGAAGATTACCTATTCACAAACACGTACAAGAGAGTTCAAACCATTGTGACATAAACCATGTTGTAATACAATTAGCAAGCAAATGAGTCCATGCACCTGTTCACAATGGGCCGGCAACACAAAGGTGTCGCGCAAATCCGTCCATTTTTTTTCGAAATCTATTTTGAGAAATCTAGATGGACCTCGTCAAACTGTTGCTCCAGCTCCTCCAAGTACCACTTTGAACTATTGCACATCAAATAGTATCATGGAGAAGCTACGGTAATCCACCGTAACAATACTTTGCAAGTTCCCAAAATACTCCATCTCATCCACAACCATGTTTGGATCCGTTGCTCGTCATTGGCTCTCTTGCTCGAACCTTGCCATGACACCACAGTCCATTGTAAAGCGCATTTTGTCAATATGCTCCACGCGAAAATGCCGTCCGCACGACTACCCTACACTATATATTTTGTACTGTACATTGAAACACTCAAATTAGATGTCTTATATAAAATTTAGATACGACAGATTCTAAACCCCTCATCACCTTTGGACTACATCCCCTCGAGAATTCCCATTCCTCCATTGAGACCTCTGTCCCTTCGGGAGATGTTGCAATCAAGGCTCCATGCAACCATCGCATTGATATAAACCACGACATCTCCTCCATGCCTTCGGGATATCGAATCAGTCGATGATGCGTACTACATCGGAATTTAGCTCGCGCTTCCTCTCAATCTTGCCTAGCAATCTGGTACTTGGTGAGCCACGTCTCTATAGAGGCATGGTGCAACATACAAAAGCAATACACATTCTCTTCCATTGAGGCATCCATTATTTTTTCTACCCCATTTCCAACCACCACATCTCCAGTCAGTCTATCATCGTCCTTCAATGACCATAGCATTTCATTGTCTGGTTCCACCATTGGTAGCCATTGTGAAATATGCACTAGCGCCTCAGACACCAGCTAACCTTCGGCCATGCTACCTTCTGGCCGAGCTCGTTGTCACACAAATCCTTTCAGGGTTTTCATGAAGCACTCCAAGAAGAATATCCATCGCGTATAGACAGGTCCAGCAATCTGCACTTCATCCACAAGATGCACAAGAATGTGGATTTGTATCGTGAGCATGCTGGTGGGTAGGTATTTCTCAAAGAGACAGACCATCTCCACTGCTTCCCGCCTCGCGGATTCAATAGAGGACATCTTAATCTCCTTTTGTGAGATCCGTTGCACCAAAGGCGACAACTTGTAAATGGCCCCGCGTATTTCTGGAGTAAGACATCCTGCGATCGCGATCGGTAGTACAAACTGCCACAAATGAAAAAGCATTATGAATAATGGCTACATTCCAAATAGCAAAATGCCCACGCTAATTACAATCCATTCGTAGTACAAACCTGACATATCTTATGCCAATCATGGGATTTTAGCCCTGATAATTGTTCGTCTTTAGAAAATGCGGACCTGAGAGAACGCATTGTACCTATCAGAGTGCGAATAGACTTGATTACTTGCTTCACAATGCGCTCTTATTTAGTGGACAAAACCTAAGGAGCGCGAGGAAGCTGCACGCGACCATCAACACTCGATTGCGGCCAAAGCGCTCCATCTTACCTACCTCCTTCAAATCCATTCGTGCCCCTATAGTGTCTCTCTTTCCTGTGATGTGGTTCCATAACAAGCTGCCTACATTCTTGAAAATATGCATGGGATCCAACAAGTGATTGATATGTAAGTGGGTCCAATATGGCAACTCGTAGAAAACTGAGAACCGTCGCATTCCATTCGGATGTGATTCCATGTGGACCATTTTCAGCTCGTACCAATGGCATTCATACGTGTCGGAGGTCATCCAAGGAAACCTTCCCTGAGTTCATGATCCTCCGGAAAGAAAGCAGCGTGTCCTTGATATACCATCTTCTTCATGGTTCATGACCTTCGGGAGTCTAACTGTGGCCCGCACAATGGACATGCATGATAACCTGAGGTAACCAAACCTGTTCCAACACCATGACCTAGTAAATACTTGGTTGAATGAGATATATAGATATTAGTACTAGCGAGAACGGAGGCCTGCTCACCTGAGCACTCTCCCAATCCCGGAAAGTCATGCATTGTCCACATGAGAATGGCTCGAATATTGACTGACCGCCGACCATCGCGCCTGCTCATATCTTGCACGGTGACCCCCTCCTCCCACAAAATCTTAAGCTCATTGACTAATGGACAAAGATACACATCCATATTTTTTACTTTGTAGCGACCTAGGATGAGCAAGCTAAGGATGAGATGTCCTTTCTTCGTAGAAAGCCATGGAGGGATATTGTAGTTGACAAGGACTATAGGCCACACACTGTAAAAAGTTGAGCACAAACCGAATGGGTTCACGCCATCCATTGCAAGATCGAGCCGAAGATTCCTTGGCTCTCGAGCAAAGCCTGGGAAGGTTGAGTCAATGTGGCTCCATGCGCGTGAATCCACTGATATTCGTTGAACTCCATCCGTGGACCTATTCTGTGCATGTCACGTTGTCAAGCTCGCCATGTCGGATGTACGAAACATGTGGTTTATGCGGGGGATGAGCGGAAAGTGTCTAAGAACTTTTTGAGGGATGGTTTGCCCTTGCAAATCCTGTCGATACCTGTGAGCACCACACTTTGGACATGTCTCCATAGTCTCGTATTCTCCTCGAAACAGTATGCAATCGTTGATACATGCATGGATGTTATTGTAGTCCATACCAAGCTTTCATAAAACATGTTGTGCATCATCACGAGACTTAGGCATTGTATTTGCAGGTGGTAATATATAATATTTCAATAACCTGAAAAAAATCATAAAACACCTTGAAAAAGCACAAATGTTTGTAATAATAGTACCGAAAAAAAAAATCAATGAAGCGTATGTACACGGTACCTGAACAACTCGATCATACTCATATCGCTCCACCCGTATTTTGCTTGCACACTTAAGAGTACAAGCAGTATTTTCAGTCGAGATACTCGCCACCCATCATATAATGGTATGGATGCTTCCTCTCTAAGTGGATCAGAAGTCTCGACATCCATGGGAATCAATGCATCGATCATTGCCTCCATCTCAGACTCTAAGATTGTAGGTAGGTCTAGAAGGTTGCGTGTCTCCTCTGGCACTGACGGTATAGATTGGCCTTGCGAGTGGTGGATTGGCTCTTGCACTCCATCCATCGCACACCCACATACTCTTCTAATTGGCTGCAAAGGGTGAACTCCCCCTTGGGACGAGACATCACCTCCCTGGATAGAAAATTTGCCAACAAGACCCAATCTTATTGTATATGGTATTCAATTAGCTTGTGAGTACAATGCATGATTGATATTAACTTCAAATTACCGTTTTCTGAAAATCCACAATCGCCTGATCAATGATCTCAGATTGAAACTCGCCAAATCGTCATACGTGTTCTATAGACAATCAGCTTTTTCGTCTAATTGCCAACTTGCATTGAGAGCAAGAACATGGGACACGCTGATTAAGATACGCCTCATGATCTTGAACAACAGGACCTTCTTCGTTTTCCTCGTTTTCCATTTTATCTAGGTTACAACAAACAATTTGTTTTTGTTATTTTTCTTTTCTTTTCTTAGATTGTTATTCTCTCCTTCCGTCTCTCTCTTTTTCTATGACCTAGCATATAGTATCATAGAACACTAGTATTTAGTACCTAGTACTCAGTACCTAGCACATAATATTTCGTTTTCTCTCTTCCTCTCCCTCTCTCATTTCCTCTCCCTCCCTCGCCGTCACCCTCTCTTTCTCTCTTTCCCTATTAGGTTTAATGATATTTCTCTTTTTATCTCTCCTCTCTCTCTCATTTCCTTTTTCTCTCTCCTCTCCCTCTCTCATTTCCTCTCCCTCCCTCGCCCTCACCCTCTCTTTCTCTCTTTCTCTATTAGGTTTAATGATATTTCTCTTTTTCCCTCTCCTCTCTCTCTCTCTCTCATTTCCTTTTCTCTCTCCTCTCCCTCTCATTCCTCTCCCTCCCTCTTTCTTTTTCTCTCTCCTCTCTCTCTCATTCCTCTCTCTCCCTTGCCCTCTCTTATTCATTTTCTCTCTCCTCTCTCTCATTTCCTTTTTCTCTCTCCTCTCCCTGTCTCAGTTCCTCTCCCTCCCTCGCCCTCACCCTCTCTTTCCCTATTAGGTATAATGATATTTCTCTTTTTCTCTCTACTCTCCCTCTCATTCCTCTCCCTCCCTCTCTCTTTTTCTCTCTCCTCTCTCTCTCTCATTCCTCTCCCTCCCTTGCCCTCTCTCATTCCATTTTCTCTCTCCTCTCTCTCTCTCATTCCTTTTTCTCTCTCCTCTCCCTCTCTCATTTCCTCTCCCTCCCTCGCCCTCACCCTATCTTTCTCTCTTTCCCTATTAGGTTTAATGGTTTTTCTCTCTTTTTCTCTCTCCTCTCTCTCTCTCTCATTTTTTTCTCTCTCCTCTCCCTCTCTCATTTCTTTTTCTCTCTTCCTCTCCCTCTCTCATTTCATTTTCTCTCTTCCTCTCCCTCTCTCGCCCTCACCCTCTCTTTCTATCTCTCTTTCCCTATTAGGTTTAATGATTTTTCTCCCTTTTTCTCTCTCCTCTCTATCTCATTTTTCTTCTCTCTCCTCTCCCTCTCTCATTTACCTTTCTCTCTTTCTCTCCCTCTCTCATTTCTTGTCCCTTCTTCACCCTGACCCTCTCTCATTTTTTCTCTCTTCCTCTCCCTCTCTCATTTCCTCTCCCTCCCTCACCCTCACCCTCACCCATACCTTCTCTTGCTCTATTTGCCTTTTATGTTTAACATCTTATCTCTTTTTCTCTCTCCTCTCATTCTCTCTTTTTTTCTCTCTCCTCTCCCTCTCTCATTTCCTTTTGCTCTCTTCCTCTCCTTCTCTCATTTCTTCTCACTCCCTCTCCCTCTCTCATTTCCCTATTATGTTTTCGTCTCTCCCCCCTCTCCCTCTCCCTCTCCCTCTCCCTCTCCCTCTCCCTCTCTCATTTTCTCTCTCTTCCTCCCCCTCCCTCTCTCATTTCCTCTCCCCCTCCCTCTCCCTCTCTTTAATTTTCCTCTCTTTTTCCCTCTCCCTCTCCCTCATTTCTTCTCCCTTTCTCATTACATACAAATTATACAGAAAATAAATAAAAAAGAGAGAATACACTCTCCCTCTCTCATTCCCTCTCTCTCTTCCTCTCTTTCTCTCTCATTTCCTCCCCCCTCCCTCTCCCATTTCCTCCCTCTCCCTCTCTTTAATTTCACTCTCTTTCTCCCTCTCCCTCTCCCTCATTTCTTCTCCCTCTCACATTATATACAAATTATACAAAAATTAAATAAATAAGAGAGAGAATACACTCTCCCTCTCTCTCATTCTCTCATTTCATCCCCCTCCCTCTTCCATTTCCTCCCTCTCACTCTCCCTTCCTCCCCCTCTCCCTCCCTCCCCCATTTCCTCCCTCTCCCTCTCTTTCTCTCTCATTTCCTCTCCCTCTCTCAATATATATATACAAATTATAAAAGCAAAAGGGAGAGGAAGAGAGAGAATGCACTCTCCCTCCCTCTCCCTCTCTCATTTCCCCCCCATCCCTCTCCCTCTCCTCTCTTTCTCTTTCTCTCCCTCTCTTGTTTCCTCCCCCCTCCCTCTCCCTCTCTTTCTCTTTCTCTTTCTCTTTCTCCCTCTCTTTCTCTCTCTCGTTCTCTCATTTCATCCCCCTCCCTCTTCCATTTCCTCCCTCTCCCTCCCTCCCTCTCCCTCTCCCTCTCCCTCTCTTTCTCTCTCATTTCCTCTCCCTCTCTCAATATATATACACAAATTATAAAAGAAAAAGGGAGAGGGAGAGAGAATGCACTCTCCCTCCCTCTCCCTCTCTCATTTCCTCCCTCTCCCTCTCCCTCTCTCATTTCCTCTCCCTCTCTTTCTCTTTCTCTTTCTCTTTTTGTTTCTGTTTCTCTCCCTCCCTCTCCCTCTCCCTCTCTTTTTCTCTCATTTCCTCTCCTAAACAAGCAAAAGAGAAAGAGAATTAAACCCTAAACAAGCAAAAGAAGGAGAGAATGGACTCACTGATGAGATATGGCGAGGGTTTGGCGGCTCCTCTTCGCGATGAAGGCTCCTCCTCTCCTTCGCGAACGATGGTGGCAGCGGCCGCGGCAAGCCTTCTTCCTCTCCCTCTCTCACGACAGTCGCTCTCTCTCTCGCTCTCCCTCTCAAAACGATCGACGAAAATGCACGAAATGAACCCGTGCTCGATTTCGGCCTGTTTTTTTCCCTGTGGGGCGTCGCTATTTGCATCACAAATGTGATGCAGATAGCGATGCCGCTACCTACGTCGCTACCCGCCGTCGCTATAGGTTTAAATCCTTGTAGTGGTATAATTAAGTTATATTTTGATATTGTGCAATCAAGTAGTGTTTTGGTTACAATTGAGGGGTAATGGAACTCAACAATCTACTTAGAAATGTCCAAATTTGCTACAAAGATGACAAATAAATTTGGCCTTTTTATTTTAAACATTAAGATTTGCAATTTGAGGCTAATTATTTATCCTTCATGGTTGGAAATTGAAAGACCTATTAGACATAAAAGAATTAGGACATTAAGGAATAAAAGGTCTTTTCAGGTTATAGTTGTTGAAGGAATGAGGTGGATGAGATTGTTGGGTATGGAGCATCTGGGCAATAGATTGGAACTGTGGATGAGATTGTTGGGTATGGAGCATCTAGGCAATAGACTGGAACTCTTTCTCTGCATCATGTGCATAAGAAATAACTTCATAAAGAGAAGAAGGTATAAGAGAGTTCACTTTAGCTTGAATGTGGATTGAACTCCATCAATATTTGTGTTGTAGTGTGCTTTTGAGAACTTCCTCAACCATGCATAATAAAAAAGTATTTATGAAAATCTTGCGGTATAGATAGAAATAGTATCACCTTCTTGCTAAGGCCGATTGGACCAATTTTGACTAGCCTAATGCTAAAACTAAGATGAAAGAAAATATTATTTAACTTATTCTTGAAAAGCAGTCAATGTCCCCTCGGGCACTTTGTGCTATGGTGTAGGATGTTCCACCAAAGCAAACCTTCATCTGTCAAATAATTGGTTGCACACTAGATACTATCCTGCTCTAAAAAAGATTATTCATTCAAAGTAACCATCAAGCTAGCTCAACCAAGTCAAAACAAAATTTTCATCCTTTTTACTATCAAATCTAGAAAACATGAAAGACTTATTACTTATTTTCTAGTCATTTTTGGTTTTTTAAGCATAAAATACATCCTTCAAGATTTGAGCAATTCGAGATCTTCATCTTGAACTATAGAATTTGGTTGGTATCCACTTTTCAAGTGCCCACATGACCACATTTAAATTATGTTGAAGAATATTGATTTGTTTTTGCAATTTAATTTTAGGTAACAGGGATTCCATATTTTCCGTGTTTACTTCATCGATATTGGAAGGGCTCAAAATAATGGAAATAATTTATAGTGCAACGACTAACTTTGGTGAAAAACCCACTATGTATAAATAGGGCTTAAAAGATCCCACAACATAGATAAGTTACACCTGTAAAAAATAACTGGTATACTTTGCTAACATGTCAAAATAGGCAACAATGCAGAGACACAATAGGGTTTGTGGGGAGTATCACAAAGTGTGTATGGCAAATACTGAGAGAGAAGAGAAACTCACAAACACAAGAAGAGCATCATGTATGAAGTGAAACATACTTTAAGAAGAGAAGCTGATATAGCAAAGTTAAAGCTCAGAAATTGGCCACAACACCTATGGGAATCTGCATAGTGAAGGGAGCGAATCATATTCCTTTGGGTAGTGGGCTATCAAAGTAACCACTGGAAGGTGAAAGACATTTATCAAGGGAGTATACCATAGTCCTCTCATACCATCAGATATGTGGAGAACCATCACTAACTCTTGAGGAAGTGAACCGCAATCTTTTGATGTTGAGAAGTGACCTACATAGTAAAACTCAAATCTCAAAGTGTTGGAGATGTCACATGCAAGAAGAGCACCCCAGATGCTGATGATGGAGGATGAGTTAGGCTATAAAAACACAGGCCACAGCATCTTCTATGACAAACGAGTGATGCCAAGTGATGGAGGAGAAGCAAAGATATAAAAATGCAAGTCTTAGTAGCCTTGTGATAGATGAGTGGCAAAGTCACTGATGCTCATTGATGTAGTCTATTTCCAGAGGCTAGGATGTTGATGCCAAGTTGGATATGATGGTGCCATGCAAGGAGAAGGCCTTGAGACTAAAAAACATAGCTGAAGGTTGAGCCTAATGGAAAAGGGTACTAATGCCAAGAAGATGATGGTGATGCCCAGTGGAAGATGCTCTAAACACAAAGCATAATGCTAGAACAAGGTGTGTGAAGGAAAAAAGGAAGGGTGAAGATAGACATAAGCCACGAAGAATAAAAAAGTCCTCTTGAAGGGGTGTCAGGGTAGCATAAGGGGCTAGTGAGAGAAGGAAAGTGGTGGTGGTGACCAAAGGAGGTGTTCGAGAATTATTGAAGAGAGAAGAGGTGGAATGATTGAAGTATTAATATATTTATAAGCATAAGCTATCTAGTGTGGCACACCATTGTGTGAGCGCCCACTAATGAAAAAGTGGCCAAAATGTGGATGCATACCCTTTTTGGGGCTATCAATGCAAAACCCTAAATTAAGTATGCAAATTGAAGAAATGGTTTCTCAACACCCCCTCATAGGCCCAAAAAGGAATGAAGAAAGATATGATGAAGAGGTAGAGGATCCTAGAGATCCAAGATTTCCACCTAAAAGGTAACCTATAGTAAGAAACATTAGACATGATGAGCTGTAGAACCTGGCTTCACCTCGAGAGAGAAACCGCCAACTTTGTACCTCCATGTTGGAAGTAATTTGAAGGTCTCATCACCAAGTCATGGTTGGTTGAACCACTAAGGCCATGATCTAGGTGGGCTTTGAAGATCTTGAGTATCACTAGGAGAAATGAGTACTCAAAGATAGCCATCCCAATAGAGTAAATGGTGGGTAACAAGCTTCATGATGAGGAGGTGTCCCCCTCTAAGTGTGGTGGGGGAGAGGCTCCCCCTAAAGCCAAAGAAGAAGTAGGAGCCTTCTCGAAGGGCAAAAAAGGTACATCCCTCTTGGCAAGAGATAGGAAATCTAAAAGCTCATGGGTCGGACTTCAAAGCATTTGATGATGAAGGAAGTGCCATCAATGTCACGCTGAAGAAGGTATCTAGGCTATCGAAGATATTGAAGAACTCCAAGAGGTGGCCTCTTGAACATGAGTAGTTGAGGGTGGGAAAAAGGGAGGCTCAAGTTTGGGCAACAATTCTCACTGTCTCTCAATGGAGCAAATGATGGAGCCAAAGTAATGGAGAGTGTCAAACAATCATTATCTCTTGATTGAAGGAGTAGACTATTGAGGGGATGATATCCAACAATCACTATCTCTCAGGAGAGATGACTATAAAACTGCAAGTTGTCCAAGTGGCATTCCTGAAACCTTAGAAGAAGTAAAAACAACATCTGTAGCGCATTGTGGGGGTTGTGATGAGGCTGTACTACCAATCGATCCTCCTATGGCTGGACAGGACTTAGTACGCATTGGATGCATCTTATTGCCTTAGCATAAAATCTGAAAGTTGATGAAATAAACTCTATGGCGTAGAAGGGAGAGGTACCACAATGAGTGCCTAGGGGTAAACACATATACTCCAATGGGGTAGGGAGTAAAGGTCCATGGTGGCAAGCATGAGTGGGGGTTCGAGTGATGCCAAAAGAGGAACACCTAGTGGTTTGTCCATCTACCTGTGGAGAAGTCATAGCATCGAATTAGTGTGATCTGTAAAAGGAAGGGTGGGTGGGAGAATAAGATAAGGATATCTCTGTCTCCCGGTGAAGCAATGGAAATGAAGGGGAAAATGAGTGGATGATGCTAAATTCGAAATCTCTCTTTTCCTTCTTTGATGAGTAGGATCTTTAGCTCTCTGAGCTCCTATACTATAACACCATGTCAAAAATAAGAAGTATGCTTTGATACCATGTCAAAATAAGCAACAATGCAAAGAGATGGTAGGGTTTGTTGGGAGTAACACAAAGTGCATATAGAAAACATTGAGAGATAAAAGAAACTCAAAAACACGAGAAGAACATGTGATAATGGACTAAAACATGCTATAAGAAGGAAAGTTGATACATCAAAGCCAAAGCTTAGAAGTTAATTGGAATCAACGGCAGCACCACCTGTGGGAATCTTCACAATGAAGGGAGCAAAACGCAGTCCTCTAGGTAGTGGGCTATCGAAGTAATCACTGGAAGATGAAAGAAAATTATAAAGGGAGCAGCAGACTGCAATCCTCTAATACGGTTGAAGCTATGGAAGATGATCACCAGCAATCGAGGGAGTAAACTTCAATCCTCTAATGTCGGGGAGTGATCCAGATAGAAAAACACAAATCTCGAAGTGCCAAAGCTATCACACACAAGGAGAGTAGCCCAAAATGCTCATGCTAGGTGGATAATGATGAGGCCACATGATGGAGGATGAGTCAATCTACAAGAATGTAGATCCTAAATATCTTTATGACAGATGAGTGACACAAGGTGATGAAGGAGAAGCCAAGCTTCAAAAATGCAAATCCGAGCAACCTTGTGATAGACAAGTGATAAAATCACTAACGCTGAGTGATATAGACTATCACCAAAGGAGGCTAGGATGTTGACATCAAGCTATAGATGATGATGCCAGGCAATGAGAAGGCCTCTAGCCTAAAAACCACAAGTGAAGATGGAGCCTAATGGAAAAGGGTGTTGATGCCAAGTAGATGATGGTGACACTAGGTAGAAGATGCTTGAAATACAAAGCGAAATGGTACAACAAGGGACCTGAAGTAGAAGAGGAAGGGTGAAGGTAGCCACCATGAGCTACAAACTATAATGTCCTCTTGAAGGGGCATGGGGGCAGTAGAAACCATGAATTCTTCTTACGGGCTACAATAGGTGTATTGCTTGGGATGAAATGACACAGGTCTATAAACATTTCCAAGGAACATCTAACTTGTTGTATGTGATATTCAATTGCAGTGTGAATGTAAAGCATGATTGGTACACACTTTTCTTACCATTAGTTCAAAGTCTGAGATTACTTGGTCAATGATCTCAAATTGAAACGTGCTAAAGTGTCACACATAGTCTATAGATAAGCAATGCTTTTGTCAAATTTCCAGCTTGTACTACATGTAAGGATATGGGATATGTTGATTGAAATGTGCCTCGTGATCTTGGATGTTATGACCATCATCATTGTCCATTTCATCTATGCTACGGTACATACTATGCTTCTATTTCCCTTGTTATTTCTCTTTTTCCATTTTAGACTCTATTCCCTTCATCTCTCTATATGTGTCCCCCTTCCTCTCTATTTCTTTTCTATCCATCTCTTCACAAACAAAAGTAAATACATAAAATAAGAAACTTAAAAAACAAAGAAATGGGAAACAAGGTCTCCCTCCTTCTATTTATCTCACTCTTTTCCTCCATCTCTCTTTCCTTGTCCCTCCCTCTCTCTCTCTCTCCCTTTCTTTCTCTCCCCCTTCATCTTTATTCTCTTTCTCTTCCTTTCTCCCTTCCTCCATTTGTCTCCCTTCCTCCCATCTCTCTGTTTCTCTCTTCCTCATTCCCCTCTATTTTTATCTCTCCTATCTCTCTATTTCTCTCCCCACCCCTCTTTCTCTCTCTCTCTCTCTCTCTCTCTCTCTTTTCCTTTCTCTGTTTCCTTTCTTTAATCTCTCTTTGTTTCTCTCTCCCCCCTCTCTCCTTCACCCTCTCTCTCTCTCTCTCTCCCTCTTTCCATCTCTCTCTCCCTCTCCCTCTCCCATTTCTCCCTCACTTTCTCCATCTCTCTTCCTCCCCCTCCCTTCTTGTCCCTATTTTTCTCTCTATTTTCCTCTCCCCCTCTCATTGAACATATCTCTCTACAAACAAAATTATAGAGAGAAAATAAGAAACTTAAAAAACAAAGAAATGGAAAGAAATCTCTCCCTCCCTCTCTTTATCTCTCTTGCTCCTCTCCCTCTACTTTTCTCTATCCTCATTGTTTTCATATTTCTCTCTTACTCTCTCTCTCTCTTTCACTATTTTTATTTTTTCCTCCATCTCTCTTTTTCTCTCTCTTTCCATATCTCTATATCTCTCTTTCTCCCTCTCTCTCTCTCTTTTCTCTTTTCATCTCTATTCTCTCTCTCTCACTCTATCTCTCTCTACCTTGCCCTTCTTTTCTACCTCCTCCCTCTCTCCTCCTCCTCTCTCCATCTCTATTTCTCCATTTCCTCTCTCTCCTCTTTCTATTTTTATCACTCTTTCATCTCTATTTCTCTCCCCGTCCCTTTTTCTCTCTCTCTTTCCCTTTCTTTGCTTCCTCTCTCTTTGTTTCTTGCTCTACCCCTCTCTCCCTTCCTTTTTCTCTCTATTTCTTCTTCCCCTCTCTCTTTGTTTCCTTTCTCCCCTTTCTCTCCCTCTTTCTCTCTTGCTCTCCTTTCCTTCTTCTCCCTACCTCCCTCCCTTCCTCTCTCTCTCTCCCTCTCTCTCAATGCATCTCTCCACAAACAAAAACAAAGAAAGAAAAAAAACACAAAAACAAAGCAAGAAGAGACAATGTACCCACCTCAAAGGCTCAAAAATGAAACCCTCCCTTTCATGGCTTTCCTCCCTTCTTCTTTGCACCCTTCTCCTTCTTCTTCACATTACGACAGTGGTGACAACAACTGTGGTGATGAACTCTCTCTCTCTCTCTCTCTCTCGTTCTCTTTTATAAATGTTTTCAACAAATGCCGCGCTCAAATTTTGGGCACTTTTTTTCTTAGAGGAGCATCACAATGTTGCTATTTTCATTGCTAATAGCATCACTATTTATCCATTAGTAATGCTATTAGCGATGTTGCTATTTTTCGTTAAAATCGACCGTTGCTATCATCACATTTCCTTGTGGTAAGAATGACTGAACAGAGAGAGGTGGAATGAATGAAGTGATTGCCTATTTATAGGCATAAGTTGTCTAGGATAGTGCACCACTGTGTAAGCACCACTAAAAAAGTGGCAAAAATATGGACATTGGCCTTTTTTGAGACTGTTAGTATGAAACCCTAAATAAAATGTGTAAACTAAAAGATAGTTTCTCAACACCCCCTCTCAAGGCCAAAATAAAGAAAGAGAAGAAAAGTGAGATATGATGAAGAGGTAGAGGATCTAGAGATCCAAGATTTTCACCTAAAAGGTAATCTGTAAGAAGGAACAGTAGATGGGATGAGCTGTAGAACCTCATTTCACTTCAGGAGAGAAGCTACCAACTCTATAACTCCATATTGGAAGGAATTTGAAGGTCTCGTCACCAAGTCATGGCTGAATCTACAAGGCCTCGATCTTGGCAGGCTCTAAAGATCCTAGGTATTAGTGAGAGAAATGATTGCTCAAAGACAACCATTCCAAAAGAGTAAATGGTGGGTGACAAACTTCATGATGAGGAGGTGTCCACTCTAAGGGTGATGAGGGAGGGGTCCCCTCTAAAGCCAAAGAAGAAGTAGGAGTCTCCTTGAAGAGTAAAAAAAGTATATCCCCTTTGAATCCCTCTCGGCAAGAGATAGGAAATCTTAAAACTCATGCATCACAAACTCCAAGCATGTGATGATGAAGTAAGTGATGTCACTCATGCTGAAGAAGGTACCTAGGGTATCTAAGATATTGAAAGAACTCCAAGAGGTGGCCTCTCAAGCCAAAGTAGTCGAGGGTGTGGAAAAGGAAGGCTTAAGTTTGGGCAAGAGTCTCACTATCTCTCAATGGAGAGCAGACAATAGAGCCAAAGTAATGGAGAGTATCAAATAATGATTATCTCTCACAGGAGGAGACTACTCTGAGGACAGTATAAAAAAGTCACTATCTCTCAAGGGAGCTGACTACAAAACTATAGGTTTCCCAGGTGGCATTCTTGAAATCCTAGAAGAAGTAGAAACAACCTCCATAGCACACTGCAATGGTCGAGGATGAGGATGTGGTATCAATCAATCCTCTTGTGGCTCAAAAGGACTTAGTGTGCATCATAAGCATCTTATTGCCTTGAGCATAAAAATATCAAAGCTGATGCAGAATAAACTCCGTGGCCTAGAAGGGAGAGGTGGCACAACAAGTGCCTAAGGATGGATGCATATATTCCGACATGTTAGAGAGTAAAGGTCCATGGGGCAGCAAGCAATAGGTATAGGAGTTCCAATGATACTAGAAGAGAAGCACCTAGTGGTTTTTCCATCTGCCTGTAGAGGACTCATAGCATCAAAGTGTCACCTGTAAAAGGGAGGTTGGGTAAGAGAGAAAGAAAAGGGTATTGTTGTTTCCTAGTGATATAGTGGAAATGAAGGGGAAAATCAATAGATGATACCGAACCCACAACCTATCTTGTCTTCTCTAATGAGCAATGTCTTTAGCTCTTTGAGCTCTTGTGCTCTCATACCATGTCCAAAATAATAGGTATGCTCTAATACCATATCAAAATATGTGATAGTGTAGAGAGATGCTGGGGTTTGTACGGAGTAACACAAAGTGTGTGTATGAGAAACACTAAGAGAGAATAGAAACCAAAAATGCAAGAAGAACATTGTGATGATGCACTGAATCATGCTATGAGAAGAAAAGTTGATACAACAGTTCCCAAGGTTACAATATAATTGCACTATCCTATCTTAAGCAAGCGGTAGTACCTATGGAAATCTACACAGTCACATCAAGGGAGTGAAACATAGTCCTCCATGTAGTGGGCTATCGAAGTAATCATTTGAAAGTCAAAGACAACTATTGAGGGAGTAGAGCATAGTCCTCTAATACCATTAGAGATATGAAATATGATCACCAACTATCGAGGGAGTGAACCAGAGTCCTCTGATGCAAAGAATAACCTTGGTAGAAAAACACAAATCCTAGAGTGTCATAGTTGTCAAAGGCAAGGAAAGGAGCCTAGATGCTAATGCTAGGTGGATAATGATGATGCCAGATGGTGGAGTATGAGTCGAATTGTAGAAATGTAGGTCCCAACAATAGTCTGTGTGATAAACAAGTGATGCCAAGTGATGGAGGAGAAGCCACACTATAAATACACAAGTCCCAGCAGTCCCTATGATAGAGGAATGATGAAATCACTAACACTTGGTGATGCAGACTGCCATCAAAGGAGGCTAGGATACTAACGTCAAGCTAGAGATGATGACACTAGGCAAGGAGAGGGTCTCCAAACTCAAAAACACAAGTGAAGGTAAAGTCTAATGAAAAAGGGTACTCATGCCAAGCAGATGATGGTGACTCTAGGTGGAAGATGCTCCAAACACAAAACCTAAAGCTGGGACAGAGTGCTTGAAGCAAAAGAAGAAGGGTGAAGGTAGCCATGAGCCACGAACTGCAATGTCCTCCTGAAGAGGTATGAGGGTAGCGAAAAGGGTTGGTGAGAGAAGGGAAGTGAAGGTGGTGACCAAAGAAGGTATTCAAGTATGATTGAAGAGAGAGAGATGGAATGAATGAAGTGATTGCCTATTTATAAGCATAAGTTGTCTAGGGTGGTGCACCACTATGTGGATGCCCACTAAAAAAGTGGCCAAAATGTGGAGATTTGTCCTTTTGGGGACTGTTAGTATGAAACCCTAAATGAAGTGTGTAAAAAACTGAAGAAGTGTTTTCTCAACAACGCCATGTATGAATAGCCTATTGTAGAATCTTGCAAAATAAACACCTACCTATGAACATAGATATAGCTAAATTCCTTTTGCATAGAAACAAGGATTTGAAAAAAAAAATATATGGTTATGGGATTCTAAATAAATAAGTCCATGTAGAAGCTAGGTTGTAATGATATGGTTATTGGAATGTAAGTCGTTTTCAATGGAAAGGGGGCTTAATCAATGGTCCCTCCCCTTTGGAATTCTAGCAGCTATCCATGTTGTGGTTAAAAAGATTTAAGCTTTTAAAGCTTATAATCTTTAAGCTTAATAAACCTTAAGCTAATGAATGGTGGCATCAATCTAGGATACCCGCAAAGGTAGTGCCAATCGTCTGCCAATAGAGGAAAATGAAAATGGTACCGATCCAAATAGATGAAGCCATTTCAAAGGCAAGCATGGCAACATGATCAAATCGATACAAGCTAATCTTTTTGTCTAAGTGTCTCAAGAAAAACTACTTTTGAGGGAAAAACTAGTAGAAGAGGTGATACTTGACAATCTCAATGGACTTGTGAATAAGGAAGAAGGAAAGTGACTTGGACTAAATCCTTAGAGAAGTCTCATTTAATACTTTGACATTGTACATTGAAGCACCTTGAAAAAACCAACTTCTAGGTCAAATCCTTTGTATTGAATGATTGTCCAAGGGATTATTCAATGGTGTTTGATATGGATGAAGATGTAGTCTTTAAGAGGGATGTGTGTCTCTCCTCATCTATGTTGATGTGCAGACCAATCAACTCACTCTAATACCAATGTTGCTTGTATTCTCTATAAAACATAATATAATTGAGAATAAAATAGAGATTCAATAAATAGCATAAGAGAAGAAAACACTATGAGCTTACATTAACACTATATTCGGGAGTTTTGGAATTTATATTATGGTCAATATTTGGTCACATGGTTAAATTGTTATTCCCTTCCTTAAAGGTGAAACTTTTTCTAGATACTATACAGATAGATAGTACCAAGTTCCATCTTCAAAAAAGGAATAAAAATTGAGCCATATGGTCTGAGAGTGGAACTTGGGAGATTCCTAAATTCTCTAATATAGTGTTCATGATACAAGAATGGATATAATTTCTCCCATGCATGGATGAGCATCTCCCTCACACATGTATTTATAATATTATAAATTTTTTTTGTATAAAAAATAATACATTGAAAGTATCCTTTTTGTATTCTTTGCTTTTTCTCACTTTGCACAGCTTGCTTTTGGTGTAAATAAATCAAAACATACTCTATTCCCTAAAAAATTTACAAAAATAATATTTTGCCTTCTCTAATAAGTACTTTGTGCATTCAAAGCATATTTATGAATACTCTTATTTGTGATTTTTTCTTAAATAAAGCACAACACTGTTAGAGGGGTTTTAGTCGAAAGTTCCTATCCACCGGGGATCAAAGAGAGAAGGAAGTAGAGATTAGGAGATAGAAGAGAAGAAAAAGAATAGACAAGAGATACACAAGATAACAACAAAGTTCAATGAATCAAAGCACTATGTATTAATAGAACCTGAGAAGATAAACAAATCCCTTGTCTGGGACTACTCAAAAGCAATCTCCAAACATGCACCAAACGTTAGATTCTTCTTTGATGCTGCTCAGACCGCAAATTTGATGGCTCCATTGGCTTTAAAAGGGGGTAAAACTCCAAAACACCTGGTCAAAATTATTCCAAATCACTCCTTCTTCCAATTCGAAGTGTTGTTTGCTGCCTGTAAACTGCGATCACACATCGCCGCTCAATTTCGCAAGCCCTTCTTTTTGCATGAAATCTCTAAAATTGGTTGAAAAAGCAATTTTATTTTTGTATGTCACTCTATTCTAGAAGTTTCCTACAACTTTTTAGGATATTTACAAGAAATAATATAAAAAATATGCTAAACTTGTCCAAAAATCTAGTATTTCTGAACCATCCATACTATGAACACTAACATTAATGACTAATATGGCATTGCCTCTCTAAATCAATAAGAAAGCCAGATGACGATGAGAGTTTTTCACAGTGTGTCTGCATAGTGGCACGACAATGCTTTTTTATTCAATCTGTAAATAACCCCTTTATATGACACCCTTCTGTATATGTAAAATGTATAAAAATAGTATTTTAAAATTTTGTTATTTTGAACTCATGTGATACATACTTATATTCATGAGTGACCTCCTCGAGAATAAGTATACTAAAAATAAATCTATTGTGCATTTGTATGTGTAAAGTCCTTACGCCAATTATATATACAAAATATAATACATTTGGTAATATTTTTCACGTTGAAGAGCATATAAGTTTTATGCAAAAAATATTTATTTTAAAAATAATAATTTCACTCAAAGACATCTCAATGGGAGAGAAGAACCTATAGTGGTGTACTCATCATTGATAGAAGGGAAACAATATTACCAAACCCCCCCCCCCCCCCCCCCCCCCCCCTCCCCCCCCCCTCCCTAAAGAGAGGGTTGATATAAGCTTAAGCATATCCTCAAGCTCTATCTCAGAAAGACCTAAGAGTCTCATAAAAATGGCGAGGATCTATATAGGCTTGAACACATACTAAAACCCTATCCCATTAATGCTCTTGTCAAGTTGCTCTTCTCTCTGTCTCAAAGATGTATCAAAATCACATCACATGCTCAATCTCTCTCTCAACTACATCTAAAAGAGAAAGGAGAAACTAGGAACCTATCTTGTGAAGCTCCTCCCCTAGAAAGGAAGGGTTGCTCAAGAATGAGCACGTGCTTGAGCTTTATCTCAAAGATATATAAAAAATTTATATAAAAATGATACTACTATTACTAGATTGAGTACATGCTTAAGCTATCTCTCATAGACATCTTTGCGCTCCACATAGACAGAGAAAAAACAATATTGCCAAGATCCTCCCCCATAAAGAGAGGTTTGATACAAGCTTGATCACGTGCTCAAGCTCCATACCAAAATGAGATGTACCCAGCCCATATTTCCTTATCATCCCACGGGGATTGGCTTGCAAGGTAATTAAAGACATAGTTATGGTCTCTAATAGCAATATAACATCGAGCTTAAAAGGAATACATTTTGCGAATTTTCCAATATTGAGGTAGGTGATGACTATACTTGGTTCAATGAGAGTGAGAAAAGAGGGGGACTTGATTGTCAACCCCTATGCCCATAAGGTATAGTCTTATACTGGCCCCTTGAAATGATGCTTAACCGGTAATACAAACTCAGAGAAAGATTACACTTGTCAATGTTTACTTTAAACTTGAAAAATGCCATCCAACTAATCGAGTTTACTCCACCATAAGACAATTTTGTTAGAAAATTATCCACTCGCTTTCCATGATGTCGAGGTGTATTTTAGTGTTTCAAATAGGTATGCTAACCTAAGTAGTGGTCGGCCACATTAGGTAGTGTATAAATACTCTGAGTGAAGAGTAACTGAGGTGACCCTAAAGATGGCATTGCACCTCATTCTTGTTTGGTTGTGTTGAAGTGATGTGCATGATCAATATACCTCTTTTCATCATTTAAAGTAACCACACTCACTTTCTAATTTTTCTACCAATCAACCCTTTCAAAAAAAAAAAGTAAATCAAAGTCAATGAATAGAAATTTTGCATATGATTTCTCAATTAAATGAAGTTCATCTTCATATATTTGCATGTATTTCATGTTATGTACATGTGAATGTAGCTATTTTCTATCTTTCTATTCATGAAAGTAAACCAAGTATTTTAATGTGTGTAAACAAATTGACCATTTACTCTAATCTTTAACAAGCAACTAAATAATAATTTTAAAACCTAACTTTATCTACAAAAATACACTTTTTACAGAGCTTCACTTTTAATTATTGAGAAGAAATGAAAATTATGTCCTACTGTATTGATAAATTAAATATCTTGGATATTGAATTTTCTATGAATTTACATCAATTCTAAGTGCTAAGAAGAATTTTTAACTACTTTCTAAATTGAAATTTTTTTATAACTACTATTCTTAGCTATAATTAATTAATTTTACTTTTTAATCTAGTTTACTTTATTTATTTTTAGCTTTATCATATCTTAAATTTTTTTTGTATTATTTAAACTATATTTTTATTTTAAAATACATAGATATTTAAAAAATAAGATAATGATTATTTTATTATTTTAAAAGATATTTCTTTCATTGAAAGTAATAATAAATTATTTTTAAATAAAAATAAGAATAATAAAAACTTAATATAGTTTTTTAATATTTCATTATTAACTTAATTTTATTTAACTTAGAAAAAAAATACTATACCTTGGCTATATTAACGATTGGATTTCAAGTATCATGGCTTCTCGATTATTCTGCTACAATGAAATACTTATCAGGGACTATGGTGGATAAATCAAAATTTAAGATATATTCTCGATTATTTTGAGGAGAATATACATGTGTATTTCCACTCTCGAGTCCCTCTTACAAAAAGGCAATACACTACAAGGGAATGAGGCGATAGCGACAGCGATTTGCGATGTGAAATAGCAGCCTTGCTATATGCATTGCTATTACCATTGCAAATTGAAATTTGCGACGCATATAGCAATGCTTATAGTGACGCTTATCAACACTAATAGCGGCGCTAAGCAACGTTTTCGTGCCACTATGCGAACACATTATGAAAAACTCTAGAGTGCATCATCATTCGACTTTCTTATTGATCTAGAGAGTCAATGTCATCTTAATCATTAGTGCTAGTGTCCGTGGTATGGATGGTTAAAAAATACTAGATTTTTTAACAAGCTTAGCCTATTTGTAATATTTTTTATATCATTTCTTGTAAATATTCTAAAAGCCATAGAAAATTTTTAGAATATGGTGACATGCAAAAAGCAAGTTGCTTTTTCAACCAGTTTTGGAGATCTCATGAAAAAAAGAAAGGACTAGCAAAATCACACGCATCATGATCGTAGTTTAGAAGCTGTAAACAGTACTCTAAACTGAAAGAAAAAATATGGGAGATTTCAGACCAAGTGTCTTAGTGTTTTACCCCCTTTTCGAAGCAAACGGAACCATGAGATTTGTGGTCTGAGTAGCAGAGAAGAAGCTACTGTTTTGATGCACATCTTTGGTCTACAAGGGAGCTCCATGAGATCTAATGCTTGGAGATTACTTCTGAGTATCTTCACCCCCTCTAAACTCATAATCTATACTAAAATCTAGAATATCTTCTTTGCACTTCTCTTTGTCTTTTGCATCTTGCATATAGTCATATTCAATCAAAGCATTTATTACTTTCATGGTATCTACATCTTTAAATCTAACATGTATGTCATGTACTCCAACTGCTGATGCTGTATTTGCAACTACCATTAATGCATCTCTTTTATCAAATAACTCATAACTCCTATGAGAGTGGATTTTAAAGTTAAAATTCAAGTGCAAAAAGACCTTGAGACCCGTAAAAGAGGTATTTTTGGCACAAAATAAAACGAGTCCATTTGACCCCCCATTTAATGACCACAAGGTTTGGTGTTATGAAGTAGCTACTAGATCCTGAAGCTGGAAAGCATGTGACAAAGGCCAAGGTAATAGACTTTGAAACTAGAAAGCCACCCATCTAGTCAAATTAGTTCTAAGGCCATTTGTCCCTCCAAGCAGGTCAAAACCACTTCAAACAAGGGTGAAAATGCCAAAATGAAAGAAGTTATTTGGTAGGTTAGTCTTAAGCTTGATTAAGGAGAGAAATAAAACTCAAAATTCACATGACATCGAGGGGCACATTTTTTTTGTGCCCCTTTTTTTTTCCAAAAGTTTGATTTTTGATTGCTACAACCATCTCCCACACCCTCTTAGGCCCGAGTAGCATCAATTATTTGCCATCAATCACTTTAGAGATCACACAAAATGGTGTAGTAATCAACAATATAAAAAATCAATATTTCTCTCTCATGTCTCTCTCTTCTCCTTGTTTCTTCTTCATATGGTTGTTTATAAGAGAGGGAGGGAGGGAGGCTGATTTGATGAATTATTGATACATGATGGTTTGGAAGCATAATGGCAAGTAGATCGGGTAATTTGGATGCGTCAGCAACAACTAGAAAATTTGTAAAACCGCTAGCAAAATCTCTAACAGAGTATCTTCACCCCCTCTAAACTCACAATCTATACTGAGATCTAGAATATCTTCTTTGCACTCCTCTTTGTCTTTTTCATCTTGCATATAGTCATCTTCAATCAAAGCATTTATTACTTTCATGGTATCTACATCTTTAAATCTAACATGTATATCATGTACTCCAATTGCTAATACTGCATTTGCAACTACCATTAATGCATCTCTTTTATCAAAGAACTCATAATTCCTATAAGAGTGAATTTTAAAATCAAAATTCAAGTGCAAAATGACCTTGAGACTTGTAAAAGATGCATTTTTGGCACAAAATTAAATGATTATGGATCAAGGAGTTGGAGTTTTCTTAAATGCATTTTGATGCCAAGAATCCAACGCATGTATCAGTTTGTCAATCAAAGTCTATTTGACTCTCCATTTAATGACCACAAGATTTGGTGTTATGAAGTAGCTACTAGATCTAGAAGCCAAAAAGTATGTGTTAGAGGCAAGGGTGATAGACTTTGACACCAAAATACCACCCATCCAGTCAAATAGAGGTTCTGATGCCATTTGTCCCTCCAATTGGGTCATCATAACTACTTCAATTCTTTGATACCAATCACTTCAGAGATCACACAAAATGGTGTAGTAATCAACAATATAAAAAATCAATATTTCTCTCTCATGTTTCTCTCTTCTCATTGTTCCTTCTTCATATGGATGTTTATAAGAGAGAGAGGGGGGGAGGCTGATTTGATGAATTATTGATACACTATGGTTTGGAAGCACAATGGCAACTAGATCCAGTGATTAGGATGTGTCAGCACTAGAAAATTGCATCAGTGGCTCCATTTCCTTGAAATACGAGATGTACATATATGAATTTTCAGAAAGCAATCTTTATTTAATTTTTAAAATGAATCATTGGTGTATACGATGGAAAAATGATTATGAATGATTCAAACATATTTAAGTATGTTTGTAATTCTAGAAATTCATTATTTTGTATCTGCATATTAAAAACAATAAAATCACAAAACTTGAAACACAGGATTTAATGAAAAAATGGGGTTGTTCATGGGTTTTGGGGTCTAAATGATGTTCATATGGCATGAAAATGAGTATGGTAATGGATGGTTCTAAAAATTAAAAACCTCAAAAAATCAATAATTTATGTTAAAATAACTGAATTTTTTTTGAAAAATAGTCAAATAAAGTTAAAAATTCAAGGAAAAATAGTTTTTATATCTTCAAATTTGCAAAAAAAAAGAGTATATGAGTATTTGTGAATGTGTAATGAAGGTGAAGCATGAGGA
Organism: Lygodium microphyllum; assembly: GCF_053477565.2. Lineage (NCBI taxonomy): Eukaryota > Viridiplantae > Streptophyta > Polypodiopsida > Schizaeales > Lygodiaceae > Lygodium > Lygodium microphyllum. The sequence goes on along the minus strand of NC_141153.1, from coordinate 39,225,530 downwards.
TTTCTCTTAGTTTTCCTTTATTTATTTGTTAAAGTGAGTGTTTTAAGGCTAGTTTCTATGAAAAATATCACGAAATCGCCCAATCTTTATGCAAGCAATCTAAATATAAATCGCAGGGGATGTGGGGCTTTAATGAAAAGATATCTGATTAGGTTGCCAATTTCTTTGCATATCTTAGCATATAAGCTATGATTTGTATAAGTTTTAACAGGTTAGCCCAGTGTTCTTCCTTGGCAATGTCGCACAACGTGATTAGAAAGAAATCATGCGAAGATTGTTCATGCACTTTATGTTGGATGGTTTTTAGTTAAGTTGTTTGAGCATAGAGTACCATACACTTTGCACATGCTGTCTAAATATAGTATCAGAAGATAAATTCCTAGATGCATAGCAATTATATATTTAGGTGATGACCAACATTAAGAGTATAATATTTTTATTTGTTGTAGGGTAGTTCAATATCTTGGGAATTTTGATTAAGTGAGGAATATATAGAGTCTCTTGGATTGTTATACTTATATTATGAGAGGATTCTATTATGTACATGTTCTATGTGTAAGAGGGCACATCATGGGGCTAATCCTCAAGATATAGGAGATGTTGAGATATCGAGCTCCACTCGTGATATGACAGGGTGACCATTGTGCATTTACGTCACCGACTTGTCAATTGCAGATGCGGTTGGTACACCGCCCATGAATAATAGCTACATGACAGCTATCCTTATCTACTCTAGTTCGTGGCTCAGTTAGTATGCCACCTTAGTTAGTTGAGTTTGGTTTAAGACCCATATATAGGGTTCTTCTATTTCTTTGTATGTGAGTTCTTTTGGCTTACACAACTAAGAAGAGAAAAACTGTTTTCAGCCTCCACCTCTGCGTGTATTCCCCCATTGTGCAAGCAAGAAAGCTACAAGTGAGACTCCTTCCTTCTCTCCCACAATCTTGACAGGAGCGCCATAGGAGCCACAACATTCTATTAGGGGAAGCTATTTATATATGTGAATCGAGGTGTTGATCACCTGTATGTTTAGATACTCCCTTTGTTGGAACATAATGCAGAATGTGCCCATATTGCCAGCTCCTCCTAATGTTGCTATGCCAATGGCTAGTCAAACGGTTTCACTAAATAGTGGAAGCCAAATGATGAACCCTAATATTTTGCCAATTAATCAACATTTGATCTCTAATTAGGTAGTTATACCAATTAATCAATGGTTGGCTCTTCAAAAATCAAGGATATTGGATTAAAGGCTTCTAGAAGGCCAAAACAGTATTTAGATACTCCCATATGAGGGCTTCATGACTCATGTAGGAGGATGGAGCTTGAATATATAAATATAAAATAATGCCAAATATATATAAGTTCAATGAGTTGAATATAATAATAATAGTCAAGTTGGCCGGTAGAAAATGACCAAAACCTCATAAATGAGGCACCATCTCCCTCTCCCCCTCTCTATCTCATTTTCCTCTCTCTCTCTCTCTCCCTCTATTTGTTACACCCTCTCTCTCTCTCTCTCTCCCCTTGGATCTCTCTCTCTCTCTCTCTCTCTCTCTCTCTCTCTCTCTCTCTCTCTCCCCCCCCCCACATAAACAACATTCTAGAAGGAAAGAGGGAGGGAAGGAGGAAATGGCTTACTGCAAGGCTCAAAGATGCAACCCAGTACCTTCAAGCTTTTTGCTAGGGACTTCTCCTTATCATTCTTATTTGTGAGTTACTTGGCATTCCCCTTGGCCTTCTCTCTCTCTCTCTCTCTCTCTCTCTCTCTCTCTCTCTCTCTCTCTCTCTCTCTCTCTCTCTCTCTCTCTCTCTCTCTCTCTCTCTCTCTCTCTCTCTGTCATGAGAAGTTTGGTATGAGCTTTGAAACTAGATGACTATCTATACATTGGTAGTTTTAACCTCTATCTAGGCAACATGAGGAGACAATTGTATGGAAAATTTTATTCGATACTCTAATTTAGCTTATATGAATTCTTAAATATTGGGAAGTCATCTTTGTCATTAAGTCAAGAGGAAGACTTGGTAAGTCAAGATTGCATGAGATATAATGTATGGCGTATGTGAGGGAAGGGGGGACTTAGGGAGCTAAGTGCGAGAGCATGAAAAATAGATCAGGAATGAGCAATAAAGGGGGGAAATCAATGCATTTGTAGGTGCCATGGAGTTTGGTTTGGATTACAATAAACATGGATTGCAAAGAGATAGATGGGACATGCAAACTAAAGTGGATGCAAAGAGGAAAGAAGTCTCAAGCACAAGGAGAGGTAATTCTTATGTCTTGAAAAGAGAAAAGAGAGTTGTTTGTCTTCATATTGATGTTTACTAGAATAGGGAAATACAGGGTATACAATAGGGTAGCTTGTTATTTGTAGATATTTAGACTCCTTCTATTGATTACAAGACCATTCTACTCAAAGGATGCCACTCTCTACTATCAATAAATTATTTGTACTTATGAGAGGGTTAGTCTCTAGAATTTTTGGAGTAGCATATAGGCGTTTTATTTCTTTTGTAATACACAAGGAAAAAATGGCTAAAGTAAAAGTATTAGGCCCATACACGGTTTTCTCCATCTTCAATTGTTCTATTAATTGGTATTGCTTCCAAGTGGTTAAGGGCACACTTTGTACTTGTGAAGAACATACTTTGGAGAGATTTTGGATTGGCTTAAGAGTAATTTATTACTTCTCTAATACATAGTAAAGAAATGGCTAAAGTATAAGAATAAGGTCCATACATGGTTTAATGCATCCTTATCCATGTCTATGATCAAGTGATATTGCTTATAATTGATAGGATTGACCTTTTGCCATCAAAATTCATGCACTTATATTGAGGTTTGATGCTTTTGACTATCACATATCCATATGTACAATAGGATTCTAATATTTTCTTATTCAAGGTTACGTCATATGTTAGGTAATTGATTTTAAGTTGATTAGTTGTCTCAATAATGGTTGGATTGATCGAGCACTATTGTACTTGACAGTAATACACAAGCTTGGCCTCAAACTCGCTTGGTGTGTGACTTGTTTTGCCTTTTTCACTTCTTCTTCTATTCAATCATTACTCTCTATAGCCTTATTTTTGAAACCCTAGTGGTTCTTGCTTTCATCCCTTTGTACCTCGAGTGGACCCGATGTGAAAAGGCATTCACAATGTTTGACATGGGAGATCCATCATGATTGGATTCAAGTGATGTTATTCAAGAGTTGATGTAGCATATGAAAATAATTTTGCAGGCACAACAATATTAATAAAGGATGCATGCTTCTACAAAATTAAAGTCAATCATGGTAAAGGTTTTGCACGCTGTAGAGCATGAGATATGTTGGGAGTAAGGCGCCCCCGCCTAGCCGCCCATGTATCGCGCGCGCGCGCGCGCGCGCGCGCGCGCGCGCGCGCGCGCGCGCGCGCGCGCGCGCGCGTGGTGGAGGAAGGACATCGCACTTTTGAGTCTCACTTTCTTGCTCTTGCTTTTGCTCTTGCAAGGAGAGGTAGTTCTTATGTCTTGAAAGAATAGTTTTGTCCACCTTGTTTTACACGTCACCCACCTACGTCACCCACCACCACCACCACCACCAACACACACCAACCACCACCACAGATAGATGCCAAGATGCATGCACACACACACACAACAATACAGCTTGTTTTCTGTAGAGATTTAGCCTCCTTCTATTGATTATAAGACCATTCTATTCAAAGGATGCCACTCTCTACTATCAATAAATGATTTGTACTTATGAGAGGGATAGTCTCTAGAAGTTTTGGAGTAGCATATAGGTGTTTTATTACTTCTGTAATACACAAGGAAAGCATGGATGAAGTAAAAATACTAACATAATATTAGTGAGTTTGGGAATCTCCCAATTCCCATTTTTTGAATACTAAAAAGGTGGCACCCGGATAACATGCCCATAAGTTTCTCAAAACCATATGATATGACCTATCATTGGAAAGTGCTTGAAAAATGGAATCAATTGAGCTATAGAGCGCTCAATTTGGAGTTATAGTGTTCAAGTTATGACAAATCCAAAGATTTGACCACGTGTCCCAAACTTATGGAAAATTCCCATATTTTCCAATATGGTCTTCGAGGCCCATATAAGGTTTTCTCCATTTTCAATTGTTCTATTAATTGGTATTGCTTCCAAATGGTTAAGGGCACACTTTGTACTTGTGAATAACATACTTTGGAGAGATGTTGGATTGGCTTAAGAGTAATTTATTACTACTCTAATACACAGTAAAGACAAGACTAAAGTATAAGAATAAGGTCCATATATGGTTTGTTGCATCCTTCTCCATGTCTATGATCAAGTGATATTGCTTCTAATTGATAGGATTGGCCTTTCGCCATCCAAATTCATGCAGTTATATTGAGGTTTGATTCTTTTGACTATCACATATCCATATGTACAATAGGATTCTAATACTTTCTAATTCAAGGTTACGTCATATGTTAGATAATTGATTTTAAGTTGATTAGTTGTCTCAATAAGGGTTGGATTGATCAAGCACTATTGTACTTGACACTAATACACAAGCTTGGCCTCAAACTCACTTGGTGTGTGACTTGTTTTGCCTTTTTCACTTCTTCTTCTATTCAACCACTGCTCTCCATAGAGTTATTTTTGAAACCCTTGTGGTTCTTGCTTTCATCCCTTTGTACCCCGAGTGAACCCAATGTGAAAAGGCATTCATAGAGTTTGACATGGGAGATCCATCATGATTGGATTCAAGTGATGTTATTTAGGAGTTGATGTAGCATATAAAAATGATTTTGCAGGCACAACAATATTAATAAAGGATGCATGCTTCTACAAAATTAAAGTCAATCATGGTAAAGGTTTTGCAAGCTGTAGAGCAAAAGATAAAATTGTTTAATGGCCCAGATGTATTAGCATATTTGCTCTTTATGCAGTGAAGATGTAATTCTATGTGGTGGCTCAAATTGTATGGAGATCATATTGTGTACAAATCACTGTGTAGAAAAGAAAGGCATAGCCTATGGATTACAAAATTATATTTGCAAGATGTTGATTGGCTTGTGTTCAAGAAGGCATTAAGAGAAGAGCTTTACACAAAAGATGCCAATTTTCTTACTTGTAAAACATTTAAAAGTGGTCTATGAATCCAAATAAAGGACTTGTAGCTATTGAATTGGTAGGAGATTTTGAAAGAGATTTGAGTAGCTGCATATTGTACAATTGCAAGCTCTTGAGTCCTTGAAAATTGAGATATTTTTATAGGTTGCACGTCTTGCTTTGCAAGAGAAGCTAGATGATCTTTTGAAAGATCAATATACTAAAACAAGGCTTAAAAAGAATGATGGCATGTCAAAGATGTTGTAAATTCACTTGTTAAAAAGTATAGGAGAAGGAAGAGATTATGTGTTGGGGCCCTACCTATTGGTTCTAGCAATACTATTGAAACTACAGCTAAGCAATATGTATTTGTGCCTATTTCCTAAGGCTCAATCTATTGTTCCAGTAGTAAAAGAGGATGTTATGAATGAGTTGGTGAAGGCAATGCATGACCTACAGTTGAAGGTTACACATTTGGATAAGAAAGGGTGGGTAGCACCCCTAAGCCTCCGTGTGAGAGCTTTGTGCATATATGCTTTTGCTGTGATAGCCCTCATTATGAGAGACATTGATGTGTGAAAATACTTAAGTATAGATATATCATTGCATGCAAAAAAACTAGACAAATAATGTAAACGTCATTCATTTGACTTTTCAATGCTCACCCATAGTAGCAAGAGTCATGTTTATAATGGATGCGAATCTTAAGTGGTAACTCGCATGTTTCCTACGTGTTTTTTCCACTTAGGTTTTTAAGTGCTTTCTTGTTGTAAAAAGTGTGATCCTTCTACAACATTTACATTCGTGCAACTATATTTGCAATACCATGTGGAAATATTAAGTGTTTAGAGGCATTTTTCCCACTTGGCAAGGGAGAGGGACCTTATTAATAAGGAAAAACATAGGAGATGTTTTTTCGAGTGTAAAAGTACAACATGAAACAAAAAGGCCTACATGCAATAGAGGCTTTGGATTGATTTAGAGCTTGATGGCGATGTGCTAAAGATGGAGTCATGGAATTAAATTTACTGCTACAAATTCTTTATTTTGTGACTATGATAGTAAGGGTTTGCCATCAGCTTCTCTTTTCTTTCTTCTCCTACAGGAAACATGATGAGTGCAAACTTTTATTTGAGATACTATTAACAAGAGAGACAATACAAGAAGGCTATTTTGCTTCATGTTGATGGTGCATATCACATCTTAGAGATTTCTCATTAGTGAGAAAAAGAAAATAAAAGTTTTGCTGATTGAGGGATTAGTCTGTTACAAAGGCTATGTGTTGTTATCGAAGATTGAATATGCTACTCAAGAGTTAGTGGAGAATTTGAAGAATTTATAATACTTGAAGCAATAAAATTTCTGGTTTATTTGGCAATGGAAGGAGTTTTTCACATGGCCATGTTTAATCCTCACATAATTTAAATTTTGTAGCTCTTAAAGTGTTGCATATATTTAAAGCTTTGTAGTATTCTATTAGGGAAGAGTATGCTGAAATACATGCTTTTTCTTTTCAAAATATAGATTCAAAATTAAAAGAGGTAAGTCTATACAAAATTCATGCAATTTCCACAATAGTAGTTTCCATAGTGGATCCCAAAGCTTTCTAGTGTTTTATCAAGGAAGAATACATTGGTAAAATATATGACTTTTTTCACTGGAACATAAGTCTAGAAGCAAAAGAGGTAGTTTTCTAATTGCAACTTCACGATCTTGGTAGTAGTACTCACAACTCTGTAGTAGCGGCAATCCCTGCAACGAGTTTACAGTTCCTAAATATAAGCAAAATCTGTGGATACGAAAATTTGAATTAGAAAAAGGTTAGATTAGGCTCTCAATGGAAATAACGTGATATAGGGGACCTTCTTCTATTTTTTGTGATTTTGATACAAATACTTTTGTTAAGAGAGATTCTTGGCTTTTATCATGTGATGTTATCTTAAGAGTCAATAGAGGCCAACTACCCAATTCACCTATGATAGATTGGTATTATATCAGAAGTCCATAGAGGCTCACTACTCAATTCACATGCAATATATTGGTGCCCCTATTGAGGATCTCTTGCTAATCATGTTAGTTGGGAAGTGTAAGGTTTAGAAACCAATGGATAGAGATTACATAGGGTATAGAACAAATTTGTGTCATGTTCTTGAAAAATAATTAAATTTTTTTTTACGTAGACTTGAAATCGAAGAAAATATCTTAATAAAAGATCCTAATTCATTTGAGGACATAGTTAAAATAGCTAAGAAAAAGCAAAGTAACTTGCAAATAAGGTTGGGTCTATCAAGAAGTATTCCTCCACCTACATTTTAGATGCCCACCAACATGGTTGATACTATTATATGAATTGTGGGGCATCAAGTTGTAAATCTTCCCAAGATATTTAAAAGATCTAAAAATGATATACAACAAGGTTATGTGAAACTCGATGATGATGTAATTTAGAAATTAGATGAATAATTGGAAAATATAAATTTACTAATTAGGAGAAATATGGACTCTCTTTTTTGTCCCTTAAGGGGTTTCTCTCACCTCTCTCTCTTTCTAAAAAGAGATTCCAAGATAATGTTATAATAAGAGATCTTCTACAATCAAGAAAATCTCGCATTTATATTTTTAATAGAATTCACCTATTATTTTATCCCCAAACTATAGAATAAGGTCACTTTTTCTCAAAGTCCTCACAGCTAAAAAAATACAACTCCATTTTCTCCAAAAATGGAGACAATCATTGACATATGACTCTTTAATACCCTCATGACTTTTCAACATTAAAATATATTAGAATCATTCTCATTCCCGCTTCTTAAAAGAACGAAAGTTAAAAAACGGTAAAAGTTGACATACACATCATATTTTAAGATTATTTTTAACCCAAAATTACATTTTTGACTCGAGAGTTTCCTTGTAAATTTTTATCTCTTTCGGACAAGTATATGCCCATTTCTGGGCATTTTTTCATTCCCTCTAAAACCTTTAGTTTTATCCCAAATTTTGTATACTCTTCTCTTTTCCTCCAGAATATGGTTTCTTGAATATGAAATCTTCTAAAGAAGCATTGAGGAGTAGTTTTGATACCATTTTCTAAAATCAAATAATCTCCATCTATAGCACTCTGTACACTACTACAAGCAATCTTCCTCTTCAACACTATACTATAAGCAATCACCCTCTTCAACAGTCTATACTACAAGCAATCGAGTGATAATGGAGGTATCTTTAATTTTTAATCTTTGTGATGTTATTATTCTTCACAATTATTGTTTAATCTTTAAGCAACAATTCACGGAGAGAGCGAGAGAGAGAGAGAGAATCTGACTGTGTGAGATGAACTAAAAAATTTAGTGATAGAGAGTACATTTGGGTAGAAGATAAGATGATGTTATTATTCTTCACTTCCAAGATTTTGTATAAATGTGTTTAATAATCTTTGACCAATTCTTGTTGAGAGAGAGAGAAAGAGAGAGAGTATATTTGAGATAGAATAGAAGATAACATTAGAGCCTAAAAGAAGTTGATTCCAAGATAAGGCTAGAGGCTAACTAGGGGTTGAATAGGGTCTATCATGATTGAAATCAAGTGAAAAAGTCAAGATCCAATTGGGTAAAAAAGAATACAAATATAGTGAATCAAAGAGGTATAATTATGTGATTTGAATGCTAATCCAAGTTGTCATACATTTTTCTTTGTAGAATGGAGGTGCAGGATGTACTAAGAGAAAGAGAGATATTCACTTCCAATTGAAGGATGAATATGCACCATTGTTCAAAAGAACTGTGAAAAGGGATGATGCAATAAGATATAGGATGCAACAGTAAAGAAATACATAGAAAAAAATGTGGATCTTTGGGTTGATGGGTGCATTTATCCACCTTATTTGCTAACTCAAAGGCCACCACAATTTAATGGGCTTACATAATTTGTAAAGTTTTTTTATGAAGTCAATGAAGGATTGTATGGATACATATATAGACTTGTGACACAAGGATCGACAGGGGTTCATCAAGCCTTAACAAATATGCAAACAAGATAACAAGGATGTGTGCAGTCTTTGAAGGAAAAAGATAGATTGCTAGCTAAAAAGGATAGGGAGAATCAAAGCCTACAACAAGCAATATTTGCCATTGAAGATGCTATGTATGCAATATTGAGTTACATTCTAAAATTATGGAGTTGGAGAAGGAGAATAGAAACTTAAAGAGGAAGCTCATAAAAACTTTGGAGATTGGGTCCACTTTAAAAACCAAAGAAGCACGTCAGTGCATCCGATTAGTTAAACCCATTCACCAATTAACCAAAGGAAGTGGATAATATCATAGACGGTGGATATATGCTCAATTAGCTAAATGAGAAATATGCTTCCTCATGCAAAGAATGATACTATTGCTAAAGTCCTTAGTAAGGATATGGTAAAAAATGCATTGGAAAAGTATAAATTTAGGGATATTGTGGATGGTGTTGCAATAAGTGAATGTCTTAGGGATATAAGCAACTTCTTTACTGCTACAGATGCTCAGGGATTATGTGACAAGGTAGGGCTGCGTTCTGAGTCATACAATATGCTCTATCAACAATTGGATACAGGTTTTAAGCAGGTCTTTAAAATTAAGTGAGTAGTGCCTTTGCCAAAACCATTTCACGTGAAGAAGTCTTGAAAATAACTAAATGAGAAAGTTTTAGAACAGATTGGTGAGCCTACACACACATATTAAAGTATGGTTTCAAAGAAGTTACCTTTGTATTGAATGCATCCAACAACTTTGTATTGGATATATGTAGGGTACAAGTGGCTATGGTCAAGTTCTACAATATATCTTTGGAAGAATGTAGAGGCAAGCTTAAGTTTGTTCTCAAACTTGACGAGTACAGTGAGATTATCAAGGGGCAAAAACTTGAACATGTGAGTATAATACCTATGAATCAAGCATTGGATCTCGACATCAATAAAAACCACCCTTTATACTTCAGTGTGCAATCAGAGAATGAAATATGATGGCTTGCAGCATTTGAAGTACCAAAGGAGGATCATGAAGTACTCAAAGTTTTTTTAAAACCTCACTAATATACCTAGTGTTATTCAACAACAAAATAATACCCATGCTTTGGCGGACCCAAAGGCTAGGAAGTTTGTATCTCCACCTCGAGATGAGGAAGGCAGTATACTTGTGAAACAACCAAAGAAGTATGAAGCATAGAAAAAGTTGCACCTTGTTGTTCCAAATTGGAGCAATGGGGGAAGAAAAAGTATTCCAAAGGCAAAAGTGTGGATAGATCTAGATAGATTAGCAGCTCTCTTACAAAAGTTGAGGTTTATGGATGGTGATGCCAATACATCTAAAGAGATAGTTGCTAAATTTAACAACTCTATGGTGGAGGCATGGACTTCAAACAACATAACACACTACATGGTTAGTATTGTCACCATTACAAAAATATATTATCATTGCAAATTAGTTTGTATTTCTAATCTCTCTTTCTTATGCAACATATACTTGAGGCACATGGTCTGTACTTTGTAGATTAAGGGAGTTTAGCAATATGGTCAACTCAAGGCATGGAACCATCTCACTAGTAATCTCATTGTACTTTTCAAAAGGCAACTACTCATGGAGGTGGCATCAATGATTCCAATTCTATAAGGCAATTATTATAATGGTGGTATATAAGATTAGAGATACGATACGAGGAAAAAAGAAGAATCCAAAACCTCTCAAGCAGAATCTATAAGTAGGGCAATATATGAAGTGAGGAAAGCAAGATATGAAAACATCACAGTTAGACAACACGATACAGAATGGTTGGCAACCCAAGAGAGAGATGGCAAGACATGGAGACCTAGATAAAAAGTACAATTTTGATACATTTGGAGTCAAAGAGAGAGTACATGTACTAAGGATATGACTCATCAATGCTCCTACCTTAAACATGAGATGTCTTTAACACTCCTACTTAAGCTTTAGATAATTTATCTATTTGAATTTGGAAAAATTTGCATTTTGTAAATTTTTTTAAATTTAAAATTTCAAACTATGTTTTTCAAAGTTTTGATATCGATTGCTCTATCTTTTGGGTCTATTAATCTTAAACCTCACTTTTTGAGAGAAGGAAAAATGTAACAATGCCTATCTTAGAGAGTGAAGTTTGAGGTAACCTCTACTTGAGTCCTTTATTTGACTATATGTACAAGATATTGTTAGAACTTTCAAAAATTAAATTTAAATGATGAAAAGTCAAATTTGAAATCCTAAGACAAAGATTTGAAAATTCCAAACCTTGCAAGATTCACTAGCCTAGAGAGAGAGGGGCATGAGGGGGGGTGGCAGGAGACAGAGAGAGGGAGGGATTGGGTGGAGAGAGAGAGAGAGAGAAGTTCATTTATGCTACAGTAAGTTTGAAAGTTCATTTATACTAAAGTTACTTTAAAGTTCATTTATAGTACAATAAGTTTAAAAGTTTTGTATTTGAGTCAAGTCTCTCCTTTTAAAATTTTCCCATTACTCTTCACTCTACCATCCACTTTTCTATCCTACGCCATCACAACCATGGCACGTTCCAAGCTTCTTATTAAGAAGGCACATGCAAGAGCAAGAGCTCGATACTCTTCTGAATCTAGTGAGCGTACTATGAGTGATAATAGCCCCCTAGTGGTGGACAACCGTGGCCCTACTACAACTTCTAATAAGGGTAGTGCTACTATGACCAACAATGGTGGCCCAAGTGTGGTCAATATTGATGGCACGTCTATTGATAATAATTGTCCACCATTGTCCAAAAATGGTGGTCTGCATGCTCTAGCTCCCACTACTGCTCTATATGCCCTCCAATACATAAGAAGCAAAGATGAAGACCAGGCACAACTGCTCTATGTGAGATAAGGAAATTTCAGAAGACTGCCAACTTAATTATTCCTAAGGAGCATTCTCTAGGTTGGTGTGAAAAATACTACAAGATCTACAGTCAGGGCATCATCACAAGTTCTTTTCAAGGAACCATGCAAGGAATGTGGGGCGATGGTCAAGCCAAGCCTTGCTTGCTCTCCAAGAGGTAGCTAAAAGCTACTTGATTGATCTCATGGTCAACTTGTAGCCATTCATGTCCGACATATCACTATTAAGCTCGTAGATTTGATTCTTGTTCTTGTAGGATTCACAACAATAAGGTTGCATTTAATCTTAATGCCAACAACATGCTTTGAGAAGCTACCTTGTAAATAGATCTATGTTTAGATCAAGTCTAGTTGTAGATTTTTTGGAGCTTAGTTTCTAGTTATTCTTCTAGTAGATCTTCAAATATTTGATTGTAGTGGCCTTCAAAACGAAGCTAAATTTTACCTAGCTCTACTTATACTTGGTGCGATGTAATGTATTTTGTGGTTTCATAATGCTATATCTGATATGTGATATTCTATTTTTCCCATGACTTGCATTATGTGAATTTTAAAGTTTCCAATCTTGCAAGTAGTTTTGTTGAGGATAAATTTTATGTGCAATCATGCACACATTGGTGAGCAGTTGTACTTGGACCGATTCCACTATATCTTTACTGTATTTTATGGTTTGTCAATACTATATCCAATATATGATATTCCATTTTGCCCATGATTTGTATTTTTTGAATTTTCAAGTTTTCAATGTTGCACGTATTTTGGTCGAGAATACATCTAATATGCAAGTACACATAGTAATTTTTTTTTGTTCTTAGTGAAATATAATCAAGTTAATGCATTTAAAAAAAGATTAAATCATCAATTTTATAAATTAAAATTTGGTGAAACTTCACCCATGTTCCAAGCATCATAAGAACTCATGAAAAAATGGCCCCATTAGAAACCTTTGGGACACCAAGCTGCCAGATTCAAGGCCCCACATGCGAGCCTCCGACGAAGTTTCCCAGATGCTTCTGATGGGGACTTTTTTTTGGATGCTGATGTCCTAGAAGAGTCCACATGTAAATTTTCAAGTCAATCTGATCATTGGTCATATTTTTTTTGAAATCTAGATACATTATTTCAAGTTTATGAATTTTTAAAAAGTTTGGCTGTAAGTTGAAAGTTTTATCTCATTTTACCCATTTGAGTTCTGTGTTTCAATTTCTCACTCATGGAAGACATGTCATGCACCAAGCAAGCAGCTCGGAGATTCCCCCTAAGAACTCACACGCAAAGGCAATCTCCCCCTGCTACACCACCACCACCACCACCACCACCACCACCACCACCACCACGCCACCATCAGAAGACCATGCACCTCTTGATACCAAAGGCTACATTCCAAAAGATGGTACAGGAGACAATGCAGAACATTTTGACTAGAAATAGCAAGAGGCACTTCCTCGATAGTTCAAGTATGGATTGACGTGATTGGTGGATTGCATAGGCTCTCCTTGCACTATAGGAAGCTATTGAAGCCTTCCTAATTGACTTGTTTGGAGACTTGGCCTATGGAGCAGTGCATGCAAGGAGGGTCACTGTCACTGGGGCAGAGATCTACAAATAGTGAGATTCTTTTGGCGATAGAGGGACAATCCTGGTGGAGAGCAAAGACAATAGAAGTCTACATCTATGGAAGCTAGCTTCTAAAACAATTTTGTAAAACCTTGCTTATATTGGATCCTCCGTAAATTATTATGAATATGAATACAAATTTTTTGCGCATCTTATTTTTGTTTAGTTACTTGCTATTTGTTTTATTTATTTATTTAAGTTATCATTACATGTCTTTGGATAAATAAAAATTACGCATGAATTCAATAAAGCATTGCGTATTAAATTGAAATGACGAATCATGTTGCGTATAAATTTGATAAATAAGTATTACATTCAAATATAAATAATAATAAATGACACATATCAGAAACTACATTGCATGCAAATCCAACAATATATTTTTATTAATACAAGAGAAGATTACAAATTGCCTTACATTGCAAAAGAAAAATCATTGGGTAATAAGTACATCTAATCTATCCTTGGCTTCTTGGAGCTAGGCTCCCCATGGTCAGAGTTTCTCTTTATCATAGGTAACAATACATTTTGCCCTAGAAGTTCTTGCTTAATGACACTGGGGTCTTCAACTCTAGCAACCATACCACGAGCCACCATGGAGAAAAGTAGGCCAGACCTGTACTTATGAACAAGTACATTATCTTTGAACATTAAAGAAACACCACTTTCTCCAAGTTGGAGTTGGTTGGGATGGTCTTGAAGGAGCCAACCTTCGTTAGTGCCCTCAACTTTAGGAAGTTCTCAGCGAAAATAGGAACATGTCTTATGAAATACTACTATGTCATTAACAAGCTAGCCAATGTACTATTTCAATGCGAAGTCATGTATCCTTGGCCACTAGATCGACCACCTTGCTTGGATGAAAACTCATCTATATAGATAATTTCATGCATCACATAAGTTCAATATCTGACTCACTATTCATGGAGTAATAAAGATATATACTAGAACCTAACGTCACCTCGAGAGAGAAAGCACCAAATTTTTAGCTCCATGATGGAAGCAATTTGAAGATCTGATCACCAAGTCATGGTTGGCTAAACCACCAAGGCCATGATCTAGGTCGGCTTTCAAGATCTTGAGTATCACTAGGAGAAATGAGTACTCAAAGACATCCATCCCAAAAGAGTAAATGGTGGGTAACAAGCTTCGTGATGAGGAGGTGCCCCCTCTAAGTGTGGTGGGGGAGAGACTCCCCCTAAAGCCAAAGAAGAAGTAGGAGCCTTCTCCGAGGGCAAAAAAATTACATCCCTCTCTCTAAATCCCTCTCAGCAAGAGATAGGGAATCTAAAATCTCATGGTTCATGTACTTCAAAGCATTTGATGAAGAAGGAAGTGACATCGATGTTGTGCTCAAGAAGGTATCTAGGCTATCGAAGATATTGAAGAACTCCAAGAGGTGACCTCTTGAACATGAGTAGTTGAGGGTGGGGAAAAGGGAGGCTCAAGTTTGGGCAACATTTCTCATTGTCTCTCGATGGAGCAAACGGTGGAGCCAAAGTAATGGAGGGTTTCAAATAGTCATTGTCTCTTGATTGAAGGATTAGTCGATTGAGGGGATGATATCCAACAATCACTATCTCTCACGGGAGCTGACTATAAAATTGTAGGTTTTCCAAGTGGCATTTGTGAAACCCTAGAAGAAGTAGAAACAACATCTGTAGCACATTCTAGGGGTTGTGACGAGGCTATAGTACCAATTGATCCTCCTATGGCTTGAAAGGACTTAGTGCGCATTGGATGCATCTTATTACCTTGAGCATAAAATCTAAAAGTTGATGCAAAATAAACTCTGTGGCCTAGAAGGGAGAGGTACCACAATGAGTGCTTGGGGGGGTAGACACATATACTCCAATGGGGTAGGGAGTAAAGGCCCATGGTGGCAAGCATCCGTGAGGGTTTGAGTGATGCCAGAAGAGGATCACCTAGTGGTTTGTCCATCTACCTATGGAGAAGTCATAGCATCGAAGTGTGACCTATAAAGGAAAGGGCGAGTGGGAGAATAAGATAAGGATATCTCTATCTCCTAGTGATGTAATGGAAATGAAGGGGAAAATGAGTGGATGATGCTAAACTTGCAATATATCTTTGCCTTCTTTGATGAGTAGGATCTTTAGCTCTCTAAGCTCTTGCACTTTGATACCATGTCAAAAATAAGAAGTATGCTTTGATACCATCAAAATAAGCAACAATGCAGAGAGATAGTAGGGTTCGTGGGGAGTAACACAAAGTGCATATAGAAAACATTGAGAGAGAAGAGAAACTCAAAAACACAAGAAGAACATGGTGATGATGCACCAAATCATGCTATAAGAAGGAAAGGTGATACATCGAAGCCAAATCTTAGAAGTTAATTGGATTATCATATTTGAATCAATGGTAGCACCACCTATGGGAATCTTCACAATGAAGGGAGCAAAACACAGTCCTCTAGGTAGTGGGCTATTGAAGTAATCACTGGAAGGTGAAAGAAAATTGTCAAGGAAGCAGATTATAGACCTTTGATACCATTGAAGCTGTGGAAGATGATCACCAGCTATCAAGGGAGCGAACTACAATCCTGTGATGTCGAGGAGTGATTAGGATAGCAAAACACAAATCTCAAAGTGCCGAAGCTATCACACACAAGGAGAGTAGTCCAAATGCTCATGCTAGGTGGATAATGATGATGCTACATGATGGAGGATGAGTCGATATACAACATGATGGAGGATGAGTCGATATACAAGAATGTAGATCCTAAATGTCTTTGTGACAGATGAGTGACACAAGGTGATGAAGGAGAAGCCAAGCTTAAAAAATAAAGATCCTAGCAACTTTGTGATAGACAAGTGATAAAATCATTAACACAAGGTGATACACTGTCACCAAAGGAGGCTAGGATGTTGACATCAAGCTATAGATGATGATGCTAGGAAACGAGAAGGCCTCAAGACTAAAAAACATAGGTGAAGATGGAGCCTAATGGAAAAGGGTGTTGATGCCAAGTAGATGATGGTGACACTAGGTAGAAGATGCTTTAAATACAAAGGCAAATGGTAGAACAGGGGACCTGAAGTAGAAGAGGAAGGGTGAAGGCAACCATGAGCCACAAATTGTAATGTCCTCTTGAAGGGGTGTGGGGGCAATAGAAACCATGAACTCTTCTTATAGGCTACAATAGGTGTATTCCTTGGGATGGAATGACACCTATCTATAAACATTTCCAAGGAACATCTAATATTATTGTATGTGATATTCAATTGTAGTGTGAATGTAAAGCATGATTTGTACATACTTTTCTTACCATTAGCTCAAAGTGTGAGATTACCAGGCCAATGATCTCAAATTGAAACATGCTAAAGTGTCACACATAGTCTACAGACAAGCAATGCTTTTGTCAAATTGCTAGCTTGTACTACATGTAAGGATATGGGACATGCTGATTGAGATATGCCTCACGATCTTGAATGTTATGACCATCATCATTGTCCATTTCATCTATGCTATGGTAGGTAATATGCTTTTGTTTCCCTTATTATTTCTCTTTTTCCATTTTAGTCTCTAATTTTCTCTCTCTTCCCTTCCTCCATCTCTCTGTTTCTCTCTTCCTCTTTCCCCTCTCTATTTTTATCTCTCCTTCCTCTCTCCTCCCTCCCTCCATCTCTTTATTTCTCTCCCTTCTTTTTCTCTCCCCCTCTATTTTTATCTCTCCTCTCTCTATATTTCTCTCACCACCCCTCTTTCTTTCTCTCTTTCCCTTTCTTTGTTTCCTTTCTTTCATCGCTCTTTGTTTCTCTAAGCTCCTCTCTCTCTCTATCTCTCCCTCTTCCTCTCTCTAATTTTTATAAAGCTTCCTTTCTCTCCCTCTCTTTCTCTCTCCATCTTTCTATTTTTTATGAAGCACCTCTCTCTCCCCTTTTTTATTTCTTTCCTTTTTTTTCTCTTCCTCCCCCTCCCTTCTTGTCCCTATTTTTCTCTTTGTTTCCCTCTCCCCCTCTCATTGAACATACCTCTCTACAAACAAAATTAAAGAGAGAAAATAAGAAACTTAAAAAACAAAGAAATAGAAAGCAATCTCTCCCTCCCTCTCTTTATCTCTCTCTTTCTCCTCTCCCTCTACTTTTCTCTATTCTTATTGTCTTGATATTTCTCTCTTACTCTCTCTCTTTCTCTTTCATTAATTTTAGTTTTTCCTCCATCTCTCTTTTTCTCTCTTTCCATATCTCTATATCTCTCTTTCTCCCTCTCTCTTTTTTTTTCTCTTTTCCTCCATGTCTTTATTTGTCTCTCTCTCTCACTCACCTTTTCACTCTTCTCCCTCTCTTTACCTTGCCCTTATTTTCTACCTCCTCCCTCTCTCTTCCTTCTCTCTCCATCTCTATTTCTCCCTTCCTTTTCTCTCCCCCTTTCTATTTTTATCACTCTATCATCTCTATTTCTCTCCCCATCCCTCTCTCTCTCTCTCTTTCCCTTTCTTTGCTTCCTCTCTCTTTGTTTCTCACTCTACCCCTCTCTCCCTTTCTTTATCTCTCTATTTCTTTCTTCCCCTCCCTCTTTGTTTCCTTTCTCCCCTTTCTTTCCCTCTTTCACTCTTTCTCTCCTTTCCTTCTTCTCCCTACCTTCCTCCCTTCCTCTCTCTTTCCTTCTCTCTCAACAATGCATCTCTCCTTAAACAAAAACAAAGAAAAAAAAACACAAAAACAAAGTAAGAAGAGGCAATCTACCCACCTCAAAGTCTTGAAAATTAAACCCTTTGTATCTCCCTTTCGTGGATTTCCTCCCTTATTCTTTGCACCCTTCTCCTTCTTCTTCACGTTACGACAGTGGTGACAGCAACTACAATGATAAGCTCTGTGTGTGTGTGTGTGTGTGTGTGTGTGTGTGTGTGTGTGTGTGTGTGTGTGTGTGTGTGTGTGTGTGTGTGTGTGTGTGTGTGTGTGTGTGTGTGTGTGTGTGTGTGTGTGTGTGTGTGTGTGTGTGTGTGTGTGTGTGTGTGTGTGTGTGTGTGTGTGTGTGTGTGTGTGTGTGTGTGTGTGTGTGTGTGTCTCTCGTTATCTTTTGCAAATGTTGTCAACAAATGCCACGTTCAAATTTTGGGCACTTTTTCTAAGAGGAGCATTACTATTAGTATCACTATTTTCATCGCTAATAACATCACTATTAGCATCACTATTTCGCCATTAAAAACGCTATTAGCGATACCGCTACTTTTTGTCAAAATCAACCGTCACTATCATCTGATTCCCTTGTGGTAAGAATGATTGATGAGAGAGAGGTGGAATGAATGAAGTGATTGCCTATTTATAGGCATAAGATGTCTAGGATGGTGCACCAATGTGTAAGCACCACTAAAAAAGTGGTGAAAATATGGACATCAGCCTTTTTTGAGACAATCAGTGTGAAACCCTAAATAAAATGTGTAAACTAAAAAAGTGGTTTCTCAACACTCCCTCTCAAGCCCAAAAGGGAATGAAGAAAGAGAAGCAAAGAGAGATATGATGAAGAGGTAGAGGATCTAGAGATCCAAGATTTTCACCTAAAAGGGTCTCTTCAAGAAGGAATAGTAGATGGGATGAGCTGTAGAACCTGAATTTGCCTCTTGGGAGAGAAGATACTAGCTCTGTAACTCTATACCGAAAGGAATTTGAAGGTCTCGTCACCAAGTCATGGCTGAATCCAGAAGGCCTCAATCTAGGCAGGCTCTAAAGATCCTAGGTATCAGTGAGAGAAATGATTGCTCAAAGACAGCCATTCCAAAATAGTAAATGTTGGGTGAAAAACTTTATGATGAGGAGGTGTCCACTCTAAGGGTGGTGGGGGAGGGGTCCCCTCTGAATCCAAAGAAGAAGTAGGAGCCTCCTTGAAGAGTAAAAAAAGTATATCCCCTATGAATCCCTCTTGGCAAGAGGTAGGAAATCTAAAAACTCATGCATTACAAACTTCAAAGCATGTGATGACAAAGTAAGTGCCGTCACTCATGCTGAAGAAGGTATCTAGGGTATCTAAGATATTGAAGAACTCCAAGAGGTGGCCTCTCAAACCAAAGTAGTTGAGGGTGAGGAAGGCTTAAGTTTGGTCAAGAGTCTCACTGTCTCTCAATGGAGCAAATAGTGGAGCCAAAGTAATGGAGAGTATCAAATAATGATTGTCTCTCACAAGAGCAGACTCCTCCGAGGACAATATAAAAAAATCACTATCTCTCAGGGGAGCAGACTACAAAACTATAGGTCGCCCAGGTGGCATTCCTGAAATCCTAGAAGAAGTAGAAACAACCTCCATAGCACATTGCAATGGTCACTACAAGGATATGGTATCAATCGATCCTCTTGTGACTCAAAAGGACTTAGTGCGCATCATATGCGTCTTATTTCCTTGAGCATAAATATCAAAGGTGATGGAGAATAACCTCTGTGGCCCAAAAGGGAGATATGTCACAACAAGTTCCTAAGGACGGATGCATATCCTCTGACAGGGTAGGGAGAAAAGGTCCATGGGGCAGCAAGCAGGGGTAGGAGTTCAAATGATACAAGAAGAGAAGCACCTAGTGGTTTTTCCATCTACCTATAGAGGACTCATATCATCAAAGTGTCACATGTAGAAGGAAGGGTGGTTAAGAGAGAAAGAGAAGGTTATTGTTGTTTCTTAGTGATACAGTGGAAATAAAGGGGAAATTCAATAGATGATACCGAACCCACAACCTGACTTGCCTTCTCTAATGAGAAAGTTCTTTAGCTCTTTGAGCTCTTGTGCTCTCATACCATGTTCAAAATAATAGGTATGCTCTAATACCATATCAAAATATTTGATAGTGCTGCAGAGAGATGCTAGGTTTTGCAGGGAGTAACACAAAGTGTGTATCACAAACTGTAAGAGAGAATAGAAACTCAAAAATGCAAGAAGAACACTGTGATGATGCACTGAATCATGTTATGAGAAGAAAAGTTGATACAACAAAGCCCAAGGTGAGAAGATAATTACATTATCCTATTCGAAGCAAGAAGTAGTACCTATGGAAATCTGCACACTCGCATCAAGGGAGTGAAACGTAGTCCTCCATGTAGTGGGCTATCAAAGTAATCATTTGAAAGTCAAAGACAACTATTGAGGGAGTAGAGTGCAGTCCTCTAGTACCATTAGAAATATGAAGGATGATCACCAACTGTCAAGGGAGTGAACCAGAGTCCTCCAATGCAAAGATTAACCTTGGTAAAAAAACACAAATCCTAGAGTTTCAGAGTTGTCAAAGGCAAGGAGAGGAGCCTAGATGATGATGCTAGGTGGATAATGATGATGCCAGATGATGGAGTATGAGTCAGGTTGTAGAAACGTAGGTCCCAGCAGTCTGTGTGATAAACAAGTGATGCCAAGTGATGGAGGAGAAGCCACACTATAAAAAAGCAAGTCCCAGCAGTCCCTATGATGGAGGAATGATGAAGTCACCAATGCTTGGTGATGTAGACTGTTCAGAGGAGGGTAGGATACTGATGTCAAGCTAGAGATGATGATACCAAGCAAGGAGAGGGTCTCTAGACTCAAAAACACACGTGAAGGTAAAGTATGATGAAAAAGGGTACTTATGCCAACCAAATGATGGTGACTCTAGGTGGAAGATGCTCCAAACACAAATTCTGATGCTGGAATAGGGTGCCTGAAGCAGAAGAGAAAGGGTGAAGGTAGCCATGAGCCACAAACTACAATGTTCTCCTGAAGAGGTATGAGGATAGTGGAAGGGGCTAGTGAGAGAAGGGAAGTGATGGTGGTGACCAAAGAAGGTACTCAACTATGATTAAAGAGAGAGAGGTGGAATGAATGAAGTGATTGCCTATTTATAAGCATAAGTTGTCTAGGGTGGTGCACCACTATGTGGATGGCCACTAAAAAAGTGGCCAAAATGTAGACATTGGCCCTTTTTGGGACTGTTAGTATGAAACCCTAAATGAAGTGTGTAAACTGAAGAAGTGGTTTCTCAACAATGCCATGTATGAATAGCCTATTGTAGAATCTTGGAAAATCAACACTTGCCTATGAACAAATATATAGCTAAATTCTTTTTGAATAGAAACAAGGATTTAGCCACAAACTACAATGTTCTCCTGAAGAGGTATGAGGATAGTGGAAGGGGCTAGTGAGAGAAGGGAAGTGATGGTGGTGACCAAAGAAGGTACTCAACTATGATTAAAGAGAGAGAGGTGGAATGAATGAAGTGATTGCCTATTTATAAGCATAAGTGGTCTAGGGTGGTGCACCACTATGTGGATGGCCACTAAAAAAGTGGCCAAAATGTAGACATTGGCCCTTTTTGGGACTGCTAGTATGAAACCCTAAATGAAGTGTGTAAACTGAAGAAGTGGTTCTCAACAATGCCATGTATGAATAGCCTATTGTAGAATCTTGGAAAATAAACACCTGCCTATGAACAAATATATAGCTAAATTCTTTTTGAATAGAAACAAGGATTTAAAACTATATATATATATATATATATATATATATGGTTGTGGGCTTCTAAAAAAATAAGTCCATGTAGAAGCTAGGTTGTAAAGATATGGTTCTTGGAATGTAAGTCGTTTTCAATGGGAAGGGTTCTTAATTAGTGGTCCCTCCCCTTTGGAATTCTAACAGCTATCCATGTTGTGGTTAAAAAGATTTAAGCTTTTAAAGCTTATAATCTTTAAGCTTAATAAAACTTAAGCTAATGAATGGTGGCATCAATTTGAGATACTCACAAAGGTAGTGTCAATTGTTCACCAATAAAGGAGAATAAAAACGGTACTGATCCAAATAGATGAAGCCAATTCAAAGGCAAGCATGGCAACATGATCAAATCGATACAAGCTAATCTTTCTAAGTGTCTTAAGAAAAACCACTTTTGAGGGAAACCTAGTAGAAGAGGTGGTATTTGACAATCTCAATGGATTTGTGAATAAGGAAGAAGGAAAGTGACGTGGAATAAATCCTTATAGAAGTCTCCTTTAATACTTTGACATTGTACATTGAAATCCTTTGTATTGAATGATTGTCCAAGGGATTATTCAATGGTGCTTGATGTGGATGAAGATGTAGTTTTCAAGAGGGATGCATGTCTCTCCTCATCTATGTTGATGTGCAGACCAATCGACTCACTCTAATATCAATTTGGTCACGTGGTTAAATTGTTGTCCCATTTCTTAAAGGTGAAATTTTTTCTAGATACTATATAGATGATAGCACCAAGTTCCATATTCAAAAAAGGAGTTAAAATTGAGCCATATGGTCAAATCTTTATTTCTAATTTGAAAGTGGAACTTGGGAGATTCTTGAATTCTCTAATATAGTGTTCATGATACAAGAATGGATATAATTTCTCCCCATGCATGGATGAGAATCTCCCTCACACATGTATTTATAATATTATAATAATTTTTGTATCCAAAGTAATACATTGAAAGTATCCTTTTTTTATTCCTTACTTTTTCTCACTTTGCACAAATTGCTTTTGGTGTAAATAAATCAAAAGATACTCTATTCTCTAAAAGATTTACAAAAATAATATTTTGCCTTATCTAATAAGTACTCTATGCGTTCAAAGCATATTTATAAATACTCTTATTTGTGAATTTTTGTTAAATAAAACACAACACTATCAGAGGGGTTTTAGTCAAATGGTCATATCCACTAGGGATTAGAGAGAGAAGGAAGTAGAGAATAGGAGATAGAAGAGAAGAAAAAGAATAGACAAGAGATACACAAGATAAAGACAAAGCTCAATGAATCAAAGCATTATGTATTGATAGAACTTGAGAAGATAAACAAAATCCTTGTTTGGGACTACTCAGAAGCAATCTCCAAACATGCATCAACCATAAGCTTCTTCTTTGATGCTTAGACAACAAATTTGATGGTTCTATTGGCTTTGAAAGTGATGCCAGGAGGCATATTCCATGATGGATTTCGTGAGGTTTTGCGGTGGATTTCGTAAAATTTTATTAGCGAGGCTCATACACAAGGTGGATTCTTTGTGTGAAAAGTCGATGGGGACGCCTATCCTTTTCGGGCGTTTTGTTAATTTAATGTGTAAGTGGGTGATTCCATAGCGGGTGATTTCGTAAAATACATATTTAAATTAATAAACATTTATGAGTTTAGAGTCCACACTCATAATAAATTAAGGTTAGGATTTAGTTCTAACCAATTTATTTTTGTATCTGAAGACTGCTAGGTATTCACTTTTGTCGGTTTAATTATATTATTTTTCTAACAATTGTGAATGCTTCAGTTGATGTGTAGAGCAAGCAGCGGTGGCATTGGGAAGCATTGGAGGATAGCGTGTATTCAAATTATCATTAATTTTTTATGGGCGCGTATCTTAGGCATGACATCCATATTTTGACGTGCTTATTTATTAAAGCGCTTGATATTTATTTATTACTTTTGTATGAACATGGACGCATGATTTAAATATTTGTATTGGACATTGTATTTGGGTACTGCTTGACTCCTTGGGTGCCCAATAGCTTTAATTCTTTAGTGGCACAAAAGCAAACACAAAAGCTAAAGCGTGCTAATTGTAAATTGGGCTATTTTTTGAGCTTGAAGATGAATAATATATAAAATACATGCTTTGTGGAGTGCTCATACAAGGCATGGGGGGAATTGCACGCAATTAGTCTCTTGCTTCTTGTCGTGCAAGCTTTCTTCCTTGTTTTTTGGGCAAAAGTAGAGTTCTTTTGTTCTTGGGGACCTTCTAACGCTCACTACGTGCGCATACGGTGTCCGATCTGTGCATCAATGGTATCAGAGTGAAGCTGAGATCGAGAGCTTCCAATCGCTTACCATCTCGTGCGAAGGCAGAGCTCCTGGAATGATCGAGCTCTACAATCAGTCTCGTAGCAAACGGTCGATACCAGCGTGTTCCTGGCAGTCAAGAACCCCCTGTTGTACACTCAGATTGTGAGGGACCGGCCTCTGTAGGCAGAGGACCACGAGGGAAGATCCTTCATGAAGTCATTGAGAACAGATAAGAAATTCTTCATCATAGCTCTTAAAGCTTAAGGTTAAGCTTATTAAGCTTTAAAAGAAGCTTATTAGAAAGCTTCTCTACTCAATTTAACCCATCGGGGAGGCGGTAGCATGTATTGCCCATTGCTAAATCGGGCGTCAACATACCCAGGTTCTCCAAATCCACATTTAGTCACAAAATACTAAAACTCCAAGTACTCCAAGTCACTAAGGTCCTAACTTCAATCTTCAACAACTATTATAGAGGTAGTTCATATTCAGTAGCTCACGAATCAGTTTACTACTCTCTGGAAGCCCCTATTCACACCTGTGAATCGACAGAAGCAGATTACAGCAAACAATTGTCAACACGCAGACTATATGCAAAATTATTTTCTTGGAAGATGATTTTGACATCGAATTTCGCAATCGTAAAGGAGAAATACTACAAAAGCCAAACAAACAAAAAAATACAACCCTTATAAACCCGCCTTTGAGCTATACTCATCCCGCTAACAAGGTTTCGAGTGTGTGAGGTCTTTTGGAATTTTGCAGGATGATTGATCAAACCATGGAAGATTTTATGGCTGAAGGTAATCTGCCTGAACCAACAATGGAGCAAAAGTTGGATTTGATTATGATGCAGCTTCAAGAGGAATGAAGAGCACGACAAACTTTGCAAGCTCAATTGGCCAATCTGCAACAATTTACCACAGACCAAGATGGATCGCAACCTGAGATCTTATATGATGTACCATCGATGCAACACTTGAAGCCCAATCTATTCGAAAAGAAACAAAGATAAGTAAAAGAAATTTCAAATTTCGTACTTTCAATGGATCACGCGATGGAAAGACTGTCCTTGCTTTTATCAGTCAATTTGATGATTATTTCCATGAAGAATCATATGCTGAGAAATACAAAATTAAATGTGCCACTAACCATTTAGTTGACCGAGCATCCTTATGGTGGACTGTGGTCCGCAAAAGCATTGATTGTCCCACTACCTGGGAGACTTTCCAAAAGAAATTTTTGCAGAATTTCCTTCCACCTCAATTCCATGAAAAAGCAATTAAACAATGGGATCTTCTACAACAAAAGGATCGCAAACCTATTTCACAATATATTGAACGTTTTTGGAATGCTCTATTGCAACTACAAATGCTCGAAGATGTACCTAAAGCAACTCATAAACACAAGTTTACATTTGGCCTACTTGGACATTTTTATGTGGAGGTCAATATGTTCAACCCAACAACCCTTGAAGATGCGATTTCCTTGGCCCATGACACTGAAGACAAAATTCGCAGACGAGATAAGCGACCACAATAATTTTCAACTAATGGTAACTTTGCTTCCAAACAATTCAATTCAAATGTTCAAAGATTCAATCAAAGTTGTTTTCTTCCATCTTCATTCTGTAAATCTTGGACACGACTACCTGCCTTGCCATCAAACACAAATCCAAACCCTAAGTCATCCCTACAGTCAAATCCCAACATTCTTAAACTTCCTGCCATTACCAATAATGTATCCAAAGCAAAACCCGTAGTTTGTTATAAATGTCATCAACCTGGACATCTAGTAGCCAATTGTCAATCCAAAAAGCCATCTGTTCATATCAATTATCTGGGAGCAAAAGAAGATGAAGAACGTGAAGAGATGCCAGATTTTACGAAAGAAGATGACGTCATTGGTACTACTGATACTTTGCCAGGTATGCCAACTTCCCATTCCTTATTAACAATGAAATGTTTTGTACATGGTTAAAAAAAGACTATTTTATATGATGATGGAAGCACACAACTTTATTTCTGCAAAATTGGTCAAAGAATTGAATTTACATACTGTTTCTACACATTATCACATCAAGGCTACATTCCTAGGTATGAGATATAATGGAACACAAGAGGTGCATAATTTAGAAATTAAAATTGGTGATTATACTGAATGAAGAAATTTCTTAGTTATACCTTTGCAGTCTAGTGACATTATCTTAGGAATGCCTTGGCGTCATCAATACAATCCTGATATAGATTATTCTACGCATTCAATTAAACTTTATTTTTAAGGAAAAAAAATCACACTACATGGTATGCACGCTTCCAATAATTTTCCATTGCTTACTCATACTTAGGCTAAACATGCATTACGTAAAAGTAGCAAATCCTATTTAATATGGGTGAATGAAATTCAAGCTAAAGAAAACCAGATTCATCCTAGGCATACACAATTTCTTTCCCAATTCCAAGATTGTTTTGCTGTTGATTTACCACTTGGATTACCACCTGCACGTCCTGAAGATCATAAGATAGATTTAATTCCTGGAACACAACCACCATGTAAAGCACCATATAGACATAACCAAATTGAACAGAAAGAAATTCAAAACCAAATAGATGAATTGCTTAACAGAGGATTAATTAGATCTAGTAGTTCTCCATTTGGTGCACTTGTCTTATTAGTGAAAAAGAAAAATAATACCTATCGCATGTGCATTGATTATCGTGCCCTAAATAAAATTATTGTTAAGAATAGATATCCGATTCCTAGGGTAGATGATCTTATGGACAAGCTACAAGGATCTGCCATATTCAGTAAGATAGATCTTAAATCTGGATATCATCAAGTAAGATTGGACAAATCTGATATATTCAAAACTGCATTTAGAACACAATTTGGACGCTATGAATTTCTAGTTATGCCTTTCGGTTTAACTAATGCACTAGCCACATTCAGTCGTATGATGAATCGCATATTTCTGAAACATCACTACAAGGAATTGGGCAATTAGCGACGCCGATTAGCGATGGCGAATATCGGCATCGCTATGTGCGTCGCTATTGGCGTCGCTATTGGCGTCGCAAATGCGACGCCAATAGCGATGCACATAGCGACGTCGCAGGGAAAAAAAGCGCGGCCGAAACCAGAGCGCCGTTTTCATTTCTTTTTCTTCACTTTTTGAGAGCGAGAGCGAGGGAGAGAGCGAAGGCTTTGTGAGAGAAGAAGAGAAAGAGACTTGATGCCGCTGCCGCCCCCACCGCCGCCACCGCCGTAGTTCGCGAAGGAGAGGAGGAGCCCTCGTTGCAAAGAGAAGCCACCCACGCTCGCCATATCTCATTGGTGAGTCTCCATCTCTCTCTCTTTTGCTTGTTGAAGGTTTAAATCGTTCTCTTTTGCTTGTTTAGGAGAGGAAATGAAAGAGAAGGAGAGGGAGAGGGAGAGAGAGGGAGAGAAAGAGAGGGAGAAAGAGAGGGAGAGGGAGAGGGAGAGGGAGAGGGAGAGGGAGAGAAAGAGAGGGAGAGTGCATTCTCTCTCTCTCTCTCCCTTTTGCTTGTTTAATGTTTAAATTACTTTCTTTTTTGCTTGTTTAGGAGAGGAAACGAGAGAGTAAGAGAGAAAGAGAGGGAGAGGGAGAGGGAGAGGGAAAGAAAGAGAAAGAGAAAGAGAAAGAGAAATAGAGGGAGAGGGAGAGGGAGGGGGAGGAAATAAGAGAGGGAGAGAAAGAGAAAGAGAGGGAGAAGGAGGGAGAGTGCATTCTATCTCTCCCTCTCCCTTTTGCTTGGAGGATGTTTAAATCACTTTATTTTTTGCTTGTTTAGGAAATGAGAGAGAAAGAGAGATAGAGAGGGAGAGGGAGAAAAAGAGAAAGAGAGGGAGAGGGAGGGGAAGGAAATGAGAGAGGGAGAGAAAGAGAACGAGAGGGAGAGGGTGAGGGTGAGAGAAAGAGAGGGAGAGGGAGAGAAAGAGAGGGAGAGGGAGGGGAAGGAAATTTAAGATAATAGACTTATTGATAATGGTATGCAATGTGCTTTGCCATGGGCCACGTACTTCATCAAAATGAACCCAAAATTATTGTTATAGAAGAAGAAACCCTTAAATTGAGTATAGGATAATTTCTCTCAGGTCTTATGACTATGAGTAGAATTGATTGAAATAAATTTTATTACTATAGTTATAAAATTTCATAGATAGCGCGCATTAATTTTAAAATGGATTACTTATACTCAAAGCCAAGATATAACAAATAATTATCTACTGGGACAAACAAATCGTTGAGCATGATACAAGGCCGAGATATAACATCGGAAAATCTCTCAACTACTATATACAATGCAAGATTTATGGTCAACTTGCAACTTGACGTACATCTCCATAAAGCTATCCATTTAAGCCTCGTTTGATGTAATGTAGATAAGATGGCAAACGAAGAAGGTCTTATTGTTCAAGACCGCGAGACGTATCTTAATCAGCATGTCCCATGTCCTTGCTCTCAATGCAAGTTGGCAATTAGATGAAAACGCCGATTGTCTATAGAACACGTACGACGATTTGGCGAGTTTCAATCTAAGATCATTGATCAGGCGATTGTGGATTTTTAGAAAACGGTAATTTGAAGTTAACATTTTTCATGCATTGTACTCTCAAGCTAATTGAAAACCATACACAATAAGATTGGGTCTTGTTGGCAAATTTTGTATCCAGGGGGTGATGTCTCGACCCAAGGGGGAGTGCACCCTTTGCGGCCAATTAGAAGAGTTCGTGGACGTGCGATGGATGGATTGCGGGAGCCAATCGACCACTCACAAGGCCCATCTATACCGTCAATGCCAGAGGAGACAGACAACCTTCCCGACCTGCCTACAATCTTGGAGCCTGAGATGGAGGCAATGATCGATGCATCGATTCCCATGGATGTTGAGACATCTGACCCGCTTAGAGAGGAAGCATCCATATCATTATATGATGGGTGCCGAGTATCTCGGTTGAAGACATTGCTTGCACACTTAAGTGTACAAGCAAAATACGGTTGGAGCGATACGAGTGTGACTGAGTTATTCAAGTACCTTGCACACAGACTTCATTGTTTTTTTTAAAAACAGTATTATTGCAAACATTTGTGTTTTTTCAAGGTGTTTTATGATTTTTTTCAGGTTATTGAAATATCATATATTGCCACCTACAAACACCATGCCTGAGTCTCGTGATGATGCACGACATGTTTTACGAAAGCTTGGCATGGACTACAATAACATCCATGCATGTATCAACAACTGCATATTGTTTCAAGATGAATACGAGACTATGGAGACATGTCCAAAGTGTGGTGCTCACAGGTATCGACAGGACTTGCAAGGGCAGACCATCCCTCAAAAAGTTCTGAGACGCTTTCTGCTCATCCCCCGCATAAACCACATGTTTCGCACGTCTACCATGGCAAGCTTGACAACGGGGCATGTGCAGAATAGGTCCACGGATGGAGTTCAACGAATATCAACAGATTCGCACGCATGGAGCCACATTGACTCTACCTTCCCAGGCTTTGCGCGAGAGCCAAGGAATCTTCGGCTCAGTCTCGCCATGGATGGTGTGAATCCATTTGGTCTGCGCTCGACTTCTTACAGTGTGTGGCCTATAGTGCTTGTCAACTACAACATTCCTCCATGGCTTTCTACAAAGAAAGGACATCTCATCCTTAGCTTGCTCGTCCCAGGCCGCTACAAAGTAAAAAATATGGACATGTATCTTCATCCATTAGTCGATGAGCTTAAGATTTTGTGGGAGGAGGGGGTCACGGTGCAAGATATGAGCAGGCGTGATGGTCGGCGGTCAGCTAACGTTCGAGCCATTCTCATGTGGACGATGCATGACTTTTCGGGATTGGGAGAGTGCTTTGTTCTTGCTGGTAATATCTATATTTAATTTCATTCAATCAAGTATTCACTAGGTCGTGGATCACCTTGCAGGTCTCGTTACCTCAGGTTATCATGCATGTCCATTGTGTGGGCCACAGTTAGACTCCCGAAGGTCATGAACCATGAAGAAGATGGTATATCAAGGACACGCCGCTTTCTTGCTGGAGGATCATGAACTCAGGGAAGGTTTTCTTGGACGACCTCCAGTACGTATGAACACTGCAAGCTAATACAAGCTGAAAATGGTAAACCCGAAATCACATCCAAATGGAATGCGACGGTTCTCAGTTTTCTACGAGTTGCCATATTGGACCCACTTACTTGTTGGATCCCATGCATATTTTCAAAAATGTGGACAGCTTGCTATGGGACCACATGACAGGAAAGAGAGACACTATAGGGACACGAATGGATTTAAAGGAGGTAGGTAAGATGGAGGCGCTTTGGCCGTAGTCGAGTGCTAAAGGGGGAGTGCACCTTCCTCGCGCTCCCTGGGTTTTGTCTACCAAAGAAGAGTGCATTGTGAAGCAAGTAATCAAGTCTATCCGCACTCCGACGGGTATGATGTGTTCTCTCAGGTCCGCATTTTCTAAAGATGACCAAATGTCTGGGCTAAAATCCCATGATTGGCATAAGATATGTCAGGTTTGTGAACAGAATGGATTTTAATTAGCGTGGACATTTTGAAATTTGAAAAGTGACCATTATTCTTAATGGGGTAGAAAAAAGAATGGATGCCTCAATGGAAGAGAAGGTGAATCACTTTTGTATGTTGCACCATGCCTCCATGGAGACGTGGCTTGCCAAGTACCAGATTGCAAGGCAAGATCGAGAGGAAGCACGAGCTGAATTCCGATGCAGTACACGTCACCGACCGATTCGATATCCCGAAGGCATGGAGGAGATGCCGCGGTTTATGTCAACACGATGGTTGCATGGAGCCTTGACCGCAGCATCCAGCGAAGGGACAGAGGTCTCAATGGAGGAGTGGGAGTTCTCGAGGGGATGTAGTCCAAAGGTAAAGAGGGGTTTAGAATGTGTCGTCTCTAAATTTGCTTGCTACATCTAATTTGAGTGTTTCAATGTGCAGTACAAAATATATAGTGCAGCGTGGTCGCGCGAACGGCATTTTCGGGTAGAGCGTATTGACCAAATGCGCTCCACAATGGATTGTGATGTCATGGCAAGGTTTGAGCAAGAGAGCCGGCGACGAGCAACGGATCCGAACACGGTTGTGGATGAGATGGAGTATTTTGGGAACTTGCAAAGTATTATTACAGTGGATTATCGTAGCTTCTCCATGATACTATTCGATGTGTAGTGGTTCAAAGTGGTACTTGGAGGAGCTGGAGCCACAGTTCGACGAGGTCCATCTGGATTTCTCGAAATAGATTCTGAAAAAAAATGGATGGATTTGCGTGACACCTTTGTGTTGGTGGCCCATTGTGAATAGGTACAAATAGTCATTTGCTTGCTAATTGTAATACGACATGGTTTATGTCACAAAGGTTTGAAGTTGCTTTGTAAGTGTTTGTGAATAGGTAATCTTCTATCCAAACCCCCGACAACCTCAATGGTGGTATGTTATACCTTCAACTCCTCGAGGTGCGAGAGTATATGATCAAAGCGATGTTCCAGGCATAGATGAAGAAAACATGCAAATAGAGGGATCGATATAACAAGGGGTGGAGGCCACCGCAAGCTTGGAGCCCGCATCGGCTAACAATGATGGAAATACAGAAGTCGTAGAATTTTTTGAGAATGAGGCAGACTCGTTCTTTTGTGGTGACATGTTTATCGACCTTCCAGTGTATGCAGAGTTGAGTTAGGAGATTAACATGGGACCATAGAATACTTCATTCTTGGAGAATTGTATTACTCAATTCATTGTTTAGATCTTCCATAAAGGTAGATAAGATATGCATTTTAAGAGGGATTTTTCAAAAATGATTTATATTAATGTGATTCGTATAGTTTAAATTGATTATTCTAACATCATTTTTTATCTATGCAAGTATCAACATTTTCAGGATGAGTCGAGGGATGAGCGATGAGGAGTTTCAAGACATGATGGTACGCATGTCTCCAGATCAGCTCGCGAGATTCAGAGAGATGGCAGATTAGGAGCTGTCTCGTTCTTCGTCAGGGTGCTCTGCTAGATCAGCTTCAGCTAGATTAGCTTCAATGCGATCAGATGCTTCAGCTTCGAGCAGACGATCTCGACGCTCGCGACTTGGGCCAGAGGGAGGGACTGCGACTACAGGAGGATCAGGGGGGTGCTGCTATGGAGACACGGACGTGGTGTCTCCGTCTCATCGTTCAGTTGGAGCTGCATCACCTCCAGGATTTGTCACACATGTGGGGACATCCACTCCAGTTACTCTGGCTTTTGCACAATCGTCGGCAGATGGCACGCCTTTTGGTGGCACCCCTTTGAGTGGCACTCCAAGAGAGGGTACCCCCGTCGGTACACCGGATGTATAGGGGTCTCCTGGATATGCCCAGGAGCGTGGACGGAGATGGGAGAGGGCCCATCTTAGGTAGACTCCTAGGGGTTATGGATACCTAGTGGATGGCAGGTCAGGAGCCATCATCATGAATGATGAGGGGAGGAGGGTGATGGCTCGCATGAGGGAGTTGTGCCAACAAGTTTTTCGGCACAATGTCCTGGATCATTGGAGAAACATACGGAGGGGAGCAAGGACTACATAGTAGCATCCTTGCACGAGGAGTTCTCGGTGCCAACTGCAGTGGATAGATTCTCTACGGGCTGAATGATGGATTGCATGCGTGCATACATGTCACATAGATGGTCCGACGCACGCAAGGCAATCAAGAGTGGGGCTCCAAAGCCCGAGTGGTTAGATGCAGACGACTGGCGCTGGCTGAGGGAGGAGGCTACAAATTTGCTAGGACGTTGGAGTCAACAGCGGGAGGCGGCGAGGGCACGAATCGAGGCCGGATCGGTACATCATCTTGGGAGTGTCGGCCACAGGACATATTTGGAGGACTTTGTAAGTTTCTCTTTTGTTTTGCTTATTTGTTTTTTTGAGATATTCTTTGTATTGACAATCATGTTTCTAACAGTTAGCATTTTGTTTTCTTTGCAGCACTCCGTTACAAATCGTGATCTGCAAGGCCTTGAGACTCGATATGCAGAGAGGCACGGTCTCAAGGCATTGATCGATCGATTGTATAGACGCGGCGGCCCTGTAAGTCACTCATCTTTCTTGTCCGTAGTTACCATGAGATATTTGAATGCATTATTGTATGGTGGATTGATATGTTGTTTTTTTTTCTACAGAATCCGTTTGATGCTCCTTTGCAGCGGGACAAGCTTTCAGGGGATGAGGATTCGTAGCTCGCCCTTGGATCCTTAGAGCTCACACACCTTTAGTTTTTAGTTGCCCGATCTATGTAGACATTTTCTATGTATTAGTGATATCGTTTCATGATTGTACCAATTGCATTTTATGCGATCATGTATTTATTTCATGTATCAGTTTTATGATTTCAGTATACATTCTTTTTGTTTGCAAACGCTTTGTATGCAATAGTGCAGAAACTATTTTGTATGGCTCTCATATAGCACAAGCTGCCCTGTCACAAAATTTTTTTTTCTCTGTTACCGTCGCTATTTGTGTCATAAATTTACTGCACGCATCGCTATTGGCGTCGCTATGAGCGTCGCAAATAGCCTGCAACCGTCACTATATTTGTCGCTATGTTTGTCGCAAATGCGACGCACATAGCGACGCATATAGCGACGATTCTATGGCGTCGTCAATAACGACGCTTTTTGCGACGACGGGGGCAAATTTTGTTGTTTGTATTTTCGTCACGTTAAACATCGCTATAAGGTCTATATCTTGTAGTGCATCAGCATTGTGTCATTGTTTTCTTTGATGACATAT
The DNA here is from genome assembly GCF_053477565.2 of Lygodium microphyllum. Classification (NCBI taxonomy): domain Eukaryota; kingdom Viridiplantae; phylum Streptophyta; class Polypodiopsida; order Schizaeales; family Lygodiaceae; genus Lygodium; species Lygodium microphyllum. The sequence goes on along the minus strand of NC_141153.1, from coordinate 39,191,362 downwards.
TAGTTTTCAGTAAAAATGAGAATGAGCATTATGAACATTTGTCTTTAGTTTTTAAGTTATTAAAAGGCAATCAATTATATGCTAATCTAGAAAAGAGTGATTTATTCCAAATAGAAATTAAATATTTAGGACATATTATTTCATCAAAATGTATTAAAGTCGATCCTAAAAAAATAGAAGTAATTTTAAATTGGCCGATACCCAAAAATGTGCATGAATTACATTCTTTCCTAGGTCTTGCTAGCTTTTACAGAAAATTTGTGAGGAATTTCTCATTACTTGCATTACCTTTGACAAAACTCTTAAAGAAGGGTATCCTGTATAATTGGTCTGACAATCAACAAAAGTCCTTTGATTTGCTGAAACATGCTTTAACTCATGCTCTTGTATTACAATTACTTGACTTCAATAGACCATTCTTTTTAGTAGTTACTGACGCTAGTGGATCTGGAATAGGAGCAGTCCTTATGCAAGATTCTCACCCCATAACTTACTCTAGCTGCAAACCATCTGAACTTAAATATTCTACCTATGACAAGGAATTGTTAGCCGTAGTACAAGCCTTACGTCAATGGAAACATTATTTAATGGGATCTGTATTCATGATTAAAACTGACCAACAAAGCATTAGACATCTCCTTAGTCAACCACAAATCAAGTTTTCATCCCCTTATACAATATCAACCTGAAAAAGAGAATGTTGTTGCTGATACTTTGAGTAGAAGACCGATAATTCAAAATATTTCTGTGATATCATTTGATTCCCTTATTCCTATGAAAGATACTTATCACCAAGATCCTACTTTTCAAGCTGATTGGAATAAACTAGTTGCAAATAATTGGATTCCTATTGATTCATTGTCTTAGACTAATGGATTTATGTTTTATGAAAAAAGATTATGTGTGACTGTTCCATTTCACTCATTTATTTTGTATGAAATTCATTGTCCCCCATATCAAGGTCATAGAGGAATTATATCTACTTTGCGTACATTGATTGAAGATTTTTATTGGCCACATATGGACACTGATGTATCTAATTTTGTATCTGAATGCCTAATTTGTCAATGAGTTAAAAGACACCATGGTAAACAATATGGTTTACTAATGCCATTATCCATTCCATCACGACCATGGAAACAGATTTCAATGGATTTTATCACTGGTCTACCTAACACTAAAGCTAATCACGATATGATTTGGACTATTGTAGACAGGTTTAACAAACAAGCATATTTTATTCCATGCAAGAAAACCTTAACTACATCTCAAGCTGCTCAATTGTTTTTGAAAACTGTTTTCGCTAACCATGGTTTACCAAAAGTCATTATTTTTTATCGTGATTCTAGATTCTGCAATAATTTTTGAATTACTTTGTTTGCTAACTTAGGAACAAAGATTGATTTTTCATCTGTATTTCATCCTAAAACAAATGGTCAAACAGAAGCTACTATAACAGTATAATCTTAGATCTTTTGCATACTTACACAATTTCGAAACCACACACATGGGATACATATCTACATTTACTTCAGTTTGCATATAATAACACACCACATACAGCTACAAAGAAAGCACCATTTGAAATTATTTATGGATATCGATTGCTTACACCTGTTAGATCATTATCAAACAAAATTCAAACTGCTGATGATATTGCTAACATGCATGCTACTATTTTTGATAAAGTTAAAGATATGATTGCCAAAGCCCAACAATCATACACAAAACAAGCAAATAAAAAAAGAAAAGCTATGAATTTTAAAGTTGATGATTATGTTTGGTTATGAATTGAAAAACGAATATTACAAAGTGTAGATAAGCACCCCGTTGTCAAATTAGCATCTAGATTTTATGGACCATTCAAGATCATACACAAAATCAATGACAATGCATTTAAACTAGAATTACCACAACATTGGAAAATCCACAACACCTTCCATATCAGTCTATTACGACCTTTTAGAGGACAACTACCTGTACACCCTATCTATGAAAACCCTCCTTTGCTAGACGAAGAAACTGAAATCCTTGAGCCTGAGACTATTATAGATACTGACTTTATGACCACTAGAACTGGCCGTAGATATTCTAGATATTTGGTCAAGTTTAAAAATCATCCTGTTGAAGAGGCCCAATGGATGCACCCTAGAGACCTAAATGCTTCTCCCACACTGTTAGCTCCACATTGAGCTAATAGCAATTGAGGACAATTGCTATCCCACCCTGGGGGTATGATGCCAAGAGGCATATTCCACAGTGGATTCCGTGAGGTTTTGCGGTGGATTCCATAAAAGTTTATTACTGGGGCTCATACACAAGGTGGATTCTTTGTGTGAAAAGTCGATAGGGACGCCTATCCTTTTCGGGCGTTTTGTTAATTTAATGTGTAAGTAGGTGATTCCATAGTGGGTGATTCCGTAAAATATATATTTAAATTAATAAATGTTTATGAGTTTAGAGTGCGCACTCGTAATAAATTAAGGTTAGGATTGAGTTCTAATCAATTTATTTTTGTAGCTGAAGATTGCTAGGTATTCACTTTTGTCGGTTTAATTGTATTATTTTTTTAATAATTGTAAATGCTTCACTTGATGTGTAGAGCAAGCAACGGTGGCATTGGGAAGCATTAGAGGATAGTGCGTATTCAAATTATCATCAATTTTTTATGGGCGTGTATCTTAGGCATGGCATCCATATTTTGACACACTTATTTATTAAAGTGCTTGATATTTATTTATTACTTTTGTATGCCATGGGCGCACGATTAAATATTTGTATTGGACATTGTATTTGGGTACCGCCTGACTCCTTGGGCGCCCAATAGCTTTAATTCTTTAGTGGCACAAAAGCAAACACAAAAGCTAAAGCGTGCTAATTGTAAATTGGGCTATTTTTTGAGCTTAAAGATGAATAATATATAAAATACATGCTTTGTGGAGTGCTCACACAAGGCATGCGGGGGAATTGCACCCAATTAGTCTCTTGCTTCATGTCGTGCAAGCTTTCTTCCTTGTTTTTTGTGCAAAAATAGAGTTCTTTTGTTCTTGGGGACCTTTTGACGCTCACTACGCGTGCATACGGTGTCCGATCTGTGCACCAGAAAGGGGGGTAAAACACTGAGACACATGGTCAAAATTCTTCCAGATCACTCCTTCTCTTAGTTCGAAGTGTTGTTTGTTGCTCGTAAACTGCGATCGTATACCACTCGATTTTGAAAGCCCTTGTTTTTGCATGAAATCTCCAAAGTTGGTTGAAAAAGAAACTTTCTTTTTGCATGTCACCCTATTCTAGAAGTTTTCTACAACTTTTTAGGATATTTACAAGAAATAATATTAAAAAATGCTAAACTTGTCAAAAAATCTAGTATTTTTGAACTATCTATACTATGAATACTAACATTAATGACTAATATGGCATTGAATCTCTAAATCAATAAGAAAGATGGATGACGATGCACTCTAGTGTTTTTCAATGTGTCCGCATAGTGACACGACAATACTTTTTTATTCAATCTGTAAATTAGCCCTTTATATGATACCCTTCTATATATGTAAAATGTATAAAAATTGTAATTAAAAATTCTCTTATTTTTAACTCATGTGATACACACTTATATTCATGAGTGACCTCCTCGAGAATAAGTATACTAAAAATAAAGCAATTGTGCATTTGTATATGTAAAGTCGTTACACTAATGGTATATACAAAATATAATGCTTTTGGTAATATTTTTCACGTTGAAGAGTGTATAAATTTTATGCGCAAAATTATTTATTTTAAAAATAATAATTTCACTCCAAGTCATCTCAATGGGAGAGAAGAACCTATGGTGGTGCACTCATCATTGATAGAAGGTAAAAAATATTTCAAAATTGTGCCCCCCCCCCCCCCCCCCGCCGCCCCAAAGAGAGAGTTGATATAAGCTTAAGCATAATCTCAAGCTCTATCTTAGAAAGATCTAAGAGTCTAATAAAAATGGTGAGGATCTATATAGGCTTGAGCACATATTGAAACCCTATCCCATTAATAGTCTTGTCAATTTGCCCTTCCCTTTGTCTCAAAGATGTATCAAAATCCCATTAGACAAAGGAGGTTCCTATAGGCTGGATCACATGCTCAATCTCTCTCTCACCTACATCTAAAAGAGAAAGGAGAAACTAGGAACCTAACTTGCGAAGCTCCTCCCCTAGAAAGGAAGGGTCGCTCAAGAATGAGCATGTGCTTGAGCTTTGTCTCAAAGATATATTAAAAATTCATATAAAAAAGATACTATTAGTACTAGATTGAGTACATGCTTAAGCTATATCTCATAGACAACTCTGCGCTCCACATAGAGACAGAGGAAAAGCAATATTGCCAAGATCCTCCCCCAGAAAGAGAGGGTTGATACTTGCTATAGGCTAGATCACATGCTCAATCTCTCTCTCACCTATATCTAAAAGATAAAGGAGAAACTAGGAACCTATCTTGCGAAGCTCCTCCCCTAGAAAGGAAGGGTCGCTCAAGAATGAGCATGTGCTTGAGCTTTGTCTCAAAGATATATTAAAAATTCATATAAAAAAGATACTATTAGTACTAGATTGAGTACACGCTTAAGCTATATCTCATAGACATCTCTACGCTCCACATAGAGACAAAGGAAAAGCAATATTTCCAAGATCCTCCCTCGGAAAGAGAGGGTTGATACAAGCTTGAACACGTTGTTATGCAAGCGGTGATCAAGAACAAGTCTCACTCACAACCCGATAACGAGATGTTAAGGAGTGCTGATTGGGGGAATCGACTTTGTTGGATGCACAACACAATACAAAAAATTTAAATGTTTCGACAACTACCACGCGAACCACACGAAATCGAACAACACACAATGCCTCTTGTAGCTCAAACGACTAAAACCCAAATTCAGATAGAGCATCACTCAAACACAAATTTTGAAAACACCAACACTTCGCACAAAAATAAAATAAAATTGAAGACAAATCCAACATCATGGAAACTTCTTACCTCGATAACCTTGGACCGTCACTCGGTGCTTCGACATCCAATATCTCCAACTTCACAACTAGCATGACAAGAGTTCACACTCCCGCATGCAACCCTCCTCTCTCCTCACTCACAAGGTACAATTGGAATTGAGGGGGAAGGCCCTTAAGTATTCCTTCTTATCTCCTTATATAGTTGTCACAAGTACTCTCACATACATTAGGCATTAACTTTTAGCTTTTACTTTTCTATTGCTTCTCACTATTTTTGTTTTTTCTACCTTATGTCTGTTTGCAACTTGTTTGGATCATAACTTCATCATATGAACTCCAAATATAGTCGTTTCGGTACTCAAAACAATCAGAACGCATCTAGTCGACAAACTTTCATGGGCACAATTGCGAAAATCCATAAAAAATGGGAAAAAATTATCAATTTTTGTAATTCACATCATTTTTCTCCATCTTTTATCTTGGACGACTTATTCCCTTCCTTGGCCTATTGTTCTTGTAATTACACCCACTTTTAGCACACATGTTCTCTTTTTCTTCAAGAAATACTTGCTAACGATGTAAAACTTATGACATTTTCCTTTGATCCTTGAGTCTTCAAAATAAACATTCTCTAAATATAAACATGTTTTTTATGCAGTGTGCCCTAGCAGGAATATGGTTTTTTGAAATGAACTTGGTCCCCAATAATTCATGATTTGGAAAAATATGCAATATCGGATCCATGATATGCAACCAATCAAGCAATGCTCACATGAAAAAATATGGATGCACTAAAGAACTGTGCCTAGCCTATCTACATGTGCTCATGAGCCATGCATAATGCAAACAAGCTTCCTTGTTTATTTAAATCCTTAACCTAACCTCTCAAATTTCAGCAAGAAAATATGTCATACTCCACTCCACCCAAATTCTCACAATCACTCTAGAAAATGATGGTCCTCAAGACGTTGACTAGATAAGAACAACCCATCTCACAATTGATGGCATCCTTCACGACCCTCTAACTCATCCAACCACCTTACCCACTCAACCAAAGGTTCCTAACTTTATGATGAACATCCCAAATATCGTGTATGCAAGAAATGTGCGTGCTCAATGGAGGGGCTCTCTCAAGTGTGCGTGCAACTAGGATTTACTACATATAGCTACAATGAGTCTCATGCCATGCTAATTCCCAACGATGGTGCAAAACATGCATAAAACTCAACCCATGTCATGGAAGTATTTGATAAGAAAAGGAGACGACCCTCGTGTGTAGTGCATCAAATAAGTGCAACGTGAAGTGCTTGTGAACTCATCATCCCTGAGATGTGCAAGAGTCTCAGCAAGAAATCAAACATGTTCCACAATGTTCGGTAGCTATTGACAAACTCCAGCTCCAACTTGTCCAAAAAATACCAAGCTCGACCAAGGCTATCAAGTTTCCACACTCAACAAATCAAACAAAATGACAAAAACAAATTCTAAACTAGACAAACACAAGAAATCCAATTACAAAACAACAAAGCAATTAGTCACGCAAACAACTAAGCTAACAAAAACCAAACCTAAATACAGTTTGACTAGGGTTTTTTAGTTTTCACAAAAACACTTGACATATTTAGCCCTCCCCCTAGTATGCAAACATTCACGTGCATCAGTTTCTCATAAAATGATGCAACATTTATGAGCCGGATCTAATGATCTATCCACAAGCTTCTGTACAAACTCAAATGGCACATCTCTCTCAAACAACTACTTTACAGGTAAACAAAACTCATCCATCAAATTTTCATCAAAATCACTAATTTTTTAAATCTAAATCCTTCGAGAAAATCCTCACCATCTAAGGAAAATACATCATCCTCAAAATTCTTCAAAGCCCAACCATAATCCAACATTTTCAAACCCCTCAAATCGTAACCACACTAAAAAATGTTCAAATCCCACCCATCCTCCCTAGGAGAAAACATGTTACTTCTAGAGTCTCTAAATGAAGTTTTGACCCTTTCTTTGTTGCCAAACTCAAATTCATCCACTGATTTATCTATGCAATCATGAACAACTTCTCCCAAAGATACTATGCAAGGATCTCCCAACTCAATCTCCAAATCAAACACAACATCAAAAGGAATCAACTCCCGACTCACAACACCACAAGAACCAAAAACATCCACAAATGGGGTCACTCCAAGACACCTAGCCATATCACTTAACTCATCAACAATATAAGACTCCAACAAGTCTTTCACATGCAAAGAGTGGCAAACACCTTCCATCGTATCCTTACAAGAAACCTCACAAGAAACATCATCATTACAAACAACATTTTCACAATACAACAACTTTGGGTCAAAAACCTCAACCAAAGACTCCTCAACTACCAAATCCCCAACTACCTCCTCAGAAGCCCCTTCCAACTCTATTTCCTTGGTTTTAAACCTCTCTTACCTCAAATTCTCAATCCTTTTCAAAGCGGTACTCAAATTCTCTCTCACATCCTCATCAATGTCACTCTCAGGATCCTCAAAACCCTAATCAAAATCATTATAAACTCTAAGAGAACTCAAAGAAACTGAAAGACTATCAGATGAAGTTTTCTCTTCGACATTGTTGCCAAAATCAACCAAACAACCATCCACATAACTATCAAGAAGCATGAGGGTAGATCTACTCAAAACAACATCAACATCACCACAAACAGAATCCTCTCTAGGGCTACACAAAACGTCACCAAACAACTCACAAGATTCATCTGAGTCAAAAACTCCAACACTTGAATCATCACAACAAGAGTCAGAACCCAAAACCTCAATACTTACTTGATCAACAACTCACAATCAAACTCACAAAAAATCTCAACAAACTCATCAGGCAACAAATTTGAACCCTCAACTTCATCTTGGCACCTTAAAATTTCAAACCCTCCCCCTCTTGTTCTTCCAACAAACTCAAAAATTCATTCTCTATTCTCTCTTCATCTTTCAAGCAATCAGATCCATCTATACTATCACCAAGGCAAACAAGCTCACAATCTAAATTGTTTTTACTCTCTTCAACACTTCCAAGACTATCAGAACTTTCATCACACCTTCCCTCATCAAAAATATAAAAAATTTATTGACTCTCATCCTCCCCCAAAGAAGATGAAAACTCTTAGCCTTTAAAACAATATGGTCTCTCATTTTCTTTCGTATGACTCAGATCTATCTCTCGCTCATCTCTATAGTCCTCAAGCTCCAAAGTATCATAAGTGGATCCCTCCTCTTTAGTTAAATCACTAATCACTGGATTAGAAGTATTTGTGGTCAATGGGTATGAATTCACACTCCTAGATTCTTCACTCCAATCAATCAAACAAGTACTTTTCTTCTCAACCACCCTAGGGAATTTCTCGTCAGTTGATTTCTCACAAGTCAACTTGTCCCTTTTAAATAGAGAATAAAATATACCTATCTCAGAATATGCATAACTACCTCCCTTCTCCTCAAAAACGCGCCTTGAACTCAACCTTTTCCTTGGTTCATCAAACCCTAACTCTTTTTTCCTTTTGGTTTTCCTCTCTTGATATTTAGCTATTTTCACCACTTTCTCAAAAGTCTTAAGGTTCTTAACCTCTATTTTCACTCTCCAATCTTTTGATTTTAATCCATTTACAAAATATATTATCTTCAGCATAACTAGGGCTATCTCACCTTTTGATAATGTCAAACTCCATCAATTCCACATTCTTTCAAACTCCCTATCAAAGTCCTCAACACACTAATCATCTTTTTGAATACAAGTTTCAATTCTTGCCCAAATCTCACTTTGACTTTCCCTTTTTTTAAACCTAGATAAAAATACATTTTTAATGGTCTCATAGTCCAAATTTTGTGTCCTAAATTTCAAGCTTCTCTCAAGGTCAAGCAACCAATTTCGTGCTTCTCCATGCAATTGATACCTAAGAATCTAGATTTTAGCCTCAGGATCGGTCACTATTTGAATAAAAAAACATAGCTCTATTTTTTCTAAAAAACTTTTGGGATCTTCTATACGATTACCATGAAACTCAAGAAAATCATCTGCCATTTTCAACAATCACAAGAAATCAAAACTAGGTCACATACAAGTAAAACAACCAAGATAAAGTCAATTTTGGCACTCCTCAGTGGGGGCATCAAAAAAGAGATGTTACACGAGTGGTGATCAAGAACAAGTCTCACTCACAACCCGATAATGAGATGTTAAGCAGTGCCAGTTGGGGGAATTGACTCTGTTGGATGCACAACACAATACAAAATATTTAAATGTTTCGACAACCACCACATGAACCACACACAAAACCAAACAACACACAATGCCTCTTGCAGCTCAGACAACTAAAACCCAAATTCAGGTAGAGCATCACTCAAACACAAATTTCAAAAACACCAACACTTCGCACAAAAATCAAAACAAACTTTGAAGACAAATCCATCATGGAAACTTCATACCTTGATAACCTTGGGTTGTCACTCAGTGCTTCGACATCCAAATTCTCCAACTTCACAACTAGCACGACAAGAGTTCACACTCCAACATGTGACCCTACTCTCTCCTCACTCAGAAGGTACAATTGGAATTGAGGGGGAAGGCCCTTAAGTTTTCCTTCTTATCTCCTTATATAGTTTTCATAAGTACTCTCACATACATTAGGCTTTTTTCTTTCAGCTTTTAGCTTTTGCTTTTCTACTTCTTTTCACTATTTTTGTTTTTGCTGCCCTGTGCTTGTTTGCAACTTGTTTGGATCATGACTTCATCATTTGAACTCCGAATATAGTTTTTTAGGTACTTAAAACGATCGGAACACATCTAATCAACATGCTTACATGGGCAGAATTACAATAATCCATCAAAAATAGAAAAAATTATCAATTTTTGTAATTTGCATCATTTTTCTCCATTGTTTATCTTGAACGACTTATTCCCTTTCTTGGCCTATTGTTCTTGTGATTGCACCCACTTTTATCACACATGTTCTCTTTTTCTTTAAGAAATACTCGCTGACGATGTAAAACTTATGACATTTTCCTTTGATCCTTGAGTCTTCAAAATAAACATTCTCTAGATATGAATTTGTTTTTTATGCAATGTGCCCTAGTAGGAATATGGTTTTTTGAAATGAACTCCGTGCCCAATCATTCATGATTTGGAAAAATATGCAATATCAGATCCATGATATGCAACCAATCAAGCAATGCTCACATGAAAAAATATGGATGCACTAAAGAACTGTGCCTAGCCTATCTACATGTACTCATGTGTCATGCATAATGCAAACAAGGTTCCTTATTTATTTAAATCCTTAACCTCACCTCTCAACTTTCAATAAGAAAATATGTCATACTCCACTCCACCCAATTTCTCACAATTACTCTAGAAAATGATGGTCCTCAAGATGTTGACTAGATAAGAACAACCCATCTCACAATTGATGGCGTCCTTCATGACCCTCTAACTCATCCAAGCACCTTACCCACTCAATCAAAGGTTCCTAACTTTATGATGAACATCCCAAATATTGTGCGTGCAAGAAATATGGGTGCTCAATGAAGGTGCTCTCTCAAGTGCGCGTGCAACTAGGATTTACTGCATATAGCTACAGTGAGCCTCATGTTGTGCCACTCAACGATGGTGGAAAATGTGTATAAAACCCAACCCATGGCATGGAAGTGTTTGATAAGAATAGGAGATGACCTCCGAGTGCATTGCATCAAACAAGTGCAATGTGAAGTGCTCGTGAACCCATTATCCATGAGATGTACTGCAAGAGTCTCAGCAAGAAATCAAACCTATTCCACAATGTTCAGTAGCTATTGATAAACTCCAGCTCCAACTTGTCCAAAAAATACCAAGCTTGACCGAGGCTATCAAGTTTCCACACTCAACAAATTAAAAAAAATGACGAAAACAAATCCTAAACTAGACAAATACAAGAAATCCAATTACAAAACAACAAAGCGATTAATCACACAAATAACTAAGCTAACAAAAACCAAACCTGACTAGGGTTTTTCAGTTTTCAGAAAAATGCTTGACAACATGCTCAAGCTCCATATCAAAATGAGATGTGCCCAACCCATATTTTCTTATGGAGTATATCATCTAGGGACCAATCCTAGTTACCACCATCCGAGCTACCTTTGAGTAACTTGATTTAGATGATTGCACATTTCCTAGGTCTATCTCGCATGCAAAGCATTTAGTCTCATCCCATACGGATTGACTTGGAAGGTTATTAAATGCATAGTTATGGTCTCTATTAGCAATCTAACATTGAGCTTAAAACGAATACATTTTGCGAATTGTTCAAGATTGAGATAGGTGATCACTACACTTGGTGAGTGAGAAAAGAGGGGGACTTGAGTATCAACCCTTATGCCCATAAGGCATAGTCTCATATTGGCCCCTTAAAATGATGCTTAATCGGTAAGACAAACTTGGAGAAAGATTACACTTGTCAATGTTTACTTTAAACTTGAAAAACACCACCCAACTAATTGAGTCTACACCATCATAGGACGATTTTGTTAGAAAATTATCCACTCACTTTCCATGATATCGAGGTGTATTTTAGTGTTTCAAATAGGTATGCTACCATGCTATGATAATATATAACAATATATTTGTTTGTATAGGGTTCATTGACATCCTCTTATAATGTGAATACTAAGTAATCCATTTGAAAAACAATGTTGTTTTTTATTTTTATTCTCATATATACAATGGCTTCAAAAGTGAACCAACCCAAAACTAGGTTTCCATCCTTACCCTATTCATCCTAGGCCTTCCAATGCTCAACCATACTAGGCTCTTATAGGTTTCCAACCCCATATTTGGCTCTTTGATCAAGATTATAACTCAAATAAGAGCCCTGCTAGTTCACACATGCAATAAGAGTGAGCCTTCTTGTATGGAAGACCAAACGTACCTAAGTAGTGGTCACCCACATTAGGTAGTCTATAAACACTCTCAGTAAAGAGTAAATGAAAATTATGGTCTATTGCATTGATAAATTAAATATCTTAGATATTAAAAAGTTTCTATGAATTTACATGAATTCCACGTGCCAAGAATAATTTTTAACTAATTTCTAAATTGAAAATTTTTCATAACTACTATTCTTAGCTATAATTAATTAATTTTAATTTTTAATCTAGTTTACCTTATTTACTTTTAAATGTATCATATCTTTACGATTTTTTGTATTATTTTGAATATATTTTCTATTAACAAATATAAAGATATTAAAATAATAAGATAATGATTATTTTATTTTTTAAAAAGAAATTTCTTTCGTTCAAAGTAATAATAAAATAATTTTAAAATAAAAATAAGAATAATAATAACTTAATATAAACTTTTAAATATTTCATTAGTATCTTAACTTTATTTAAACTAGAAAATAAAATACTATACATTGGCTATATTAATGACTAGATTTCAAGCATCATGGCTCCTCGATTATTCCGCTATAGCAAAATACTTATAAGGGCCTATGGTGGATAAATCAAAATTTAAGATATATTCTCGATTATTTTTTAAGAGAATATATCTAAGAAAACAAATCGAGAAATTCTAAAAAAGAGAATAATTTAATAATTTTATCAATTTATTAAAAAATTAGAATAATTTTAAAAAGTTATTTGTGATTTAATTTTTTAGCTAATTAAATAATTCATAAAATGATTTTTTAATTAACAAAGATTTTAAAATTAATCTCAAAAGTTTAAAATAATTTATTTTAATATAAAAACTAAAGAAATCTTAATTAATCCATGAAAATTTATTTTATCTTTAAAAAACTAGTTTACTATTTTGAGGAGAAATGAATAGTAATTAAGGTTGATTGAAGTAAATTGAATGCAAAATTTTGGGTATGTTACACAAAGAGATCTCAAAGTCATAAAATTGGAGAGGTTACATATAGGCTTGAGCATTGCTCATGCTCTATTTCACTATCTTACCAAGTGGTCATCCCTTGTGCCCCAAAGACACCTTAAAGTCATACCAAATAAAGGAGCTTACCATAGGATTAATCACACTCATGTTCTCTCTCTCAAATATATCTAAAACCAAATTAAGAAACTAGAGACATATCTTGCAAAGCTCCTTTCCATATGTGTGTATGCATGTGTGTTTCCACTCTCAAGTCCCTCTTACAAAAAGGCAATACACTATAAGGGAAAAGGGAATGAGGCGATAGTGACAGTGATTTGCGATACGAAATAGTAACCTCGCTATATGTGTCGCTATTACCATTGCAAATTGAAATTTGCGATGCATATAACAACGCTTATAGTGATGCTTATCGACACCAATATTGACGTTAAGCAACGCTGTCATGCCACTACGCGGACATAGTGTGGAAAACTCTAGAGTCCATCATCATCCGGCTTTCTTATTGATCTAGAGAATCAATGTCATCTTAGTCATTAGTGCTAGTGTCTATGATATGAGTGGTTCAATAATGCAAAAATTTTTAATAAGTTTAACTGATTTTTGATATTTTGGATATTATTTCTTGTAAATATCCTAAAAAGCCATAGAAAATTTTTAGAATAGGGTGACATGCAAAAAGCAAGTGGCTTTTTCAACCAGTTTTGGATCTTTCATGAAAAAAAGAAAGGATTGGCGAAATCACACGCATCTCGTTTGCAGTTTTTACAGGCAGCCAACAACACTCTGAATTGAAAGAAGAAGAAGGAGTGATCTGGGAGATTTCTGATTAAGTGTCCTGGTGCTTTACCCCCCTTTCAGAGCCAATGGAACCATGAGATTTATGGTCTAAGAAATAGAGAAGAAGTTATTGTTTTGATGCACATTTTTGGTCCACAAGGGAGCTCCATGATATCTAATGCTTGGAGATTGCTTCTGAGTAGTGGGAGATAAGAAATTTCAAGTTCTATCAATACATAGTGCTTTGATTTATTAAGCTCTGTCTTTATCTTGTATACCTCTTATCTATTCTTTTTCTTCTCTTCTAGCTCCTATTCTCTACTTCATTCTATCTCTAATCCCTGGTGGATATGACCTTTCGACTAAAACCCTTCTGACATTGGTGAACCCGACGTGAAAGGTTGTCAAAAGGAAAGAGAGGATGGGAGAACCTTCAAGCACAATTTCTAGTGATGTTTTGCAGCAATTAGTGCAAAATATAAACATTCTTATGCAAGGACAACAACAATAATAGGTGATGCAAGATTCTGATCAAATAGAAATTGTTGTGATGAATGCTCTGCAAGCAGTAGAGCATGAGATGAAGTTGTTCAATGGCATGAATGTATCTGCATATGTGCATACCTATGCTCAAAAGATGGAATTCTTTGAAGTGGCTCAACTTGCATGGAGGTGGTATTTTGTATTGGTTATTGTACATGAATTAAAAGCTTGAATTACTGAATTGTACATGCAAGATGCTGACTCGGTAGCTTTCAAGAAGACACTTAGGGAAGAATTTTACATTGAAGACACTAGTTTGATTACACATAAGACTTTCTAGGAGTGGATTCTATAACCCAATAAGGGTCTTGTGGCTACATAATTATTAAGAGAATTTGAAAGTCGATTTGAGTAGTTAGATATTGCAGAACAACAAGCTCTTGAAAGTCAAAAAATTGAATTGTTTCTACAAGTAATAGAACTTGAGCTTCAAGAAAAGCTTGATGATTTGCTAGAGGATCAAACTATAGAGTCAGGTCTTAAAATAGAGTGGAGGCATATCAAGGAAGCTGTTACTGCATGGTGAAAAAGCATAAAAGAAGAGAAAGATTGCATGTCTCTAGCTTGCCCGCTATTACGAGCAAAACACTTGATGTATCCAGTAAGTCACCCACTTCTAAACCTATGGGTGTACCTACTGTTCCCACTATTAGGGAAGATGTATTAGATAAATTGGTCAAAGGCATGTGGGATCTTCAGTTGAAGGTCGCAAAATTGGATGAAAAAGGACAAGAGGAAAGGGGATGGGCAATGACCCCTAAATCAGGAAAAATATATATGTGGTGCGATAGTTTGCAGCATAAGAGAAAGGATTGTGCTGCTTATTAGGAGGCCTTGGCATGATAGCTCATCTTTCGAAAAGATGGCAAGATCCATGCACAAGAAATGAGATTTCCTCTTGCTTTGAATTTTGGAAAGGGAGGTATGCAGAAGTTGTTGGAAGACTTGGCTGTCCAAAATGCTTATATGACTGTACATGCTTCTACTTTTAGTCTACAATTGGATAGAATGCATGGCCAAGTGATGGTCCAAAGGCCGCAATATGGATACATGCTTTATAGTTGGATAGAATGCCAAAGACCAAGTGATGGTTGGTCCAAAGGCTGCAATATGGACACATGCTTTACATGCAATTGAAAAGAGAAAATTTACTAATAGCGAAATGTCTCATGCAGGGCAAGACATTCATGACATAACTGACTGGGAATCACCGGTAGATACATATTCAACGTATGCATATTTAGCAAAGGTGCAATACACAGATGTACTTATGGAAGAGAAACAAAAGAGAGATGAAGATAATGCAGGGACATCTAAAAGAGTGACAAGAAGAAGTGTGGATTAGCCTAAAGCTACAAATCAGCTACCTCTCGAGCATATTATGGAAGTGGTTGGTTAGGAGAAAAAAGATGATAACAAACAAGAGGAAAAAAAGAAGGGCAAGCAGCCATGATATAACTGCAATCTGATATTGAGACAACCACGGATCTTAAGAAGGTCCTTAAAAAACGGATCTTAAATAGTCGGGTGAAATTCACCTTGGGAGAGGTGCTTAGTATCACCAAGTGGGAATTTCATGATGAAATCATTGACATAATTAAGAGGAAGTGTTTGTTTCTTGGTGATACCACTAGTACATTATTGCAATTTGAAGAGGAAACTAGTTTGTTGGAGCATGATGTAAGTACTGGTTTATCTATGTAGGATGCTACTAATCAATGGACAACATGTGGAAAAGAGAAGAAAGTGGCTGAAAATGCATTGTCTTGTAGCAATATGCATGGTGGAGTAAGGCATATACAACAATATAAGGAAGAGACTCTAGGATTTATTCCTTGAAGTCATTACACAAGAAATCACTAGGCTAGGGATACCATTAAAATGATAGTGAAAATAGGGGAGCGTGAACTCCATGTGTTGCTTTGCTTGACCATGGCTCTGAGATTAATGTCATTGAGTGTGGATTGTATGAGAATAGTACATGGCCTATGGACACTGATCATGGTTGGCATATGAGGGCTACAAATAATTCATAGAGGGAGCTCTATGCTACATATCCTAATGTAAAAGTGATGATTGGTGATGTACAAGAAGAGCAACACTTCTTTGAGCAAGGTAGTTCCTTATATGTAGTGATTTTGGGAAAGCCCTATATTACAGGAGTGCATATGGAAACAAAGGTACTTGATGATGGTTGTGCTTATACAAGAGTGAGAAGCAAGGACGGGAGGAAAGCAGTCCAATTTCTTACTGTTTATGTTAATCATCCTAGGAATCTAGATATGCTTCGAGAGTCTCCTTTTTCTCCAAATGCAAGGGAATTCAAAGACCTGGATTTTCATTAAGCACTATTGTAATGCGGTGTTGCATGGAATATGTGTAGGATTTTGCAAAAGTTTCTCGTTGCAAGGACGCTATGAGAGATGGAAGCAAGATCAAGATCAATTCAAGACAACAGATTTGATGACAAATGTCTAGTATATTGTTGTTCTATTCCAAGTACAAATCCAAAGCCAGGTTACAAAACCAAAGCTCAACCGGGAGAGCGAAACCCATAACCATAAATGCCAAGTCAAGTATTCAATGAAGTTCAAGAGATTCTAGTCATGAATAAATCCCGAATCCAAGTGATTGTCCTTAAGAATCCAAGCCAAGTTCTCCAAGTAGATAGATCTTCAGCAGCTTGCAAATGAACTTGCTTTGAATCTGTATGTTGAGGATGGTGTTTGAAGCTCACAAGCATGAACTACTATCAAATTCATATATTACAATCCTTCTAGTAATCGATGGTTGAGCTAACTTCTTTGGGAAGAAGGATCGAAGATATGCATCAAGCTAGTAAGAAGAATATCACAACTTCATGACAATAATAATGCCAATTGGTGTACTTCTAGGTGGCTTGAGTTGGCAGCAAATAGAGCTCGTGGTGAAGAGGCAGGTGAAGAAGGTTTCTACCTTCATCTTCTTCCTTTAAGTTCTGAGCCGGAAAAGCAAAGTGCTAAGGAGGAGCTTCTTCACTATCACCCTTAGCACTTATGCCCTCCCTTCTTGCATGATTCCACTTGATAGATAGTTTTTGCTTGTAGAGATAAAATAGAGGCTCAAGGACCGTGTTAGTTGGTCTCTAAAGTTACTGTTATGTACACTTTGTCAAGGATGTTGTTGCTTCCTGCAATTTCATGGAGAGTTAATGGACGGAGCTACATGTATGCCTCTTTCATGCTCTGCTTTCATAGCAGATCGTTATTGCTTATGGCAATTTCTGGAAGGCTTGATCTTTCCAAGACCGACGTCATGAAGTGAAATTGACGGCAGCACTGTAGCACACTCTGCCATGCACTCAGGTTCTAGCGTTCTTTGCTCTGCATAAGAGACCACTCTTACCATTCGCTTTAATGATTGCCTTTTGTTTTTCCTCAGGTAAATTACTCATGAATATATGTGTGCATCACGTGGGTTCAAAATGAGGTATTTTTAAAATACCATTTCTATACATTTGTTACATACATAAGGGTGTAATATAAAGGGGTTATTTACAAATTGAATAGAAAAGGGTTATGTTTTATTCAAGAAAAACTCACAGATAAGGATATTTATAAATAGGCCTTAAACGCATGAGATGTAGAGGATATACATATAGTAACTTCCCCAAGAGTTTCACTGAGCATATCAGGTCCCGCCTCTGATCACCAAGATGTTGTCAGTGCTCTAACTCTATATGTCAAAGGAAGCGGCGGTTGTGTGGCAAAAGAAGCATGGTTTGTTGTCGTCTGGGAGCACAATTTGAGCCTACCATAGTTGTTCGTGGAGGAAGTAACGATTCTTCTGCGGAGACTATGGTTTCATGAATGCCCCTAAAATTAACTTATCATAAGGCTACCTTTAACTCCCCCCACTATCCATCAGCGCTTCTTTTTTTCCATCTAATAATAGCCTCCTCTTTCCTTTGATCTTGGAGGCATGCACTAAAAGCATGCATGTGTAAAGCTTGAGTTAGGTGTTAAGACCATGTCTCCTCCATATATTCCACAAAGCAAGACAAGAAGCTTTGGTTTCTCCTCCACTTTCTCCATTGCAAACAAGTCTAAGGTCGATGGATACCCTTTCCTAAGGGTCCCAAGCATGTTGGTATTCAAGACCGCTCATAAATGAAGACATGGCTTCCCGAATACTAATATATACTTCCTAATGCTTAGATTTATTAGCTCCCTCTCTGCTAATGATACTGTCACATTGTCCACATCATCTTGAAGTTGTCCCAACATAGGCTACATCCAGAGCTTTCACATGGAGGACTTTCATACGACATCAATCTTATGTACCTTTTGTTCCTGAGTCTTTGATATACTCATTTCAAGATGTTGCTTCAGTTTAAGCAATTGATCTTCATGTCTTTCCCTCTTGACTTTGGATTAGACAGAGTTCATATGGTCGCAAGAATCCCATACAAATCTGGTATTCCCGCTTATCTTGACTTTAAACTGCATACACTAAAAACCTTTTCATCATTTTGTAAATTTTTGGATATATAAACAATGTAGACACACAAGCAAGCATCATATGAGCTACCACACACACAGACATACACACGGTTTCATTGTGCCTGAGTACTACTCACATTGAATACAAAAAATTTAGGATGGAATTGAGTAATGAAAATTTCAAACTGACAGATCAAACTAAATGACAAATGAAAAGACACACACAATGGAAAACAAATTCCTAATAACACTGACTAATGAGTTCAAATTCCTGACGAAAAACCCTGCCCTCAGGTTCGTAGTGGTGGATGTGCAGTGTCACGACATCCACCCCCTCCAAACATGCACATCCTCCAGATGGGCCATAGCTATCCATCCATCATCACTGCCAAGCAGCTTGATGGTCAATGTGATCTCCTCATTTTCTGCAAAATGATATGAAATATCCACATCCTCATCTATATCATCTCTTGCCTCAAGTCCATCATAAAACTCATCATCCAACTCCTCAATTGCATAGGCTGCATCATTTCTCCTCTTGAACAGTTTGATTCTCTTTCCTGCAATCAGTATCCGCAAGGCCATACCATCAATCTCTGCTGCTAAGGAATATGTAGCATTGTCATGGACATGCTGCACCAAATAAGGCCCAAACCATCATCTTGAAACCTTGCAGATAGTATTGTGCTAGTTGTCTAGATTACTATCGTAGGCCAACATCCAATCTCTGCTGCTAAGGAATATATAGCATTGTCATGGACATGCTGCACCAAATAAGGCCCAAACCATCATCTTGAAACCTTGCAGATAGTATTGTGCTAGTTTTCTAGATTGCTATCGTAGGCCAACACCCAATCTCCCTCAATCTCTCTAGGTCTCAATCTGTGTTTGCTATCAAACCGGTCTTTGTTGCAAATTCTGGCCTATTTGAGCTTTTGGATAGCTCTCTCAATATCCTTAGATCTCCTCTCCAACTGATGAACACGAAGAGCTAAAATATCCTCCCTAGGCATCTCATCTTGTTGCCATGGTAAAGCACTCCAAGTGAGTGTGCAAGTTTCTATAGGCATGACTGGTTTCTGTCCATACATCAGCTCAGTTGGCATATAGCTTGTGGTCACATTGTGGGTAGTGAGATTATCCCATAAGGTGTAAGGCAACAATCTAGGCCACTCCTTTTGACCTGTCCACTGCATGCTTTAGCCAAGGCTTTCACAATCGATGGATGGCCTCTCTCACTATTCCCATTTACTTCTGGATTATATGCTCAAGTCAAAGAAAGTTTAATGCCAAGGCGAGAGAAAAACTCCCTAGCCTCATCAACATCTAACTCACCTCTATTTGCTATAATTTTCCCAATGCAACCATATCTGCAAATAACATCATCCAACAGAAACTTACAGACCACTGAGGTAGTCTTTGTCCTCAATGATCTTCCTTCCCTGATTTGTGAGATCCTCTCATGCCAAAACAATGTAACACATCTACCACAATCCAACAAGCATATAATCAAATCAAGAACCCACTTGTAGTGAATACATAGCGGGTAAGTAGGGTTAAGCTCATCTCTATGCTTCACTAAAGAAAACAACTAACAATCAATGCATGTCTCAACAAACTATGAGATATCTCTGCACATGCCTCTCCACTAGTAGCGCTCTCTAATCTTCTCATAGGTCGCCCAAATAGCTCTATGTCCTGCCCAAAGACTTTCATGAAACTCTCTCATGATTCGCACCTATGAAGCCTTGTCACATAACTCTCAATGGCTATCCTCCTCGCTTATGTGGATGCTTCCAAATCAGCTCACTCTGCAAGAAGAAACCATAAGCTTTCCTCTTGATCTTCTTGAAGTTTGCATCACTCCATCCATCCTCTCTAGATATGGTACTCAAATAATGGCCAATCTACAAATACTCTCCTATATACAAACTCATCAAAGCTCTCCAAAGTAGTTCCATGACAAATATGATGAGCATGCATGGCTGAAAGATCATCCCCAACATCATTAGTGTAAGAACAATCCATATCATCATACCTCACTAGTGAAAGCATATCGGCTACTACTGGGTTTTCTTTACCTGCTATGTGTCTAAACTCACGATTCATGGATTTTATGTATCCAATCCACATAAGCATGGAAATGTTTGGAGTAGAACAACTTGTGACTATACCTAGAAGAGGAAAGCAATCATTCTCAACCACCACAGCAACACCAATGTACTCTTTATCATTCTTGAGAGCTCTGACAACTCCCAAGAGCTCTCTCTTAATTTGTGGATACTTGCACTTGTGCTTATTTAGGAATTTTGCCCTAAACCGAATGGCATACCTATTCCAATCTGCATTGTCTTGGCCAACAGCCCATCCAATGTCGATAGGACTAGTATCAATAGTGAACAATATGTCTTCCACACTCATAATCTACTTTTCGAAGAGTCGAAGTAGATCTCAACAATCTCTTCAATTCTGCATAGCTCTAGTGTGTCTCATGTCCCAAGAAAAATGCTGCCCTTTTCTCAAGAGCTGGTAGAGATCATCTGCAATATGAGCGAAATGCAGAATCCAAATAAAATAAAATACACAAGCTCCAAGAAACCTACGAACCTTTGAAGTAGAAGAGCAAGTCTTTGCAATATTCTCTATGGCATCAACTTTGTAGGGGAAGGCCTCCTGCCATAATAACCACACATATGTCCAACAATCAAAACCTCTCTGGCACCAAAAATAGACTTCAACCCCCCAACAAGGTCAAATTCACTTCCTCTAGCCTATAAAGAATCCTCTCGATATCTTTGATATGTGCAGCCACAAAGTACCTACATCCATGATAATCTAAAGCCTCATTCTTCTCTTTCTCCAAACAACCCTTGATAGGAAGATCATCAATGAAAGGCATGGTAAGCTCTAGAATAAAATCTTGTAAGACCTTGTTCATCCCATTCACCATATGGGCAACAAAATTAGTAGCTCCCTGTGGATTTGTACAAATCTAGACAAGGCCTATAGGTGTCTTCATCGTAGTCAAACCTCTACTCTCAAGGGCAAGCTGGAACTAGTCATAGCGGAAGTAGATAGCATATCCAACAAAAGCCTCTGCGAACTCATCCACAATAGGTCCTACACCAACATTCCATATAGCGACCTTGTTCATCAGTTGTAGGTCCTATTGTATGAATCTAAGTGTCCCATTCTTCTTGGAAGCTATGAATCATCTATTAGAATACAAGGTTGAAGATGGTTCTAGAATCCCCATCATGATTCGCTCATTCAAAAGCTCCACCAATTTGGGCAAGTGAGCTCTAGGCACAGGAATGGGCAGTAGATTCCAAGGGACATGTAGAATGGTAAAATGACCATAGGCATCACAACTCTAGGATCAACGCAACCTATCTCATGTGGGAAAAAAGCGAAGGCTCTCCCATGTCTGCTCAACATCTCCTCAAAACATTTCACCTTTACCAGAAGTAAAAAATCTTCAGTCCCAATCTTCATCTCTTTCAGTGTCTTGACCAAAAACCTGTGTCCAATACTTGCAGGATCTCATAAAGGAGGCTGCATGGTTGCTCTCTTAACCATCTCATCATTGTCCAAAGGTAGCGGTCTTGCAACTTGTCTAACCTTCTTATCAATTGTCTTATATTTTGTTTGTACTATGGCTTCTTTGCTACAACCTGAAAATTTCAGCCCTTGTTGTAAATACAGTGGTGAATACAAATTTTGCTATGTATAAACAACATCCAACTCTTTTGACTAACAAAAATCAACCATATCTTTTTCGGACTGCATATGAACATCCCAACATTGAGGTTCACAACTCACTTTAGCTATAAACCCTGTTTACTGCTGTAAATTGGCACATTGTAAATCTTTTTACTAAAATATTTCAGCAAAAGAACACTTTTTATTGAGAATTCTCAGTACCCAAATTTTTTTGCAGCATGAAATCAACAATTTCACAATACATCGCCAGCTAATGGACCTGTAAGACACATGACAGCTCTTGATTTTTAGTTTTCAGCAATGCTGAAAGATCCTCCATGGTATCCGAGCATGACAGCTTGTAATAGTGACCATCTACCCTATCTTCATCCTGTAAAAGACCTGCAAGCTTCAATTCTTTTTCTTTTCTCTTCAAGTACTTCCTAAAAACTCTAGGTATGTTTGTAATATGTTGAAAACACAAAGTACTTTCAATAGACACACCATAAACTCCTGAGGAAAAACTACTGCTACTAGGAGGCGTCTCATACCATTATCATCTCACAAGACAGTGACGCCTAACAAATATCTGACTCTCCTCTGCTGGAAGAGGGAAATCCCTCAAACAATCATTATTCCATTGATGTTTGACACAAACTGACATGAACTGGACAGTCCTCTTTCCATCATTGCTTGGGATCCACGCATAGGCAGACCCGTCTCAAACCTTAGTCTCCATCCAAGACTCAACAATGAATGGCTGCCCTAAAATAATAGGATAGGAACAAGAGTTCTAGACAAAGAAATGATAAGTCTCGTCCATACCTCCAATAGAAATCTTCAAGTTCGGACAAGTAGCATACAAATCTCCTACAGTGTTGTTGGCTATATGCATGCGCCAACCATGATCCACATCAATTGGCCATCTACTAGTATCATACAATCATGCATTATGACATTAATATTGGAGCCGTGATCCGAAAGAGCAACACAAGGGATCTCCACCTCACCAAGCTTGACTACCATCTCCGTACTCGCACGAGCCCAGTGATTGCGAGAAAAATGGCTATCATGCACCAATCCAGGCACATCATCACTGTCCCCATACTGTATGGTGTCATGCTCCTGCGCATCCGAGCCATAAACACCTCCATTTTTGTTGTGCATCTGTGTTATCTTTTTGCATGTGTTTCATTGTGTTTGATTGCTGTATTATCTTTCCGTCCTTTTCAGAACCCGCATCCAATGTATATACTCCACTTGTGTGTTTGTGTTTGTGTGTGTTTCTATTTGTGTGCATGTTGTGTGTGTGTGTCAAAAAAATATGAAAAACTGATGCCAAAGAGTAATATTAAGCTGCTAATTTCAATGATGAATTCCAAGAAAAGTGCAGGATACCGTGGAATCAAAGGAAGCTTTGTAGATTTCTAAGCTATGAAGATAAAGGTTGCACGTGAACAAGGCCAATGTAATATGCGCGTCAAAGCATTTTTGAAGAAGATACATTAGCACTATATGCCATGGAGAAGAAGGGTCCATATGCCTTTGCCGTAGACCTTTTGATGAGAGGAATCTTTGTGGCTGTCTCAAAGACTGCAGCTGCCCCATGGAACATGTTAAGCTTCTTCTTTCATTGGGCTGTTGTGCAGCTTCACTGCATTGAAATCACATGCAAGGTCAAATACTTAGGTCAAACGTAAGGGTTTCTGCATTAGGCCTGGGCATAGAGAACCCCAGAACCTGCTCAGAAACAGTGTACCATATCACTTATTTCATAGCAGGTGTGGCTTATGGTTTTTACCCTCGGAATGTGGTGAGATATAGGTTTTGAGATCCAATGAAACTTGCTTGAAGTGAGCCATTTGCAATTGACAAGGTTGAAGGGAGTTCCTTTTACTTTTGTAAATGGACTTTGATCTTCCATGTAGTGCCTTTAATGGGAAATCTCAATTTATTGCTTTGTCAATTGGGGGTATTAATCAAGGAAAAGGCAGCTTGAGTAGAAATCAGATGGAGACTCTGCTTTATGGTCCTCTGCCTTGGAGATAGCGAGAAGAGGGAAAGTTCAGGCATCCTCTATGACTTGTGTGGGCTCCAGCATCCGAGGAGAAACGGAATGGGATTCTCCTATTGATAGGTATTCTATTTTCGCTTATATGGCGAAAACACAGGGTCTAGATGCCATGGTTGAGGAAAAGAGAAGAAGAGCTGAGAAGGGTCTCAGCACCTCCAAAAAGACCAGAGGGGGTGACTTTGTTTCACCACCTGTTACAGCTCCACCTATGACGAGTTCTCCAGCTCAATCAGGTCCTGAACAACTTATGGCAGATAAGCAGATGAAAGAAAAGAGACAACCAAGAAAGGAGCCAGGATTCAAGCTCTTGTCAGACCTTGATATGCAGACTGATATGAGTAAGATTTTTCATGAAAGAATTTTGAATAGTGAAGTCACTTTTACTGTTGGAGAAGCTCTTGGGATTGCTAGAAGGGAAATACATGATCAGATGCAGGATCTTTTGTGGAGGAAACGACATGCAATGGAAGGACCTGCTTTACAGGAGTTATGGCATGGAGCTCTTGGGAAAGAGCATGATGATGCAGTGATGGTTGAGAATGCTTCTGTCAATCCACAGTTGGAGAAAATAGTTCCAGCCTATGTAGTATGAAGATGATGATACCCCTATCCTCATTCCTCGCAGCCATTTTTCATGCTGTCATTGGGCTAGAGCAACCACTGAGACGGTGGTAAGGATTGGAGAGAAACAGATTCCTTTGGTTGCTTTAGTCGATCATGGTTTTGAGATTAATCTTATTGCTCGAGGTGTTTATGAGAGTGGCAAGTGGCCCATGGATGCAGAACATGGCTGGCGCATGAGAGCAGCCAATAATACTTCTGGTGATATGTATGCTTCTTGTCCGAGCATCAAAATTTCTATTGGTAATGTTGAAGAGGATTATCATTTCTTTGTTCAGGATTCTTGCTCTTATCCGATTATTCTTGGACAGCCTTTCATTACAGAAGCAAGAATGGAGACGAAAGTGATGGATGATGGCTTAGCCTATGCACGGATACACAGTAAGGATGGTATGCGAGCTGTACAATTTATGACTGTTGGAGTAAATCATCCGAGAAACAGGGACTCCTTGCGTGAGGCACCACTACCTGCGAAGGAGTTGGATTTTCATTAGGTACCGCTGTCTCGCGAGACGCCAGTGATACGGAGCGGAGAAAAGAGATCTCGCCTCCTGGCAGCCAGTCTTTCTCCACTAATTTTGTTGGTTTTTCTTCAGATAGTTCAATAAGTTATCAGAAAATTTCAGATTTTTCTAGAGCTTCCAGGCAATACATTGGTCTTAAGAGAAAGAGTTGAAGACTGCAAGTATTTTGCAAGCAGAAGAGCATGTGGATGGGCTGTATGAAGGAATGTCTTATGCAGATACATTGTCTGAGATGGAAAATATGCTGAAAACTGATGTATGTAAGGGTTCAAGTATCATACCTGTGCAAACCTTGGATATGTATCAATAAATTTCTGATTTTATGCTAAAAACAGAGTCAGAGGCTGAGAAAACTCAGCAAACCAAAGTTATGGCTAATCTTGATCAACTTTCAGAGTTGTAGAGGGCTGAAACCTTTCAGCCAGCAAAGTTGAATGCTGGAAAAATTCAGCATATAGAGTATGAGGCTGCATCATGGTAGTCCATAGAGCAGAGGGCTGAAACCATTCAGCCAATAGAGTTTAATGCTGAAAAAATTCAGCATACAGAGTTTCAGGCTGCGCCCATGCATTCCATAGAGCAAAGGGCTGAAATCTTTCACCCAACAGAGTTGAGAGTTGCTGAAAAATTGCAAAAATTGCAGCAAAGAAAAGAGTGCTTGACTGATGCCAAGGTTGACATGAAGTATAAAACAGTTGATAAGAAGGTTAAGCCGGTAGCAGGGCCACTTCCTCCTGATAGTGATGAGCAGATAGAAAAAGCTATGAAGCAGCCTATGTTGAGAGATCCTACAAATATTGGACATAAATTTACAACTGAAACTCTTGCATAATTGAAGATTGGAAATGATGATTTCTTGCTTCCAGTGGAAAAAGAATGTTTTAGAGAGATGCTTGGACGACATGGTAAGACATTTGCTTTCTTTCCTCATGAAATTGGCTGCATTAGTCCCGAATTGGTTGCGCCTATGGTCATCTTCACTGTCCCTCATGTGCCATGGAATATACATCCTTTACCTGTGCCTAGAGCACACTTGCCAAAGCTAATAGAGTTGCTGAATGAGAAGATTAAGATGGGAATTTTGGAACCCTCTTCTGCACCCTATTCTAACAGGTGGTTTACTGTACCAAAGAAAAATGGTACCTTGAGATTTATTCAAGATATGCAGCCCGTGAATGGAGTGAAAATTAGGAATGTGGGAACAGGTCTAGTTGTGGATGAGTTTGCTGAGGTTTTTGCAGGACGAGCCATCTATTCCCTAGGTGACTTGTATTTGGTTATGATGTTTCAGCTTGCCTTGGAAAGCAGGGATATTATGTTTCAGCCACCTATTGGTCTTGTGAGGATGTGTACCTCGCCTCAAGGTGCCACCAACTCAGTTGCTCATATGATGAATGCTATGCATAGAGTTCTACGAGACTATATTCCGCAGTATACCATGCCTTTCCTAGATGATGTGCCTATTAAGGGTTGTGCAGAAGAAGAAAAGAATGAGAGTCTTGATTTGCGAGGATGTAGATAGTTTGTGGCTGAACACTTGGTTGCTTGTGAGCAAATATTAACACGATTAGAGGAGGTGAATTTGACTCTTTTAGGGCTGAAATCTGTCTTTGGTGTTAATGAAGTCATCATAGTTGGGCATATGGTTGGTTATTATGGCAGGAAGCCTTCACCTGCAAAGGTGGATGCCATAAGCAGGATTGCAGAGGATTGCTCGACTACTTCAGAGGTGCGGAGATTTGTGGGAGCTTGTGTATTTTACATGATTTGGATTCCTCATTTTGCTCACATAGCAGATGTTCTCTATCAGCTGCTTCGAAAGGGGCAGAAGTTTCATTGGGATGAGAAGCATTCGAAAGCCATGCGTAAACTCAAGAAGCTGTTGCAGTCAGCTCCTACTCTTCGTAAGGCGGATTATCAGTGTGGACGGCCAATCATGTTGACAGTTGATACTAGCCCTATTGGCATAGGTTGGGTAGTGGGACAGGATGATGTTGATGGGAATAGATATGCAATCCGTTTTGGAGCTAAAGTTCTTAATGAGTGATAGAGAAGATATCCGCAGATTAAAAGAGAGTTGTGGGGAGTAGTCACTGCACTGAAGTGTGATAAAGGGTATTTTATTGGTGCTTCAGTTGTTGTGGAAATAGATTGTTTGCCTTTGCTTGGCATGATTACTAGATGTTCGACTCCAGATATAGCGATGCTTCGGTGGATTGCCTACATCAAATCATTGAATCCAGCATTTCGACGCATAGCAGGAAAAGATAATCTAGTTTTGCTAACATGCTGTCTAGAGCGAGATATGAGGATGAGGAGTCAATGCTTGCAGAAGATGATGAGACAGAGTTTGCAGCTTCTGTCCTTGTTCATGATTGTCATGTATCTACTGTTGAAGCCTTTACTGAAGAACTCTATGTTGGCGAGTGGCTGCAAATTGGTCAATATCTGAGTTCATTGACTCGAAGAGCTGATTGGATAGATGATGTATTCAAGAAAATCAAAAGAAAGGCTTATGGGTATTTCTTGAAAGATGGTTTTCTTTGGAATCACCCAAAGAAGAGAAGTGTCCTACCCTTGAGAGTAGTTTGTGAGACAGCGATGCAGATACAGATTATGCGAGAGTTTCATGAGAGTTCTTGGGCTGTACATAGAGGTGTGTGGGCTACCTATGAGAAAATCAAAGAAAGATACTGGTGGAAAGGGATGTATAAAGATGTTTCCCACTTTGTTGAGACTTGCAGGGACTATCAGCTTTACTCTTTAGTGCAGCATCATGATGAGTTGCATCCGACCTGTCCACTATGTATGCATTATAAGTGGGTGTTAGACTTGGTTACTTTGCCAGTGGGACTTTGGCAGATGAGATATCTTGTCTTGGCCAGGGAGGATCTTACAAACTATGTTGAAGGCAGATCTTTGCGGACAAAGACCACCACTACAGTATGTAAATTCTTGTTGGAAGAAATATTTTGCAGGTATGGATGTATAGGCAAGATTACAACTGATCGTGGAGAGCTCGATGTAGACGAAGCTAGAGAATTTTTCTCACGGCTTGGGATTAAGTTGGTGGCTCTTACTACTGTCTATAATCCAGAGGGGAATGGCAAGAGCAAAAGAGGACATCCGCCGATAGTTCAGGCATTGGCAAAAGCTTGTAGAGGTTGGATTGGAGATTGGCCGATATTATTACCTTTTGCATTATGGGCAGACCGCTCTACACATAGCGTGACTACTGGATATATGCCTGGGCAAAAACCTGTCATGCCTATAGAAATCTGTGCTCTCACGTGGAGTGCTCTTCCATGGCATGAGAATTTATCAAGGGAGGAGCTTCTAGCTCTTCGGATTCGTTAATAAGAGAGAAGGGCAGAAGATGTGCAGCTAGCAGTTGATCATTTGAAGGCAGCCCGACTCAGAAACAAGGACAAGTTTGATTTGAGGCATCGCTTGCGGCCTAGAGCCATAAAAGAGGGAGATTGGGTTCTAGTCTATGACAGTAGCCTAGAGAATCAGCATAGTAGCATGAGAAAAATGGTTCAAAGATTGTTTGGACCATATGAGGTGAAACAGGTTTTTGACAATGCTACCTATGAGTTGGTTGAATTGGATGGGATGGTATTGAGGGTGCCCATTGCTAGAAAACGAGTCAAGATTTTCAAGAGAAGAGAAGATGAAGAGTATGCACTTGAAGCATTGGCAGAAGAAGAGCAGTCAGAAGAAATTCTAGCAGAAGAAGCAGAGAATATGGATGATGAAGCTGATGGAGAAACATGTCTATTGGAAACTGATGAAGGACTGGACCTGTTTGTGGACTTAGATGATCCTGGATAGTTGGCTCATCCGAAGGATGTGCAGGTTTAGAGGGGGTGGATGTCATGCTGCTGTGCATCCGAGCCGTAAAAACCTCCATTTTTGTTGTGCATCTGTGTTATCTTTTTGCGTGTGTTTCATTGTGTTTGATTGTTGGATTATCTTTCCGTCCTTTTCAGTACCCGCATGCAATGTATATACTCCACTTGTGTGTTTGTGTTTGTGTGTGTTTGTGTTTGTGTGCATGTTATGTGTGTGTGTCAAAAAAATATGAAAAACTAATGCTAAAGAGTAATATTAAGTTGTTAATTTCAATGATGAATTCCAAGAAAAGTGCAGGATACCATGGAATCAAAGGAAGCTTTGTAGAAGCCGACATTTAAGCTATGAAGATAAAGGTTGCACGTGAACAAGGCCAACGTAATATGCGGGACAAAGCATTTTTGAAGAAGATACATTAGCACTATATGCCATGGAGAAGAAGGGTCCATATGCCTTTGTCATAGACTTTTTTATGAGAGGAATCTTTGTGGCTGTCTCAAAGACTGCAGCTGCCCCATAGAACGTGTTAAGCTTCTTCTTCCATTGGGCTGTTGTGCAGCTTCACTGCATTGAAATCACATGCAAAGTCAAATACTTAGGTCAAACATAAGGGTTTTTGCATCAGGCCTGGGCATAGAGAACACCAAAACCTGCTCAGAAACATTGTACCATATCACTTATTTCATAGTAGGTGTGGCTTATGGTTTTTACCCTCGGAATGTGGTGAGATACAGGTTTTGAGATCCAATGAAACTTGCTTGAAGTGAGCCATTTGCAATTGACAAGGTTGAAGGGAGTTCCTTTTACTTTTGTAAATGGACTCTCATCTTCCATATATTGCCTTTAATGGGAAATCTCAATTTATTGCTTTGTCAATTGGGGGTATTAATCAAGGAAAAGGCGTGATGCATCCGAAACCATGGCCAACTGCTTGGCTGGAGTATCACTACTGGTGTTGGCCTAGCCTATTCTTGGCAAAAAGGAGTTTTTTTTGCTCTTTACTAGGCAATTAAGGAGGGAATTAGCGATGGCAGGGGGACTTTTTCTGGCTCATTCTACTACCGTGAAGGGAAAAATTATGGTGCAAGCTATGAAAAGAGGTGGCCATCAGAGCTGCTTTGAATCGGGCATATGGTGGAGTGAAGGACTTCTACATTGGCTCACTGTCTTCGAGATGTACATCCTCAGAAGGACTTCTATGGTGGCCATTGTTGATGTCTGCGAAAGAACAGGGCTCTAGGGGACTGCTTGAGTGAAGGGAAGCAGGATGAAAGTAAGTATTAACAGTGTGCGCAGTTATAATGCTTCCGGCAGGTCAGATAATACACTACCTATGGCCGGAATTAGCTGTGGTCATGGATCAGATGCAACCATCAGCAAAGGAAGTACATCATCGAGTGCGCCCGACAGAGATCTCATATCCTTACGTGAAGGAGATTGACACTCCTAGCTGTGATTAATATTCGGAGAGTTTCTGGTGTTGCTTTAGAGGAATGATCCACTTCTGGAGAGGCGGCTTGTGGCTCCACAGTCTGAGAAGGGCTCAAAATCAAGAGCCATCCTTGCATGGTCGACTCTATCTGGAATATTTGCTGATCATGAGATCAGTATTGCCCGTTCTAAGGGTGGCAACTCTTCAGGGCCAGCGCCTGCTGAAATGTGGACATTTCGTCAATTTTTGGTGGAACGGCTGATGGAGCATGACTTAGCTTTAAAAGGCTAAATTGAGGATGCGAAGCTTTTGGCTCAGGGTGCAAATCAAGATGATGAGCTCATTGATTACTATAATCAGTTGCGAAATGGAATGTTGGAAGCTTATTCAGGAATTTCCGAAGGATTCAAGAACACAAAGCCGGAGCTGATGTCACCATATGCGAGCCATATTTTGCAGTTCATTGAAAGCATTGCTGAAGATGTACACAGGGATGATGCAGTCACAAAGGCAGCAGTAGGTGTTTTGGGTGATTTAGCTAATACCTTGGGTGCTAGAGCTGCAGCTTTGTTTCTCTTCATCATTCTACAAGAACTTTTTGCAGTAGTGCCAAGCAACTGATGATCAGCACAGTTGAAAGAGATAGCAGATTGGGCATCCTTTAGCCACATTCTATCTGGATGAATTTGAATGCAGTAATCTTCATCTAGTTCTTCTGTATAGTTGTTGTTGAGGATGAATCAGAGCTTGTAAAAAGGAGGAACATTCTGTCCAGCTTGCTTACAGATCACACTAATCTCTATTAACACCTAAAGAAGAGTGGAGATAGTGAAGCAAAAATAAAATAAAAGGATCTTTGGTTACCAAGGTGAGGCTCACTTGTTGAGATACCAAAACTATTCATGACAGCATATAAAGAACATGGACTTGCTCAGTTTCTTTATTGTAACTCTATGAATTTGACAAGCAATATAGTGATCTTTGGGATAAAAATTTTGAGTTCTTCTTGTTAGCGTCTTTCCTTGCTGTATCTTGAACCCTGTGTTCTGCAGCTCTTGCATGAATTGTATGACAACGGGCTGAAGTAAAGGTTGAAGAGTCTTCTCGGACTGCATACATAAAGCTCCATCTGTAGACTCCTCAGTAATCTCCTCATCAGAATCAGCCTCCTCAATCTACGAGCCATAGATAATAGCCTTAGCATTTTCCATTAGAGAATTTTAGTGGTAAAAAAAGGGCCCTCTAAAAAACTACAACCTTGAACTTTCTCTTTCTATAAAAATAGAATATTTTCTCAAATTTGGGCCAAAAAGTGTCCAATGTGTACCAAATGGTCGAGATATTGAATCAACTTCTTCCCTAAGGTGAAAGCAATATCATTAAATGCCCCAAATTCAAAACTTTTGAAAAGTGAGAGTTTCTTCTAAAGCCTTTCCCGCTTCTATAGCAATGGTGCAAAATCCACCACACATAGGTGCAATGGCGAATACAAACTCATAGAATCCACCACCATAGGTGCAATGGCAGACACAAACATACAGCAACCTCCTTTCAATAGCAATGTCAAGTATCACCTCCACATAGATGTAGAGAATATTTATGCCCCATTACAAAAAAGGAGGGGAGGAAATTACATCTCAGAAACAATGAAGATGCAACTACGTGAGGGAGGAGCAAGGCATGTCGACCTTTTGTGTTATGGTTCTCTTTATCCTAAAGATACTCACACTATTAGAACCCCACCCTTTTCAAACCCGACTACCCTTCTTAGGTTTGTTGGAGATGGCAAGAATGGCCTTCTTGGCTATTGCAAAGCTATCTCTACAACACCTACAATGGAGAGTGCAATGATGCACATCAAGAGCAGGACCATTAATAACTTTAAGGTGGAATGCAACCTCCAAGAAGAAAAGATCAAAGCCTAACAACAGGAGATACAAAGGTTGAACAAGTAGCTGCAAATTTTGAGACAGAAGCAAACATTGCTTGGCCCTTGACAAAGGAAACGAGAACTAAAGAACATAGAGAATTTGAAGGTGGGCTCTGGAGGTATGAAGAAACGAATCAGGGCTATCAGGTTAGGAATCCCTTGTCTTACTAATCTGTGCTTTTTTGTTATTATGTCTCCTTGCTTTACATTGTCCCTCTTGTTTAGGGATGTGCTACAGCCAAACAAAGAAAAATTGTAACCCCAATATCAACGACTTAAGCCACTTATTAGCTCAAAGATTGTAGAAAAACTCATATAGGAGAAGAAGTTTAAGGTAGTGCAGAGGCAAGTTGTTGAGCTATTTGTGAGCCAGAACATGATTTCTGTAGAGGGTATACAGAGTGCCATGGATGAGAGTGGCATAAGTCGCAATGGCTATGGTTTCTTACAAAAAGAGGTTACAAGCTCATTTAAATCACAAGGTATTAAGCCAAAGCTCCTACCCACAACTGGAGCAATTTTGAGACTTTGGAAATATCTTAACTCAAAGCAAGAGGAGTATGTTGGAAAGCCCTATCACATCAATGGAGAGTTTCAGGCAAAACAAGGTCTAGTTGTCTATGATGAATACAACAATGTCTTCGTGGATTTGGAGATACTACATGTCCGAATGGTTGATACAGCATCTCACATGGAGAGACAAATGGCATATTGAACTTTACATTAAAGATGGATGAGTGTCAGATTCTAAAAGATGTTAAGATGGAGAGGGTAGCCATTACATTGATGGACAAGGCAATGGCAAACATGCCAAAGGATGATCCTCGTTACTTCATTGTACAGTCCGAAATGAATTTATGGTGGCTTGGGACATTTCTGGTTGTGTTAGAGAATTATGAAGCATTGGAATGGGTTTTTTAGAAGACTCCACTACCCAAATGTTATTAACGGTCAAATGAAAAGATAGAATACACTACTGGTTCCAAATAGGGGCAACTTTCAAGTTACTTGGCATCTTGCATTAGACTTGAAGACTCTAAAGTGTTAATATAATTGTAACAAAGGCCCATCCACCCTTTCTTGCATGTATTGCATGGAGGATGCAAAAACACTTGATCAAAAGTGGTGGAAGAAGGTGCCTACTTGTCACCACTTCGACAAAGATTTAAAACCAATCTTTGATATACCTCTATTGAATGTACATATATGTACAATGCATGCACTTTGTCGGGTGATTGAGAAGCTTGTCAACCTGTACATTGGATTTGGTTGGAAGATCAAGAACCACACAGAACGAAAGAAGGGGATTGCCGCTATTGGCAGACATATGAAGCTTCATGGAGGCAAGGTACAAATCGTGCAGGATAAAAAAAATTCAAACCACGAAATAAACGTACCAAGAAAAGTTTCTCTTGGAGGCATGAAGGCAAAACGATTCCTCTCAAGACCCATCAACAATAGATGAAAAAATCTTACCAAACATAGAAAGAACTACAAAAGGGCACATGTAAATAGGATTGACTTTGAGCAATGGAGAAGGCTGCACAACACAATAAAGGATCACAAACCTCTTTCAAGACATGCGAAGGTAGAAGTGTGGCATGCTGTGGATATCATGTTCCAGATGCTGGATAAGGAGACATGGAAAAATACAAACAAAAAAAAACGTTTCAGACTATTCTAGGTCTATTCAAGAAAGAGTCCCTAAAAGCATGGGAAGACATCAATTTCACACATTGCGTGGTAAGACAAGTCTTTGGTTTCATACATGTTAGTATAAAATTGTTTGTGTCTACTAAATATTATTCAAAGACTAACCATTTATATGCAACACATCATATAAAATCATTTGCCATATTTCATTGAAAATTATGGAGATCCAAGTATTTGGAGCACACAAGGCATGGAAAAGTCCCATTACATGGCACACAATGCATATTTTAGGCATACCCAACATGTTGGCGGTAGTAGAAAATCCAACAGTCTTTGCGAGCTATTCCAATGGTTTTACAGAAGGATATTGTAGATACTATGGACAAAAGAGGAATTAAAATCATCAGACATTGCACAAGCAGTACGAGATGCTAGGATAAAGAAAGACAAGAAGATTGAAGCATTCATAAATTCAAATGCACTTGAAGGACGAGGAAAATGGAGGCAAGGTTGACACTATCACAATCGTCATAAGGTTGGAATACAAGAGGAGACCTCTCAAATTGATGATACCCTCTAAACTTGATAACTATGATCATCCCAACGTATGATTCAACTTTTCAATGATAATACATTTGATGTTCTAGAGTCAGTGTCTACTACTTTTGTTATCAATGAGTTGATTCTCTCCCCCTCCCACTCCACCTCCCCCTCTATTGACTCTCTTGGCACCATGGAGGGGGTTGTGTCTGGCACTCCCTCTAGTTAAATCTCCTGTCGGGCAGCCTTCATGTCATCCCATGCTACCTATTCCAATTGTTCTCTCCTTGGCTACCCTTCTCGTACATAAAAACTCCTCCACCTTAGCTTGGTCTATTTCAAATTTCCACATAGCCTTTGCATGCCTTATAACATCGGCATGATTTAGTTCTTCTTGTTGTATAAGGTGCTCCAATTTTGCTAGCACTTGTTAACTTCTCGTAGTGCTATCTCCTTGGCCCGTCAATTGTCAATGTCAGCCAATATACCCTATTGAGCAACTAGGGTATATCGGATGATAGTCAAGTCACTATAACACTGAAATGGAATGTCCTAAAAACAAAGCAAGACATGCAACTTACCTATCAATGCACATTGCATGCATATAAATAAACATAAATAAGTCACTCTACTTACATAAGGAACATCAAGAATTTATCTGCATAAAAGTGAGGCATTCATAGCAGTTCTCCATCCAAAAGAGAATGCGTCTGACTGGATAGGCACCATGACCTGCTATATTTGCATCCCGTCCGCTAGCCCCCCTCTAACATTAGATGCTCGTACATCATCACAAATTGTTTTGCACAAGTACAAAGACACCTTGATGTTACAACAAATGCGTTGAACTTGCATAGAATGAAATAATTGAATATAGTGTTGAGGTTACTCACTGTCTAACTCAACCACGGAATCCACTGGATCTCCCCAAATTTGCTAAAAATATTGTACTCATCTCCATCAAATACAAAAATAAGCTCCAATGCTCACTAAGTTAACATGGAAAAATAATTATTGGCAACATGCTCGCTTAAGGTCTCTTAAAGATATTATTTAATAGTCACAACATACCTTTGATTATAGGCCATATATATGATTTTACTGTCATCCAACCTGACACGCCTCAACCAATCAAGCTGTTGGATGAACACTTGTGCATCGTTATGCAATGCAATGGAAAATAGAGGGTCAAGAACAAAAACTTATATTTGATGTTCCTCTACTAGAGACACCAAATTGAACCTATACGTACTAACAATCGGGCAAGTAAGACTCAAGCATTTGATCAAATACTTATTAAACATAGGACAATTGAATAGAATACTTACAGCATTGCCACATACACTACTGTGTCTGTGGTCATCCGGCTTTCAAAATGCCAGATGCACTACAAGTTGTGCAAGTCCATCGATAAAACCTCTATGGCCCCCAGAATGGTAAAGCCACAATTTATAGAAGAAGAAGAAGTGGAGGTCAGCATATTATTGTAATCTTGGAGCCCTTGAGCATGCTACTGATGCACTCGTCATTAATATCTTGGCGCTCTTTAGAGGGGCCAGCTCCTAAGTCTTGTGACTGGTTCATGGGCTCTAGCTTTAGCCATGGGCTAGGCTTGGGGCTCCAATTGTGGCTGGGGTTGGGGATGGGACTCCAGCTACTAGGGTGGTGGGGCTCTAGCTAGGGCTGGGGCTCCTTGGGTTGGGGCTCCTTGGGTTGGGGCTCGCTCTTAGGGCTGCTCTTTCAAAACTTTCTCAATAAAAATCTGTGATATGGCACCCTAGATGGATAGGAGGGATAGCACGGATGTCATGCATGCGAGGGTCACGCATGAGAGGAGGCTGAAGCAACTGATCATATTTGTAGTGGAGCCTCGTATTAGTGTCAAAGTCTCTTGCCATCATAGTAACCCTGTGTGCATGTGTAGCAAGCGTGTAGGAATCCTCCATGAATTCAATCAAGAAATCTTCATAGATCTCTTGGAGGGAAAGGAGGAAAGAAGCGGTTGTTAATCGTCAAACGAATAAGGTGGAAAATCTGGAAAAGCTAAAGTAGAAGACAAAGGCCAAGGCAAAGTGAAACGGAAGACAAAGGTGTGCCAAGAAAAATCTAGAAACACGAGAAGCGCAGAAAAGTCCTAAATAAGGGGAAAGACGCACAAGGAAAAGCGCAAGTCAATAATTTTGTAAAAGAGAGCAAGCACATCGTGATTTAATTTAAGGAGTGCCGGGCTCTCACCCGTGCAATTTGTAAATCTAGACGGGCGATGGAAAGGAAGCTAGGAATATAGAAGGACAATGGGAAAAAGGGCCTAGGCCACAGCCGGCTATGTAAAAAAGGGGATGACCGCCCAAAAGGGATTTAGGGTTTTATATATAAAGTTGAAAAGTGAATGAGAAGCTCATTCTTGTGTGTGGCCAAAAGTGGGTCTCCTCTTCTTCTTCTTCTTCTTGTTTGAGAGTGTGAGGGAGTGAGTGTGTGAGGGTGAGGGATCGGGGAGGAGAAGCTCTCCACCTTCTCCTCTCTTCTTCTCTTCTCTTCTCTTCTCTTGTCTTACTCGCGGTGATGGAGCTTGGAGTGTGGAGCTTGAGGATGGAGCTTGCTTGAAGCTTGCACTTAGATTGTGGAGCTATCAGAGTGCGCGAGAGAGGAGGTAACTCGATCGACATGGAGGTAAGCTCACTACACCCTTAGATATGGATGGCGCGTCAGCTATGTGAGAGGTAGCCATTAGTGCTCGGCTTGGAATGCTTGAAACAATAAGCGGTCCATGGGTCTTGGCAGTTGAGTGAAAGCTCCCACATTTTGGTTCCATTGCCAAACAAACAGATTCAAGCCTTGAGCGTTTGCGTGCTTCGAATCCAGCATTGAAGTAAGGGTTTTCCTTGAACCGGTGCTTGAGATAGATAGATAGGAAGCGAGGGAGTTTGAAGAGGTATTCGATCTTCTTAACAAGTAGGTTTTTGGTTTTTTGGATTTGGAAAAGCATGTTGGAGTAGGGTAGTTATTTTCTTTGTGATTTGGGTACATTAGGGTAGGAAAAAACAAAGAAAAATAAAAAAAACAAGCATTAGGGTTTCTGCTATCATAACAGGGCATGAGGGTTTGATTCAATGGCCGATTTGCACTTTGGAGCTTATTGCCTATTCCAGGTATATACAACTCTTCCCCTCCATCCATAGCTTTGATCTAGAGGTGTGTATGATAGGTTGTGACCTGAATCATGTGATTCAGGTGATTTATCATTGCACCGGCAAAAAACGCGTCGTGCTCGACATGTCCGAGTGACGGCGATTCTAGGCTGAGTCCCAGAATTGGCCCTCGGACCGCTCGGCCATTCAGCCCTCGGCCCACTACCACTCGGACCACTGACTCGGCCCACTGGACTTGGACACCCACCGCTCAGCTCGTCCGAATTGAGCATTCGAACCAACTTTGAAATTCATCCCTCGGCCCACTACCACTCGGACCACTTGACTTGGCCCACGCAACTCGGACACCCACCACTCGGCCCATTCGAATTGATCATTCAGACCAACTTCGAAATTCAGCCTCGGTCCACTGGACTCAGCCCACTTGACTCGGCCCTCGGTCCCCACTCGGCCCGCGGACAACCAGACTCGGATTGGCAAAATTTGACATTCCGACCGGTTACATTCGGCCCTTTCTACTCTACCCCCTTGGACGGTCCGAATCAGACACTCGGCCCCCGCAATTTGGACTTGTTGGGCTGAATTTAGATTTTTTTTCAAATTTTAATATGTAGATCCTGAAACTGACCGAGAGACCATATAGAGCCAAAACCATATCATAGATCCATTACTAGGCTGAAACTTAGAGCAAGTAGTTCAAAATTTGGCTATAAACGGTCTTCCAAATTGTGCATGGTGTTTAGTGTAACGGCCCTGCGGGCCAGGGGGGACTGCCCCCCCCTCGGACCCCCGCAGAGGGGGCTCTGCCCCCTCCGCACCTCCCCCAAGTAGATTAAAGAGAAAACATGCATCGTGACATGTCCTCCACATTGGACCCTAGTGTAGTAATGGCTCTACACCAGCATGGATTCTCACTTGCAAAAGAGCAACCAAAAGCCCATACCCAAACAGAGAGAAACAGAGACCCTAGAGCCTCAATGGGCCAATCTAGCCAACAAGGGCAAAAAGGCCACACTGCAAAAACACAAACGTCTTGCATTTAGATTGCATCTAGTCAAAGCAAAAATCAACAACATCAAGCTACAAGAGTGAGGATGACTAGATATGACAGTCCTAATGATAGATGCACCTTGAATAGCATTGCACATGTGATGCAAGACATCGGTGTAGAATCCACATCTGGTCGTGCAGTTGGGGACTCAAGGGCATTTGTCAGAAGGCTTAAATTTGCAAGCCAAGACCCAGAAGATGAAGACATAGTACCACCTACTTATCTTAGGGTCAAACTCACCGCAAAAAGAGAGCATATTATCGATGCTTTGATTGATGAAGGAGCAAATTTTAATATCTTGACCTATGAATCATGAACCCTACTAGGCCAACCAGAGCTCACACTGACTAATGCAACTCTTAGCCCTTACAGGGGACACCCACAAGCACTCATAGGGAAGTGCAAAATCCTTGCGACAATTGAAATTAAAAGCTTGCCTATCCTATTTCATGTTCCTCCAAATAGTGCTAATTATGGGAAGGAAACCCTCCTAGGAAGACCCTTCAAAAGGGCGACCAAGTGTGAGGCCAACTATGTAGCATAGAGGATACACTTGACACTACCGGGTGTGAGGATAGTCACAACCTTTAGCAAAGGTGACCTCATCGAACCTCGAGGGAAAGGCAAGGAAGGTACTGACATAATAGTCAAGCCTACTAACGAGAGTAAGGACTTGTTGGAAGAGTTGATACAAGCACAGGTCGAACAACGAGAATCAGTGAGTGAGGCCATGCTTGAAACAAGAAGGTCAAGAGACAATGCCAAGGACGGCCTTTAGACTTACAAATATCATAGAAGACCCCAAAAGAAGCCCAAGCCTTATAGACAAAGGCATTGATGGAGGGTGAGCACAACACTGCAATGGATATCCAAAGCGTTGCTATGTACTCAAGGGTATTACACAGGTAACCGATGGATTTGGGTGCCAAAACCCCCTGCTAAACCTCCTTTGTCGACTGAAGGCCAGATCGTATCAAGAGCAAGGAAGCAAAGGAGGAGATCTAAATGAAAAACCAAGTCTCAAGTCAACAATAGTGGAGTGACCGAGCCCCTCACGATCGAAATCAAGAAACCAAACGGGACCAATCGGAGGGTAGATCCTCAGCCTAGCACGATTGACAAGCATGCATAAGATGTAATCATTGAGGACACGCAAAAGCCACTAGTGCCCAAGGAGCCTTTGATTCCCCAAGAGGATAGCAGGCATCATAGGCACAACATTGCTCATGGCAAGGTTAAATGCTCAACAAAGAAAATAGAAAAATCATCTAACAGCTAAGCAAATCTCGCAGCCAATGTCAAAGCTACTTAGGAGTCCCAAGTCTCCTACACCCTCTTTCCCTAAATGGACATAGGAAGCACAACAGTCGTCAAGTGCGACTACTCAATCCCAATCTCTACCTACATCAGAGCTTCCAAATGTCCAAGAGATAGGACATGGCACCACCCTTAGCTCTCAACCTAAGGATATGCCTGTGCAATCCATCGTGGCTAGCTCAACTGATACTCGATCTACACAAGTGAAGGCTCTAAGGGCAACAAAAGACACAACCACTTCCAATCGACCTAAGGACTTGACACCACAATCCACCAATAGTAGCAAGTCCACTAAACCAGCCACTACTACTTCCAATTAGGGATCATAGTAGTCACAGCCCTTGGCCATGACAATGCCCCTTGCGGAACGTGTCCTTAGTAGTTTACCTGTGGAGGAGGTATCAGAACCAAATTCATTGACAACTCCAACACTTCCAAATTTCTTAAAGCCTAAGCTGGAGGAGCTAAACAGAAGGGAATTGACTGAAGAGCTAGACTCTCCAAAAAGAGAGGCAGTTCTACCCTCCAACCTAGCGAGGCTATTCAACAGGCCACGGCTATGCCCCATGAGGACACACTAGAGAAAGAGAATGCTGAGGCCCAGCCAAGTACATCAATGACTAACCTAGTTCAAGGTCCCGAGTCTTCAAGGGATACACCTCGATTGCCTAAGAAAAAGAAGAGAAAAGAAAAAAACAACAACGGCAGTTGCAAATGGCTGTAGACCCCAAGAAGATTGAAACCAAGAGTGCCAAAGAGCTAAGGAATAAAGCATCGAAACCATCCACCAATGAACCCATCGATGTCTCTTCTAATAGTGGTGAAACCTCAGACACATCTGTGTGCTTTTAAAAATTCAAAACAATCGTTACCATCAATGGTTGCTTTCAACACTCAATTCACCGACAATGGAACTCGCATTGACCAATCAAGAGTGGATACAACACTGTCACAACAGGGTGACAAATTTATACCAGCCACATCCAAGGAGAACCATGACACAATAACAAAGCCTCAGGAGAAACATGGAAACCCCGAGAGCATAAGCAACCCTAGCGTTGACCAATCCTGGTCATCTAGGCATGAGCCCCTAGCTATGCTAAAGCCTAGGGAAACTCATAGTACCTTGCATGAGATAGCAACCGAGCAAGCCCTCGTTGAACATAGAAGTGTCGCAAAATGCTTAATTGAGTTGAATGCTAAGCTCAAAGTGTTCGCACGAGTCTACGTCCTGGCAGACATGGGCGCATTCCCTAAGGAGCAGCTTGTAGAATACTTGCCATTTCCCCTATCCTGGGAAGAGCAAGAACATCTTGATGAGCACTATGATAAGCTTCTACATGATCGCATGTGACTCACCTCTAACGAGGAAGTCGACGAACTACGCTTAACTGTAACATTCAATGATGTGCTCTGCCAACCAAATCTCTTAGAGATAGAGAAACTAAAGTGACAATCAGAGGGTCGAAGTCAATTTGAACAATGTTGCTTTGAAAACCGCATTGCAATTCTGAACTAGGAGCCCAAATCATGACAGTCTCAGAAGAGCGATTGGCCAAATGGCTGTCTCAAAGAGACCCAACCTATGTGGCGCCAACTTCCTTTTGAGTGCTAACTACCATTCAGGGTACGGACTTAGCTAGAACTAGCCAAGAGAACTCTTTGGCTGATAAGGTTCTCACTAAGGAGGAGCTACATGTTGCAAGTAGACTTAGACAAGGTACCATGATACTTGATGTTGCAAAATACCTAATGTTATTAAAAAGGCTACCACGAGTACTGGATGCATGTACCACATTCTAGTACAATCCCGAGTTCTACAATTGGTTTTTATCCTCGTGAAGTGACATGGATTCGTAAATATGTACAAAAATAAATAATGAATTTTGTGACCCTGTATAGACAATATCAACACACACAAGCAATGATAGTCAAGCATAGGGAGAAGAGTTGGGTTCGACAGGCTAAGCTCCTTAGGTCCTCCTCTCACCACACATTTAGAAGCTGTGTGACCATTCGCACCTCTAGTGGAGGGCATGCAACCCTCATTACCACCATAGGAAGCCCTGACCAACATCTCCGATGGTGTAGACAGGGTACTGTCCCTTTCTATACACCTTTCCCCCTTTCCGGTCTATCCTTCCGAGGATGAGCCCTGCCCCACTCCATGACAAACAGTCCACGCAACTTAGCATGAGCCAAGATTTGCTAATGGCTGAAGGCCAAATGAACATCTTCATGGGGGCCATCCCT
Organism: Lygodium microphyllum; assembly: GCF_053477565.2. NCBI lineage: Eukaryota > Viridiplantae > Streptophyta > Polypodiopsida > Schizaeales > Lygodiaceae > Lygodium > Lygodium microphyllum. The sequence continues at coordinate 39,148,558 of NC_141153.1, read as the reverse complement.
CCATAACAAACACTGCATGCCTCAGCTCTCCCTTCTCATCATGTGCACTTCATAATCCACTGTATAATCCCTTCCATGCGAACAATTTTATCCTGCCTCAAGGCCTAATCCTTGATTCGCATATTGCAGGTCCCCCTATGGTAGCCGACATGGAGCAACTAGTGCAGCTGGCTTGCAAGGACAATATCCGCTGTCGAAGGGAGCATGTAGCACAAGCTTCTCTGCCAGAATGCTATGTACCTACCCTTAAAAGGTATGCAAAGAAACGAGGCCCCAAGAAACACTGCCTCGGACGTAGGCTAAAAAATCCCAAGGCCAGGGAAATAGAAGCTCAAGGGAGCACACGGGGTATGGCAATACTGGTCGTGCAGGCTCCCACCAGACGCTCGGGCACCAGGTGCTCAAAAGAGGAGAGGGCAGCTCGAGACAAGTAGGAATTCGATGTTGAGATATCGAGCTCCACTCGTGATACGCCAGGGTGACCGTTGTGTATTTATGTCACCGACTTGTCAGTTGCAGACGCGGTTGGTACACCGCCCATGAATAATAGCTACATGATAGCTATCCTTATCTACTCTAGTTCGTGGCTCAGTTAGTATGCCACCTTAGTTAGTTGAGTTTGGTTTGAGACCCATATATAGGGTTCTTCTATTTCTTTATATAAGAGTTCTTTGGCTTACACAACTAAGAAGAGGAAAACTGTTTTCAGCCTCCACCCTTGTGTGTCTTCCCCCATTGTGCAAGCAAGAAAGCTACAAGTGAGACTCCTTCCTTCTCTCCCACAATCTTGACATTCGATGCATTGTTTAAAAGCATTCTGGAAACAGTTGCAGCCAGGGACTACACCATTCACGTCCCAGCCGACATTTTTCCCGCCCAGCCTCACAGGAGCCCCTCACACTAGTACAACCTCAGTCGCGCAACCACCTAGACTCGCCCCACCTCATACAAATAGAGTAGCCCCATGTTGTATAAAAGGCTTATCAAATGCTACTTGGCCATGACTTTTTGTCTTTAAATTGTTAAGTGCTGACGTGTTCCCCAATTGTACAAACTTTTCATATTTGCATTTAATATATTTCACGTCTTTAGCAAAAGAAAAAGCTAATCAAGCACAGGTGATAAGTATCTAAGCCAACACCATGGAATTAAGATAAGTGATGTCTCCTTGCGTTGCACTGGTTTATTATAGTTGCGGCATATGCCGTGTATGTACTCTCATGAAGTGACAAGTGGATGCAGGATGGCGCAGGTCTTTGTGTGAAAGTGTTCAATGCCCAAGTCACTGCAAGACCACCGACCCCACAAAGAGCTATGACAAAGCCACGTTGCCGAAAGAAAAAATCACATGTGCGAGTGCCCATGTCGCATGGCCCAAAGCATGATCTTAATCACTTTCTCTTTCTGGGTTACACTTTGCACAAGGCACTCACGGCAGCTGTTACCCCAATTGTACCAACATCGCACATTCCAAAGAGGGTTGCAATATCTCAAGTGTATCTCCCATCTCAACGACTACTTCTCTAACAATGAGGCTAGGGCACAATCATCACCGTAATATCCATTTCCTGAGCCTTCAAAGCTTGACATTTCCCAACCCATTGAAAGCCTGATAGCCTCAACATATTGCAGTGGTTGTACTCAGGCAAGTCCAAAAAAAAAAAGAGAAAGAAAGAAAGAAAAAAGAACAAAAAAAGAAAATGGAAAAGGAAAAAAGAAAAGAAAAGAAACAAACGAAAAGATATGAAGCACCCACGATCACAGCAAAGCACCTAGGGGTCCTCAAATTAGGTATGTCTAGTTACCTTAGTTGGCTGGCTCCGTTCCTAGTCCCCTAGCCCTTTAGGATCACCCACAATTGTTCAGGGCACATCAAGGGCAAGACATACCTAGGGAGCTTGTCTCGCCTATGGTTAGACCTATCACCCTGACCCATTCACATGATTCCCTCTTACACTCTGCCTTAGTACCATTGCAATCAATTGTGGTAAGTATCGCACAAATGGCCATGAAAAGTACATTGTCCCGATCAAGCAAGCCACAAACATGCCCCCAAGGACCTTCCTCCACACCAACACCAACACTCCACGGCAACCACATGCATCCTTGCCACCCATGTCTTCAGTGCATGCTAAAGCCTGCTACCTACGACAGTGAGTGCCATGGGACTGGCACTCATCTAGGAGAGGGTAATGTTAATTGTCAAATGAATAAGGTGGAAAATCTAGAAAAGATAAAGTAGAAGACAAAGGCCAAGGCAAAGTGAAACAGAAGACGAAGGCGCGCTAAGAAAAATCTAGAAACACATTGAAAAAGTATCTACCTAATCCGAATCATATACTTGATGATCATCAAATTGTAATCACTACAAGGAAAGAGAGGTATAGTGATGGCGGGTAGCGACGTAGGAATAGCGGCGTCGCTATTTGCATGATGCAAACAGCGATACCCCACATAGAAAAAAAACAGGCCGAAACCCGAACGCATTTCATTTCACGCATTTTCATGAAACATTTGGAGAGGGAGAGCGAGAGAGAGAGCGACCGTCTTGCATAGGGTGAGAGATGTAGAGGAAGAAGATTTATCGCCGCCGCCGTTCACGAAGGAGAGGAGGAGCCTTCATTGCGAAGAGGAGTCGCCAAACCCTCACCATGTCTCATCGGTGAGTCCATTCTCTCCTTCTTTTGCTTGTTTAGGAGAGGAAATGAGAGAGAAAGAGAGGGAGAGGGAGAGGGAGGGAGAGAAAGAGAAAGAGAAAGAGAAAGAGAAAGAGAAAGAGAAAGAGAAAGAGAAAGAGAAAGAGAGGGAGAGGGAGGGGGGAGGAAATGAGAGAGGGAGAGAAAGAGAAAGAGAGGGAGAGGGAGAGGGAGAGGGATGGGGAGGAATTGAGAGAGGGAGAGGGAGGGAGATTGCATTCTCTCTCTCTTTTACTTTTGCTTGTATGATTTGTGTATATATATTGAGAGAGGGAGAGGAAATGAGAGAGAAAGAGAGGGAGAGGGAGAGGGAGGAAATGGGAGAGGGAGGGGGAGGGAGGGAGAGAGAAAGAAAGAGAGGGAGAGGGAGGGGGATGAAATGAGAGAACGAGAGGGAGGGAGAGTGTATTCTCTCTCTTTTTTCTTTATTTTTTGTATAATTTGTATATAATGAGAGAGGGAGAAGAAATGAGGGAGAGGGAGAGGGAGAAAGAGAGGGAAATTAAAGAAAGGGAGAGGGAGAGGGAGGAAATGAGAGAGAGGGAGAGAGAGGAAATGAGAGAGGGAGAGAGAAAGAGAAAGAGAAAGAGAGGGAGAGGGAGAGGGAGAGAGGGAGGAGGAAATGAGAGAGGGAGAGAAAGAGAAAGAGAGGGAGAAGGAGAGGGAGAGGGAGAGAGAGGGGGAGGAAATGAGAGAGGGAGAGGGAGGGAGAATGCATTCTGTCTCTCTTTTACTTTTGCTTATATGATTTGTGTATATATATTGAGAGAGGGAGAGGAAATGAGAGAGAAAGAGAGGGAGAGGGAGAGGGAGGAAATGGGAAAGGGAGAGCGAGAGAGAATGCATTCTGTCTCTCTTTTACTTTTGCTTATATGATTTGTGTATATATATTGAGAGAGGGAGAGGAAATGAGAGAGAAAGAGAGGGAGAGGGAGAGGGAGGAAATGGAAGAGGGAGGGGGATGAAATGAGAGAACGAGAGGAAGGGAGAGTGTATTCTCTATCTTATTTATTTATTTTTTGTATAATTTCTATATAATGAGAGAGGGAGAAGAAATAAGGGAGAGGGAGAGGGAGAGGGAGAGGGAGAAAGAGAGGGAAATTAAAGAGAGGGAGAGGGAGCAAATAGGAGAGGGAGGGGGAGAGGGAGAGGGAGAGGGAGGGGGAGGAATAGAGAGAGAAAATGAGAGAGGGAGAGGGAGAGGGAATGAGAGAGGGAGAGGGAGAGGAAGAGGGAGAGGGGGGGACGAAAACATAATAGGGAAATGAGAGAGGGAGAGGGAGGGAGAAGAAATGAGAGAAGGAGAGAAAGAGAGAAAAAGGAAATGAGAGAGGGAGAGGAGAGAGAAAAAAAAGAGCGAATGAGAGGAGAGAGAAAAAGAGATAAGATGTTAAACATGATAGGCAAAGAGAGAAAGAGAGGCGAGGGCGAGGGAGGGAGAGGAAATGAGAGAGGGAGAGGAAGAGAGAAAAGGAAATGAGAGAGGGAGAGGAGAGAGAAAAAGAAATGAGAGAGAGAGGAGAGAGAAAAAGAGAGAAAAAGAGAGAAAAAGAGAGGGAGGGAGAGGGAAATGAGAGAGGGAGAGGAGAGAGAAAAAGAGAAAAAATTATTAAATCTAATAGAGAAAGAGAAAAAGAGAGGGTCAGGGTGAGGGAGGAACAGGAAATGAGAGAGGGAGAGAAAGAGAGAAAGGTAAATGAGAGAGGAAGAGGAGAGAGAAAAAAATGAGAGAGAGAGGGAGAGGAAGAGAGAAAAGGAAATGAGAGAGGGAGAAGAGAGAGAAAAAGGAATGAGAGAGAGAGGAGAGAAAAAAAGAGAGAAAGATAATAAAACCTAATGGGAAAAGAGAGAAAGAGAGGGTCAGGGTGAGGGTGAGGGAGGGAGAGGAAATGAGAGAGGGAGAGAAAGAGAGAAAGAGAGAAAGGAAAATGAGAGAGGGAGAGGAGAGAGAAAAAGGAATGAGAAAGAGAGGAGAGAGAAAAAGAGAGAAAGATAATTAAACCTAATGGGAAAAGAGAGAAAGAGAGGGTCAGGGTGAGGGAGGGAGAGGAAATGAGAGAGGAAGAGAAAGAGAGAAAGGGAAATGAGAGAGGGAGAGGGGAGAGAAAAAGGAATGAGAGAGAGAGGAGAGAGAAAAAGAGGAAAAATCATTAAACCTAATAGGGAAACAGAGAAAGAGAGGGTTAGGGTGAGGGAGGGAGACAAAATGAGAGAGGGGGAGAAAGGGAAATGAGAGAGGGAGAGGAGAGAGAAAAAGAGAGAGAGAGAGAGGAGAGAGAAAAAGAGAAAAAAATCATTAAATCTAATAGAGAAAGGGAGAAAGAGAGGGTCATGGTGAGGGAGGGATAGGAAATGAGAGGGAAGAGAAAGAGAGAAAGGGAAATGAGAGAGGGAGAGGAGAGAGAAAAAGAGAAAAATCATTAAACCTAATAGGGAAAGAGAGAAAGAGAGGGTTAGGGTGAGGGAGGGAGAGGAAATGAGAGAGGGGGAGAAAGAGAGAAAGAGAAATGAGAGAGGGAGAGGAGAGAGAAAAAAATGAGGGAGAGGAGAGGAGAGAGAAAAAGAGAAAAAATCATTAAACCTAATAGGGAAAGAGAGAAAGAGAGGATACCCTGGCACCTGCTACATAGTATCATAATACTAGGTACTTGGCACTATGATACTAGAGTACTAGGTGCTAGATACTAAGATGCTATGATATTATGTGCTAGGTACTGAGTACTAGGTACTAAATACTAATGTTCTATGATACTATATGCTAGATCATAGAAAAATAGAGGGATGGAAGGAGAGGATAACAATCTAAGAAAAGAAAAGAATGATAAAAAAACAAATTGTTTGTTGTAACGTAGACAAAATGGAAAACAAAGAAGGTCCTGTTGTTCAAGATCACGAGGCATATCTTAATCAACGTGTCCTATGTCCTTGCTCTCAATGCAAGCTGGCAATTAGATGAAAATGCTGATTGTCTATAGAACACCTACAACGATTTGGCAAGTTTCAATCTGAAATCATTGATCAGGCGATTGCAGATTTTCAACAAACAGTAATTTGAAGTTAATATCAATCATGCATTGTACTCGCAAGCTAATTGAATATCATATACAATAAGATTGGGTTTCACTGGCAAATTTTCTATCCAGGGAGGTGATGTCTTGTCCCAAGGAGGAGTGCACCCTTTGCAGCCAATTAGAAGAGTATGTGGGCGTGCGATGGATGGAGTGCAAGAGCCAATCCACCACTTGCAAGGCCAATCTATATAGTCAATGCCAGAGGAGACAGGCAACCTTTCAGACCTATATACAATCTTAGAGCCTGAGGGAGGCAATGATCGATGCATTGATTCCCATGGATGTCGAGACTTCTGATCCGCTTAGAGAGAAAGCATCCATACCATTATATGATGGGTGCCGAGTATCTCCGTTGAAGACACTGTTTGCACTCTTAAGTGTGCAAGCAAAATACGGATAGAGCGATACGAGTGTGACTGAGTTGTTCAAGTACCTTGTACATACGCTTCATTGAAATTTTTTTCGGCACTATTATTACAAACATTTGTGCTTTTTCAAGGTGTTTTATGATTTTTTTCAGGTTATTGAAATATCATATATTACCACCTACAAATACCATGCCTGAGTCTCGTGATGATGCACGACATGTTTTACGGAAGCTTGGCATGGACTACAATAACATCCATGCATGTATCAACGATTGCATACTGTTTCGAGGAGAATACGAGACTATGGAGACATGTCCAAAGTGTGGTGCTCACAGGTATTGACAGGACTTGCAAGGGCAAACCATCCCTCAAAAAGTTCTCAGACACTTTCCGCTTATCCCCTGCATAAACCACATGTTTCATACGTCTGGCATGGCGAGCTTGAAAATGTGGCATGCACAGAATAGGTTCATGGATGGAGTTCAATGAATATCAATGGATTCACATGCATGGAGCCACATTGACTCTACCTTCCCAGGCTTTGCCCGAGAGCCAAGGAATCTTCGGCTCAGTCTTGCAATCAATGGCATGAACCCATTCGGTCTGCGCTCAACTTCTTACAGTGTGTGGTCTATAGTCCTTGTCAACTACAATATCCCTCCATGGCTTTCTATGAAGAAAGGACACCCCATTCTTAGCTTACTCGTCCTCAGCCGCTACAAAGTCAAAAAAATGGGCATGTATCTTCGTCCATTAGTCGATGAGCTTAAGATTTTGTGGGAGGAGGGGATCACCATGCAAGATATGAGCAGGCACGATAGTCGGCGGTCAGCCAATATTCGAGCCATTCTCATGTGGATGATGCATGACTTTCCGGGATTCGGAGAGTGCCCAAGTGAGCAGGCCTCCATTCTCGCTGGTAATATCTATATTTTATCTTGTTCAAGCAAGTATTCACTAGGTCGTGGTTTTGGAACATGTCTGGTTACTTCAAGTTATCATGCATGTCCATTGTGCAGGCCACAGTTAGACTCCCGAAGATCACAAATCATGAAGAAGATGGTATATCAAGGACACGCTACTTTCTTGCCAGAGGATCATGAACTCAAGGAAGGTTTCCTTGGATGACCTCCAACACGTATGAACACCGCAAGCTGGTACGAGCTGAAAATGGTCCACGCGGAATCACATCCAAATGGAATGCAGCGGTTCTCAGTTTTCTACAAGTTGTCATATTGGACCCCCTTATAGGTCAACCACTTGTTGGATCCCATGCATATTTTCAAGAATGTGGGCAGCTTCCTATGGGACCACATCACAAGAAAGAGAGACACTATAGGGGCACGAATGGATTTGAAGGAGGTAGGTAAGAGGGAGGCGCTTTGGCCGCAGTCGAGTGCTAATGGTCGCGTGTAGCTCCCTCGCACTCCTTGGGTTTTATACACTAAAGAAGAGTGCATTGTGAAGTAAGTAATCAAGTCTATCTGCACTTCAATGGGTATGATGCATTCTCTCAGGTCCGCATTTTCTAAAGACGACCAATTATCAGGGCTAAAATCCCATGACTGGCATAAGATATGTCAGATTTGTACTACGAATGGATTGTAATTGGTGTGGGCATTTTGCTATTTGGAATGTAGCCATTATTCATAATGCTTTCTTATTTGTGGTAGTTTGTACTACCGATCACGATCGTAGGATGTCTTACTCTAGAAATATACAGGCCGTTTACAAGTTGTCGACTTTGGTGCAATGGATCTCACAGAAGGAGATTAAGACGTCCTCTATTAAATCCGCGAGGCGAGGAGTAGTGGAGACGATCTGTCTCTATGAGATGCCGCGAGGCGAGGAGCAGTGGAGATGTCACGGTTCATGTCAACGCGATGGTTGCATGGAGCTTTGACCGCAGCGTCTCGGGAAGGGATAGAGGTCTCAATGGAGGAGTGGGAATTCTCGAGGGGATGTAGTCCCAAAGGTGATGAGGGGTTTAGAATCTGTCGTATCTAAATTTTATATGCGACATCTAATTTGAGTGTTTCAATGTACAGTACAAAATATATAGTGTAGCATGGTCGCGTGGACGGCATTTTCGCGTGGAGCGTATTGGTAAAATGCACTCCACAATGGAGTGTGGTATCATGGCAAGGTTTGAGCATGAGAGCCGGCGACGAGCAATGGATCCAAATATGGTTGTAGTGGATGAGATAGAGTATTTTGGGAACTTGCAAAGTATTGTTACGGTGGATTATCGTAGCTTCTCCTCCATGATACTATTCGATGTGCAGTGGTTCAAAGTGGTACTTGGAGGAGCTGGAGCAACAGTTCGACGAGGTCCATCTGGATTTCTTGAAATAGATTTCGAAAAAAATGACGGATTTGCGCGACACCTTTGTGTTGCCGGCCCATTGTGAACAGGTGCATGGACTCATTTGCTTGCTAATTGTATTACGACATGGTTTATGTCACAATGGTTTGAACTCTCTTGTACGTGTTTGTGAACAAGTAATCTTCTATCCAAACCCCCGACAACCTCGATGGTGGTATGTTATACCTTCAAATCCCCAAAGTGCGAGAATATATAATCAAAGTGATGTTCGGAGCATAGATGAAGATAATATGCAAATAGAGGGGTCGATATTACAAGGGGTGGAGGCCGTCGAAATCTTGGAGCCAGCATCGACTAACAATGATGAAAATATAGGAGTCCAATAATTATTTGAGAATGAGGTGGACTCATTCTTTTGTGGTGACATGTCTATCGACCTTCCAGTGTATGCGGAGTTATGTCAAGAGATTAACATGGGACCATAGGATACTTCATACTTGGAGCATCCACTTACTCAATTCATTGACCAATCGCTTATAAGGGTACATAAGATATGCATTTTAAGTGAGATTTTTTAAAAATGATTTATATTACTGTGCTTTGTATGATTTAAATTGATTATTCTAACATCATTTTTTATTTGTGTAGGTGATATTTTCAGGATGAGTTGAGGGATGAGCGATGAGGAGTTACAAGACATCTTCACACACATGTCTCCAGACCAGATTGTGAGATTCAGAGAGATGGTAGACCAAGAGCTATCTAGGTCTTCGTCACGGCGCTCTGCTAGATCTACTTTAGCATGATCAGATGCTTTAGCTTCGAGCAGACGAGCTCGATGCTCATGACTTGGGCCAGAGGGAGGGAGTGCATCAGGATCAGGGGGATGCTGCAGAGATACAGAGGCAGTGAGCCCGTGGTCAACATGGGATACAGGTGCGACTCCTCGCTCTCATGGCCCTTCCAGGGAGCGTGGCTCAAGCTCAGGTGCATGCTGTGGAGGCACGAATGCAGTGTCTCCGTCTCATCATTCAACTGGAGGTGCGTTACCTTAGGGATTTGTCACACTTGTGGAGACGTCTACTCTAGTTACTCTGGCTTTTGCACAGCCACCAGCAGCACGTGTGGGTACCACTTCGAGAGATATTAACCCGATCGGTATACCAGATGCATAGGGATCTCCTAGATATGGCCACGAGCGTGGACGCAGATGGGAGAGGACCCATCTTAGGCAGACTCCACGGGGTTATGGATATCTAGTCGATAGTAGGTCAGGAGCCATCATCATGAATGATGAGGGGAGGAGGGTGATGGCTCGCATGAGAGAGTTGTGCCAACAAGGTTTTTAGCACAACATCTTGGATCATTGGAAGAACATACCGGAGGAGAGCAAGGACTACATAGTAGCATTTGTCAAGATTGTGGGAGAGAAGGAAGGAGTCTCACTTGTAGCTTTCTCACTTACACAGTGGGGGAATACACACAAAGGTGGAGGCTGAAAACAGTTTTCCTCTTCTTAGTTGTGTAAGCCAAAAAGAACTCTAGTATAGAGAAATAGAAGAACCCTATATATGGGTCTCAAACCAAACTCAACTAACTAAGGTGGCATACTAATTGAGCCATGAACTAGAGTAGATAAGGATAGCTGTTATCTAGCTATTATTTATGGGCGGTATACCAACCGCATCTGCATCTAACAAGTCAATGACATAAATGCACAACGGTCACCGTGGCATATCACGAGTGGAGCTTGATATCTCAACACTCCCCCTCGAGCTCAATCCCAATTCTTGCACACCACGTAGGTCTCTGAAATTTCACATCTTCTCTACGCCCAATGCCTTCATAAATATGTCAGCTACCTAATCCTCTGTGCTGACATAAACTAGATCAATAAGACCTAGTAAAACCCTCTCCCGCACATAATGATAATGCACCTCAATGTGCTTTGTTCTAGCATGATAGACTGGGTTATTTGCCAAGTTTATACTACTCATGTTGTCACAATAAATGACAACTGGCCCATCTGTAGGTTGATGCATATCATAAAGTAGCTTATGCAACCAAGCTACCTCACATGCAGCCATCGACGCACCCCTGTATTCAGCCTCTATCCTCGACAAGGCAACTGTAGGTTGTTTCTTGCTGCTCCAAGTGACTGCACCACTCCCAAAAGAGAACACATATCCACTGGTAGATCGTCAATCAGAAATACTATCAGCCCAATCAACATCAACGTATCCATGCAACTGTATCTGAACCCCAGTCTCATAAAATAGTCCATACTGCAATGTGGACTTCACATACCTGAGTATGCGTCTAGCCACATCCAAATGCGGTTTCCTTGGAGCCTGCATAAACTGACTTACTAATCCAACAGTATAGCTCAAATCTGGCCTAGTAATAGTCATATAAATCAAACTTCCTACTATGTGTCTGTACATAGTAGGGGCTTCCAGAAGCTCACCTGCATTTACGCTCGGCTTCACGTTCTGCTCCAAAGGAACTGAAATAGGCTTATAGCCTGTCATACCCATCCATATTGCCTCTACAAGAGCCGTATCCCACTTGGTGATCTAATCACCTCAATGCCCAAGAAATAACGCAGCTCTCCCAAATCCTTCATCTCAAACTTCTGCTTCAATAGCATTTTCACATGAAGGATATATTCATCACTATCACCTGTCATAATCAAATCATCAGCATAAATGACAAGTAGCATAATGCCTTTCTCACTTTTTCTCACATAAAGTGAGAAATTTGCCTTGGAAATCTGAAAGCCAATAGTGACAAGATACTGTCCTATCTTGTCAAACCATGCTCTAGGTGCTTGCTTCAAGCCAGACAAGGCTTTCTTCAACCTGCAAAACAAACTCAGGATAAACAACATGCACATAACCTGGTGGCTGCTCCATATAGACCTCTTCTTGCAAATCACCATGCAAGAAGGTATTCTTTACATCCATCTGATGTTAAGACCATCCCTTTGATGCAGCCATAGCAATGACTGCTCTTACGGTTGCCATCCTTGCAACCGGACTGAATGTTTCTTCATAATCAATGCCATATGTTTGTGCATACCCCTTGACTACTAATCTTGCCTTGTATCTGTTCACAAAACCATCTGCATTGTGCTTCACCTTATAAACCTACTTACAATCAATTGCATTCTTATCTTTAGGCAAATGTACCAATTCCCATGTAGCATTTGCTTCCAAAGCATCCATTTCTTCATCCATGGCTTTCTCCCATTTTTCTTTTCCCATGGCTTGCTCAAAAGAAGTGGGTTCTAGTTCATGTATCACTTTGACTATATAGGTATAGTGAATGGCTGTAAATCCATTATATTTCAGCCTATCCACAGGATACCTAGCTCTAGTAGACTTACACAAAGCAGGCTCACTTCCAGGTGCTCTCAAAACATCTCTGGTCTTTCTTACTCCAGGTGTAACAACAGAAGGAATACCCAACTCATCATCAATGCTCTGTTCTGAGCCACTGGATTCACCATCCACATAAGAGTGACCTGCATTCACATCAAACATGGGTTGATCTACCTTCTCTTTTCCTTTTTGTGATAGCTGCATACCACTATCTACATTGCTTTGAGAAGATTCTCCCAATCTCAATCTGCCTATCCATGGCGAAGAATGTGAACCACTGCTAGAGGACACTCCAGGTCCACTAATATCTTGTGACTGCTGTTGTGAATTCTGTGCATCTACATTATTAATCACATTTATGGTTTATACCAGCTACTCATCTCATCAAAAACAACATCTCTGCTCACTGTAAACTTACGAGTAGAAGGGTTATAGCATCTATACCCAATCTGCTGTGCTGTAGAGAGTAACTAATAAAGATGCACTTCTCAGCTTTTGGATCCAACTTGGATCTCAACTTATCTGGCACATGAACATAGGCAATGCAACCAAAAATTTTCAAATGAGAAATATCTGGTTTCCTACCAGTATACCTCTCCTCTGGAGTCATTCCATGTATTGCTGCAGTGGGAGTCCTGTTCATTATGTAGACTACTGTAGCAACTGCTTCAGCCCAGTAAAAATATGGCAAGTCTTTTTCATTGAGCATGGCACGAGATACCTCTCCAATATGCTTGTTTTTCCTTTCTACAATTCCATTTTGCTGTGGGGTATGACTACATGAATATTGCTGCGTTATGCCATGCTCCTGCAAGAACCTTGCAAACTCATTTGAGATGTACTCTCCCCCTCCATCTGACCTTAGGCATTTTATTTGCAGACCTATTTCTTTTTCAACCATAGCTTTAAGAGTTTTAAAATGCCCAAAAACTTCACTTTTCTTTTTCATAAAATATACCCAAACTTTTCTGCTATAGTCATCAATAAAATTGACAAAATAATGAGAGCCTCCAATAGATGCAGCTTTAGTAGTCCACACATCAGAGTGGATTAATTCCAATGGCTTCTTACTCTCTTGAACATGACTAGGAAATGGTTTCCTTGCCTGTTTGCCAAATTGGCAGGCTTCACATACCTTATGCATTTCTGCAACCTTGAATTTAGGCAATCTTGCAACTATATTTTGGGCCAGCATTGATTTAAGTCGTTGTACATTAACATGACCAATGCGTTTATGCCAGATATCAATATCTGCAACTACACCGGTCCCATGTGCAAACATTGCTGCACTCAATTCAGGCATGTTTGCATCCAACGTAAACATTCTGCCTTTCTTCTTTCCTTTTGCTATCAAGTGACCTTTATTTTTCATATCCTCAACAAAGCATCCATGAGGATCAAAACTGACCTCCAAGCCCTGCTCAACCATTTGACCAACAGAAACTAGGTTCTTGGTGATATTCGGGACATGAAATACATCCGACAGGTATTTCTTTTTCCCATCCTTCATAGATAAATGAATTTTCCAATCTGCACAATAGGATGTGTAGTATCATCACACCAGTCTCCACAAATCCTGATTTTTCCATTTTCTTTGCATCCTGCATCCATTTTGCATGACCTGTCATGTGATTTGACGCACCTGAGTCAACATACCACACTTTGTTGCTTTCTTTTGCACTTGTCATAGAATTGTTCATGTGCTGCACCATAAACAAATGCTCATTTCTGTCATCGCCCTGTCTACTAGAAGATACATAATTCCCTTGTTGCAATTTTCCATTCATGATGTCATTCTACTTTTTATAGCAGTCTTTAGCCATATGAGCCCTTTTACCACAGTAGTAGCATTCAACATTGATGTTTGCATTTTGGCCTCTTTGCCATCCACCACGACCTCTTTGGCTCCCCCTGCCTCTAGAGTTACCACGTCCTCCTCCATAGGACTGGTTTTCTTGAGTTTTCTGTATATTTTGATTTCTACCATGGCCTCCAGATCGGCCTCCTCTACCTCTGCCTCTACCTCTTCCAGCATTTGAGTAGAAGATAGCTTCTTTTGAAGTTCCTCTTGAAGAATATGCACCATCATTTATTTGCTCCTCAGAAATTAGAAGAGCAATCAACTCCTCAAAATCACGAAATCTTTCACGGATAGAAATGGATGTTCGGAACTGTGCATAATCCTTTCCTAGACCATTCAAGGTCACAGAAACTAAATCATCATCTTCCACTGGCGACCCAATGTGCATCTGTAATCTTCTTCACATTCATGTGGTAGTCATTGATGCTCATACTTTCTCTTTGCACATTGTGCAACTCTTGCTTAAGTTGCATTTTCCTGGCTTGCGTATTTGTCTATACATTTTTGACAAAGTATCCCATGCCTCCTTTGGCGTACTTGCATCCTGAATATGCACAATCATAGAGTCTGAAATACTGATAGACAGCTAGTATATAACTTTTCTGGCTCTCTCATGCCATCCTTTAAATGCCTGCATTTGTTGTTGATTGGGAACATCAGGAAGAACTGGTTCTTCTTCATTTCTTGCAAAAAATTCCCAATATCCTTTTCCCATAAGAAAATTCTTCATTCTAAACTTCCATGCTTGGAATTTGTTCTTGTCAAGATTTTCAGTGACAATTTGTGAAAGAGAATCAGACGCCATTACAGAACACTGCAAAAAATTCTTTCACTGCAAAAAACACAGCTTCAGCCTCACAAGGGCAAATCTGCAAAACTGACGAAAGTGGTATTTGACCATATAGTCACTTCCTAGTGACGATTTTTCATCAACAGGAAACAATGATGATTCTGTAACTCCCAATGTCTCTGCGCACAGGCATATGATGCAATTTCTATGGTAATTTTTCACCGACCTGTAGAACTGTGGTCGCACAGCAAAAAACATGGCGTTTTCCTGAGTGCATGTGGAAAACTTCCACCTCCAAAACAAGCCCCGAAATGGCCTCGAATAAAAAAAAAGGGCAGTTGAGTGCTAAAGCCCCTGCACACAGCATATACTGCCCTCTTGCTACACCACGAAGGGTGTCTCAATCTGAGACAATGCACTCTTGCACTATCCGGTTGTGCTACCTGCAGAGACTTGCTCCCAAACTCGAAAAATGAAAGCAACACTGGTCCTCTTACCAGAACACCGCGAACTTGGTTTGCTTTCTTGAGCTCCTTACCACGAACCAGGCTCTGATACCATGTCAAGATTGTGGGAGAGAAGGAAGGAGTCTCACTTGTAGCTTTCTCACTTACACAATGGGGGAATATACACAAAGGTGGAGGCTGAAAACAGTTTTCCTCTTCTTAGTTGTGTAATCCAAAAAGAACTCTAGTATAGAGAAATAGAAGAACCCTATATATGGGTCTTAAACCAAACTCAACTAACTAAGGTGGCATACTAACTGAGCCACGAACTAGAGTAGATAAGGATAGTTGTTATCTAACTATTATTCATGGGCGGTGTACCAACCGCATTAGCAGCTAACAAGTCGGTGATATAAATGCACAACAGTCACCCTGGCATATCATGAGTGAAGCTTGATATCTCAACAGTATCCTTGCACGAGGAGTTTCCGGTGCCAACCTTAGATAGATTCTCTATTGGCTGGATGATGGATTGCATGTGTGCATACATGTCACATAGACGATCCGACACATGCAAGGCAATCAAGAGTGGGGCTGCAAAGCCCAAATGGTTAGATGCAGACGACTAGCGCCAACTGAGGGAGGAGGCTACAGATTCTCCAGGATGTTGGAGTCAGCAGTGCGAGGTGAGGAGGGCACGACTCGAGGCGGGAGTCGTCCATCATCTTGGGAGTGGCGGTCATAGGACATATTTGGAGGACTTTGTAAGTTTTTCTTTTGTTTTGCTTGTTTATTTTTTTGAAATATTCTTTGTACTAACAATCATGTTTCTAACAGTTAGCATTTTTTTTTCTTTGCAGCACTCCATTAGAAATCGTAATCCGACTGGCCTTGAGACCCGATATGTAGAGAGGCATGGTCTCACTTCATTGGTCGACCAATTGTATAGACGTGGTGGCCCTGTAAGTCACTCATCTTTCTTGTCCGTAGTTACCATGAGATATTTTAATGCATTATTGTATGGTGGACTGATGTCTTGTTTCTTTTTCTGCAGAGTCCGTTCAATGCTCCTTTGCGGCGAGACGAGCTTTCGGGGAACGAGGATATGTAGCTCGCCCTTGGATCCCTAGGGCTCACACACTTTTATTTTTGAGTTGCCTGATCTATGTAGACATTTTCTTATGTATTAGTGATATCTTGTCATGATTGTACCAATCGCTTATTATGCGATCATGTATTTATTTCATGTATCAGTGTTATGATTTGAGCATACATTGTTTTTGTTTGCAAGCGCATTGTACACAGTGCAGAAACTATTTTGTATGGCTCTCATAACGCACACAGTGCTAGCTGCCCTGCCACAAAAAAAAATTCCCTATTACCGTCGCTATTAGCATCGCAAATTTTACTGCTCGCGTCATTATTGGTGTCATTATTTACGTCGCCAACCATCGCTATCAGCGTTGATATTGGTGTCGGTATCAGCATCACAAATACCGATGCCAATACCGACACTAAGCCGATGCCAATACTGACGACGGTGATACTGATTGTTCTATGGCGTCGCCAATAATGACGCTTTTTGCGATGACGGGGGAAAATTTTGTTATTTGTATTTTTGTCGCTTTAAACGTCGGTATAAGGTCTATATATTGTAGTGAATGCCTAGCCAAGGAGTCCTTGAGCTACGGCCTGATAGAGTCCTAGATGTCAGGGAGAGGCATTTGAGGTCAAGGACCTTGAGAGAATACCTCATCTAGTGGAAAGATTATCCCGAAGAGGATGCCACCTAGATGGATGAAGATACTCTCAACCAACAATACCCCCAGGTCCTCTTAAGATGAGGATATCTTGATTTCTCTAAGGGGGAGAGGATGTAACATGCCATAGGAACCCCCCCTTTGTAATTTTTAAAAAAAGGAGAAAAATTTATCATCATCAGTATAAATTTTTTTACTGCCCCCTCTCTCCCCGCCAACAGCATGTCAGGGGGAGAGAGAGTGGGAGTGGTGGTGATGGGGGGAGAAGCATGCAACCCCTAGGTGGGAGGGTTGGCCATGCCACCCACCTCCTCCCCCCTCCTATATAAGGGGAGGCCCCTCCCCTCCATGAGTACAAACGGAGACTATGCCCCCCTTTCATACGTCGCCACCCCATCAGCTATTGCGCGGGCCCTTAGGCCTCTGACTAAAGGTCATTTTCCCCCTCTATCCGTAGTAACAATAGTCCCCCAATCTTTCGACCATAGCTACCTCCTAATTGCCAGTACACTGCAGGTTCCCCCCTCCCCCTAGGGGCTCTCAACCGTAGTCACCCCCTGTTTGTTAGACACTGCGGGTCCCTCCCTGGGCCCTCCGAACAAAGCCACCTCCCCCCTTGATTTCCATCCAGCTACGGGCCGTGAGGAGATAAAGAGAAGGAGGGACAAGAGGAAGAGGGAAAGAAAAAGAAGGAGGGGGAGAGAAGGGGAAGGAGAGAAGGAGAAGGAGAGAAGAGGGAGAGAAGAAGAAGGAGTGGGAGAGAGAAGGGAAGAAGAGGGAGAGAAGGGGAAGGAGAGAAGGAGGAGTGGGAGAGAGAAGAGAAGAAGAGGGAAAGAAGGAGAAGGAGGGAAGAGAAAGAGAGAAAGAAGTAGAGGAAGGAGAAAAAAAAGGGTAAGAAGAGAGGAGAGCAGAAGAAGAAGGGGAAGGAGAGAGGTAGAAGAAGAAGAGGAAGAGGTAGAAGGAGAGAGGAGAGAAGTAGTAGAAGAAGAGAAGAATAAGAGAAAGAGAGGGAAGGAGAAGAAGGAGAAAAGAAGTGGGAGAGGGAGAAAGAGAAGAAGAGAAGGAGAGAGAGAGAGAGTAGGAGAATAAGAGAGAAGGAGAGAGAGAGAGTAGGAGAATAAGAGAAAAAAAGAAGAAGAGAGAGAGAGAGAGAGAGAAGGAGAAGAGGAGAAAAAGAAGAAGAAGAAGAGAGAGAGAGAGAGAGAGAGAGAGAAAGAAGGAGAGGGAGTGAGAGTTGGTGAGTAACCGCAACAAGCCACACTCAAACCACTCCCTCGGCGAAGGACCCCATCCAACAGTTTTTCTTACCCGAACATGTCAACCCGAAACCCGTTAAGGTCCGGACTACCCAATCTCCGCGAGGTGAATGGCTCCCAAGAAGAAAGTCGTGGGAATCGTATAGGTGCCAAAGCTACGAGTAATGTTGGAGAGGCAAGCGGAGCGACCAACGCAACAAACACGAATCAAACCCAGGTTCTAAGCTTTAAAATTAATTAGGTATTATTTCTTGTGGAAGAGATGAAAGGGTTTGTGACGTGCATGGAACAAGAACGAGTCTTAGGGATTTTGTTTACTCTAAGCACTAAGCTGCAAGCGTGAGACGATAGAGTTTGGAATTCGCATAAGATTATATGCATGAAATGATAGTTTTTACGTACATAAAATGATAAGGCCTTCGCATTATTTCACATAAAATAATAGATTTTAAACCAATTTAGTGCATGAACAGCCATTTAGAATTCATGCTTCGCATTCATGATTAAAAGAAACACCTGAAATGTTAGTTTTCGTTTGTCAAAAAAGAGACCTAGACTTTCATATATGCAAGTCACATGTGATCCGGGGCATTAGAAATAAGTACTCGTTGCCAGGAATGAAGAGAGATAAAGGTCATTTAGGAGGTACAACTATACTAAATGCACCATGTGCATGATGGATAAGGTTAATTAGGAAATCCTGCATAGAACCGCACTAAGAGAATTGGAAGGATCGCATTCATCTAGACTTCATCTTGAAGGTCTGAATGAAGAATCATGTATTTCCATGTGTGTTAACTGAGCTTGGTTGGAACTAGAAGATTAAAAGACCCTTGGTTGGGTTGCGAATAAGGCATGTCCATTGCCTTGACTGACTAGCTAATGGTTGAGTTAGGGATTAAGATACCCTAAGGTAAAACCCAAGGGAAAAGGGCAAGTAAAAAATAAGTTAACTTACCAAGATCGTTTGCTTGCGTAATCTTGTTTGAGATTATTGGAATCTCGCCAAGTCACGAAAAGACCCAAGATTGGATGCTGGGAGCATCCGGCGAAAAAGGAGTCAGACCTTAGCAGTCGGTCATACAAACGACCTCTGAAATATTTGTGCTTGTACTTAGGTACATTATTTGATCTCTTTGCTCAGGTAACTAATTCAAGGAAAACACTAAATGCTTCAGGTTGAAAGCTGGAGGGAGAGGCAGGAACAGCTACCTCTAACTGTTTGCCTGGCCCTATCCAAGGGGGTTGTTAGCCATGCCAGGTATATGGACCTAACTGCCATGAGAGGTCTCTCCGTGGGTGGTACTTGGAGCGGGAGGATGCTTGGGTGCCAAGGGAGGCTCTGGCTATAAATACCTTGCCTCTGGATCCCGCACAAGAGGCCGACGGATGGGATCTCAAGGCACGTGTACTAGTCAACAAGCGAAACTTGGAGAAGCAATCCTGTAGATTGCTGGGATAGCCTTCGGGCATGATACTGGATGTATTCCAGGATTTTGATAAATAAAGAGCAGATATTGAAGGAAAAAAGAATTTTCTTGACATTGTTTTTGTGTCAATGCCTAAGTTGCATGAAGGAACCCATGCGATTAATTAAGGAAGTTTCTTTTGCATGTCAAAACATAATGTGGTAGGTAATTAGATAACTAAAGAAAACTAAGGAAAGTGCGGTGGACATGGCTTAGGTCCCTCCTATGAAAGGGTGGTCCTGGTTAGCCAGGAACTTTTCTCAAATGATGGGATAATAAGACTATGAAGACCTAGTGTCAGTGGATGTAGAATCCTGATTTATTTTGTTTTAGGGAAAAGGGATGGGACTATACCATATGGCAGAGAGGTTGAGCTCCGCATCTCTCTTGTTTTTCATTCTCCATGAACCAAGTGCAGCATGAAACTGCTTCGACTCTGTTGTTCCTATGCAAAGTGGTAGATCTAGAGCTCGACGCTAGCTTCTTCCTAGAGACTTTGCTGATAGGAAAGGAACCCTGACCTTAGGTCGATCCCAAGTGGGAACGGTCAAACACTTCCGCTCAGGGCAGACTTGAGAAGACCTAGATTGCAAACCTTGTGTCATTCCTTGTGAGTGCGAGGTAGAGCCCTCTAGACCCTCCTCCCGATGGGCTGCTAAGACGTGTCCCACAAGCAAACAAGCGGGCACGTTACACTAGGTAAGATCGAGAGGAAGCTCGATCTGAATTTTGACGTAGTACGTGCCATCAACCGATTTGATATCTCGAGGGCATGGAGGAGATTCCGCAGTTCAAGTGAATGCAATGGTTGCATGGAGCTTTGACCACAACGTCTCGCGAAGGGGCGGATCTCAATCGAGGAGTGGGAATTCTCGAGGGGATGTAGTCCAAAGGTGATGATGTGTTTAGGATTTGTCGTATCTATATTTTACATGCGACAACTAATTTGAGTGTTTCAATGTACAGTACAAAATATATAGTGCAGTGTGGTCATGCGGACGACATTTTGGCGTGGAGCATATTGACAAAATACGCTCCACAACGGACTGAGGTATCATGGCAAGGTTCGAGCAAGAGAGCCGACGACAAGAAACGGATCCAAATACAGTTATGGATGAGATGGAGTATTTTGAAAACTTGCAAAGTATTATTATGGTGGATTACCGTAGCTTGTCCATGATACTATTCGATGTGCAGTGGTTCAAAGTGGTACTTGAAGGAGCTGGAGCAACAGCTCGACGAGGTCCGTTTGGATTTCTCGAAATAAATTCTGAAAAAAATGGATGGATTTGCGCGATACCTTTGTGTTGCCGGCCCATTGTGAACAGGCGCATGAACTCATTTGTTTGTTAATTGTATTACGACATGGTACATGTCACAATAGTTTAATCTCTCTTGTACGTGTTTGTGAATAGGTAATCTTCTATCCAAACCCCCGACAATCTCGATGGTGGTATGTTATACCTTTAGCTTCCGGAAGTGCGAGAGTATATGATCAAAGCAATGTTCCGAGCATAGATGAGGGCAATATGTAAATAGAGGGGTCGACATTACAAGGGGTGGAGGCCACGGAAAGTGTGGAGCATGTAGAGGAGACAACATCGTGTAATAATGATGGAAATACAGGAGTCCAAGAATTCTTTGAGGATGAGGTGGACTCATCCTTTTGTGATGACATGTCTATCGACCTTCCAGTGTATGGAAAGTTCTGTCAGGAGATTGACATGGGACCATAGGATACTTCATACTTGGAGCATCCACCTACTCAATTCATTGACTAATCACTTATAAAGATATATAAGATATGCATTTTAAGTGAGATCATTTTTTTATGATTTATATTACCGTGCTTTGTATCGCAGGCTGCTCTATTAGATCTACTTTGGCACGATTAGATGCTTCAGCTTCAAGCAGACAAGGTCGATGCTCCAGACTTGGGCCAGAGGGAGGGAGTGCTTCAGGGTCAGGAGGATGCTGCAGAGATACGGAGGTAGTGAGCCCATGCTTGCCTCAGGATACAAGTGCTACTCCTCGCTTTCATGGCGGTTCCAGGGAGCGTGGCTCAGGTGGTTGCTGTGGACGCATGGACGCGGTGTCTCCGTCTTGTCATTCTGCTAAAGTTGTGTCACCTCCGAGATTTGTCACACCTGTGGGGACGTCTACTCTAATTACTCCGGTTTTTGCTCAGCCATCTGAGGTGGCACCCCTATGGGTGCTACACGGATAGATACTACCCTGGTCGATACACCAGATGTATAGGGGTCTCCTAGATATGCCCATGAGTGTGGTCGCAGGTGGGAGATGACCTATCTTAGGCATACCCCAGAGGGATATGCCTATCTTGTCGATGATAGGTCAGGAGCCATCATCATGAATGATGAGGGGAGGAGGGTGATGGCTCACATGAGAGAGTTGTGCCAACAAGTTTTTCAGCACAATGTCTTAGATCATTGGAAAAACATACCGGAGGGGAGCAAGGACTACATAGTAGCATCCTTGCATGAGGAGTTTCCGGTTCGAGCCATAGCAGATCAATTTTCTACGGGCTGGATGATGAACTGCATGCATGCATACATGTCACACAAACGATCGGAAGCACGCAAGGCACTCAAGAGTGGGGCTGCAAAGCCTGAGTGGGTAGATGCGAACCACTAGCGTCGACTAAGGGAGGAGGCTACAGATTCTCCAGGACATTGGAGTCAATAGCGCGAGGCAGCGAGGGCACGACTAGAGGCTGGAGTGGTCCATCATCTTGGGAGTGGCGGCCACGAGACATATCTGGAGGACTTTGTAAGTTTTTCTTTTGTTTTTCCTGCTTATTTTTTTGCAATAACCTTTATACTGACAATCATGTTTCTAACAATTAGTATTTTGTTTTTGTTGTAGCACTCCATTACAAATTGCGATCCAAGACCTGCCTTGAGACTCGATATACGGAGAGGCATGGTCTCACTGCATTGATCGACCGATTGTATAGACACGGCGGCCCTATAATTCACTCATCTTTCTTGTCCATAGTTTCCATGTTTAATTAGAATGCATTATTGTATGGTGGACTGATGTGTAGTTGTTTCTTTTTTTGTAGAGTCTGTTCGATGCTCCTTTGCAGTGGGACGAGCTTTCGGATGGCGAGGATATATAGCTCACCCTTGGATTCCTGGAGCTCACACACCCTTCTTTTTTGGTCACCTAATCTGTGTAGACATTTTCTATGTAGTAGTGATATCTTACCATGATTGTACGAGTCCCTTTCATTATGCGATCATGTATTCATTTCATGTATCAATGTTATGATTTAAGTACACTTTGTTTTTATTTACATGAGCATTGTACACAGTGCAAAAACTATTTTGTATGGCCTCACAAAACTTTTTTTCCCTATTACCATCTCTATTAGCATCGCAAAATTACCTGCATGCATCGTTATCGGCGTCGTTATTAGTGTCGTTATCAGTATCGCTGCTTGCATCGGTATCAGTGTTGTATTTGCGATACTAATACCGATGCAAATAGCGACGTTGATAACGACGCTAATATCGACTGTTCTATGGCGTCGCCAATAACGATGCTTTTTGCGACGATGGGTGCAAATTTCTTTATTTACATTTTCATCGCTTTTAACGTCGGTATAGGACCTATATCTTGTAGTGTGCTTCTCAATTGATTGATGCTTTGTTTACATGGTATCAATATTGGTTGCACGATTTGGGGGTTTTCTTTCATGTTACCCCACATAGGCACTAACTCTAGTCCTATCGTAGCATGATACATTCTATTAGATTGGAAAATGACTTAGCATTGGATATTATTAGTACTAGTGATGTATAGTATTGGATATTATTAACTTTAGATAGGTAGAAATATTTCAGGTTGGTTGTTTTTGTGGAACTATTTGTTTTGTTGTTCTATAGCTAGATTTTTTGTGTTTATCTAGAGAGTAAGAATTTTTTGTATTGTTGTTTTGGATTTATAGAGCTTGAAAACTTGATATCGTTGGTTGAGATTAATGTTCTTTTGGATAGATTGGGTAGGACTTTGATTGTAGCTACTCAACATCCTAAATGGAGTATATTTTCTTGTCGATATCTTTATACATCATGTGGATTATGGATTTATGAGCAGTTCACATTGTACTTCTTGGATACACTACACTCAAGGATCATCTCTTGATTTTTTCAATTACTTCCATGCTTTGGTTTGGGTTGATACACTTATTATACCATAGTTGACATTAGCATGGCATGATGGTGGCTACAGCTATATGCAGTAAACCTTAGATGCATGCACACTTGAGAAAGCACCTTCATTGTGCATACATAATTCTTTTCATGCACAAGAGTTGGGATATTCATCACTAAAATGGGAACTACTAGATGAGACAAAAGGTGGATGGATAAGTTTGAGGGTCATGAAGGTGGTTCTCAATTGTGAGATGGGTTATTTTACTTGGTCAACATCATGAGGACCATATTTTGTTGAGTGATTGTAAGATTTGTCAAGAATCGAGTGGTAGGGGAACTTGCTTCAGTTGCTACACCAAACACACACCATATACACAAGAGGAATCTCACTCAAGAACACAAGAATAGAGATGGAGGCCAAAACATTTTCTTACTGGTTTCTTCTTCTTCTTCCACAAAGAGTATAATATAAAAAAATTATAGATAAGATACAACATAAAGGAAAGTGGCCTACTAAGTCAAACAATGCATAACTGACTATACTAATTGCGCTATAACTAAGGTAGTTCAATAAACTAAATATAATAAGTGATAAGTTAGTGACCATGCAAAGATTAGAATGACCACCAGCATACTAAGTATAGATATGCAAATGCATCTAGCTAGGTGGTTCATCATCAATGTTTGCACGTATTGAGCTTGCCATCTCAATACTCCCCCTCAAGCTCACATGTATCTCTGCAACTCAAAGTAAGCTTTAAAATTTTCAAAGAATCTCTACACTCAATGCCTTTGTGAAAAATTTAGATACCTAATCATGTATGCTGTTATATACCATGTCAATCTCTCTTGAAAGTACCTTCTCTCTCACAAAGTGGTAGTGCATCTCAATGTGTTTTGTCCTAGCATGAAACTTTTTTTGTCCTAGCATGAAACATTAGGTTTCTAGCTAGTTGTATGTTGCCCATGTTGTCACAATGAATGACAATTGGACTATCTCCCTGTACATCCAAGTCACCCAATAACTTTTAGAGCCATATCATCTCATATGCTACCATAGCAACCCCTCTATACTTAATCTTTGTACTCGATAAAGTAACTATAGGTTGCTTTTTACTACTGCATGTAATTGTAGCACTGCCAAGGAAAATGTGACTCTACTAGTAGATCTTCTGTCTGAAGACATACTACCAACCCAATCAACATCTATATATCCAAACACCTATACATTCTCACCTGTCTGATAAAAATGTCCATAATGTAAACTAGACTTCACAAACCTCAATATGCATCTAACTGCATCCAAATGAGGCATTCTAAGCATTTTCATAAACTGACTAACAAGTCCCATAACATAGCTCAAGTCTAGCCTTGTGATAGTCATGTAAATCAAACTTCCTACTATCCACCTAAACATAGTAGAGTCTTCTATCTCATCCCCAACATCAGTACTCAACTTCACATTTTGCTTTAATGGTACTAAAAGAAGCTTACATGTTGTCATACCATACTTGGATATCATATCCAAGCCATACTGCCTTTGGGATAGCCATATACATCATCACATTTGATCACCTCAATTCTAAGAAAATACCTCAACTCACCCAAATCCTCCATCTCAAATTTCTTCTTTAAAACTTCCTTAACTTTAGTGATCTCAACGCCACTGTCACCTGTAATAATCAAGTGATTCACATAGATAACTATGATGACCAAGCATGTATCTTCCTTTCTCACATAAAGTGAGTGGTTAGCATCAAAAACATAAAAGACAATGTTGACAAGATACTCTTCCATCTTGTTAGACCCATACTCTAGGTACTTTCTTCAGCCCATAGAGCATTTTCTTTAACTTGCACACATATGTAGGATGCTCTAGATCCTCATCACTTGTTGGTTGCTTCATATACACCTCTTCTTACAATTAACCATATAAGAAGGCATTCTTGATATCCATTTTTTGCAAATTCTAACTTTTGACCAAAGCAATCACACATCTAATAGTTGCCATCCTAGCAAATGGGCTAAATATCTCTTCATAATCTATACGATATGTTTGAGCATAGCCTTTTGTAGTTAGCCTATTCTTATACATTCTAATCAAACCATCTACATTATGCTTGATTTTGTAAACCCAATTACATCTAATAGCTTCCTTGCCCTTAGGCAAGGGTACCAAATCCCAAGTCTTATTGGCTTCTAATGAAGCCATCTCCTCACTCATTATTGCATCCCAATGAGCATGATGAGTAACATCCTCAAAACAAGTGGGTTCAACATCCTCAACCACCTTTAAAATATAAAAATAATGGTGAGCTACATAATCTTCAAAATTAAATCTTTTAATAGGGATAATGACCTTGCTAGACCTATGTACCACTAGATCACTTAGTGGAGCCTTTACATTACTATGTGCTCTTTGTATACCTAGTACCCTGACTAAAGGAATAGCAAGCTCATCATCCAAACTCTTTGAACTATTGGAATCTCCATCAAACCCCAAATGACTAATAGATGCATCATTACTATCCAACACTATCTTCTTCCCTTTGTCTTTACTTATAACACTTGTAGATCCATCTAAAGATGTGGGGCTACTCCTTAGTCTCCTAGACCAAGGGCTAACTGTAGGTATACTATCATATGGGACTGGCCTAAGGAGGTGGAGGACCACTCCTACATCCCTCTCTCCAAGAAGCTTTGAACAGAGAATACAGTAATCTCCATATCTTCCAAAAAGCTTAAAAGCTTAAATTTAAAAGTTAAAAAGCTTAGTGTTAAGCTTAAAGAAGATTAAAACAACAAATCGTCAATAAGTGGCATTAGGAGAGGATCGCCGTGATTTTCGCGGCAGTAAAATGCCCCCCCCCCAAAATTCGTCGTTTGCAAGCAGACTAAGCTTTAAGCTAAGTCAATCAAGTTTCAAGTTACACAAATCTTCAAAGTTGATCAAGTACATTAAGTTCTGTTACTCTACAAGTCACAAAGATCTAACAAGTTTTCAGAGGTCAAAACTGACTTGTGCCAAAAACTCCCATAAGGACTGTTCCTACGCAGAAGCACTGAACTGCAAAGTTGTTCCCTGTAAGACTCTGTTCGCATATGCAGACTTGCTGAACCAATTTCAGCACATGCAAAAGGTCATACATAGATTTTACGAAGACTTCAAATCCCACAACCGCAAAAGTCGAAGACCGTGAAAGCCAAACAAAAATCTATAAGCCTTGTACACTCGATTTTGAGCTATGCTCATTTATTTTAGAAGATTCAATCAAGGTCGATTTCCTTCATCATCTTTCCGTAAGTCTTGGACAAAACCACCTGCTTTGCCATCAAATACAAATCTAAACCCTAAGCCATCCTCACAACCAAATCCTAATATTCCTAGACTTCCTGCCATTGCAAACAATGTATCTAAAGCCAAACCTATAGTGTGTTACAAATGCCATCAACTTGGACATCTAGCAGCCAATTTCCAATCAAAGAAGCCACTTGTCCATATCAACTATCTTGGAGCAATGGAAGATGAAAAACATGAGGAAATGCCTTACTTTACGGAAGATGAGGATGACGTTACTATTCCTTCGGATACTTTACCAGGTATGCCAACTCCACATTCTTTGTTGACAATGAAATGTTTAGTGCATGGAAAAGAAAAGATTATTTTGCATGATGATGGTAGTACACATGATTTTATTTCTGCAAAGTTACTGAAAGAATTGAAATTACAAACTGTTCCTACGCATTATCGCATTAAAGCAACATTCTTAGGCACAAGGTATAATGGAACACAAGAGGTGCATGATTTAGAAACTCAAATTGGTGAATATATTGAAAGAAGGAATTTTCTAGTTATACCATTACAGTCCAGTTATATTATCCTAGGTATGCCTTGGCATCATCAGCATAATCCTGACATAGATTATTCCACGCATTCAATTAAAATTCATTCTCAAGGAAAACACACTACATTGTATGGTATGCATGCATCTAATAATTTTCCACTGCTTACTCATACTCAAGCTAAACGTGCATTACGCAAAAGTAATAAATCTTATCTAATTTTGGTGAATGAACTTCAAGCTAAAGAAAAACATATGCACCCTATGCATAAAGACTTCCTTGCATAATTTAAAGATTGTTTTGTTGAGGACTTACCACCTGGACTACCTCCTTCACATCCTGAAGACCACAAGATAGATTTAATTCCTGGTACACAACCACCTTGTAAAGCCCCATATAGGCGTAACCAGATTGAACAGGAAGAAATTCAAAATCAAGTTGAGGAATTATTAAATAGAGGATTAATTAGACCTAGTAGTTCTCCATTTGGCACACTGTTTTGTTGGTAAAGAAGAAGAATAATACTTATCGTATGTGCATTGATTATCCTGCCCTAAATAAGATTACTGTAAAGAATAGATATCCAATTCCTAGGGTAGATGATCTTATGGATAAACTACAAGGTTCAGCCATATTTAGTAAAATAGATCTTAAATATGGTTATCATCCAGTGAGATTAGATAAATCTGATATATTTAAGACTGCATTTAGAACACAATTTGGTCATTATAAACTTCTAGTGATGCCTTTTGGATTGACTAATGCACCTGCTACATTTAGTAGAATGATGAATCGCATATTTTTGAAATATCAGCATTGTGTTATAGTATTCTTTGATGATATCTTGGTATTCAGTAAAAATGAAAAAGAACATTATGAACATCTGTCTCTGGTTTTCAAGTTGTTGAAAGATAATCAATTGTATGCTAATCCGGAAAAGAGTGAGTTCTCTCAAACAGAAATTGAATATCTAGGTCATATTGTGTCATTAGAAGGTTTTAAGGTTGACCCTAAGAAGACAGAAGCAATATTAAACTGGCCTATACCCAAAAATGTGCATGAGTTACATTCTTTTCTAGGTCTTGCTAGTTTTTACAGGAAATTTGTACGAAATTTTTCATTACTTGCTTTGCCTTTGACTAAACTTTTAAAGAGAAGTATTGTTTATCATTGGCCTGATAATCAACAGAAATATTTTGATTTATTGAAACATGCATTAACCCATGCTCCTGTATTACAACTACCTAATTTCAATAGACCATTCTTTTTAGTAGTTACTGATGCTAGCGGATCTGGAATAGAAGTCGTACTTATGCAAGATAATCAACCCATAGCCTATTCTAGGTGTAAAGTGAAACCATCCAAACTTCAATATTCCACATATGATAAAGAATTGTTAGCTGTTGTACAAGATTTAAGACAATGGAAACATTATTTAATGGGTTCTGAGTTTATGATTAAGACTAACCAACAAAGTATTAGACATCTACTTAGTCAACCTCAAATATCTGACCGACATATCAAATGGGCAGCTTTTTGTAATATTTCCGTGTACCGCGTACCGTAAATATTAACTTCCCGCACGCCGTGTAAACCCTGTGCAAGGTTATTCCCTACTTCGTAATTATTAGTAACTTAATCCATACCATTCACGAGGCCGCCACATTGTAAATTAGAGGCAGGGATTGAGGACCGTCAAAACCGCAAGGAAACGACCGCTTGGGAAGGGGCAATTGGATAAACTCAAGGCAAATTTTTTTTATTATTATCCCTTCCCCCAGCCGATGCATGGCTGGAGGAGAGGGAGTGTGGGGGGGAATGGCCAAGGAGGAGTGAAGTCGGGCTGCATGAGGGGGAGTCCTCCACGTGTGTGGAGGCCCTCTTCCCCACGACCCCCCAAGGCCTATATAAACACCCCCTAGCTAGAGGGTGTGCTGGACGAGCTGGAGGAGGACGCCGTACTGGAGGAGGTCGCCGTCACCGTGCTGAGGGAGCCGCCGAGCTGCAGTCCGCCTAGTCCCCCTAGTCCGCTAGCCCGCCAAGTCCGCCAGCCACCGCCACGGGCCCGCCAGACTGCCGCGGACCGCCGCCCCGCCTCGATCACGACCCCCCCCCCCCCCCCCCCCCCCCCCCCCCCCCCGTGGCCTGTAGAAGCTGGAAGCTTCTTAGAAGCTTCTTTAGAAGCTTCTAAGAGGGGGCTTCCTTAAGCCCCTTCCCACTGCATCCCCATAGGCCCATTCATAATCCCCCTCCCCGGGACTTTGAAGAGGAGAAGGTGAAGCCCATAGAGACATTCCACAAGACCCTTTGAAAAAGGCTTTCGCAAAAAGACTTTGAAGCCGCAAGCCATCCAGGAATCAATTCCGTGCCAACTCGAGTTTTTCCTAAAAGAACTCCTAAAGCCCTTTGCCGCAAGCGCCATCCCGCCAAGGAATCTTCTGCATACGAGGAAAAAGGCAAAGGTCGGAAGGCTGCATTCCGAGGCAAGTCAATCCGTAGACCACAAAGGCAAATCAGAAGCCGACTCTACACCTACGATGGCCCCAAAAAGGACACATGATGTGACTGCGGGAGGGTCATCTCCGAGTATACAAGTGGATATCTCCCCGAGCCCACAAGTCCAGGTTCTTTCGAGTTATTTTCGCATAAAGAAATGATTAGGCGCGCTTAGTTCATAAGGGAGATTGCATCTTTACGCTTAATTTTAATGCATGTGTAAATTGGAAAAAAAAAATACATTTGGTAAAGTATCTCTTGAAACATTAGGCAAGATTGAAATATGTCATGAATTTGAACGAGTTATCCACTTTAGAAGACTAGTTGCATGTAGTTTCTTTGGTACATTATCAAAGTAATGAGTCCAAACTTAGGGCAAAG
This sequence comes from Lygodium microphyllum, assembly GCF_053477565.2. Taxonomy (NCBI): domain Eukaryota; kingdom Viridiplantae; phylum Streptophyta; class Polypodiopsida; order Schizaeales; family Lygodiaceae; genus Lygodium; species Lygodium microphyllum. Next base: position 39,118,231 of record NC_141153.1, on the reverse strand, counting down.
AAATGGAATTTATAAGTGCATTCTCTTTCGTCCTAGACATGGTAGGAATAAGCGTGTGCCGCATGTTAGGCAACATCCTCCTCGTAATGATTTCATGAGGCAAGGTTAACACCATAAGATATTATCCGAAAAGAAATAATAGAGTACGGAAATGATCTTATGGACTTGCAAATAGCATGTAAAATGGAATGAATTAACACTAACTTTAGTTTGGTATAAACTTCGTTAACTACATTGTAGCTAGGAGAATGTTGCGTATTGCATAGTCATCATGCGAAAACGTCATTCATCAGAAGCCGCATTTAGGAAAGGTTGCATGGTTCGTCAAAGCATAGGATTCGAAAGTATAGACTACAAGGTTGTAGGCATGATTAATAGGACTTAGGAAAAGTTAGTATCCAGATTATCCTGCATTTTTGCTACACCAAGGAAAGATAAAAATTATTGTGAACCATGTGACGCGTAGAAGCAATAAATCGCATGTTTATGCATATTGGTGTAGTTGTAACTATTGTTCTCCATTAGATTTAGCTTATTACCTTAGGAAAGGTTCATCCTTGTCGTAAGACAAGTATATTGAGTTGTCTAAATCACCTAAACCACAAGGATTCTTATGGGCATGGTTGGGTCGATATGATAGGTATCCCAAGTGTTAACTAGGGTTTAGTGCAATAAGAATTCGACCTAGTTTTACACTGGTTGCCAAGACAAAACCCGCAAACCCAAAGATCTTACACACGTTCACGAAATGTCGAATCAATTGGATGTTCATGCATAAAATGATCTAAGGTTTTATCCTAAGGATCATTCGTTCTAATGATGAAACTCCGACGGAGTTGCAAATTTCTAGGACCATGGGCCAACATAATTAAGAATGGGTTGGAGGATACCCTAAACCCTGCTACTCGGCTAGAGGTAATTCCGTGGCCGGAGAACGCCATTCAATGGGTGGAATGATCCCGTGGAATGATGCAACACATGTGCAAAAAGGTTGCAACATCGTATAGACTTGAGATTTGTCCACAAGAGAGTTTTGTCATCTCTCGAAATGGGGTTGGCAAGTTATTGAAAGAATTTAACTTACAAGAGGATGAGTAATCATCCTGTTACTCACTTTTCTTGGGGGATAATTGCCAAGGAAAAGGAAAGTTAGGTATTTGCCTTGAAGCAAATGACCAGACAATAAACTAAAGCGACATGGTCGCTGGAACCTACCACAACAAAACCTAAAGTATTGGTAGGGTATGACCCTAACCCAAGAATGATAGGAATCTTGCCAAGTTGCAATTGATTCCGGATCGAATGCGGGTTGCATTCGGAGAAAAGGAGTCACTCCTTAACAGTTTGCCAGCTAAACGATCACTGGTAATTGATTGTGCTTGTAACAGTTTAGAAAGCACTGTTTGCATTGTTTGCTCAATGAACTAAAGGATGAGAATATATCTAAATACTTCAGGTTGAAGGCCTGAAGGGAGAGGCAGCTTCAGTTACCCCCGACTGCCTGCCTGACCCTAACCAAGGGGGTTGTTAGCCGCGCCGGGAACGTGGACCGAACCCTCCGCGAGAGGTCTCTCCGTTGAGTTCTACTTGGAGCAGGAGGACGCTTGGGTGCCAGGGGGGGCTCTGGCCGTAAATCCCTCGCCTTCCGGGTCCTGCACAAGAGGCTAACGTGACTCGGGATTGGATCTCGAGGCCCGCATACTAGTCTACGGGCGGAAACTTGGATTAGTGATCCCTGGTGGATTACTGGATAGCCTTCGGGCGGATTATGAATACGCCTACGGGCGGGAACTCCTTGTATTTCAAAGATAAAAGGATAAAATGATAATAAAGAAGTTGTTTGGCATTGTTTTCTTTATGTCCTGTGATAAGATTACGTGAAGGAACCAGTGCATAACAGGGTTAATCAAAAGAAGCTGTTTGTATATGTCAAACTAATGTGGTAGGTAATTACATAACTAAAACAAACCGAGGAAAGTGCGGAGGATGGACCATGGGTCCGTCCTACGGATGGGTGGTCCCGGTTAGCCGGGAACTTTTCTCAAAGTCTTCGACGAACAAAAGGATGATCAACATCACCGAAACAAGTAATGAGAACGATGACTTGGAATTATCGATTACCCGATTCACGCTGTTTTAGGGGAACGGAATGGGACTATGCCTTTTGGCAGAGAGGTCGAGCCTTGCATCCCTCTCGTTTCCCATTCTCCTTGAACCAAGTGCAGCATGAATCCGCTTCAGACCAGGCGTTTCTGCATAAAGTAGTTCGATCAGGTCTGACGCTAGTCGCTGTTAGTAAATGACCAAACAATTCCGGTCGATCCTAAGTGGGAACGGCCAGGACACTTCCGTTACGTGGCAGACGCGGAAAGTCCTAGATTGCAAAACCCGCAACATTCCATGGGAGTGTTGGGTGGAGTTTTCTAGACAACCTTTTCGATGGGCTGCTAAGACGTGTCCGGGATGATTCTAGTGGACACGTTACAGTTGGTATCAGAGCAAACCAACAAAGGACTTGTTTTTAGGAAATTTTAATAAGAAGAAGTAAAGCAAATGTTGTGTCCCAAACATTTCCTTACTTTGATTACTGTCTTCCAGAATTATGAAGCATGGAACAGGTTCTTAGTGTTCCGAGTCATGTTTATGACCGCGATGCATTCCACAAATTATCGACAAAGGGTTGAGATGATGAACATCTTAGACCGCATTTACAATCCATCACCTGTGTACATGGAACAGAGATGGATGGGTGTTTCAAGGATCTATTACATAACTGCCTATCGACCTGCGTACCTTCAAATTAACTTGAAGAGAATCAAGTGGATGGAGGATTTGAAGATCGTAAAGCTGTTCATCTTTGTTGAGGCTCACGCAAACGCGACTCTACAGGTTGGAGGTCGAAGGGTTAACCAGAATAAGTATGTGTACGGAGAAGTGATTCAAAGAATCTCTGCCGATCGAATCAAGGTTTTGGGACGTCATGAGAAGAATGGATATCAAAGGAAAAGATACCCTAATCTTCCAATGAACTATCGATTCCTGAAGATCGATGACCCCAATCCGTACTACTACTCAGTTCCTGTAGCTGAATGCAACAACATCTTATTCTCCTCGAATTAATGTATTAACTTGTTCCATCGGCCCAAGAAATAATTATACCATGAAAGGGCTATGCTGATATGAATGGAATAAAACTTTTTCCCGATTGTCTTGACTGTGAATATTGATAAAAGTAGTAAAGTGAATTGGTCACTTGGCTGAAGGAATACGTGGACGTAGTTCTGAAGAGTTAACATAACTCCCGCTTTAAAGAGAAGTAGATCATGAGATCAAGCTAGTAATAGGAGCTGCGCCAATTGCGAAGAGACCCTATAGAATGTCTATATCGGAAGCTATTGAGTTGAAGGAACAACTCAAGCAACTGTTAAACCAAGGCTACATCCGGCCTAGCAATTCACCATGGGGAGCTCCAGTCCTATTCCAGAAAAAGAAAGATGGGACACTTCGACTATGTATTGATTACCGTGGGTTGAATCAATCAACAGTCAAGAACAAGTACCCTATTCCTAGAATAGATGAGCTTCTTGATCGCCTTCAAGGTGCAAAGATCTTCTCCAAAATTGATCTCAGGTCAGGTTACTATCAAATCAGGATCAAGGATGAGGATATTCCAAAAACGGCCTTCAATACAAGATATGGGCACTTTGAATTCTTGGTTATGTCATTCGGGCTTACAAATGCACCTGCCACCTTCAATAGATTAATGCAGGATATTTTTAGACCATATCTTGATGACTTCGTGCTTGTCTTCTTCGATGACATTTTAGTCTATTCTAAACGAGAAGAAGATCATGAACCTCAACTACGGATTGTGTTGGAGACAATGAGGTCTCATAAGCTGTATGCAAAAATGAAGAAGTGTGCATTCTTCAAGCGTCAGATTGAATATCTAGGATTCATAGTATCATCAGAAGGAATATCAGTAGATCCAGCCAAAGTCAGAGATGTGCTTGAATGGCCAATACCATTATCCGTCAAAGAGATACGCAGTTTTCTTGGCTTGACAGGATGGTATAGGGTCTTTATCAAAAACTATGCTTTGATTGCAGCACCTCTTACCGACTTACTAAAAAAGCAGACTTCCATTACATGGTCAACTCCCGAGCAAAATAGCTTCGACCAATTGAAGCAATGTTTGGTATCAGCACCTATTCTAAAACTTCCTGACCTCAATATGGAGTTCGAGGTAGTAACTGATGCCAGCATTCTTGCCTTGGGGTGTGTTCTTATGCAGGAAGGTCATCCAATAGCATATACTTCAAGGAAATTGAAGAGTCACGAAAAGAACTATGCCACTCATGATCTGGAGTTATTAGCTGTCATCCATGCTCTAAAGCTTTGGAGACACTATCTGTTGGGAAATAAGTTCACTCTAGTAACCGATCATAAGAGCCTCAAATGGATTTTTACCCAGAACGAGCTCAACATGAGGCAACGTCGATGGATTGAAGTATTAGAGGAATATGATTTTGAAATCAAGTATCGACCAGGGGAAAAGAATGTAGTTGTTGATGCACTCAATCGCAAGGCATTCCTTAATTCACTAATCTTGCAAAATCTATCAATAGCTAGATCTCTAGCTACAGAGGCGTCCATGCCGAACGACCTAATACTTGAGCTAACTAGAGAGGAAGGATGCCATAATCTAAGCCTATCAAAGGATGCTAAGGGAAGTCTCTATCAAGGACCAGGAACAAAAGCTAGAGGCTAAGTATCGTGAATTCTCTGTCAGTAGTGGACTTGTCTACTATAGGACGAGAGTATGTATACGAGCAAGCCAGTTATTTAAATAGAAGATATTGTGCGAAGCTCATGATTTCACTTTCTTGGGACATCAAAGCTGCGAAGGATAGACAGAAGGCATACACGGATTTGAAGTGTCAAGATAGAATATTTGAGGAAGGAGACATGGTCTTCATTCATGTATGCCCAAAGAAGAATTCTCTATCCTTAGGAGATTGCAGGAAGCTAAGTCCAAGGTATTGTGGACGATACAAGATCCTCAAGTCCTTAAGACCTAATGTTTATAGACTGCAACTCCCTGAAAACCTAAAGGTTCATAATGTATTCCATAATAGTCTATTGAAGAATGAAGTATGTACCTAGCCCAAATCATGTACTTGATGACCAACAAATTGTAATGCCTAGTCAAGGAGTCCTTGAACTAAGACCGGAAAAGATTTTAGATGTCAGGGAGAGACAGTTGAGATCTAGAACCTTGAGAGAATGCCTCGTCCAGTGGAAAGATTATCCCGAAGAGGATGCTACCTGGATGGATGAAAGCTCTCTCAATCTTCAATATCCCCAGTTTATCTCGAGATGAGGACATCTCGATTCTTCTAAGGGGGAGAGAATGTAATATTTTCGTGTACCGCGTACCATAAATATTAACTTCCCGCACGCCGTGTAAACCCTGTGCAAGGTTATTCCCTACTTCGTAATTATTAGTAACTTAATCCATACCATTCACGAGGCCGCCACATTGTAAATTAGAGGCAGGGATTGAGGACCATAAAAACCGCAAGGAAATGACCGCTTGGGAAGGGGCAATTGGATAAACTAAAGGCAATTCTTTTTTTAAATTATCCCTTCCCCCAGCCGATGCATGGCTGGAGGAGAGGGAGTGTGGGGGGGGAATGGCCAAGGAGGAGTGAAGTCCGGCTGCATGAGGGGGAGTCCTCAACGTGTGTGGAGGCCCTCTTCCCCACGACCCCCCAAGGCCTATATAAACACCCCCTATCTAGAGGGTGCTAGAGGGTGTGCTGGACGAGCTGGAGGAGGACACCGTGTTGGAGGAGGTCGCCGTCACCATGCTGAGGGAGCCGCCGAGTTGCAGTCCGCCTAGTCCGCCTAGTCCGCCAGCCCGCCAAGTCCGCCAGCCACCGCCACGGGCCCGCCAGACTACCGCGGACCGCCGCCCCCGCCTGGATCACGACCCCCCCCCCCCCCCCCCCCCCCGTGGCCTGTAGAAGCTGGAAGCTTCTTAGAAGCTTCTTTAGAAGCTTCTAAGAGGGGGCTTCCTTAAGCCCCCTTCCCACTGCATCCCCATAGGCCCATTCATAATCCCCCTCCCCGGGACTTTGAAGAGGAGAAGGTGAAGCCCATAGAGACATTCCACAAGACCCTTTGAAAAAGGCTTTCGCAAAAAGACTTTGAAGCCGCAAGCCATCCAGGAATCAATTCCGTGCCAACTCGAGTTTTTCCTAAAAGAACTCCTAAAGCCCTTTGCCGCAAGCGCCATCCCGCCAAGGAATCTTCCGCATACGAGGAAAAAGGCAAAGGTCGGAAGGCTGCATTTCGAGGCAAGTCAATCCGTAGACCACAAAGGCAAATCAGAAGCCGACTCTACACCTACGATGTCCCCAAAAAGGACACAAGATGCGACTGCGGGAGGGTCATCTCCGAGTATACAAGTGGATATCTCCCCGAGCCCACAAGTCCAGGTTCTTTCGAGTTATTTTCGCATAAAGAAATGATTAGGCGCGCTTAGTTCATAAGGGAGATTGCATCTTTACGCTTAATTTTAATGCATGTGGAAATTGGAAAAAAAAAAACATTTGGTAAAGTATCTCTTGAAACATTAGGCAAGATTGAAATATGTCATGAATTTGAACGAGTTATCCACTTTAGAAGACTAGTTGCATGTATTTTCTTTGGTACATTATCAAAGTAATGAGTCCAAACTTAGGGCAAAGAAATGGAATTTATAAGTGCATTCTCTTTCATCCTAGACATGGTAGGAATAAGCGTGTGCCGCATGTTAGGCAACATCCTCCTCGTAATGATTTCATGAGGCAAGGTTAACACCATAAGATATTATCCGAAAAGAAATAATAGAGTACGGAAATGATCTTATGGACTTGCAAATAGCATGTAAAATGGAATGAATTAACACTAACTTTAGTTTGGTATAAACTTCGTTAACTACATTGTAGCTAGGAGAATGTTGCGTATTGCATAGTCATCATGCGAAAACGTCATTCATCAGAAGCCGCATTTAGGAAAGGTTGCATGGTTCGTCAAAGCATAGGATTCGAAAGTATAGACTACAAGGTTGTAGGCATGATTAATAGGACTTAGGAAAAGTTAGTATCCAGATTATCCTGCATTTTTGCTACACCAAGGAAAGATAAAAATTATTGTGAACCATGTGATGCGTAGAAGCAATAAATCGCATGTTTACACATATTGGTGTAGTTGTAACTATTGTTCTCCATTAGATTTAGCTTATTACCTTAGGAAAGGTTCATCCTTGTCGTAAGACAAGTATATTGAGTTGTCTAAATCACCTAAACCACAAGGATTCTTATGGGCATGGTTGGGTCGATATGATAGGTATCCCAAGTGTTAACTAGGGTTTAGTGCAATAAGAATTCGACCTAGTTTTACACTGGTTGCCAAGACAAAACCCGCAAACCCAAAGATCTTACACACGTTCACGAAATGTCGAATCAATTGGATGTTCATGCATAAAATGATCTAAGGTTTTATCCTAAGGATCATTCGTTCTAATGATGAAACTCCGACGGAGTTGCAAATTTCTAGGACCATGGGCCAACATAATTAGGAATGGGTTGGAGGATACCCTAAACCCTGCTACTCGGCTAGAGGTAATTCCGTGGCCAGAGAACGCCATTCAATGGGTGGAATGATCCCGTGGAATGATGCAACACATGTGCAAAAAGGTTGCAACATCATATAGACTTGAGATTTGTCCACAAGAGAGTTTTGTCATCTCTCGAAATGGGGTTGGCAAGTTATTGAAAGAATTTAACTTACAAGAGGATGAGTAATCATCCTGTTACTCACTTTTCTTGGGGGATAATTGCCAAGGAAAAGGAAAGTTAGGTATTTTCCTTGAAGCAAATGACCAGACAATAAACTAAAGCGACATGGTCGCTGGAACCTACCACAACAAAACCTAAAGTATTGGTAGGGTATGACCCTAACCCAAGAATGATAGGAATCTTGCCAAGTTGCAATTGATTCCGAATCGAATGCGGGTTGCATTCGGAGAAAAGGAGTCACTCCTTAACAGTTTGCCAGCTAAACGATCAGTGGTAATTGATTGTGCTTGTAACAGTTTAGAAAGCACTGTTTGCATTGTTTGCTCAATGAACTAAAGGATGAGAATATATCTAAATACTTCAGGTTGAAGGCCTGAAGGGAGAGGCAGCTTCAGTTACCCCCGACTGCCTGCCTGACCCTAACCAAGGGGGTTGTTAGCCACGCCGGGAACGTGGACCGAACCCGCCGCGAGAGGTCTCTCCGTTGAGTTCTACTTGGAGCAGGAGGACGCTTGGGTGCCAGGGGGGGCTCTGGCCGTAAATCCCTCGCCTTCCGGATCCTGCACAAGAGGCTAACGTGACTCGGGATTGGATCTCGAGGCCCGCATACTAGTCTACGGGCGGAAACTTGGATTAGTGATCCCTGGTGGATTACTGGATAGCCTTGGGGCGGATTATGAATACGCCTACGGGCGGGAACTCCTTGTATTTCAAAGATAAAAGGATAAAATGATAATAAAGAAGTTGTTTGGCATTGTTTTCTTTATGTCCTGTGATAAGATTACGTGAAGGAACCAGTGCATAACAGGGTTAATCAAAAGAAGCTGTTTGTATATATCAAACTAATGTGGTAGGTAATTACATAACTAAAACAAACCGAGGAAAGTGCGGAGGATGGACCATGGGTCCGTCCTACGGATGGGTGGTCCCGGTTAGCCGGGAACTTTTCTCAAAGTCTTCGACGAACAGAAGGATGATCAACATCACCGAAACAAGTAATGAGAACGATGACTTGGAATTACCGATTACCCGATTCACGCTGTTTTAGGGGAACGGAATGGGACTATGCCTTTTGGCAGAGAGGTCGAGCCTTGCATCCCTCTCGTTTCCCATTCTCCTTGAACCAAGTGCAGCATGAATCCGCTTCAGACGAGGCGTTTCTGCGTAAAGTAGTTCGATCAGGTCTGACGCTAGTCGCTGTTAGTAAATGACCAAACAATTCCGGTCGATCCTAAGTGGGAACGGCCAGGACACTTCCGTTACGTGGCAGACGCGGAAAGTCCTAGATTGCAAAACCCGCAACATTCCATGGGAGTGCCGGGTGGAGTTTTCTAGACAACCTTTCCGATGGGCTGCTAAGACGTGTCCGGGATGATTCTAGTGGACACGTTACACTTTTATTCAGAGTTTTCATCCCCTTATTCAATATCAACCAGGTAAAGAAAATGTAGTGGCCGATGCTTTAATTAGAAGACCTACCATTTATAATATCTCTATTATATCATTTGATTCTCTAACTTCTATGAAAGATACTTATCATCGAGACATTACTTTTCATGCTGATTGGAATAAATTAGTTGGAAATAACTGGATTCCTACTGATTCACTGTCTTATAATGATGGATTCATGTTTTATGAAAAGAGATTATGTGTTACAATTCCATTTAGATCTATTATTTTGAATGAGATTCATTGTCCTCCATATCAAGGTCATAGAGGTATTATATCTACTTTACGTACATTGACTGAAGATTTTTATTGGCCACATATGGATACTGATGTATCTAACTTTGTTTCTAAATGTTTGGTTTGTTAAAGAGTTAAGAGACATCATGGTAAATAGTATGGGTTACTTATGCCTTTATCTATTCCATCAAGACCATGGGAATAAATTTCTATGGATTTTATTACTGGTTTACCTAACACTAAGGTAATTCTGGTATGCTTGACTAGTAGTTGTCCAGTCCCCTGGAATTAATGGCCAATTAATCTATGGTCCCATGAGAGAATTAGTCGAGCTCCATCCTCTTCTTCTCGGAATCTGCTGATCAAATCCTTCGTACCCACTAACCAACCAAGGGGGTTGAGAAATAGAACTAGCAGGAGATGGAAGTGGAATAAGTAAAAGAGGATGAAGAGATGGGTAGGCAAAATCATAAAAGGAGGAATAAGCTAAAGAAGGAGTGGCTGAAAATTTAAGTGAATCAGTTAGGAAAGTTTTCAATTGATAAGCAAGAAAAGTAGAAGGTATATGGATAGATGGAGTGTCAAGATTGTGGGAGAGAAGGAAGGAGTCTCGCTTGAAGCTTTCTTGCTTGCACAATGGGGGAAGACACACAAGGGTGGAGGCTGAAAACAGTTTTCCTCTTCTTAGTTGTGTAAGCCAAAAGAACTCAAGTACAAAGAAATAGAAGAACCCTATATATGGGTCTCAAACCAAACTCAACTAACTAAGGTGGCATACTAACTGAGCCACGAACTAGAGTAGATAAGGATAGCTATCATGTAGCTATTATTCATGGGCGGTGTACCAACCGCGTCTGCAACTGACAAGTCGGTGACATAAATATACAACGGTCACCCTGGCGTATCACGAGTGGAGCTTGATATCTCAACACTCCCCCTCGAGCTCAATCCCAATTCCTGCACACCAAGCAGGTCTCTGAACTTGCGCAGCTTCTCTGCGCCCAATGCCTTCGTGAATATGTCAGCTACCTGATCCTCTATGCTGACATAAACTAGATCAATAAGACCTAGTAAAACCCTCTCTCGCACATAGTGATAATGCACCTCAATGTGCTTTGTTCTAGCATGATAGACTGGGTTATTTGCCAAGTGTATACTACTCATGTTGTCACAATAAATGACAACTGGCCCATCTGTAGACTGATGCATATCATAAAGTAGCTTATGCAACCAAGCTACCTCACATGCAGCCATTGCTGCACCCCTGTACTCAGCCTCTGTGCTCGACAAGGCAACTGTAGGCTGTTTCTTGCTGCTCCAAGTGACTGCAGCACTCCCAAAAGAGAATACATATCCACTGGTAGATCGTCTATCAGAAATACTACCAGCCCAATCAGCATCAGTGTATCCATGCAACTGTATCTGAACCCCAGTCTCATAAAATAGTCTATACTGCAATGTGGACTTCACATACCTAAGTATGCGTCTAGCCGCATCCAAATGTGGTTTCCTTGGAGCCTGCATAAACTGACTTACCAATCCAACAGCATAGCTCAAATCTGGCCTGGTAATAGTCATATAAATCAAACTTCCTACTATGCGTCTGTACATAGTAGGGTCTTCTAGAAGCTCACCTGCATCTGTGCTCAACTTCACATTTTGCTCCAAAGGAACTGAAATAGGCTTACAACCTGTCATCCCATATTTGGACAGCATGTCCAATCCATACTGCCTCTGCAAGAGCTGTATCCCACTTGGTGATCTAATCACCTCAATGCCCAAGAAATAACGCAGCTCTCCCAAATCCTTCATCTCAAACTTCTGCTTCAATAGCATTTTCACATGAAGGATATCTTCATCACTATCACCTGTCATAATCAAATCATCAACATAAATGACAAGCAGCATAATACCCTTCTCTGTTTTTCTCACATAAAGTGAGAAATCTGCCTTGGAAATCTGAAAGCCAATAGTGACAAGATACTGTCCTATCTTGTCAGACCATGCTCTAGGTGCTTGCTTCAAGCCATACAAGGCTTTCTTCAACCTGCAAACAAACTCAGGATGAACAGCATGCACATAACCTGGTGGCTGCTCCATATAGACCTCTTCTTGCAAATCACCATGCAAGAAGGCATTCTTTACATCCATCTGATGTAAAGACCATCCCTTTGATGCAGCCATAGCAATGACTGCTCTTACGGTTGCCATCCTTGCAACCGGACTAAATGTTTCTTCATAGTCAATGCCATATGTTTGTGCATACCCCTTGACTACTAATCTTGCCTTGTATCTGTTCACAGAACCATCAGCATTGTGCTTCACCTTATAAACCCACTTACAGCCAATTGCATTCTTACCTTTAGGCAAAGGTACTAACTCCCATGTAGCATTTGCTTCCAAGGCATCCATTTCTTCATCCATGGCTTTCTCCCATTTTTCTTTTCCCATGGCTTGCTCAAAAGATGTGGGTTCTGGTTCCTGTATCACTTTGACCATATATGCATAGTGAATGGCTGTAAATCCATCATATTTCAGCCTATCCACAGGATACCTAGCTCTTGTAGACCTGCGCAAAGTAGGTTCACTCCCAGGTGCTCTCAAAACATCCCTGGTCTTCCTTACTCCAGGTGTAACAATAGAAGGAATACCCAACTCATCATCAATGCTCTGTTCTGAGCCACTGGATTCACCATCCACATAAGAGTGACCTGCATTCACATCAAACATGGGCTGATCAACCTTCTCTTTTCCTTTTCGTGATACCTGCATACCACTATCTGCATTGCTTTGAGAAGATTCTCCTGATCTCAATCTGCCTGTCCATGGCGAAGAATGTGAACCACTGCTAGAGCACGCTCCAGGTCCACTAATATTTTGTGACTGCTGCTGTGAATTCTGTGTAGCATTACCATTTTGTGCATCTTCATCATCAATCACATTTACTGGTTTATACCAGCTACTCATCTCATCAAAAACAACATCTCTGCTCACTGTAAACTTACGAGTAGAAGGGTTATAGCATCTATACCCTTTTTGCTGCAGAGAGTAACCAATAAAGATGCACTTCTCAGCTTTTGGATCCAACTTGGATCTCAGCTCATCTGGCACATGTACATAGGCAATGCAACCAAAAATTTTCAAATGAGAAATATCTGGTTTCCTACCAGTATACCTCTCCTCTGGAGTCATTCCATGTATTGCTGCAGTGGGAGTCCTGTTCATTATGTAGACTGCTGTAGCAACTGCTTCAGCCCAATAAAAATCTGGCAAGTCTTTTTCATTGAGCATGGCACGAGATACCTCTCCAATATGCCTGTTTTTCCTTTCTGCAATTCCATTTTGTTGTGGGGTATAACTGCATGAATATTGCTGCTTTATGCCATGCTCCTGCAAGAACTTTGCAAACTCATTTGAGAGGTACTCTCCCCCTCCATCTGACCTTAGGCATTTTATCTGCAAGCCTGTTTCTTTTTCAACCATAGCTTTAAGAGTTTTGAAATGCCCAAAAACTTCACTTTTCTTTTTCATAAAATACACCCAAACTTTTCTGCTATAGTCATCAATAAAACTGACAAAATAATGACAGCCTCCAAGAGATGCAGCTTTAGTTGTCCACACATCAGAGTGAATTAATTCCAATGGCTTCTCACTCTCTTGAACATGTCTAGGAAATGGTTTCCTTGCCTGTTTTCCAAACTGACAGGCTTCACATAGCTTATGCATTTCTGCAACCTTGAATTTGGGCAATCCTGCAACAATATTTTGGGCCTGCATTGATTTAAGTCGCTGTACATTAACATGACCAATGCGTTTATGCCAGATATCAATATCTGCAACTACACCGGTCCCATGTGCAAACATTGCTGCACTCAATTCAGACATGTCTGCATCCAATGTAAACATTCTGCCCTTCTTCTTTCCTTTTGCTATCAAGCGACCTTTATTTTTCATATCCTCAACAAAGCATCCATGAGGATTAAATCTGACCTGCAAGCCCTGTTCAACCATTTGACCAACTGAAACCAGATTCTTGGTGATATTCGGGACATGAAATACATCGGACAGGTATTTCTTTTTCCCATCCTGCATAGACAAGGGAATTTTTCCAATCTGCACAATAGGATGTGCAGTATCATCACCAGTCTCCACAAATCCTGGTTTTTCCATTTTCCTTGCATCCTCCATCCATTCTGCATGACCTGTCATGTGGTTTGATGCACCTGAGTCAACATACCATACATCATTGCTTTCTTCTGCACTTGTCATAGAATTGTTCATGTGCTGCACCATGAACAAATGCTCATTTCTGTCATCACCCTGTCTACTAGAAGATGCATAATTCCCTTGTTGCAGTTTTCCATTCATGATGTCATTCTGCTTTTTATAGCAGTCTTTAGCCATATGACCCATTTTACCACAGTAGTAGCATTCAACATTACTGTTTGCATTTTGGCCTCTTTGCCATCCACCACGACCTCTTTGGCTCCCCCTGCCTCTAGAGTTACCACGTCCTCCTCCATAGGACTGGTTTTCTTGAGTTTGCTGCATATTCTGATTTCTGCCACGGCCTCCAAATCGGCCTCCTCTACCTCTGCCTCTACCTCTTCCAGCATTTGAGTAGAAGACAGCTTCTTTTGAAGTTCCTCCTAAAGAAGATGCACCACCATTTCTCTGTTCCTCAGAAATTAGAAGAGCAATCAACTCCTCAAAATCAGGAAATCTTTCACGAACTGAAATGGATGTCCGAAACTGTGCATAATCCTTTCCTAGACCATTCAAGGTCACGAAAACTAAATCATCATCTTCCACTGGCGACCCAATGGAAGCAAGTGCATCTGCAATCTTCTTCACCTTCATGTGGTAGTCGTTGATGCTCATACTTTCTCTTTGCACATTATGCAACTCTTGCTTGAGCTGCATTTTCCTGGCTTGCGTATTTGTGCTATACATTTTTGACAAAGTATCCCATGCCTCCTTTGGCGTACTTGCATCCTGAATATGCACAATCATAGAGTCTGAAATACTGATAGACAGCCAATACATAACTTTCCTGGCTCTCTCATGCCATGTTTTAAATGCCTGCATTTGTTGTTGATTGGGAACATCAGGAAGAACTGGTTCTTCTTCATTTCCTGCAACAAATTCCCAATATCCTTTTCCCATAAGGAAATTCGTCATTCTAAACTTCCATGCCTGGAAGTTGTTCTTGTCAAGCTTTTCAGTGACAATCTGTGAAAGAGAATCAGACGCCATTACAGAATACTGCAAGAAATTCTGTCACTGCAAAAAACACAGCTTCACCCTCACAAGGGCAAATCTGCAAAACTGGCGAAAGTGGTATTTGACCACACAGTCACTTCCTAGTGACGATTTTGCATAAACAGGAACCAAGGATGATTCTGAAACTCCCAATGTCTCTGTGCACAAGCATACGATGCAATTTCTACAGTAACTTTTCACCGACCTGTAGAACAGTGGTCGTACAGCATAAAACTGAGCCTTTTCTTGAGTGCGTGCAGAAAACTTCCGTCTGCAAAACAGGCCCCGAAATGGCCTCAAATAAAAAAAACAAGGTCGCCAAGGGCTAAAGCCCTTTCCTGCAGCATATACTGCCCTCTTGCTTCACCGCGAAGGGCGTCTCAACCTGAGACAATGCACTCCTGCAATTTCCGGCTGTGCTACCTGCAGAGATCTGCTCCCAAAACAGGAAATGAAAGCAACACTGCTCCTCTTACCAGACCACCGCGAGCTTGGCTTGCTTTCTTGAGCTCCTTACCACGAACAAGGCTCTGATACCATGTCAAGATTGTGGGAGAGAAGGAAGGAGTCTCGCTTGAAGCTTTCTTGCTTGCACAATGGGGGAAGACACACAAGGGTGGAGGCTGAAAACAGTTTTCCTCTTCTTAGTTGTGTAAGCCAAAAGAACTCAAGTACAAAGAAATAGAAGAACCCTATATATGGGTCTCAAACCAAACTCAACTAACTAAGGTGGCATACTAACTGAGCCACGAACTAGAGTAGATAAGGATAGCTATCATGTAGCTATTATTCATGGGCGGTGTACCAACCGCGTCTGCAACTGACAAGTCGGTGACATAAATATACAACGGTCACCCTGGCGTATCACGAGTGGAGCTCGATATCTCAACATGGAGAAGGGCATAGTGGAGAAGGGGAAAAAACTCGATCTTCGATGAAAGAACAATACGTAAAAATGGGAATTTGAGGAAAACCCTAAGGTTGAAAAAGGAGAGGTAAGATAGCTGCTGAGTTGGATTGATAAAGAGAAAGATAAGTATCATAGCAATGGGCCATTTGTTGATAGTACAATAAGCTAGGAACAGAGGGACCTAAAATAGATCGTCTATGATAGGCATCAAAGAAGGATGAATCAAATGGATGGTTCTTGGAAAGATAAGCTAGGAGATCCACCCTCAGTTGGTTAGTGCTCCGTACATAATTAGAAGCTGTATTCTGACGTTGATTTAGGACCACAAAATCAATCATTGAATGCCATGAAGTGTCAGGGCAAGTAGCCACTTTAGAAGAATAACACTGGAACATGTCATCTATCCTCAACTCTAAATAGTTGACATATAAAATAGCTTGGAAAACCACATCCCCTACATACCAAGCCAAATCTACATCATCTGGAATCAACAAATCACCTCGTAGATACATGTAAGATAACAACATGGTATCCATTGTCATAGAATCTTCAAAGACCATATGGAAAACTTCTGTCAGCAAATCAGAAGACCAAGACCCACTTCAACCATCCTCTAGAAGAGGGAGATCCATCATTGAAAGCTTCATATAGAAGGCCAACTTCTGCAAAACTGATAGTGGACAAAGAAGGAATAGTCTGGAGGAACATACTCTTGAAAGTGCTCAAATGTAGACCATAACAAATCCATCTTGGACTGCAATCTTTCCACTTTATCTTGAAACAACGGACATAATGTGGCCTGTCTCTAGAGAACTACCAAGTCCTGCTGAGATATAGAAGGAATCATCGGAACATTGGGGCTTGGAGGAATGGACCATGACTGTGCCAGTTGGTCCTACAACTGCTTAATCTGGGAAGCTTGTGATTCCAATGTATTATTACCAATCTACAAAGCAGACAGTTTCGTATCTAAAAGAGTTTGAAACTCTTGAGCTTCTTTGGACATTCTCTCTTTCTCTTTCGAAACTCTAGTGACCTCTAACTGAGCTTCTGCCAACTAAGTTTTCAAAGAAGATATTTCTTCTCTTTGGGTCTCAATCGTTTAGGTTTGCTACTACAACTGCTTAAACAGATCAGCAAGAGTGTCTTTAGCAGAGGCTAACTCTATGGTTGCCTTATGCAACTGGTCTTTGGATTGCATTAATTCTACATAGAAAGAAGCATATAACTATTGAACACAAGCTGTCACACTAAGAGTTTAATAGAACTCTGGATGTCATTACGAAGGAATGTAATAGCATCTCCTGAGACTAAACTGTTCAGTGAAGGGACTGATATTTCCAAAGAACTCTCTCAATGTGCCCTGAATAAATTGTTGCAAGTGAGGTGGATAGGGAGGTCACTGCTAGAAGTAGCAAGAACTGTGACTGAAGGAATGACTGAGGGAGTTTTATCTGCCACATGCTTCAAGATCTTCTGCTGAATGACCAACGAAGGAGGGGAATCAAGATCCTCTAAAGATGGAGGGGGAGGAACTGGATCAGATGGAGGAGGTGGTAGCACACCCTTCTTAAGGCCAGAATATGTCAAGAAAGCATATAAATAGGAACCATAGGTGACATTTGTGACATTCCCTCTGGTCACTTTGACAAAATGTTGGTCCATCTTCGTAAGCAGGTAAGTACTCAATCAATGGCAACCCCTTTTAACACCATTCTGGAAGCTGTGAAGAGTTCCTTGGACAAATAATGAGATGGTGTTTTGGCAGGCATAAACCTGTATTGGAGGAATTGCGAGACTAACTTCCAAAGAGGATCAGTGATCATGGAAAAAGACACTTCTGAAGTGTTAATCACTTTCTTGGCATCTAGAACTTCTTTGGTTTGCTTTTGTAACAGCTTGAGAATCTCATCATTGGAGAATAATTGTCTGGCTGTAACAAAGGGATCTCCTTTGTAGGGAAGAGACAAAGCCTTCCCTAATCCTCTAGGTGTCAATACCATGAAAGAACCATAAACCAAGCCCGATGTCTTACTGTATGATGCAAGAAACTCATCACATAGGGATGGATAGTCTGGAATCAATGGGAGTGAAGCAGTCACAAAAGTTGCAAGTCTTGCTTTCGCTATAGGCTTCAAAGCCAGTAGGGATGAATAATCCCTAGTGATCAACATGACATACTGGATAGGAGGAGGAGGGTGAGGTGCCATTCAGATGGAAAACACATACACCACAAACACAGACAATCATAGAGAATGCCTGCAAAACGACCAAATAGCTATAAAAAAGAAAGCGATCAAAAGAAACACACACACATACGTAACTAACCAATTGACCACCCCAAACAACCCACATCCTAGAAAAAATTAGGCATGACCTCTACATATATGCAACCAAAAACTTCATGCGATGCAACAAACAAGCACTCAAGACCCTGTATCAAGCAAAAAAGAAGAAAAACTACAAACCACACCTGTAATCATATCACACAAATAAACCATTATACCTTAAAAACCTAATTAAGACCTAACCATAACTTTAACTAACAATTTCAACTTAAAGGACTATACGAGCCCATCCCACGAAGCATGTTTATTAAAAAGGGGGAAAAAACTGCAGTGAGGGTAATGATTTTAATGAAGGGTTCATTTTAAGAAATTATTAACAATGGGTAAAATTTTATTAAGTTATAAACCTTAATAAGAAAAAGGCGGTTCATTCTTAAATTTTAATTACAATTTATTAGGGTGAAACGGTGCTTTAACGAAACTCGGACTGCAATACCCAGACTGGGGTCTCTAAATGCAAATTCATTAATGAAAAATTAATGGTGACGTGGAGCGCTTTTTTACCAACGCGTGCTTTTTTTGTGACGGCTAGTTCATTTTTTATTAAAAATTAAGGTGCCTCTGAAGCGCATATTGCGCGTGCAAAGTGAACGGCGGGTTGATTTTCAGTTATTAGAAAAATGTGTGTTAAGTGCGAGCATGCGTGAATAAGTGAGTGAGTAAAGTTCATTTTAACAATTAACTGTCGTTAAGGGATGACAAAAAATAAATAAAGCTAAAAAAATAGTTACCTAGTAGGGGTATGTATACAAGAAATTGAAGGCACACTGAGTAGTCCCAAATGCAAGGAATCCAGTCAAAAAAGTAAAAACCACTGGACAAAAAAAATAAAGCACCTTAGAGTTTTTGTTTTATTTTTATTTATTATTATTCCTTTTTTTCTTTTTAAAATTATACTTTAGGTGTGTTTGTATTGTGTATATTATTTCGTTTTGTTTGTTTTTTTCATTCTTTTTTTTCTCCCTTTTTTTACTTTTTTAAATGATTAAAACGAGATATAGGACACATGAATATGTTGTGAAGTGTAAGGGTGGAATTTCACCAATCCAACAAGTGTCAAAAATGTGTTTGAATTTATCCATGATTTTTCAGCTGATTTTTGGAATTTAAAATAAATTTTCATGAGGTGAAGTATTAAATTTAGGGTTTTGGTTTCAAATAATACTTTGCTCATTTATGGAAGCATTTTCAATTGAGAAATTATTGGAAAAATGGGAAAGGGGGTTTGTGAAATTTTTTGAATTTTTTCGGAAAATATTTCTAAAATTTTACTAATTTTTAATGAATTTTGCGTATTTTGCATGTATTTTGAAAGAATTTTGAAGTTTTGAATTTTTAGCAATTTATTTTCTTGAATTCCTACTTTAGAAAATAGTGCAAATGATTTCAGCAATGTTCAAAAAATTTTAGAAACTTTAATGTAATTTTAAATAAATTTTAATAAATTTTTGAAGTTTTTTGGTATTTTATGTTTATTTTTATGTGTTGTTATGTGTTTTTAGAGTTTTTCGGGTTTTAAAATTAAAATTCGGTACCTGAGCTGCATGTGAACATCAGAGGATGAGTGCGCGTGAACGGTTGACTGCAACAGACCACCACACGGACAAGTCGGAGGCGCGTCCTCGTGCGTGAATGCCCACTAGCCACACCCGTACACACGCACACCGAGAGAGGCCGCACGGTGTGGGAACAGTGGAGGGAGAGGGGAGTTTGTCGGTGGGTGGAGCGGGTGGTGGGTGGGAAGGGGCGCTAGGGGAGGGGTAACGGGGGTTAGTGGGGGGTGGGGGCTAGGGGAACTAGGGGTTAGATTTTTTGGGGGGGGGGGGGGGGGTAAATTTGGTGGGGGTGGGTAAAAGAGGGGTTTGGGGGGGGGGGGGTAAAGTGGGTGGGGGTGGGGAAAAGAGGGGTTGGGGGGGGTAAAAGGGTAGTGGCCAAGGAGGTGGGCGGGCAGGAGGTACTGCCCAAGAAGGTGAAAAGGGCGGGCAAGAAGGGTGGGGGGGGGGGCAAAGAAGGGGACGGGTGGGTAGGAGGGTGGGGGACCCAAGGAAGGAGACATGCGGGTAGGAGGGTGGGGGACCCAAGGAAGGAGGGCGTGGAGGCGTTGAGGGAGGGCCGAGGAGGGTGGAAGGAGGGTGGAAGGAGGAGGTGGGAGGCGAGGAGGGTGAGGGAGAGGGAGGCAGCAGAGGGAGGGAGGCCGCAGGAGGATGGCGGTAGGCCTCGGTGGCGGAGGCGGGAGGCGTGGGAGGACGGGGGGAAGGTAGATTTGAGGGAGGACGAGGAGGAGGGCCGCGTGAGGGAGGCGTCGCCGTTGCAGGCGAATGAAGGGAGATGCCTTGTGGAGGGAAGGAAGGGACGGGACACGACAGGTAAGGTGGGTTTGTTTTTTTTGGTATTATTATTATTATTATTATTTTGTTTTTTTAATTAGTTTTTTTTGTGTTGTTTGTTTTTGTTTTTGTTTTTGTTTTTTCTAAAGGTTTGTTGTTTTGTTTGTTTGTTTTTTTTAATAAGAAAAAATTGTTATGATGGGTAAAAAGGAGCGCACCCCAATCTCGTGTGGTGCAGGCGCGGGGAGGGGGTAAAAAAATTTGCATTGGCAAGATCAGATGGGGCAGGGACGGTGACACGCGAGGCACCGACGTCAAGGGGGCATCCCGAGGCGCATAAAATAAAAAACAATTGCGTTCATACACGACACGAGAAACACGGTCACACGGCAAAAAGGAAGAAAAGTTAATAAAACTCAAACCATACATCGGATTGAAAAACCGTAAAAAGGAAAAATGTTCCAGGAGACGAGGGAAAAACGAGAGAAAAATGTGACACTAGTTCCGGGGCAAAATCAGGATGTTCACCTGGGAAAAACGCAAGAAACAGACCCGAAAACACAGACGTGTGATAATATTGACAAATCCGCTCGTTGGAACGAAGTGCGGAAAGAAGAAAAAATGTGCAGAATAATGTGTCCAACAATGTTATCATGGAAAAACACAAAAAACACACTCGAAAACAATCGAAAAAATTAATAACTAAAAATCCAACAGTCGAAAGAGGGGGGAGGAAAAAGGAAAAAGTGGGGGGAAGACTAGCGGGATAGGGCAATAAAATTAAACTGGAATTCTGATGAAAATAGGGCATGTTTACATGGAAAAATGTGAAAAATAGGTATGAAAAGGGCCTGAAAACCCGCAAAAATTAATAATGGATGAACCGTGCATCGGAATGACATGGAGTAAAAAGAAAAAATATCAAGGGGAATGGGTAGGGCATGGTTGTCACATCAGAGCAGTGTTCCTAAGAAAAAAAAGTACGTTCACATGGAAAACCGTCCAATTTACAAGAATTGCTTCAAAAATTAATAACTCAAGAACCGTCTGTCGGAATAGGGGTTGGCAGAAAGGAAAAATGGGCAGTTCAAAGGAAAAAACATGTACTACAAGAAAATGGGGCAATAGCGACGGCCATTTGTGACGCGAAAAAGCGGTGCCGCTAAAAGCGTCGCTATATACATCGCTATTTGTGTCACTAATTCTATTAGTGACTTAAATAGCGACGCATATAGCGATGCAAATAGCGATGCTAATAGCGACTCCGGTCTGAGGAAAAAGTTTTGAAAAACTGAGCGTAACATTTGCCGAGAAAACATTTGTGAGAAAGAATGAAAGAGAGAGCGAGAGAGCTTAAAGCTTTGAGAGAGAGAGAGAGAGAGAGAGAGAGAGAGAGAGAGAGAGAGAGAGAGGGAGAGGGAGCTCATCACCATTGTCACCACCGCCGCCACCCACTATACATGAAGAAGAAAGAGAAGTGTGCAACGGAGAAGGGAGGGAATGTGCAAAGAGAAGGTACAAAGGGTTTTATCTTTAGGCCTTTGAGGTAGGTACATTGCCTCTTCTTGCTTTATTTTTGTATTCTCTTGTCTCTTTTTTTTTTCTTTGCAAAGAGATACATGGAAAGAGAGGGAGGGAGGGAGGAAGGGAGGGAGAAGAATGAAGGGAGAGGAAGAGAGAAAAAGGGAGAGAAAGGAAACAAAGAGAAAGAGGAAGAGAGAAATGAGAGATGAAGGGAGGGAGAGAGGATGAGTGAGAGAAACAACGAGAGAGAGAGGGGGAAGAAACAAAGAGAGAGAAAACAAAGAAAGGGAAATAGAGAGATAAAGAGAGGGGGAGAGAAATAGAGAGAGGGAGAGGGAAGGAAGAGAGGAGGAGGAGGTAGAAAAGAAGGGTGAGGTAAAGAGAGGAAGGAGAGTGAAAAGAAGAGAGAGAGAGGGAGAAAGAGAGAGAGAGAGAAAAAATAGAGAGCGAAAGAGAGGGAGAGAGAAATAGGAAAACAATGAGAGAATGAGAGAGAGGGTTAATAAAGAAAAGTAAAGGGAGAGGGGGGAGAGAGAGATAAAGAGAGGTGGAGTGACATTTCTTTCAATATCTTTTTTTCTTAAGTTTTTTATTTTCTATCTTTGATTGTCTTTGCAATGAGATGAGTTGAGTGAGAGTGGCGAGGGAAGGAGGGAGAGAAATAGAGAGAAGAAGGGAGGGGAAGAAAGAGAGAGATGGAGAGAAATAAAAAACAAGAGAGAGAGGGGTTTCATAAAAAAGTGTCAAAACCCGAGCATGGCATTTTACAGGTTTGTAAACAAGAAGAGAGAGAGAGAGAGAGAGAGAGAGAGAGAGAGAGAGAAAGAGAGAGAGAGAGGCCGCTGCCATTGCCGCCATCTACCAAGAGGGAGGAGACAACTGTAAAGGAGAAGGAAGGAACTCCCGAAGGAGAAAAAAATGAGAGAAGTACGAAGGGATTCTTCTTCAAGATTTGAGGTAAGTGCATTATCTCTTCTCTCTTTGTTTTTCTCTTTTCTTTACTTCTCTCTTTCTTTTTGTTGATGAAGAGTGTATAGAGAGAAGAAGTGAGAGAGATCAACGTGTGCAAAGAAGGAAGATTGAGAGAGAGAGAGAGAGAGAGAGAGAGAGGTCACTGCCACTGCCAATCCACCACAAAAAGAGAGGGGACAACTGCAAAGAAGGAGGGAACCCGTGAAGGAGAAGAAGAAGAAGAAGGAGAGAAGCGCGAAGGGATTCTTCTTCAAGCTTTGAGGTAAGTGCATTATCTCTTCTCTCTTTGTTTTTTTCTTTTCTTTACTTCTCTCTTTCTTTTTTTTGATGAAGAGTTTATCGAGAGAAGAAGTGAGAGAGATCAACGTGTGCAAGGGAGATTGAGAGAGAGAGAGAGAGGTCGCTGCCACCACCAATCCACCACAAAAAGAGAGGGGACAACTGTAAAGAAGAAGGAGGGAACTTGTGAAGGAGAAGAAGAAGAAGGAGAGAAGCGCGAAAGGATTCTTCTTCAAGCTTTGAGGTAAGTGTATTATCTCTTCTCTCTTTGTTTTTCTCTTTTCTTTACTTCTCTCTTTCTTTTTGTTGATGAAGAGTGTATAGAGAGAAGAAGTGAGAGAGATCCACGTGCGCAAGGAAGATTAAGAGAGAGAGAGAGAGAGAGAGAGAGAGAGAGAGGTCGCTGCCACCACCAATCCACCACAAAAATAAAGGGGACAACTGCAAAGAAGAATGAGGAAACCCGTGAAGGAGAAGAAGAAGGAGAGAAGCGTGAAAGGATTCTTCTTCAAGCTTTGAGGTAAATGTATTATCTCTTCTCTCTTTGTTTTTCTCTTTTCTTTACTTCTCTTTTTCTTTTTGTTGATGAAGAGATGTATAGAGAGAAGAAGGGAGATAGATCAACACAAGGGAGATTGAGAGAGAGGGAGAGAGAGAGAGGGAAGCTGCCATCGCCACTACCATTGCCACTGCATCCACTAAAAGAGAGGGGACAACTACAAAGGATAAGGAGGGAACCCCCAACCTCAGCTCTTCCCCATCTTGCCCTCCTCGAGCTTGCATGGCAGGAACCAAGCAAGCGTAAGGACGTTGTTTGGGAAGTCATGCAAGACTTGGAGCTGAAAGGGATGGAAAGATTTTGGGCACGAGTGCGAGACAACCCACCAGTAGGAAGGTAGACTGCTGCAGCTATGACAATAGAAAGAAGAGCCTACATGACGTACTACATGTACCTTCTATTACCAAGAATCTATTGTCGATTGGACAGATGGCAAAATAAAATTTGCAAGAATCTAGTGTCGGTTGGATAGATGATTTCAACTGATACACATGGATGTACATTCGGAAGTACAAGGATAAGGTACTCGATGTCTTTAAGCAAATGGGTTTATAAAGGGAAATGCAAGTCAGATGGTTTGTTGGAAAGGTATAAAGCCCGGCTCGTTGCAAAGGGATATGCACAGCAATATGGCCTAGATTATGAGGAGACTTTCAGCTCAGTTGCCAAGATGGAAATGGTGAGAACAGTCATTGCATTAGTGGCTTCTAAGGGCTGAAAATTATGAAAAATGGATGTCAAAAATGCATTCCTAAATGGTGACTTGCATGAAGAGGTATATATGGAGTAGCATGAGGGTTATGTACACAATGTGAGGTGTATATGGATGCTAGCTAGCAACCCCATCTATCATGCTAGATCCAAACACATAGAGATTCATTACAATTTCTTAGAGATTCATTAGAGATTCTTTTGATCTTAAAACACCTCCATCCATTGAGATTGAGGGTGAAGACAAGAAAGAAGAGATAGAAGATGACTTAGACATAGGTAAAAACAAAAAGGAAGAAGTAGAGCTTAGAGACACTACCACTCCCTATATAAGTGTTTCTGGATTCAACACCATGGTATAACTCTTACAGATGTCCAAATGCTCCCCCAAAAAGACTTGAATAAGTTTGGAATAAGCTGGAGTGAGCAAAAGATCAATGGGACTTATTCATACCTCAGGGTCCTGACTATAATGAAAGCTTGAAGTGAAGCTCTTCTTCTTGGGCCTAACAAGTGATAAAAAAGCTCCTTGAGTAATACTTTTTTGAATTGATTATATCTAGCTTTTGCAATCACAAGCTCTTTTTCTTCTCGGACCTAAGCAAGTGATGAAAAAGCTCATTGCGAAATACATTTTCGAATTAATTATATCTTGCTTTTGCAATCAAAGGATTCAAAATTTTTTAATAATCTGATACACAATTTTTAGACATTAGGTGTAGGTGACATTGGCAAATGAATTATGCAAGAATATTTAATCCATATAGCTAGAAGGGTGGCAGGGCTGCATGCCCTGCCACCTAATCTTTTTTCCCTCTGTAACCGTCGCTATTTGCATCGGAAATTTACTCTACAACCATCGCTATTTGCGTCGCTAATCCAATTAGCAACGCTAATAGCGACACAAATAGCGACGCATATAGCCAAGCATATAGTGATGCAAATAGCAACGAATCGATCGCATCGCTAATAGCGACGCGAATAGCAATGATGGGGGTAATTTTTTCCATGAATAATTTCGTCACTTTAAACGTTACTATTGGGTCTATATGTTGTAGTGACGGCTGTAAGGTTGGATGTGATTCTCAGTGAATATAGGGTGCGTTCACATGGAAAAATTGCAAAACAAAGAATAAAGGAAAAAAATCAAGGAACAACTTCGAGGACAGAATGAAATAGAACGGAGGAGTGGGGAAGGGACCCTATCAGAGCATAAAAATGAATTTCTGCATTTGGAGGTGGATAGATGTATTTCCATGATGATATGCAGAATTGATACGCAGGGATGCATCCCCACACTTAAGACCTTACCTGGCTGGGTTAGATGCAGCCACATAACCTAGGACTCATCAACCGACTGGATGCGGGTATCCCCACACTTAAAACATAATGTACACTTGCAAACAGAAAAGTAGGGTTATGAACACTTGGCCCGTTTCGCACATGGTTCTAACATTCTTCCCTCCCCCCCCTGTGTGCCCCCGTGCCTCTCCCATAGAAACTCCCCCCCTTTTTGATTTTTTCTAATTTTTTCTGAAAATTTTTCCCCTCCCTCTCTCTCCCCCTGCCGTGAGCATGGCGGGGAGAGAGAGAGAGGGAGTGAGTTGGAGATGGGGAGGCATGCAGCCCCCAGATGGCGAGGAGCCCCCCCCCCCTACTGTAGCATAGCCCCCCCTTTGTTCTCTGACAGTGCTCCCCGTTAAAACACTATATAAAGGCATAGCCTTTATGGAGGGGAAAAAAAAAGTACGACCAGGCCGTCGTGCTTAGAAGAAGGAGAAGAAGAAGAGGTAAGGAGAGAGAGAAGAGAGAAGGAGAAGAAGGAGAAGAAGAGGGAAGAGAGAGAAGAGGGAGAGAAGGAGAAGAAGAAGAGAAGAAGAGGGAGAGAAGGAGAAGGAGAGAAGAGGAAGGAGAGGAGGAAAGGGAAAGAAGAAGAAGAGAAACAAGTGGGAAGAGAGACAAGAGAGAGAGAGAAGAGAGAGAAGAAAGAAGGTGAAGAAGAAGAGAAAGAAGAAGAGAGAGAAGAGGGAAGAGAGAGAAGAGAGAAGGAGAAGAAGAAGGAGAAGAAGAGGGAAGAGAGAGAAGAGGGAGAGAAGAAGAGAAGGAGAAGAAGAAGGGGCAAGGAGAGAGAGAAGAGAGAAGGAGAAAAAGGAGAAGAAGATGAAAGAGAGAGAAGAGGGAGAGTAGGAGAAGAATAGAAAAGGGAGAGAAGAAGAGAAGGAGAGAGAGAAGAGAGGAAGGGGAGGAGAGAAGGAGAGAAGAAGTGAAGGAAGGAGAAGGAGAAGAAGAGAAGAAGTAGAGGAAGAAGAGAGAGAGAGAGAGAGAGAAAGAAAGAGAGGGAGTGAGAGTTTGTGTGTAGCCTCGAGGAGTCGCATTCGTGAAGCCACCCTTTTGGTAAAGGACCCCCCATCTAACGACCTACCCGGGCCTATAGTCCTGAAATCCGTTGAGGTTCGGACTGTCGAATCTCCACGGGCAAATGGCTCCCAAAAAGAAAGTCGCGGGAAGTGTAGGTGCCAAAGCTACTGTTGGTACCGGTAATGCAGGAGAGGCAAGCGGAGCAACCAACGTGACGAATGCCCCTACGATCACAAATCAAATCCAGGTTCTTTAAGCTTTGTAATTAATTATGTTTTATTTCTCATGAAAGAAATGAAGGGATTAGATACGTGCACGGAATACAGGCGAGTCTTAGGCACTAGGTTGCATGCACGAAATGATAGAGTATGGAGTTCGCATAAGTTTATATGCATGAAATGATAGCTTTTACACACATAAAATGATAAGGTTTTCGCATTATTTCACATAAAATAATAGCTTTTAAACTAGTTTAGTGCGTGATTAGTTAGTTAGAGTTCATGCTTCGCGATCATGACTAGAAGAAACACATGAAATGATAGTTTTCGATGAATAGAAACCTAGACCTTCATGAGATCCGGTGCATTAGGAATAAGTATAATTGCCTGCGAATTGTTTTATCGATCATGCTGTGGACTATCGCAAGTGGATACGCTCCTAGCTTAATCGAAGCTAGTGACCTAACCCTAAATGGATTGTTGACCCAAGTTATGCTTGGTTGTTTGAGAAGGTTGTGAAACCCTTGAGCAAGTGTTTTGATACTTCCAAGTTAAATTTTGATTATGCATGCAATGGGATTGCGAGGCCTTGAAGCAAGAGGTTGTGCATTCAACTATTTGTTAATGTGGCTTTGGATGTTAATCCAAGTGCGGTGCGATTGATGATTGCACGGTCGGGTCTGAGATGACTGATTGCCATGGAAACAAAAAGGGGTGTCTTCCCTAGTGATTGTTTTTAAAGCTGGGTGCTTCAGCTGTGGTTGATTTCCTAAATGGATAATTAAGGAAGGATGGTGCTAGCTACCCCCCGGCAAACCGCCAAACCCTAACCAAGGGGGTCGTGAATCTGTGCCGCAAATGTGGACCGAACCCGCCACTAGAGGTCTCTCTATGGAAATTACTTGGCGTAGGAGGATGCTTGGGTGCCAGTGGGGGCTGTGGCCGTAAATCCCAATGCCTTCGGGCCCTATGCAAGTGTTCTACATGACTCGAGATGGGATCTCGAGGCCTTGATACTAGTTACAAGGCAGAATCTTGGTAGGATAAACCTTCAGGTTTTTTATTATTGGAAGAAGGAATGATTTTTCTGCAAAGGCAGAAAGAAACACTTAATTCTCCTGTATGGGTGGGAGACAAACATTAATCTGAAGATAAGTTAAGGAAGTATTTGATCTTGTTTTATCTTGCTTTCGTATCAGTGCCCTAAATTACATAAAGAAACCTGTGATTAATGGGTTAATTAAGAAAGCTACTTTTATGTGTCAACATAATGTGGTAGGTAATTAGATAAATAAAACAACCCCCGAGGGAAGCGTGGTGGATGTGACCAATGGGTCTATCCTACGGAAGGGTGGTCTCAGTTAGCCGAGAGCTTTCCTCAAAGGAAATGTACGAGAAGTGTTAGGAAAAAGTCGGTCTATGACCTTAGACAATGTTGGATAGGAGCTCAGACTTCAGGTCGATCCTAGTAGGAACGACCGGATAAGTTCCGTTGTTGCGGGGCAGACTCGAGAGACTCTAGTTGGCAAACCCCATGTCATTTCTTGGGAGTGTCGGGCGGCGTCTTCTAGAGATATCTCTCAATGGACTGCTAAGACGTGTCTCGCGATTTGAGGAGTGGGCCCGTTACAATGGTCGAAGGAACCATCGCTGCTACAGAAGGTTGGGAGTCGGCTACAGAAGAGGTACCACGGCTATCTCCAGCGTTCAGCCAACATGGCAGGGACCATGCACTAGCACCTAGGGAGGTAGCTGGTTGATGAAATCCATCAGGGGAGTTGTCGTTGACGAAGGAGAGTCACTCAACTCATTGGCACTCAGATGGAATGAGAGAACAGTCGCTTGCCCCATAACTTACATAACTCGAGGTAATATTGATGGAATTCACACCCGGTTTAGGAATCGACAAGTGGGTGGTACAAAGGGAGTATGCCAGGGTGCACAAGTGATGGTTCATCAGTGCGTCCAACTTGTCTACTATAGGTGCAAGCAGGAAGGCCAAGGAGCCTTATAGTGTAGTGTATAGAACATAGTGACGTGTCTTGTGTTGATGGCAAAGACCCATCCCGTGGGTGCAGAGGGAAACAGGAACGTACTGGACTCCAATTGTCGTAACGTCCCTCAATCCTCACCTCTCAATAATTGATTAAAGAACCATCCGTCACACTCAACCCACTCTCTGTACTCATTGATGTAATCCTCACTATCACTTGTGCAGAGGTTGTATGCCTTGTGCACAATTGATGGTGCAACTATGCATCCCGCCCTGTGCTGGCATACAGTGCAAGAAGGAAGGCCAGGGAGCCTTATGGTGTAGTGCACAGGAACAGATCATGCATTGTGCATTGAAATACCCAACCCGTACGTGCAATACTCCATTCACACATCTCACCTCTCATTTGATTTGAAGGGAAAGACTGGTCACTCACCCCACTCTCTATCTCACTCTGTGTTGAAAGATACAGAGGGCAGTCCATACTCAGGTCCCTATCCTATTAGGATGAAAGCTCACATCACTCAAGGGATTGATGATGAAGATCATATCGGCTATTGTCATCACGATCTTGAAGACGAGGTGTATCCAGGGAGATAGACTATAAATCTCATACTTCAATGATTTAGAAGAAAGATCGTCTGTTAAGAAGGGCAGACAGATTGATATTGCAGAAATAGCGCACCAAGGGAGGTGGTTTCAAATTACTTGCTGGAAAGGTACTACTAATGGGTCAGTTATACTGAACTGCGGGGTGTTACCACCTTTTCCACAGTCAGCTTCTCCCCCAAGAGTGTCTCCACCTTTTCTTGAAACGAGGCCTATTATGACAGGGAATTTCTTCCTTTTCTCCCATAATAGTTTTGTTTGTTTTTTCTTTTTCTTTTTTTTTCGTGAAGAAAGATAATGGTAGAAATACCACATGTCAAGACCAGCCTCGCCACTGTTGTTGGATCAGATAAGAAGAGAACAAGGTCGGGTTGAGATGTATCTGTGAGGGGCTAGCTGAACGAGACCATCTCATGAGGAGAATCATAAGGGCTATTAGAAGCATGATGAGAAGGAGAGTGCAATGCCCAAAAGGGGGAGGGTAGGTCAACTATGATTGTCAAGATTCCCAAGGAGGAAAGTACTTCTTTAGCTGATAGCCATTGATCAGGAAGGATCATCAGAGGCATCAACAGTCTGCACCTGAACAGAGCTGTTAAGATTGACAGCACGTACCTTGTATGGGCCGATCCATCGTTGTTGAAGCTTGCCATGAAAGTTGCCAAATATCGAATCATAGGCCAAGACAAGATCACCTTCTTTGAACTCCTTGTGCTTGATGAAACTGTCATGATAGGCTTTGTGTCGCACTTGAGTGGTTTCCATGCACTATAGGGCCATCCGACATATCTTATCCAAGAATTCCAAGTGCAGGAGACGGCGTTGCAGTGACTCGTCATCTCCCAAGTATTCTTTAACTGCCACTCACAAAGAGGGAAATTCCATCTCAATAGGGAAGACGACTTCTATACCATACATTAGCTAAAAAGGGGTGTGTCCTGTAGCTGCCTTATGGGAGGTTTTGTATGCCGAAACGGCCTCTGTAAGTCGATTGTCCTAGTTGCGATGATGTGCGGCAATCATTCTTGTCGCATCAAGCAAAGGATGCAATTAGTGACTTCAACTTGGCCATTGGCTCTGGGGTAATAGGGAGTAGACTTGCCATGGCGGATCTTATACAGCTCTATTAGCTCCTCCATGATTTTGTTAAGGAAATGAGTACCTCTATCACTTACCATCTTGAGGGGACTGCCAAACTAGGTGATAATATTCTCGTACATGAATAGGGCTACGCTATTACCTTCGTCCCGCTTCAAGACTTTAGCTTCACACCACTTTGTGACATAATCTGTACATACTAAGATGTATCTGTTCTGCTTCCGTCTGGTAGGTGGATCAATGGGACCCACAAAATCAATACTCCATTTCGACAGTTGCCGATGCTGTCTCCCAACTACCGAAATAAATTCAAAAGCATCTTGAAAAGAAGTCGTGGACTAAGGATTTTTTCTTCAACAATGACCAAGACTAATAAGGTCCTAGAGCTTATAAAGGAAGTAGATGTGGCTTATGCCTTCCTAGATCTTGGAACCCCAAAGATTAGTATATGGATTGAAGGATGCTTTATTTTAGATGCATTGATTGATGGAGGTTCATCAGTAAACATAATGATGTATGTGACAATGAAGGACTTAGGGTTGCAAGGAATTCAACCTTCACAGTGGCTTATCAGATTGGCAGACCAAAGTAGAATTAAACCATTGGGCATCCTTCCATATGTAAAAACAACCCTTGTAGGAAGAGACTATTGGCTGACATATCTGGTGGTCAAAACAAATTCTTATGGGACCTCATACCCTCTGTTGTTGGGAAGACCTTGGCTTTTTGAAGCGAGAGCCAGGATAGACTGGTTCAAAGGAACCCTGACCCTAGGCAGAGGATCCAACAAAGTGGTGTTAAAGTTGTATGGATCGCAAAAAGGCAATAGATCCACATCTATTGAAGTCATAACTGACTCCTCCAACGAGGTAACAGATGGTATATCAGGAGATGAAGAGGCTGTTAAATGGATCTTTCCCAAGAAAACAGAGGCACAGTCCCTGATAGTGGGCACTGTAAGCCAACTGCCAAGGGAAGCAAAGTCCTTATCCATGGGAGAATACCTCCTGCCTCAACTTGAATTGACTTCTGAAATCACCTCTGACAGTGAAATAGAAGCATGGATATACTATTCTCCTTGTTACATGGCAGTCACAGAGACAGTAACAAAGACAGAACAGAGTCAGAATAGAGACGGAGCAAATACAGAGCAGAGACAGAACTAGAGACAGTCATAGAGATAGTGACTATAACAGAAGCAAAAGTAGATGTAGAGGCAGAAGATCTCTTCTTCTTCTACATAGCCTCTACAAAAGCAGAGACAGAGCCTCCAAAGGAAGAAGATGAAAATGATGAGGAAGAAAACAAAGCAGGATATCAAAGTACAAATGAAGAAGATCCTCTGATAGTGGATGATCATGTTGATGTCCCTACAGAGACCTCAGAGACTGAAGATCTCAAGGTGTTGGATGGAATGACCATGGCTCCATTTAGGTTGATCAATGGACCACAAAGTATCCAGAATCTGTATAAGCAATGGATTAAAGGCATAAGAATTAAGTTCACCAGTGGCTCCTGTCGCCCTGACCGTTTAGTCTAAAGAAAATATGATGATGATGCCCCCTACCCAGAACTATCAAAGCCTTGACTTCTACAAGGTCCTTGCTATGTGACATTCCTAAACACATCCTTTGAAGATGAATCCCTAAGCCCAGAAGAAATCACCACTCACACATAAGCAAAAAAAGCTCTGATACCCTTCTAGCAACCTCAACAGACAAATGAGTCATCTATTCAGAAGGAGGACACTGGTTCTAGTGGAACATCAGACGAGGACACTACTCCCTTGAAAGAGTTAGACCTCTATCCAAAAGCAATCCGTGGGACATTCATCTGTGAAGTGGAAGGTGAAAGGCAAGTAACATTCTTGGATACTGACGGTACTGAACGTCACCTGAAAGTGGGTCTCAATCTTCCAGCAGAAGAACTAGTGGTCCTGTAAGATTTACTAAAGGAGAACTTAGATGTGTTTGCTTGGTTGTATAAAGATCTAAAGGGGATTGATCCCATAGTATGCCAGCATCACATTGACTTAGAGCCTGATGCCAAACCTATAAGGCATGGACAAAGGTGTATAAATCCTAATTATTCTGCTCTAATGAAGGCTGAATTATTGAAACTCCTTGAGACCGAGTCCATTTATCCCATGGCTAACAGTGAATGGGTTTCGCCCATTGTGGTTGTACCCAAGAAGAACAGGAAACTTCGAATATGTGTGGACTTTTGAAAGCTCAATTTGAAGACAAAGAAGGATCATTTCCCTATCTCTTTTAGAGACCAACTATTGAACACAGTGTGGCAGAGCAGGCCATGAGTTGTATTCCCTCTTGGATGGATTCAGTGGATATAACCAAGTCTAAATTGCAGAAGAGGACCAATCCAAAACAACCTTCACCATAGAATGAGGGACCTATGCCTATAGAGTGATGCCATTTGGGCTCTGTAAT
This sequence comes from Lygodium microphyllum, assembly GCF_053477565.2. Lineage (NCBI taxonomy): Eukaryota > Viridiplantae > Streptophyta > Polypodiopsida > Schizaeales > Lygodiaceae > Lygodium > Lygodium microphyllum. The sequence continues at coordinate 39,085,083 of NC_141153.1, read as the reverse complement.
GCTCCTGCCACCTTCCAACGAGTAATGATGGCTGCCTTCCAAAATCATTTGCATGATTTTATTGAGGTGTATCTTGGTGACTTTTGTGTCTATAGCTTAATCCATGAACACTGGGGACACCAAGAGCAATGTTTTGACAGATGCCGAGAGTATGGGATTTCTCTCAACCCCGAAAAATGTGTCTTTGGCGTCTCATTAGGAGTTCTTCTGGGTCATATTGTCTCTGCACAAGGGATTTCAACAAACCGGAAAAAGATTGAGAAGACTGCCGCCTTAACAACACCAACAAACCTCAAGAAATTGAGAGGATTTCTTGGCCATGTGGGCTACTATAGAAGATTTATTGCACATTTTGCAACCAAGGCAGCCCCTCTACATAAGCTCCTAAGGAAAGATGCGGATTTCCTTTGGACTGATAACTATGAAGAAGCCTTTAATACCCTAAAACAATGCCTTATCCAAGCACCTATCTTACAACCTCCTGACTGGACGAAGGAGTTTTATGTGCACATAGATGCATCAGTTGAAGGACTAGGTGATGTTCTATGTCAAAAGGGCCCTCCTAAATTACATCAACCAATATATTATGCAAGCCGAAAGGTCACTGATAAGGAACGGAACTATACAATGGCAGAGCTTGAATGCTTAGCAATGGTGTTTGCACTGGAGAAGTTTCGACACTATCTACTGTCAACATATTTTAAGTTCTACATGGATCATGAAGCCTTGTCCTTCTTGATGAACAAAGCACACGTTAAAGGACGACTGATGAGATGGTTACTCCTATTCCAGGAGTTCAATTTTGAAGTGGTCACTAATCTTGGCCGTTCTCATGTCCTAGTCGATCATCTGTCATGGATCCCTCAAACAGAAGAAGAGAAACAGGATGATCCAGACCTTCCTAATGCTTCCTTGTTTCTAGTTGAAACAGTTACTCCCTGGTATGCAGACATAGCCAACCTCCTGGCAACTCAACAGTATCCTCCTGGCATCTCAAGCCATGAGAAGAAGAAGCTTCTGTTAGAATCAGCCCCCTACACCTTGCTAGGCGGTGCACTGTACAAGAAAGGCAAAGATAAAGTGCTGCAAAGATGTGTTGCAGGGGATGAAATCGGCATAGTATTGAAAGCATGCCATGACGAATCATGTGGTGGACAGTTCGGAGGAGAAGTGACAACCAGGAATGCTCTGTTAGTACGATACTAGTGGCCAACCCTCCACAAGGATGCATATGACTACTGCAAGAGATGTGATGCTTGTCAGCGAATGGGGAAACCCACCAAAACAAGTGCCTTGCCACTACAACCTCTTCTTCCCCTAAAGCTTTCATCTTTACTTTTTCTTCTAGCAATTGTAGCATCAACACTTCCTCTATTTTTGGAGGTGCTTCTATATCATCTATCTCCTGGACCTCTGGTCCTATCTTTGGGACTGTCTCTATGACGCTCTATGGCATTATAGTGCTCTGTACTGCACTGTTCTGTTTTGTACTACTCTATCCCTCAGTTAGTAGGTTGAAATTCATAGTCTTGGAAGGAGAGTTGTTCTCTTCTTGCACAACTGGTCCCTTCTTCTTGGTGCGCATGATAGTAGCAACTTCCAACTCTACCAAATTGGAGGCAAGCAATTGTACCTTCTGTTGGCTATCAGTGCCATTGGCCTTTACACACAGGGGCTGGACTCAGATAGTCCTTTCGAGTGTGCCCTTCACCTTTGCATCGGCTACATAAGGGCTTTTAGTCCATAGATCGTCTAGGGTTTGGACAATTTGGGGAGATATGACCCTTTTCTCCACACCTGTAACATTCCATCTCTGATCTCTAACCACCGCTAGACTATCGTCCTCTGTAACTTTGAGAAGGAAACGTCCTTGGACCGAAATTAGGACCAAACTCCCTAGGATTTGGTCCAATATCTTGTGTTGTCATTTTGGACTCTAGCAAGTTGAATCGTGCATTTTCATCCTTCTGTCTTCATTTGTGCATCTCTTTCAGAGAGCAAATATCCTCTGTATGGTTCTTCCGCAAACAGTAGAAATAGAAGGCTCCAGGAATGGTTGGTTTTCAGGTACATTCAGTGGCTAAATGTCCTACTTGATGACACTTTCCGCACCATGTATTAGAGTGCATCACATCTCTTTCAGCTCCCGCAGGAGTGGATATATTGGCGGTATTCACCTTCAGCATCTGTAGCTCCTCTGTAATCACATCCATAAGCTCTTCCTTGATACTTGCAACTGAGTTGGATAAGTAGTCCTTCAGATTTTCACCTCCTGCTTGTAGTAGGGTTTTGGAAAGCTTCTGTAATTATTGCATACACTAGCTGAGTTGATCTAGAAGGTCCTCTATTCTGGCTCTGATTCAGAGCTCCTACTGAGACTTGGGATTATTGATTCTAGTTGGTAGGGTTCCACTGTTTTTGAGTCGCCATTGGAGAAACTGTTTGAGGCCACTGTTGTTGTGGTTGAACCATCATTTGAGGCACTGTCATTTGTGGTGACCACAGTGGATTAGGTGCACTATACTGCGGCACTGTTTGCATCTGGGGATAGGGGTAGGGAACTGTCCTTGGAACCACATTTGGTGGGTATACCATTCCTGGCATGAGAGGAGGTAAGACTCCCCTTCTTGGAGTCATTTACAGCCTTGCTTCAACTTCGTCATACAATCTTGCACCTTCCATTGCAGCTTGGAGATTGACCGGTCTTCTCAAATCCACGAACTTGCAAACTTCTGGTTGTAGGCCTCTGAGAAACACTCCTTTCTAGATATCTTCATCCAAATGATGGTTAGTCCATCTCTTCAAGATGGATTCCATTCGTGAGACATAAGCTTCTATTCTTTTTCCAGAGGACTGACTTAGGTTCATGAACTCCTCTCGCATCCGCTCTTCAAAACCTTCATGCTTGAATTTAGTGAGGAAGGCCAACTTTAGGTTGTCCCATGTGCCAAAAGTTCATGTTGCTTGTTTCTCATACCACTGAAACGCCGCGCCTTTGAAAGTGGCAGGGAATATCGCTAACCAATGCTCAGGGGTTCTGGCATTGTTAGCCACACATGCTACCATGAATTCAGCTACATGAAGATCAGGGTCTTCATTGTACTCTCCCTTAAAAACTGGCAATGTACTACATTTATTGGCCTGTCATCAATATTTCTAGGACAAATCTGACTAGGAAGGGGACCTTGAGTCGCCGTGGGGACTTCTGTAAAGAGTGCTTTTAGGGCGTCAAAGGAGGCTTCTCTTGCGAGCTCGTTCTCAGCTTTGATTTTTGCCTTCTCTCTTCTTACGTACCTCTAGACTTGTTCTAACGCTTGCCTCTTGATTGCATCATTCATCAGGGGCTTGGCTCCAATTAGTTATTCAGTACTCAACAGAATAGAATCAGGGGCATCGCTCCAATTAGTTGTTCAGTACCTCTAGACTTATTCTAATGCTTGCCTCTTGATTGTATTATTCATCAGGGGCTTGGCTCCAATTAGTTGTTCAGTACCTCTAGACTTTTTGAGTACCTCTAGACTTGTTCAGTACCTCTAAACTTGTTCTAACGCTTGCCTCTTGATTGCATCATTCATCAGGGGCTTGGCTCCAATTAGTTGTTCATCAGGGGCTTGGCTCTAATTAGTTGTTCAGTACTCAATAGAATAGAATCAGAGAGATCTTCAGTCTTTGGGGGATCCTTTGGCCAACATCTCTTCTACTCTCTTCTTTTCAACATCTATGAATTCGGCTTTCAAACCACTACAGAGGGGAAGATATTCCGTTCTGAAAGTATCAAAACTCATTCTTCTTATAATTGTTATTGTGCCATTATAATAATGCCAACTTCTAAGGGTTTCAATAGTGTATGTTGTGAAAAACACTCTGTCTACCAACTTCCAGTGGGTTGCTAATTGGACAAACAGAAGATTGTCAATGCACCAAGCATCTCACATATCTTGCTATTGAGCATCCACAAACAAATTCCAACTCTTTTCCTTCTTGTTTCGTGAACCTCCACAGACCACGACTCCTGAAGCTTCTTCACAATCTCCCACTTGATGATGTCTGGAAACTTCTCAATGAATACTAAATCTTCCATGGATAGTCATTCTCTTTGATTATGCTCTTCGGTTTGTTCCCAAACAAATTGCCACCAAGATGCAAGTTAAGCCTGCTTCAATAGGAAGAGGAAACAGTCCACCACATAGAGCATGCATCATGATGGTGATATGTTTTCACCCGTGGGATAAAATTCTTGTGGAAAATGGCTTAGATAATGAGAATCTCCAACTCTTCAGTGGAAGAAGGAACTTTGCAAACTTCCATTGAATTTTTCTCTCCTTGGCAATGCCATTTCTTTCATTTTCAGCCTCTTTTGATGCTTGTTGATGGCAAGCTTCCCCGACTGCGCACCAAAAACATGGAACCCCAAGAGGAACACCAAGGAAAAGGGGATTCTACTGCAAGAAAATCTATCTTGTAACATCAAGAAGCTTTTATTTCATTCTTTTGATGACCAAAACAAAGAAAACAACAAATCTTCACGCAGCATCATAGTAGATATCTCCCACGGATTTGATAGAATCAACCATAATCTTTAACATCTTCATAGAATCCATCAATAGAAAAATGAACATAAAAGGATACACCATTTTTTAATGGAAATCAATCACATAGTATTCGTCTTCAATGTCTTCATAGCTCTCTCTCAATCTCTCATATACAGTTATACTATTTTGATAGAAATTGGTTATCTCTGGCTCTCTCTCTCAATAGTACATCATCCCCTCACTACAATACTCTATAATGACTCTCAATAATCCTTCTTAGGTCATGGATGCAACTCCCAAGAGGTATGTCTCATGTGAAGAGGCACTAGAGCCATTACAGTGTCTCTTCATAGCTCACTACTGTCACTGTCACTCCAGTCTTCTCTTCAGTTTTCAGCAACTACTTCTTTCATTTGCTTTAGCTCTTTTGAACTTAAATTCATCCTTTCCAAAAGTTAGAATACTTTCCCAAAGTCACACATACATTCTACACAACACTTACAGAAGATCTACAGAACAGTACAGAACAGGAACAGAGCAGATACAGAATAGATATGTAACGTGTCTCCTAGTATCATCCAGGACACGTCTAAGCAGTCCATCGGAAAGGATGTCTAGAAAACTCCATCCGGCACTCCCATGGAATGTTACGGGTTTTGTAATCTAGGTCTTCTCGCATCTGCCACGTAGCAGAAGTATCCTAGTGGTTTCCTACTTAGGATCGATCGGAATTAGGGTTTTCCTGTTTGGTCATTAGCTAACAGCAACTAGCGTCAGACCCGAGCAAACTACTTTACGCAGAAACGCCAGGTCCGAAGAGGATTCATGCTGCACTTGGTTCAAGGAGAATGGGAAACGAGAGGGATGCAAAGCTCAACCTCTCTGCCATAAGGCATAGTCCCATTCCGTTCCCTAAAACAACGTGAATCCGGTAAAACATAACTCTAGGTCATTGCTTTTGATGATCCTCCCGCTGTTCTTCGAGATTTTTGAGAAAAGTTCCCGGCTAATGGGGACCACCCAACCTTAGGACGGACCCATGGTCCATCCTCCGCACTTTCCTCGGTTTATTTTAGTTATATAATTATCTAACACATTAATTTGACATATAACAATCAGCTTCTTTAATTAATCCTATTAAGCACAGGTTCCTTCACGTAATCTTATCACGTGACATAGAAAAACAATATCAGACAAATTCTTTATTATCATTTCATCATTTTATCTTTGAAATACAAGGAGTTCCGCCCATAGGCTTGTCCATAATCCCCCCAAAGGCTATCCAGTAATCCGCCAGGGATCACTATTCCAAGCTTCCGCCCGTAGACTAGTATGCAGGCCTCGAGATCCAATCCCGAGTTACGTTAGCCTCTTGTGCAGGACCCGAAAGGCGAGGGATTTACAGACAGAGCCCCCCTGGCACCCAAGCGTCCTCCTGCACCAAGTAGAGCTCAATGGAGAGACCTCTCACGGCGGGTTCGGTCCACGTTCCCAGTGCGGTCAACAACCCCCTTGGTTAGGGTCAAACAGGCAGTCGGGGGTAACTGAAGCTGCCTCTCCCTTCAGTCCTTCAACGTGAAGCATTAGATATCATTTCATCCTTTAGTTCTTTGAGTAAACAATGCAAACAGTGCTTTCTAAACTGTTACAAACACAATCAATTCTAGTGGTCATTTACTTGGCCAACTGTTAAGGAGTGAATCCTTCTCTCTGAATGCATCCAGCATTCGATCCGGGATCAATTGCAACTTGGAAAGATCCCCAAGAGTTTGTTTGTTCACCCTTTTGTCCTTGGGTTAGGGCCATACCCTGTTCACCCAACTTAACCAATACCTTAAGTTTTATTAACAGTAAATCTTGGTGACCATGTCGCTCCAATTTATTGATTGATCATTTGCTTCCAAGAAAATACCTAACTTCCCTTTACTTGGCAAATTTTCCCCAAGAAAGGTGATGTAACAGGATGACTACTCATCCTCTTGCAAGTTAAACTTGCACAAGAACCTACCAACCTCATTCTAAGGAATGGAAAAACTCTCTTGTGAACAAACCACAAGTCCATGCGACGTTGCAACTTGTGGCACAAGTGTCGCGTCTATTCCATGGAATCATTTCACTCATTAAACGGCATTTTCTGGTCACAGAATTATCTCTAGACAAGAAGCAGGGTTTAGGGTGTCTTCTTACCCAACCCATTCCTAATTACACTAGGCCGACAATGTTCGGTCCTAGGAGTTCCAACTCAATCCGAGTTTCATCATTTGAACAAGTGATCCTTAGGGTAGAAACCTTAGATCGTTTTATGCATGAGCGTCCAATTGTCCCTACATTCCGTGAATGTGGGTAGGACCTTTGGTTCAAGGGTTCGTCTTGCTAACAAGTGCGTGAAACTACGTCAAGTTCTTAACGTGCTAAACCCTAGTTAGCACTTGGGTTATTTATCGTATCGGTTGAGCCACCCTATGCGAATCCCTTGCGGGTTAGGCAATTTAGATAATTTGATCTACTTGTCTTGTGACAAGGACGAACCATCCCTACAGATGTTAACTTGATCTTAAAGGAGAAAGCTAGTTGTAACATCTCACAATTCATCTAAACGAGTGATTCATTGCCTCTACGTACCCCTAAATTCGCAATAACCCTAACTTTTCTTGTTAAGATCAAAACGAATTTAAATTTCGGTATAACTTCCATTGATCCTACTAGGACTTGCATTCATGAATCATGCCCACTATTCTTTTAAGATTTCATGCTTCAATAAACCATGTAGCCTTTCCCTAAATACAACTCTTGATGAATGAAATTTTTCATATGACAAATGTGCGACATGCACTGCTTTCCTGACTACAACATAGTGAAATTCATGCCAAAAAAACTAGAGTTGACCTATTCCAATTTACGATCACATGCCACACGCAAATTCCTAGAGTCATTTCCGCACTCTTCTATTTCCTACGGGTTTAAGGACTTTCCCTAATGAATCATTCAATGAAGATTTGTCTAAAAATGCGACGTGCAATTAATCTTTCCATGCCTAGTCAAAGGAGCACTTTAATAATTTCAACCTTAATGATAGGCAATAGGTGTTCGAGGCCGTCACTTTGACATGCACGACAAGGCAACATACTATTAAGGACGTTAAATGGATAAACAATATCTTTATATCAAAAATACCAATGACCCAATTTCATGTCATGAACTAATTCTAATCATTGTTCGAATAGTCGATTTATTTCCAATTGCATTTAACTTGACTAGGTGATTTTGAGCATGCATAGGTGCTTCCTAATCCACGAAATTATCGTGATTAATGCAATGCTTTTGCATGGAATCAAAATCAGTAAAAACCTGGACTTGTGGTGAAATATCCACATGGATGTTAGGAGATGATCCTCCTGCGGTTGTGCCTTGTGCCTTTTTAGGAGCCATCGCGAATTCGACCTTTTTTTGCCTTGGACGCAGACTTATGAACTTGGCTCATCTCCTTCGCATGCAAAACTCCCTTTGTGATTCGGCTTCCTTGACCGATTGCACCGTCTTTTGGAATCGGGCTTTAGAAGAACTTGTGAGGGGGAAATCCAAGGGAATGGCTAAAATGGCTATTTGTGTGGGAAAGATTTAAAAGGAAACGGGGGTTAAATAGCCTTGTGGGAATGCTATGAAAGGGCTTAAAAACCTGAGCTAGGTGACTTTTGGGGAAACCAAGGCCGAAAGAGTTTAATTCGCAGGGGGGGGAAATAAGAAGTCCGCTTGAGAAGGGCTTATGAAAAACCACAGAAGGGGGGTTTAAATGGACCACGGGAAAGGATCTTAAATGGACCATGGGAATGGGTTTGTGGAAATGCTAAAGGAAGGGTTTTGAAAAACCCAGCTATTGTGTCTAAGGGGGAAAAAGATGCTTAAAACCCAGGGTTAAAACGAACTTTAAAGGGGAATTTCAATAGGAAACGGACTTGGAATTTGCAATGAGAAAGGGGACTTGGGTGGGAATTTCAAGGGAATGGGTGCTTAAATCCCAGGGGGGTAAAAGCCCACTTAGAGAAGGCTTTAAAAAGAAACCCATAGGAGAGGAACTTTTGTGGGACTTACAATAGGAAAGGGGGCTTAGGGAGCCCCCTTAGAAGCTTCGAAGAAGCTTCTTGGAAGCTTCTGTGGCTATTAGAAATCATGTGGGGGGAGAGGGAATGGCTATTTTCGATAGCTATTGGCGGGAGGAGGCAAAATATGGCAGTAGCGGATCTTCAGGCAATCCTCCTCCCTCTTGGCACGATCAGGGCGGCCCGGCTCTCTCCTCTCCTTCTCTCGTCCTGGCGGCGTCCCGACTCTCCACACCCTCTTCCTTTCCTCCTAGCTCCCCTCCCTCACGGCCAGCAGCGTTACACTCCTCCTCCCTCATGCCCAGTAGCATTACGCTCCTCCTCTCTCACCACTAGCAGTGTTTCAACTCTCCCAGCTTCCTCCCTTCACACCCTGAAATAGACATGGTTTTTATAGGTAGAGGGAGAGGTACCTCCCTCCCTCCACATAGCCTGATGCATGAGCATCAAGCCCTCCATGCTCCAGCACCGTGCACAGTCATCGCGCCTCCCCTCCCTCACCTCTAGCATGACCGTCGGCTGGGGAAGGGAGGGGATAAATTTTTTTAAAAAAAATTTGCTATTATCTAAACTTAAGAGGAGATTCATATGCGGGAGTATTACATTCTCTCCCCCTTGGAGGAATCGAGATGTCCTCATCTCGAGATAAACTGGGATATTGATGGTTGAGAGTGCTTTCATCTATCCAAGTGCCATCCTCCTCAAGATAGTCTTTCTACTGGACAAGGCATTCTCTCAAGGTTCTGGATCTCAGTTGTTTCTCCCTAGCATCTAAGATCCCATTAGGCCGTAGCTCAAGGACTCCTTAACTAGGCATTGCAAGTTGTTGGTCATCAAGTACATGGTTAGGATTAGGTACATAGTTCTTCAATAGGCTGATATGGAATACATTATGAACCTTTAGGTTTTCAGGGAGTTGCAGTCTATAAGCATTAGGTCCTAGGCACTTAAGGATCTTGTATGGTCCACAATACCTTGGACTTAGCTTCTTGCAATCTCCTAAGGATAGAGAACTCTTTTTTGGGCATACGTGAATGAAGACCATGTCTTCTTCTCAAATATTCTATCTTGACACTTCAAATCCGTGTATGCCTTTTGTCTATCCTTGGCAGCTTGGATGTCCTGTCTTCTTGACTTTATTTGGTCATCCATCTCTTCCAACATCTGCCTTGAAGCTTCAACCCTCAAGGTTGGATCTGACAAGTTTAGGGGACTTAGACAGTCATGACCATACAATGCTTGAAAAGGGGTCATTAGAATACTTTGTTGGTAAGAAGCATTGTAGGCAAATTCACCCAAAGGCAAGTATTGAATCCACCTTTTTGGCTCACGACAATAGTGTGCCCTAAGCATATCCTCAATGACTTGATTGAGTCGCTCCATTTGGCCATCAATTTGGGGCTGGTAAGCTGTACAAAAATAGACTTGAGTCCCAATGGCTTCAAAGATAGCTCTCCAGAAGTGTGATGTGAAGAGAGAATCATGATCATTAATGATTCTTTTGGGTAACCCATGTAGCTTGAATATCTCCTTGATAAACAACCTTGCAATGTCTGAGGCTTTATAGTTTGTCTTTACCAGAATAAGGTATGCAACCTTAGTCAGTATGTCAACCACAACCATGAGGGAGTTGTAACCTCCCAGCACTTAAGGTAGGCCTACAACAAGAATCCACACTGATGAATTCCCATTTCATTTGGGGAATGTCAAGCGATTGCAGTTTCCCTGACATCATGACATGTTCGGCTTTGATACATTGGCAAGACAAACACTCAGTGACATACTTGAGAACGTCACCTTTAAGCCTCTCCCAATGATAGCTCTTCCTAACTGCATTAAGAGTCTTAGCATAGGCAAGATGTCCTGCGAAAGGAAAATCATGAGCTTCCCACAATATCTTCTGCTTAAGTGACTGGCTTACTGGTATACGCCCTTGTTCTGTAGTAGACAAGTCCACTATTAATGGAAAAACTCCTGATACTTAACTTGCAACTTTTGGTTCTACACCCTGATGGAGATCTCCTTTAGCATTGTTTGGTAGGCCAAATCATGGCATGCTTCCTCTCTAGCTATCTCAAGTATAGTGTTGTTTAGCATAGATACTTTTGTAGCTAGAGATATGGCTGTTGATGGATTCTACAAGATTAGGAAATTTAGGAATTCCTTATGACTAAGTGCATCGGCAACTACATTCTCTTTCCCTGGTCGGTACTTGCTTTCAAAGTCATATTCCCCCAACACTTCAATCTACCGAAATTGCCTCATGATGAGCTCATTCTGGCTAAAGATCCATTTGAAACTCTTATGATTAGTTACTAGAGTAAACTTGTTACCCAACAGGTAGTGTCTCCAAGCTTTAGAGCATGGATGACAGCTAGTAACTCCATATCATGTGTAGCATAATTCTTTTCATGACTCTTCAATTTCTTTGAAGAGTATGCTACTGGATGACCTTCTTGCATAAGTACACACCCCAAGGCAAGAATACTAGCAATAGTTACTACCTCAAACTCCTTATTGAGGTCTGGAAGTTTTAGAAAAGTATCATCGAAGAAGACAAGCACGAAATCATCAAGATATGGTCTAAAGATATCCTGCATTATCCTATTGAAGGTGGCAGATGCATTCATAAGCTGGAATGACATAACTAGGAACTCAAAGTGCCCATATCTTGTATTGAAGACCATCTTTGGGATATCTTCTTCCTTGATCCTTATCTGATAGTAACCTGACTTGATCAAATTTGGAGAAGATCTTTCCACCCTGAAGATGATCAAGAGCTCATCTATTCTAGGAATAGGATACTTGTTCTTGACAGTTGATTGATTCAACCCTCTGTAATCAATACATAGTCAAAGTGTTCCATCTTTCTTTTTCTGGAATAGTACTGGTGCTTCCCATGGTGAACTGATAGGACAGATGTAGCCCTGATCTAGCAGTTGCTTGAGTTGTTCCTTCAGCTCAATTGCTTCCGGTATATACATTCTATAGGGTCTCTTCGCAATTGGCGCAGCTTCTATTACTAGCTTAATCTCATGATCTACTTCTCTTTGAAGCGGGAGTTCTATTAACTCTTCAGAAACTACGTCCACGTATTCCTTTAGCCAAGTGACCAAATCACTTTACTTCTTTATCAATATTCACAGTCAAGTCAATCGTTGAATTTTTTTAAAAAAAGTTTTATTCCATTCATTACAGCATAGCCCTTTCGAGGTACAATTATTTCTTGGGGCGATGGAACAAGTTAATACATTAATTCGAGGAGAATAAGATGTTGTTGCATTCAACTATTACACGAGCTGAGTAGTAGTACGGATTGGGGTCATCGATTTTCAAGAATCGATAGTTCATTGGATGATTAGGGTATCTTTTCCTTTGATATGCATTCTTCTCATGACGTCCTAAAATCCTTGATTCGGTCGGCACAGATTCTTCGAATCACTTTCCCGTACACATACTTATCGTGGTTAACCCTTCGACCTCCGACCTGTAGGGTCGCATTTGCGTCGCCTCAACAAAGATGAATAGCTTCAGAATCTTCAAATCCTCCATCCACTTGATTCTCTTCAAGTTAATTTAAAGGTACGCAGGTCGATGGCCAGCTATGTAATAGATCCCTGAAACACCCATCCATCTCCGTTCCACGTACCCACGCGATGGATTGTAAATGTGTCTAGGATGTTCATCATCTCAACCCTTTGTCGATAATCCGTTGAATGCATCGCGGTCATAAACATGACTCGGAACACTAAGAACCTGTTCCATGCTTCATAATTCTGCAAGACAGCATTGAAAGTAAGGAAATGTTTGGAACAATAACATTTGCTTTACTTCTTCTTATTAAAATTTCTTTAAAAAAAGTCTTTTGTTGGTTCGCTCTGATACCAACTTGTAACGTGTCCCCTAGTATCATCCAGGACATGTCTTAGTAGTCCATCGGAAAGGATGTCTAGAAAACTCCGCCCAGCACTCCCATGGAATGTTACGGGTTTTGCAATCTAGGTCTTCCTGCGTCTGCCACATAGCGGAAGTATCCTGGCGGTTTCCCACTTAGGATCTAGGGTTTTCCTGTTTGGTCATTAGCTAACAGCAACTAGCGTCAGACCCGAGCGAACTACTTTACGCAGAAACTCCAGGTCCGAAGCGGATTCACGCTGCACTTGGTTCAAGGAGAATGGGAAACGAGAGGGATGCAAAGCTCAATCTCTCTGCCATAAGGCATAGTCCCATTCCGTTCTCCTAAAACAACGTAAATCGGGTAAAACATAACTCTAGGTCATTGCTTTGGATGATCCATGGTCCATGGTCCATCCTTTGCACTTTCCTCGGTTTATTTTAGTTATGTAATTATCTAACACATTAATTTGACATATAACAATCTGCTTCTTTATTTAATCCTGTTAAGCACAGGTTCCCTCAAGTAATCTTATCACGTGACATAGAAAAACAATATCAGACAAATTCTTTATTATCATTTCATCATTTTATCTTTAAAATACAAGGAGTTCCGCCTGTAGGCTTGTCCATAATCCGCCCAAAGGCTATCTAGTAATCAGCCAAGGATCACTATTCCAAGCTTCCGCCCGTAGACTAGTATGCGGGCCTCGAGATCCAATCCCAAGTCACGTTAGCCTCTTGTGCAGGACCCGGAAGGCGAGGGATTTACGGCCAGAGCCCCCCCTGGCACCCAAGCGTCCTCCTGCTCCAAGTAGAGCTCAACAGAGAGACCTCTCGCGGCGGGTTCAGTTCATGTTCCCGGCGCGGTCAACAACCCCCTTGGTTAGGGTCAGGCCGACAGTCGGGGGTAACTAAAGCTGCCTCTCCCTTCAGTCCTTCAACCTAAAGCATTAGATATCATTTCATCCTTTAGTTCTTTGAGCAAACAATGCAAACAGTGCTTTCTAAACTGTTACAAACACAATCAATTCTAGTGGTCATTTACTTGGCCAACTGTTAAGGAGTGAATCCTTCTCTCCGAATGCATCCAGCATTCGATCTGCGATCAATTGCAACTTGGCAAGATCCCCAAGAGTTTGTTTGTTCACCCTTTTGTCCTTGGGTTAGGGCCATACCCTGTTAACCCAACTTAACCAATACCTTAAGTCTTATTAACAGTAAATCCTGGCGACCATGTCGCTCCAATTTATTGATTGATCATTTGCTTCCAAGCAAATACCTAGCTTCCCTTTACTTGGAGATTTTTCCCCAAGAAAGTTGATGTAATAGGATGACTACTCATCCTCTTGCAAGTTAAACTTGCACAAGAACCTGCCAACCTCATTCTAAGGAATGGCAAAACTCTCTTGTGAACAAACCACAAGTCCATGCGACATTGCAACTTGTGGCACAAGTGTCGCGTCTATTCCATGGGATCATTTCACTCATTAAACGGCATTTTTTGGTCACGGAATTATCTCCAGATGAGAAGCAGGGTTTAGGGTGTCTTCTTACCCAACCCATTCCTAATTACACTAGGCCGAAAACGTTCAGTCCTAGGAATTCCAACTCAATCCGAGTTTCATTATTTCAACGAGTGATCCTTAGGGTAGAAACCTTAGATCGTTTTATGCATGAGCATCCAATTGTCCCTACATTCCGTGAATGTGGGTAGGACCTTTGATTCGAGGGTTTGTCTTGGTAACAAGTGCGTGAAACTACGTCAAGTCCTTAACGTGCTAAACCCTACTTAGCACTTGGGTTATTTATCGTATCGGTTGAGCCATCCTATGCAAATCCCTTGCCCGTTAGGCGATTTAGATAATTCGATCTACTTGTCTTGTGACAAGGACGAACCATCCCTAGAGATGTTAACTTGATCTTAAAGGAGAAAGCTAGTTGTAACATCTCACAATTCACCTAAATGCATGATTCATTGCCTCTACGTACCCCTAAATTCACAATAACCCTAACTTTTCTTGTTAAGATCAAAACGAATTTAAATTTCGGTATAACTTCCATTGATCCTACTAGGACTTGCATTCATGAATCATGCCCACTATTCTTTTAAGATTTCATGCTTCAATAAAACATGCAGCCTTTCCCTAAATACAACTCTTGATGAATGAAATTTTTCATATGACAAATGTGCAAAATGCACTCCTTTCCTGACTACAACGTACTATTAAGGAAGTTAAATGGATAAACAATATCTTTATATGGAAACATACTATTAAGGACGTTAAATGGATAAACAATATCTTTATATGGAAAATACCAATGACCCAATTTCATGTCATGAACTAATTCTAATCATTGTTCGAATAGTCGATTTATTACCAGTTGCATTTAACTTGACTAGGTGATTTTGAGCATGCATAGGTGCTTCCTAATCCAGGAAGTTATCATGATTAATGCAATGCTTTTGCATGGAATCAAAATCAATAAAAACCTAGACTTGTGGTGAAATATCCACATGGATGTTAGGAGATGATCCTCCTACGGTTGTGCCTTGTGCCTTTTTAGGAGCCATCGCGAATTCGACCTTTTTTTGCCTTGGACGCAGACTTATGAACTTGGCCCATCTCCTTCGCATGC
Source organism: Lygodium microphyllum (assembly GCF_053477565.2). Classification (NCBI taxonomy): domain Eukaryota; kingdom Viridiplantae; phylum Streptophyta; class Polypodiopsida; order Schizaeales; family Lygodiaceae; genus Lygodium; species Lygodium microphyllum. The sequence goes on along the minus strand of NC_141153.1, from coordinate 39,069,920 downwards.
AAAACTCCCTTTGTGATTCGGCTTCCTTGACCGATTGCACCGTCTTTTGGAATCGGGCTTTAGAAGAACTTGTGAGGGGGAAATCCAAGGGAATGGCTAAAATGGCTATTTGTGTGGGAAAGATTTAAAAGGAAACGGGGGTTAAATAGCCTTGTGGGAATGCTATGAAGGGGCTTAAAAACTTGAGCTAGGTGACTTTTGGGGAAACCAAGGCCGAAAGAGTTTAATTCGCAGGGGGGGGAAATAAGAAGTCCGCTTGAGAAGGGCTTATGAAAACCCACAGAAGGGGGGTTTAAATGGACCACGGGAAAGGATCTTAAATGGACCATGGGAATGGGTTTGTGGAAATGCCTTAGGAAGGGTTTTGAAAAACCCAGCTATTGTGTCTAAGGGGGAAAAAGATGCTTAAAACCCAGGATTAAAACAAACTTTAAAGGGGAATTTCAATAGGAAACGGGCTTGGAATTTGCAATGAGAAAGGGGACTTGGGTGGGAATTTCAAGGGAATGGGTGCTTAAATCCCAAGGGGGTAAAATCCCACTTAGAGAAGGCTTTAAAAAGAAACCCATAGGAGAGGAACTTTTGTGGGACTTACAATAGGAAAGGGGGCTTAGGGAGCCCCCTTAGAAGCTTCCAAGAAGCTTGTTGGAAACTTCTGTGGCTATTAGAAATCATGTGGGGGGAGAGGGAATGGCTATTTCGACAGCTATTAGCGGGAGGAGGCAAAATATGGCAATAGCGGATCTTTAGGCAATCCTCCTCCCTCTCGGCACGATCAAGGCAGCCCGGCTCTCTCCTCTCCTTCTCTCGTCCTGGCGGCGTCCCGACTCTCCACACCCTCTTCCTTTCCTCCTAGCTCCCCTCCCTCACGGCCAGCAGCGTTACACTCCTCCTCCCTCATGCCCAGTAGCATTACACTCCTCCTCTCTCACGACTAGCAGTGTTTCAACTCTCCCAGATTCCTCCCTTCACACCCTGAAATAGCCATGGTTTTTATAGGTAGAGGGAGAGGTACACCCTGAAATATCCGTGTATGCCTTTTGTCTATGCTTGGCAGCTTGGATGTCCTGTCTTCTTGACTTTATTTGGTCATCCATCTCTTCCAACATCTGCCTTGAAGCTTCAATCCTCAAGGTTGGATCTGAGAAGTTTAGGGGACTTAAACAGTCATGAAGAAACAATGCTTGAAAAGGGGTCATCAGAATACTTTGTTGGTAAGAAGCATTGTAGGCAAATTCACCCAAAGGCAAGTATTGAATCCACCTTTTTGGCTCACGACAACAGTGTGCCCTAAGCATATCCTCAATGACTTGATTGAATCGCTCCATTTGGCAATCAATTTGGGGCTGGTAAGCTGTACAAAAATAGAGTTAAGTCCCAATGGCTTCAAAGATAGCTCTCCAGAAGTGTGATGTGAAGAGAGAATCATGATCATTAATGATTCTTTTGGGTAACCCATGCAGCTTGAATATCTCCTTGATAAACAACCTTACAATGTTTGAGGATTTATAGTTTGTCTTTACCAGAATAAGGTATGCAACCTTAGTCAGTATGTCAACCACAACCATGAGGGAGTTGTAACCTCCCAGCACTTAAGGTAGGCCTACAACAAGAATCCACACTGATGAATTCCCATTTCATTTGGGGAATGTCAAGCGATTGCAGTTTCCCTGACATCATAACATGTTCGACTTTGATACATTGGCAAGACAAACACTCAGTGACATACTTGAGAACGTCACCTTACGCCTCTCCCAATGATAGCTCTTCCTAACTGCATTAAGAGTCTTAGCATAGCCAAGATGTCCTGCGAAAGGAAAATCATGAGCTTCCCACAATATCTTCTGCTTAAGTGACTGGCTTACTGGTATACACCCTTGTTCTGTAGTAGACAAGTCCACTATTAATGGAAAAACTCCTGATACTTAACTTGCAACTTTTGGTTCTACACCCTGATGGAGATCTCCTTTAGCATTGTTTGGTAGGCCAAATCATGGCATGCTTCCTCACTAGCTATCTCAAGTATAGTGTTGTTTAGCATAGATACTTTTGTAGCTAGAGATATGGCTGTTGATGGATTCTACAAGATTAGGAAATTTAGGAATGCCTTGTGACTAAGTGCATCGACAACTACATTCTCTTTCCCTGGTCGGTACTTTCTTTCAAAGTCATATTCCCCCAACACTTCAATCTACCAAAATTGCCTCATGATGAGCTCATTCTGGGTAAAGATCCATTTGAAACTCTTATGATCAGTTACTAGAGTAAACTTGTTACCCAACAGGTAGTGTCTCCAAGCTTTAGAGCATGGATGACAGCTAGTAACTCCATATCATGTGCAGCATAATTCTTTTCATGACTCTTCAATTTCTTTGAAGAGTATGCTACTGGATGACCTTCCTGCATAAGTACACACCCCAAGGCAAGAATACTAGCAATAGTTACTACCTCAAACTCCTTATTGAGGTCTGGAAGTTTTAGAAAAGTGTCATTGAAGAAGACAAGCACGAAATCATCAAGATATGGTCTAAAGATATCCTGCATTATCCTATTGAAGGTGGCAGATGCATTCATAAGCTGGAATGACATAACTAGGCACTCAAAGTGCCCATATCTTGTATTGAAGACCGTCTTTGGGATATCTTCTTCCTTGATCCTTATCTGATAGTAACCCGACTTGATCAAATTTGGAGAAGATCTTTCCACCCTGAAGATGATCAAGAGCTCATCTATTCTAGGAATAGGATACTTGTTCTTGACAGTTGATTGATTCAACCCTCTGTAATGAATACATAGTCAAAGCGTTCCATCTTTCTTTTTCTGGAATAGTACTGGTGCTTCCCATGGTGAAGTGATAGGACAAATGTAGCCCTGATCTAGCAGTTGCTTGAGTTGTTCCTTCAGCTCAATTGCTTCCGGTATAGACATTCTATAGGGTCTCTTCGCAATTGGCGCAGCTTCTAGTACTAGCTTAATCTCATGATCTACTTCTCTTTGAAGCGGGAGTTCTGTTAACTCTTCAGAAACTACGTCCACGTATTCCTTTAGCCAAGTGACCAAATCACTTTACTTCTTTATCAATATTCACAGTCAAGACAATCGTTGAATTTTTTTAAAAAAAGTTTTATTCCATTCATTACAGCATAGCCCTTTCAAGGTACAATTATTTCTTGGGGCGATGGAACAAGTTAATACATTAATTCGAGGAGAATAAGATGTTGTTGCATTCAGCTATTACAAGAACTGAGTAGTAGTACGGATTGGGATCATCGATTTTCAAGAATCGATAGTTCATTGGAAGATTAGGGTATCTTTTCCTTTGATATGCATTCTTCTCATGACGTCCCAAAATCCTTGATTGGGTCGGCACGGATTCTTCGAATCACTTTCCCGTACACATACTTATCCTGGTTAACCCTTCGACCTCCGACCTGTAGGGTCGCATTTGCGTCGCCTCAACAAAGACGAATAGCTTCAGAATCTTCAAATCCTCCATACACTTGATTCTCTTCAAGTTAATTTAAAGGTACGCAGGTCGATGGCCAGCAATGTAATAGATCCCTGAAACACCCATCCATCTCCGTTCCACGTACCCACGCGATGGATTGTAAATGTGGTCTAGGATGTTCATCATCTCAACCCTTTGTCGATAATCCGTTGAATGCATCGCGGTCATAAACATGACTCGGAACACTAAGAACCTGTTCCATGCTTCATAATTCTGCAAGACAGCATTGAAAGTAAGGAAATGTTTGGGACAGTAACATTTGCTTTACTTCTTCTTATTAAAATTTCTCTAAAAAAAGTCTTTTGTTGGTTCTGATACCAACTTGTAACGTGTCCCCTAGTATCATCCAGGACATGTCTTAGTAGTCCATTGGAAAGGATGTCTAGAAAACTCCGCCTGGCACTCCCATGGAATGTTACGGGTTTTGCAATCTAGGTCTTCCTGCGTCTGCCACATAGCGGAAGTATCCTGGCCGTTTCCCACTTAGGATCTAGGGTTTTCCTGTTTGGTCATTAGCTAACAGCAACTAGCGTCAGACCCGAGCGAACTACTTTATGCAGAAACTCCAGGTCCAAAGCGGATTCACGCTGCACTTGGTTCAAGGAGAATGGGAAACGAGAGGGATGCAAAGCTCAACCTCTCTGCCATAAGGCATAGTCCCATTCCGTTCCCCTAAAACAATGTAAATCGGGTAAAACATAACTCTAGGTCATTGCTTTCGATGATCCATGGTCCATGGTCCATCCTCCGCACTTTCCTCGGTTTATTTTAGTTATGTAATTATCTAACACATTAATTTGACATATAACAATCAGCTTCTTTATTTAATCCTGTTAAGCACAGGTCCCTTCACGTAATCTTATCACGTGACATAGAAGAACAATATCAGACAAATTCTTTATTATCATTTCATCATTTTATCTTTAAAATACAAGGAGTTCCGCCTGTAGGCTTGTCCATAATCTGCCCGAAGGCTATCCAGTAATCCGCCAAGGATCACTATTCCAAGCTTCCGCCCGTAGACTAGCATACGGGCCTCGAGATCCAATCCCGAGTCACGTTAGCCTCTTGTGTAGGACCCGAAAGGCGAGGGATTTACGGCGAGAGCCCCCCTGGCACCCAAGCGTCCTCCTGCTGCAAGTAGAGCTCAACGGAGAGACCTCTCGCGGCGGGTTCGGTCCATGTTCCCGGCACGGTCAACAACCCCCTTGTTTAGGGTCAGGCAGGCAGTCGAGGGTAACTGAAGCTGCCTCTCCCTTCAGTCCTTCAACCTGAAGCATTAGATATCATTTCATCCTTTAGTTCTTTGAGCAAAGAATGCAAACAGTGCTTTCGAAACTGTTACAAACACAATCAATTCTAGTGGTCATTTACTTGGCCAACTGTTAAGGAGTGAATCCTTCTCTCCGAATGCATCCAGCATTCGATCCGGGATCAATTCCAACTTGGCAAGATCCCCAAGAGTTTGTTTGTTCACCCTTTTGTCCTTGGGTTAGGGCCATACCCTGTTAACCCAACTTAACCAATACCTTAAGTCTTATTAACAGTAAATCCTGGCGACCATGTCACTCCAATTTATTGATTGATCATTTGCTTCCAAGCAAATACCTAGCTTCCCTTTACTTGGAGATTTTTCCCCAAGAAAGGTGATGTATCAGGATGACTACTCATCCTCTTGCAAGTTAAACTTGCACAAGAACCTGCCAACCTCATTCTAAGGAATGGCAAAACTCTCTTGTGAACAAACCACAAGTCCATGCGACGTTGCAACTTATGGCACAAGTGTCGCGTCTATTCCATGGGATCATTTCACTCATTAAATGGCATTTTTTGGTCACGAAATTATCTCGAGATGAGAAGCAGGGTTTAGGGTGTCTTCTTACCCAACCCATTCCTAATTACACTAGGCCGACAACGTTCAGTCCTAGGAATTCCAACTCAATCCGAGTTTCATTATTTCAACGAGTGATCCTTAGGGTAGAAACCTTAGATCGTTTTATGTATGAGCGTCCAATTGTCCCTATATTCCGTGAATGTGGGTAGGACCTTTGGTTCGAGGGTTCGTCTTGGTAACAAGTGCATGAAACTAGGTCAAGTCCTTAACGTGCTAAACCCTACTTAGCACTTGGGTTATTTATCGTATCGGTTGAGCCATCCTATGCGAATCCCTTGCCGGTTAGGCGATTTAGATAATTCGATCTACTTGTCTTGTGACAAGGACGAACCATCCCTAGAGATGTTAACTTGATCTTAAAGGAGAAAGCTAGTTGTAACATCTCACAATTCACCTAAATGCGTGATTCATTGCCTCTACGTACCCCTAAATTCACAATAACCCTACCTTTTCTTGTTAAGATCAAAACGAATTTAAATTTTGGTATAACTTCCATTGATCCTACTAGGACTTGCATTCATGAATCATGCCTACTATTCTTTTAAGATTTCATGCTTCAATAAACCATGCAGCCTTTCCCTAAATACAACTCTTGATGAATGAAATTTCTCATATGACAAATGTGCAAAATGCACTCCTTTCCTAACTACAACGTACTATTAAGGAAGTTAAATGGATAAACAATATCTTTATATGAAAACATACTATTAAGGACGTTAAATGGATAAACAATATCTTTATATGGAAAATACCAATGACCCAATTTCATGTCATGAACTAATTCTAATCATTGTTCGATTAGTCAATTTATTACCAGTTGCATTTAACTTGACTAGGTGATTTTGAGCATGCATAGGTGCTTCCTAATCCACGAAGTTATCCTGATTAATGCAATGCTTTTGCATGGAATCAAAATCAGTAAAAACCTGGACTTGTGGTGAAATATCCACATGGATGTTAGGAGATGATCCTCCTGCGGTTGTGCCTTGTGCCTTTTTAGGAGCCATCGCGAATTCAACCTTTTTTTGCCTTGGACGCAGACTTATGAACTTGGCCCATCTCCTTCGTATGCAAAACTCCCTTTGTGATTCGGCTTCATTGACCGATTGCACCGTCTTTTGGAATCGGGCTTTAGAAGAACTTGTGAGGGGGAAATCCAAGGGAATGGCTAAAATGGCTATTTGTGTGGGAAAGATTTAAAAGGAAACGGGGGTTAAATAGCCTTGTGGGAATGCTATGAAAGGGTTTAAGAACCTGAGCTAGGTGACTTTTGGGGAAACCAAGGCCGAAAGAGTTTAATTCGCAGGGGGGGGGGGAAATAAGAAGTCCGCTTGAGAAGGGCTTATGAAAAACCACAGAAGGGGGGTTTAAATGGACCACGGGAAAGGATCTTAAATGGACCATGGGAATGGGTTTGTGGAAATGCTAAAGGAAGGGTTTTGAAAAACCCAGCTATTGTGTCTAAGGGGGAAAAAGATGCTTAAAAGCCACGGTTAAAACAAACTTTAAAGGGGAATTTCAATAGGAAAGGGGCTTGGAATTTGCAATGAGAAAGGGGACTTGGGTGGGAATTTCAAGGGAATGGGTGCTTAAATCCCAGGGGGGTAAAAACCCACTTAGAGAGGGCTTTAAAAAGAAACCCATAGGAGAGGAACTTTTGTGGGACTTACAATAGGAAAGGGGGCTTAGGGAGCCCCCTTAGAAGCTTCCAAGAAGCTTGTTGGAAGCTTCTGTGGCTATTAGAAATCATGTGGGGGGAGAGGGAATGGCTATTTTCGACAGCTATTGGCGGGAGGAGGCAAAATATAGCAGTAGCGGATCTTCAGGCAATCCTCCTCCCTCTCGGCACGATCACGGCGGCCCGGCTCTCTCCTCTCCTTCTCTCGTCCTGGCAGGGTCCCGACTCTCCAAACCCTCTTCCTTTCCTCCTAGCTCCCCTCCCTCACGGCCAGCAGCATTACACTCCTCCTCCCTCATGCCCAGTAGCATTACGCTCCTCCTCTCTCACGACTAGCAGTGTTTCGACTCTCCCAACTTCCTCCCTTCACACCCTGAAATAGCCATGGTTTTTATAGGTAGAGGGAGAGGTACCTCCCTCCCTCCATGCGGCCTGATGCATGAGCATCAAGCCCTCCATGCTCCAGCAGGGTGCACAGTCATCACGCCTCCCCTCCCTCACCTCCAGCACGACCGTCGGTTGGGGAAGGGAGGGGATAATTTTTTTTTTTTTTAAATTCTATTATCTAAACTTAAGAGGAGATTCATATGCGGGAATATTGCATTCTCTCCCCCTTGGAGGAATCGAGATGTCCTCATCTCGAGATAAACTGGGATATTGATGGTTGAGAGTGCTTTCATCTATCCAAGTGCCATCCTCCTCAAGATAGTCTTTCTACTGGACAAGGCATTCTCTCAATGTTCTGGATCTCAGTTGTTTCTCCCTAGCATCTAAGATCCCATCAGGCCGTAGCTCAAGGACTCCTTGACTAGGCATTGCAGCTTGTTGGTCGTCAAGTACATGGTTAGGATTAGGTACATACTTCTTCAATAGGCTGATATGGAATACATTATGAACCTTTAGGCTTTCAGGGAGTTGTAGTCTATAAGCATTAGGTCCTAGGCACTTAAGGATCTTGTATGGTCCACAATACCTTGGACTTAGCTTCTTGCAATCTCCTAAGGATAGAGAACTCTTCTATGGGCATATGTGAATGAAGACCATGTCTTCTTCTCAAATATTCTATCTTGACACTTCAAATCCGTGTATGCCTTTTGTCTATCCTTGGCGGCATGGATGTCCTGTCTTCTTGACTTTATTTGGTCATCCATCTCTTCCAACATCTGCCTTGAAGCTTCAACCCTCAAGGTTGGATCTGACAAGTTTAGGGGACTTAGACAGTCATGACCATACAATGCTTGAAAAGGGGTCATGTGAATACTTTGTTGGTAAGAAGCATTGTAGGCAAATTCACCCAAAGGCAAGTATTGAATCCACCTTTTTGGCTCACGACAGCAGTGTGCCCTAAGCATATCCTCAATGACTTGATTGAGTCGCTCCATTTGGCCATCAATTTGGGGCTGGTAAGCTGTACAAAAATAGAGTTGAGTCCCAATGGCTTCAAAGATAGCTCTCCAAAAGTGTGATGTGAAGAGAGAATCATGATCATTAATGATTCTTTTGGGTAACCCATGTAGCTTGAATATCTCCTTGATAAACAACCTTGCAATGTCTGAGGCTTTATAGTTTGTCTTTACCAGAATAAGGTATGCAATCTTAGTCAATATGTCAACCACAACCATGAGGGAGTTGTAACCTCCCAGGACTTGGAGTAGGCCTACAACAAGAATCCACACTGATGAATTCCCATTTCATTTGGGGAATGTCAAGCGATTGCAGTTTCCCTGACATCATGACATGTTCGGCTTTGATACATTGGCAAGACAAACACTCAGTGACATACTTGAGAACGTCACCTTTAAGCCTCTCCCAATGATAGCTCTTCCTAACTCCATTAAGAGTCTTAGCATAGCCAGGATGTCCTGCGAAAGGAAAATCATGAGCTTCCCACAATATCTTCTGCTTAAGTGACTGGCTTACTGGTATACGCCCTTGTTCTGTAGTAGACAAGTCCACTATTAATGGAAAAATTCCTGATACTTAACCTGCAACTTTTGGTTCTACACCTTGATAGAGATCTCCTTTAGCATTTTTTGGTAGGCCAAATCATGGCACGCTTCCTCTCTAGCTATCTCAAGTATAGGGTTGTTTAGCATATATACTTTTGTAGCTAGAGATATGGCTGTTGATGGATTCTACAAGATTAGGAAATTTAGGAATGCCTTGTGACTAAGTGCATCGGCAACTACATTCTCTTTCCCTGGTCGGTACTTGCTTTCAAAGTCATATTCCCCCAACACTTCAATCTACCGAAATTGCCTCATGATGAGCTCATTCTGGGTAAAGATCCATTTGAGACTCTTATGATCAGTTACTAGAGTAAACTTGTTACCCAACATGTAGTGTCTCCAAGCTTTAGAGCATGGATGACAGCTAGTAATTCCACATCATGTGTAGCATAATTCTTTTCATGACTCTTCAATTTCTTTGAAGAGTATGCTACTGGATGACCTTCCTGCATAAGTACACACCCCAAGACAAGAATACTAGCAATAGTTACTACCTCAAACTCCTTATTGAGGTCTGGAAGTTTTAGAAAAGTGTCATCGAAGAAGACAAGCACGAAATCATCAAGATATGGCCTAAAGATATCCTGCATTATCCTATTGAAGGTGGCAGATGCATTCGTAAGCTGGAATGACATAACTAGGAACTCAAAGTGCCCATATCTTGTATTGAAGACCGTCTTTGGGATATCTTCTTCCTTGATCCTTATCTGATAGTAACTGACTTGATCAAATTTGGAGAAGATCTTTCCACCCTGAAGATGATCAAGAGATCATCTATTCTAGGAATAGGATACTTGTTCTTGACAGTTGATTGATTCAACCCTCTCTAATCAATACATAGTCAAAGTGTTCCATCTTTCTTTTTGTGGAACAGTACTGGTGCTTCCCATGGTGAACTGCTAGGACGGATGTAGCCCTGATCTAGCAATTGCTTGAGTTGTTCCTTCAGCACAATTGCTTCCGGTATAGACATTCTATAGGGTCTCTTCGCAATTGGCGCAGCTTCTATTACTAGCTTGATGTCATGATCTACTTCTCTTTGAAGCGGGAGTTCTATTAACTCTTCAGAAACTACGTCCACGTATTCCTTCAGCCAAGTGACCAAATCACTTTACTTCTTTATCAATATTCACAATCCAGACAATCGTTGATTTTTTTAAAAAAAAGTTTTATTCCATTCATATCAACATAGCCCTTTCGAGGTACAATTATTTCTTGGGGCGATGGAACAAGTTAATGCATTAATTCGAGGAGAATAAGATGTTGTTGCATTCAGCTATTACAGGAACTGAGTAGTAGTACGGATTGGGGTCATCGATTTTCAGGAATCGATAGTTCATTGGAAGATTAGGGTATCTTTTCCTTTGATATCCATTCTTCTCATGACGTCCCAAAATCCTTGATTCGGTCGGCACGGATTCTTCGAATCACTTTCCCGTACACATACTTATCTTGGTTAACCCTTCGACCTCCGACCTGTAGGGTTGCATTTGCGTCAGCCTCAATAAATACGAATAGCTTCACAATCTTCAAATCCTCCATCCACTTGATTCTCTTCAAGTTAATTTGAAGGTACGCAGGTCGATGGCAAGCTATGTAATAGATCCTTGAAACACCCATCCATCTCCGTTCCACATACCCAGGCGATGGATTGTAAATGTGGTCTAGGATGTTCATCATCTCAACCCTTTGTCGATAATCCGTTGAATGCATCGCGGTCATAAACATGACTCGAAACACTAAGAACCTATTCCATGCTTCATAATTCTGCAAGACAGCATTGAAAGTAAGGAAATGTTTGGGACAGTAACATTTGCTTTACTTCTTCTTATTAAAATTTCTTAAAAACAAGTCTTTTGTTGGTTCCCTCTAATACCAACTTGTAACGTGTCCCCTAGTATCATCCAGGACATGTCTTAGTAGTCCATCAGAAAGGATGTCTAGAAAACTCTCCCCGGCACTCCCATGGAATGTTACAGGTTTTGCAATCTAGGTCTTCCTACGTCTGCCACGTAGCGGAAGTATCCTGGCCGTTTCCCACTTAGGATCGACCGGAATTAGGGTTTTCCTGTTTGGTCATTAGCTACTAATAGCAACTAGCATCAGACCCGAGCGAACTACTTTACGCAGAAACGCTAGGTCCGAAGCGGATTCACGCTGCACTTGGTTCAAGGAGAATGGGAAACGAGAGGGATGCAAAGCTCAACCTCTCTACCATAAGGAATAGTCCCATTCTGTTCCCCTAAAACAACGTAAATCGGGTAAAACATAACTCTAGGTCATTGCTTTCGATGATCCTCCCGCTGTTCTTCGAGATTTTTGAGAAAGTTTCCCAGCTACTCGAGACCACCCAACCGTAGGACAGACCCATGGTCCATCCTCTCCACTTTCCTCCATTTATTTTAGTTATGTAATTATCTAACACATTAATTTGACATATAACAATCAGCTTCTTTAATTAATCCTGTTTAGCACAGGTTCCTTCACGTAATCTTATCACGTGACATAGAAAAACAATATCAGACAAATTCTTTATTATCATTTCATCATTTTATCTTCGAAATACAAGGAGTTCCGCCCGTAGGCTTGTCCATAATCTGCCCGAAGGCTATCCAGTAATCCGCCAAGGATCACTATTCCAAGCTTCCGCCCGTAGACTAGTATGCGGGCCTCGAGATCCAATCCTGAGTCACATTAGCCTCTTGTGTAGGACTCGGAAGGCAAGGGATTTATGGCCAGAGCCCCCTGGCACCCAAGCATCCTCCTGCTCCAAGTAGAGCTCAACAGAGAGACCTCTCGCGGCGGTTTCGGTCCACATTCCCGGCGCGGTCAACAACCCCCTTGGTTAGGGTCAGGCAGGCAGTCGGGGGTAACTAAAGCTGCCTCTTCCTTCAGTCCTTCAACCTGAAGCATTAGATATCATTTCATCCTTTAGTTCTTTGAGCAAAGAATGCAAACAGTGCTTTCTAAACTGTTACAAACACAATCAATTCTAGTGGTCATTTACTTGGCCAATTGTTAAGGATTGAATCCTTCTCTCTGAATGCATCCAGCATTCGATCCAGGATCAATTGCAACTTGGCAAGATCCCCAAGAGTTTGTTTGTTCACCCTTTTGTCCTTGGGTTAGGGCCATACCCTGTTAACCCAACTTAACCAATACCTTAAGTTTTATTAACAGTAAATCCTGGCGACCATGTCGCTCCAATTTATTGATTGATCATTTGCTTCCAAACAAATACCTAACTTCCCTATACTTGGCAATTTTTCCCCAAGAAAGGTGATGTAATAGGATGACTACTCATCCTCTTGCAAGTTAAACTTGCACAAGAACCTGCCAACCTCATTCTAAGGAATGGAAAAACTCTCTTGTGAACAAACCACAAGTCCATGTGACATTGCAGCTTGTGGCACAAGTGTTGCGTCTATTCCTTGGGATCATTTCACTCATTAAACGGCATTTTCTGGTCAGGAAATTATCTCGAGACGAGAAGCAGGGTTTAGGGTGTCTTCTTACCCAACCCATTCCTAATTACACTAGGCCGACAACGTTCGGTCCTAGGAATTCCAACTCAATCCGAGTTTCATCATTTGAACGAGTGATCCTTAGGGTAGAAACCTTAGATCGTTTTATGCATGAGTATCCAATTGTCCCTACATTCGGTGAATGTGGGTAGGACCTTTGGTTCAAGGGTTCGTCTTGGTAACAAGTGCGTGAAACTAGGTCAAGTCCTTAATGTGCTAAATCCTAGTTAGCACGTGGGTTATTTATCGTATCGGTTGAGCCATCCTATGCGAATCCCTTGTGGGTTAGGCGATTTAGATAATTCGATCTACTTGTCTTGCGACAAGGACGAACCATCCCTAGAGATGTTAACTTGATCTTAAAGAAGAAAGCTAGTTGTAACATCTCACAATTCACCTAAACACATGATTCATTGCCTCTACGTATCCCTAAAATTGCAATAACCCTAACTTTTTTTGTTAAGATCAAAACGAATGTTAAATTTTGGTATAACTTCCATTGATCCTACTAGGACTTGCATTCATGAATCATGCCCACTATTCTTTTAAGATTTCATGCTTTAATAAACCATGCAGCCTTTCCCTAAATACAACTCTTGATGAATGAAATTCTTCATATGACAAATGTGCAACATGCACTCCTTTCCTGACTACAACGTAGTGAAATTCATGCCAAAAAAACTATAGTTGACATATTCCAATTTACGATCACATGCCACACGCAAATTCCTAGAGTCATTTCCGCACTCTTCTATTTCCTACGGGTTTAAGGACTTTCCGTAATGAATCATTCAATGAAGATTTGTCTAAAAATGCGACGTGCAATTAATCTTTCCATGCCTAGTCAAAGGAGCACTTTAATAATTTCAACCTTAATGATAGGCAATAGGTGTTCTAGGCCGTCACTTTGACATGCACGACAAGGCAACATACTATTAAGGACGTTAAATGGATAAACAATATCTTTATATCGAAAATACCAATGACCCAATTTCATGTCATGAACTAATTCTAATCATTGTTCGAATAGTCGATTTATTTCCAGTTGCATTTAACTTGACTAGGTGATTTTGAGCATGCATAGGTGCTTCCTAATCCACAAAGTTATCGTGATTAATGCAATGCTTTTGCATGGAATCAAAATCAGTAAAAACCTAGACTTGTGGTGAAATATCCACATGGATGTTAGGAGATGATCCTCCTGTGGTTGTGCCTTGTGCCTTTTTAGGAGCCATCGCGAATTCGACCTTTTTTTGCATTGGACGCAGACTCATGAACTTGGCCCATCTCCTTCGCATGCAAAACTCCCTTTGTGATTCGGCTTCCCTGACCGATTGCACCGTCTTTTGGAATTGGGCTTTAGAAGAACTTGTGAGGGGGAAATCCAAGGGAATGGCTAAAATGGCTATTTGTGTGGGAAAGATTTAAAAGGAAACGGGGGTTAAATAGCCTTGTGGGAATGCTATGAAAGGGCTTAAAAACCTGAGCTAGGTGACTTTTGGGGAAACCAAGGCCGAAAGAGTTTAATTCGCAGGGGGGGGAAATAAGAAGTCCGCTTGAGAAGGGCTTATGAAAAACCACAAAAGGGGGGTTTAAATGGACCACGGGAAAGGATCTTAAATGGACCATGGGAATGGGTTTGTGGAAATGCTAAAGGAAGGGTTTTGAAAAACCTAGCTATTGTGTCTCAGGGGGAAAAAGATGCTTAAAACCCAGGGTTAAAACGAACTTTAAAGGGGAATTTCAATAGGAAATGGGCTTGGAATTTGCAATGAGAAAGGGAACTTGGGTGGGAATTTCAAGGGAATTGGTGGTTAAATCCCAGGGGGTAAAAACCCACTTAGAGAAGGCTTTAAAAAGAAACCCATAGGAAAGGAACTTTGGTGGGACTTACAATAGGAAAGGGGGCTTAGGGAGCCCCCTTAGAAGCTTCCAAGAAGCTTCTTGGAAGCTTCTGTGGCTATTAGAAATCATGTGGGGGGAGAGGGAATGGCTATTTTCGACAGCTATTGGCGGGAGGAGGCAAAATATGGCAGTAGCGGATCTTCAAGCAATCCTCCTCCCTCTCGGCACGATCAGGGCCACCCGGCTCTCTCCTTTCCGTCTCTCATCCTGGCGGCGTCCTGACTCTCCAAACCCTCTTCCTTTCCTCCTAGCTCCCCTCCCTCATGGCCAGCAGCGTTACACTCCTCCTCCCTCATGCCCAGTAGCATTATGCTCCTCCTCTCTCACGACTAGTAGTGTTTCGACTCTCCCAGCTTCCTCCCTTCACATCCTGAAATAGCCATGGTTTTTATAGGTAGAGGGAGAGGTAACTCCCTCCCTCCATGCGGCCTGATGCATGAGCATCAAGCCCTCCATGCTCCAGCACGGTGCACAGTCATCGCGCCTCCCCTCCCTCACCTCCAGCACGACTATCGGCTGGGGAAGGGAGGGCATAATTTTTTTTATAAAAAAAATGCTATTATCTAAACTTAAGAGGAGATTCATATGCGGGAATATTACATTCTCTCCCCCTTGGAGGAATCAAGATGTCCTCATCTCGAGATAAACTGGGATATTGATGGTTGAGAGTGCTTTCATCTATCCAAGTGCCATCCTCCTCAGGATAGTCTTTCTACTGGACAAGGCGTTCTCTCAAGGTTCTGGATCTCAGTTGTTTCTCCCTAGCATCTAAGATCCCATCAGGCCGTAGCTCAAGGACTCCTTGACTAGGCATTGCAACTTGTTGGTCGTCAAGTACATGGTTAGGATTAGGTACATACTTCTTCAATAGGCTGATATGGAATACATTATGAACCTTTAGGTTTTCAGGGAGTTGCAGTCTATAAGCATTAGGTCCTAGGCACTTAAGGATCTTGTATGGTCCACAATACCTTGGACTTAGCTTCTTGCAATCTCCTAAGGATAGAGAACTTTTCTTTGGGCATACGTGAATGAAGACCATGTCTTCTTCTCAAATATTCTATCTTGACACTTCAAATCCGTGTAGTCTATAAGCATTAGGTCCTAGGCACTTAAGGATCTTGTATGGTCCACAATACCTTGGACTTAGCTTCTTGCAATCTCCTAAGGATAGAGATCTCTTCTTTGGGCATACGTGAATGAAGACCATGTCTTCTTCTCAAATATTCTATCTTGACACTTCAAATCCGTGTATGCCTTTTGTCTATCCTTGGCGGCTTGGATGTCCTATCTTCTTGACTTTATTTGGTCATCCATCTCTTCCAACATCTGCCTTGAAGCTTCAACCCTCAAGGTTGGATTTGAGAAGTTTAGGGGACTTAGACAGTCATGACCATACAATGCTTGAAAAGGGGTCATGTGAATACTTTGTTGGTAAGAAGCATTGTAGGCAAATTCACCCAAAGGCAAGTATTGAATCCACCTTTCTCGCTCACGACAATAGTGTGCCCTAAGCATATCCTCAATGACTTGATTGAGTCGCTCCATTTGGCCATCAATTTGGGGCTAGTAAGCTGTACAAAAATAGAGTTGAGTCCCAATGGCTTCAAAGATAGCTCTCCAGAAGTGTGATGTGAAGAGAGAATCATGATCATTAATGATTCTTTTGGGTAACCCATGTAGCTTGAATATCTCCTTGATAAACAACCTTGCAATGTCTGAGGCTTTATAGTTTGTCTTTACCAGAATAAGGTATGCAATCTTAGTCAGTATGTCAACCACAACCATGAGGGAGTTGTAACCTCCCAAGACTTGGGGTAGGCCTACAACAAGAATCCACACTGATGAATTCCCATTTCATTTGGGGAATTTCAAGCGGTTGCAGTTTCCCTGACATCATGACATGTTCGGCTTTGATACATTGGCAAGACAAACACTCAGTGACATACTTGAGAACGTCACCTTTAAGCCTCTCCCAATGATAGCTCTTCCTAACTGCATTAAGAGTCTTAGCGTAGCCAGGATGTCCTGCGAAAGTAAAATCATGAGCTTCCCACAATATCTTCTGCTTAAGTGACAGGCTTACTGGTATACACCCTTGTTCTGTAGTAGACAAGTCCACTATTAATGGAAAAATTCTTGATACTTAACCTGCAACTTTTGGTTCTACACCTTGATAGAGATCTCCTTTAGCATTGTTTGGTAGGCCAAATCATGGCATGCTTCCTCTCTAGCTATCTCAAGTATAGGGTTGTTTAGTATAGATACTTTTGTAGCTAGAGATATGGCTGTTGATGGATTCTACAAGATTAGGAAATTTAGGAATGCCTTGTGACTAAGTGCATCGGCAACTACATTCTCTTTCCCTGGTCGGTACTTGCTTTCAAAGTCATATTCTCCCAACACTTCAATCTACCGAAATTGCCTCATGATGAGCTCATTCTGGGTAAAGATCCATTTGAGACTCTTATGATCAGTTACTAGAGTAAACTTGTTGCCCAACAGGTAGTGTCTCCAAGCTTTAGAGCATGGATGACAGCTAGTAATTCCACATCATGTGTAGCATAATTCTTTTCATGACTCTTCAATTTCTTTGAAGAGTATGCTACTGGATGACCTTCTTGCATAAGTACACACCCCAAGGCAAGAATACTAGCAATAGTTACTACCTCAAACTCCTTATTGAGGTCTGGAAGTTTTAGAAAAGTGTCATCGAAGAAGACAAGCATGAAATCATCAAGATATGGCCTAAAGATATCCTGCATTATCCTATTGAAGGTGGCAGATGCATTCGTAAGCTGGAATGACATAACTAGGAACTCAAAGTTCCCATATCTTGTATTGTAGACCGTCTTTGGGATATCTTCTTCCTTGATCCTTATCTGATAGTAACCTGACTTGATCAAATTTGGAGAAGATCTTTCCACCCTGAAGATGATCAAGAGCTCATCTATTCTAGGAATAGGATACTTGTTCTTGACAGTTGATTGATTCAACCCTCTGTAATCAGTACAGAGTCAAAGTGTTCCATCTTTCTTTTTGTGGAACACTATGGTGCTTCCCATGGTGAACTGCTAGGACGGATGTAGCCCTGATCTAGCAGTTGCTTGAGTTGTTCCTTCAACTCAATTGATTCCGGTATAGACATTCTATAGGGTCTCTTCGCAATTGGCGCAGCTTCTATTACTAGCTTGATCTCATGATCTACTTCTCTTTGAAGCGGGAGTTATGTTAACTCTTCAGAAACTACGTCCACGTATTCCTTCAGCCAAGTGACCAAATCACTTTACTTCTTTATCAATATTCACACTCAAGACAATCGTTGATTTTTTTTTTAAAAAAGTTTTATTCCATTCATATCAACATAGCCCTTTCGAGGTACAATTATTTCTTGGGGCGATGGAACAAGTTAATACATTAATTCGAGGAGAATAAGATGTTGCATTCAGCTATTATAGGAACTGAGTAGTAGTACGGATTGGGGTCATCGATTTTCAAGAATCGATAGTTCATTGGAATATTAGGGTATCTTTTCCTTTGATATCCATTCTTCTCATGATGTCCCAAAATCCTTGATTCGGTGGGCAGGAATTCTTCGAATCACTTCCCTATACACATACTTATCCTGGTTAACCCTTCGACCTCCAACTTGTAGGGTCGCATTTGCATCAGCCTCAACAAAGATGAATAGCTTCACTATCTTCAAATCCTCCATCCACTTGATTCTCTTCAAGTTAATTTGAAGGTACGCAGGTCGATGGAGAGCTATGTAATAGATCCCTGAAACACCCATCCATCTCCGTTCCACGTACCCTGGCGATGGATTGTAAATGTGGTCTAGGATGTTCATCATCTCAACCCTTTGTCGATAATCCGTGGAATGCATCACGGTCATAAACATGACTCGGAACACTAAGAACCTGTTCCATGCTTCATAATTCTGCAAGACAGCATTGAAAGTAAGGAAATGTTTGGGACAGTAACATTTGCTTTACTTCTTCTTATTAAAATTTCTTAAAAACAAGTCTTTTGTTGGTTCGCTCTGATACCAACTTGTAACGTGTCCCCTAGTATCATCCAGGACATGTCTTAGCAGTCCATCGGAAAGGATGTCTCGAAAACTTCGCCCGGCACTCCCATGGAATGTTACGGGTTTTGCAATCTAGGTCTTCCTGCGTCTGCCACGTAGCGGAAGTATCCTCACAGTTTCCCACTTAGGATTTAGGGTTTTCCTGTTTGGTCATTAGCTAACAGCAACTAGCGTCAGACCCGAGCAAACTACTTTATGCAGAAACGCCAGGTCCGAAGCGCATTCACACTGCACTTGGTTCAAGAGAATGGGAAACGAGAGGGATGCAAAGCTCAACATCTTTGCCATAAGGCATACTCCCATTCTGTTCCCCTAAAACAACGTAAATCGGGTAAAACATAACTCTAGGTCATTGCTTTCGATGATCCTCCCGCTGTTCTTCGAGATTTTTGAGAAAAGTTCCCGGCTAACCAGGACCACCCAACCGTAGGACGGGCCCATGGTCCATCCTGCGCAATTTTCTCGGTTTATTTTAGTTATGTAATTATCTAACACATTAATTTGACTTATAACAATCAGCTTCTTTAATTAATCCTGTTAAGCACAGGTTCCTTCACGTAATCTTATCACGTGACATAGAAAAAAAATATTAGACAAATTCTTTATTATCATTTCATCTTTTTATCTTTGAAATACAAGGAGTTCCGCCCGTAGGCTTGTCCATAATCTGCCCGAAGGCTATCCAGTAATCCGCCAGGGATCACTATTCCAAGCTTTCGCCCGTAGACTAGTATGCGGGCCTGGAGATCCAATCTCGTGTCATGTTAGCCTCTTGTGCACAACTCGGAAGGCGAGGGATTTACGGGCCAGAGCCCCCTGGCACCCAAGCGTCCTCGTGCTCTAAGTAGAGCTCAACAGAGAGACCTCTCGCGGCGGGTTCGGTCCACGTTCCTGGCGCGGTCAACAACCCCCTTGGTTAGGGTCAGAGAGGCAGTCGGGGGTAACTGAAGCTGCCTCTCCCTTCAGTCCTTCAACCTGAAGCATTAGATATCATTTCATCCTTTAGTTCTTTGAGTAAACAATGCAAACAGTGCTTTCTAAATTGTTACAAGCACAATCAATTCTAGTGGTCATTTACTTGGCCAACTGTTAAGGAGTGAATCCTTCTCTCCGAATGCATCCAGCATTCGATCCGGGATCAGTTCCAACTTGGCAAGATCCCCAAGAGTTTGTTTGTTCACCCTTTTGTCCTTGGGTTAGGGCCATACCCTGTTAACCCAACTTAACCAATACCTTAAGTCTTATTAACAGTAAATCCTGGCGACCATGTCGCTCCAATTTATTGATTGATCATTTGCTTCCAAGCAAATACCTAACTTCCCTTTACTTGGCAATTTTTCCCCAAGAAAGGTGATGTAACAGGATGACTACTCATCCTCTTGCAAGTTAAACTTGCACAAGAACCTGCCAACCTCATTCTAAGGAATGGCCAAACTCTCTTGTTAACAAACCACAAGTCCATGCGACGTTGCAACTTGTGGCACAAGTGTCGCGTCTATTCCATGGGATCATTTCACTCATTAAACGGCATTTTCTGGTCAGGAAATTATCTCGAGACGAGAAGCAGGGTTTAGGGTGTCTTCTTACCCAACCCATTCCTAATTACACTAGGCCGACAACGTTCGGTCCTAGGAATTCCAACTCAATCCGAGTTTCATCATTTGAACGAGTGATCCTTAGGGTAGAAACCTTAGATCGTTTTATGCATGACCGTCCAATTGTTCCTACATTCCGTGAATGTGGGTAGGACCTTTGGTTCAAGGGTTCGTCTTGGTAACAAGTGCGTGAAACTAGGTCAAGTCCTTAACGTGCTAAAGCCTAGTTAGCACGTGGGTTATTTATTGTATCGGTTGAGCCATCCTATACGAATCCCTTGCGGGTTAGGCAATTTAGATAATTCGATCTACTTGTCTTGCGACAAGGACGAACCATCCCTAGAGATGTTAACTTGATCTTAAAGGAGAAAGCTAGTTGTAACATCTCACAATTCACCTAAATGCGTGATTCATTGCCTCTACGTACCCCTAAATTCGCAATAACCCTAACTTTTCTTGTTAAGATCAAAACGAATGTTAAATTTTGGTATAACTTCCATTGATCCTACTAGGACTTGCATTCATGAATCATGCCCACTATTCTTTTAAGATTTCATGCTTCAATAAACCATGTAGCCTTTCCCTAAATACAACTCTTGATGAATGAAATTTTTCATATGACAAATGTGCAACATGCACTCCTTTCCTGACTACAACGTAGTGAAATTCATTCCAAAAAAACTAGAGTTAACCTATTCCAATTTACAATCGCATGCCACACGCAAATTCCTAGAGTCATTTCCACGCTCTTCTATTTCCTACGGGTTTAAGGAATTTCCCTAATGAATCATTCAATGAAGATTTGTCAAAAATGCGACGTGCAATTAATCTTTCCATGCCTAGTCAAAGGAGCACTTTAATAATTTCAACCTTAATGATAGGCAATAGGTGTTCTAGGCCGTCACTTTGACATGCTCGACAAGGCAACATACTATTAAGGACGTTAGATGGATAAACTATATATTTATATGGAAAATACCAATGACCCAATTTCATGTCATGAACTAATTCTAATCATTGTTCGAATAGTCAATTTATTTCCAGTTGCATTTAACTTGACTAGGTGATTTTGAGCATGCATGGGTGCTTCCTAATCCACGAAGTTATCGTGATTAATGCAATGCTTTTGCATGGAATCAAAATCAGTAAAAACCTGGACTTGTGGTGAAATATCCACATGGATGTTAGGAGATGATCCTCTTGCGGTTGTGCATTGTGCCTTTTAGGAGCCATCGCGAATTTGACCTTTTTTTGCCTTGGACGCAGACTTATGAACTTGGCCCATCTCCTTCGCATGCAAAACTCCCTTTGTGATTTGGCTTCCTTGACCGATTGCACCGTCTTTTGGAATCGGGCTTTAGAAGAACTTGTGAGGGGGAAATCCAAGGGAATGGCTAAAATGACTATTTGTGTGGGAAAGATTTAAAAGGAAACGGGGGTTAAATAGCCTTGTGGGAATGCTATGAAAGGGCTTAAAAACCTGAGCTAGGTGACTTTTGGGGAAACCAAGGCCGAAAGAGTTTAATTCGCAGGGGGGGGAAATAAGAAGTCCGCTTGAGAAGGGCTTATGAAAAACCATAGAAGGGGTGTTTAAATGGACCACGGGAAAGGATCTTAAATGGACCATGGGAATGGATTTGTGGAAATGCTAAAGGAAGGGTTTTGAAAAACCCAGTTATTGTGTCTAAGGGGGAAAAAGATGCTTAAAACCCAGGGTTCAAATGAACTTTAAAGGGGAATTTCAATAGGAAATGGGCTTGGAATTTGCAATGAGAAAGGGGACTTGGGTGGGAATTTCAAGGGAATGGGTGCTTAAATCCCAGGGGGGTAAAAACCCACTTAGAGAAGGCTTTAAAAATAAACCCATAGGAAAGGAACTTTTGTGGGACTTACAATAGGAAAGGGGGCTTAGGGAGCCCCCTTAGAAGCTTCCAAGAAGCTTCTTGGAAGCTTCTGTGGCTATTAGAAATCATGTGGGGGGAGAGGGAATGGCTATTTTCGATAGCTATTGGCGGAAGGAGGCAAAATATGGTAGTAGTGGATCTTCAGGCAATCCTCCTCCCTCTCGGCACGATCAGGGTGGCCCGCGGCTCTCTTCTCTCCTTCTCTCGTCATGGTGGCGTCCTGATCTCCATACCCTCTTCCTTTCCTCCTAGCTCCCCTCCCTCATGGCCAGCAGTGTTACACTCCTCCTCCCTCATGCCCAGTAGCATTACACTCCTCCTCTCTCATGACTAGCAGTGTTTTGAATCTCCCAGCTTCCTCCCTTCACACCCTGAAATAGCCATGGTTTTTATAGGTAGAGGGAGAGGTACCTCCCTCCCTCCATGTGGCCTGATGCATGAGCATCAAGCCCTCCATGCTCTAGCACGGTGCATAGTCATCGTGCCTCCCCTCCCTCACCTCCAGCACGACCGTCAGCTGGGGAAGGGAGGGGATAATTTTTTAATTTTTTTTTTTGCTATTATCTAAACTTAAGAGGAGATTCATATGCGGGAATATTACAAGATACATAGTAGAGACAGAGGCTATACAGAAGGTTTAGAGAGGGTTACACAAGGTAATCAGAGAACATAAAATCCTCATCATTCATACTGAAACCATTCCAAACTATTTAAAAAATTTCAATATTCTTTCAAAAGATTTCAATCTTGATTAATCGTCAATCCATGCTTCATACAGAAGAAAATCAGAACAAAACAGAAGCTATATAGAACGAATCAAAACCTCAATAGAACCTATTACAACATCACAGAGCTTCTGTAACGTGTCCACTAGAACCATTCACGACACGTCTTAGCAGTCCATCGGAAAGGATGTCTAGAAAACTCCGCCCGGCACTCCCATGGAATGTTACGGGTTTTGCAATCTAGGTCTTCCCGAGTCTGCCACGTAGCGGAAGTATCCTGGCCGTTCCCACTTAGGATCGACCTGAATTTGGGTTTCCCTGTTTGGTCATTAGCTAGCAACAACTAGCGTCAGACCCGAGCGAACTACTTTACGCAGAAACGCCAGGTCCGAAGCGGATTCAAGCTGCACTTGGTTCAAGGAGAATGGGAAATGAGAGGGATGCAAGGCTCGACCTCTCTGCCACAAGGCATAGTCCCATTCCGTTCCCCTAAAACAGCGCGAATCGGGTAATAGTTAATTCTAAGTCATCGTTCTTGGTACTTGTTTCGGTGATGACGATCATCCTCTGTTCGTTGAAGACTTTGAGAAAAGTTCCCGGCTAACCGGGACCACCCGTCCATAGGACGGACCCATGGTCCATCCTCCGCACTTTCCTCGGTTTGTTTTAGTTATGTAATTACCTACCACATTAGTTTGACATATACAAACAGCTTCTTTGATTAACCCTGTTATGCACCGGTTCCTTCACGTAATCTTATCACAGGACATAAAGAAAACAATGCCAAACAACTTCTTTATTATCATTTTATCCTTTTATCTTTGAAATACAAGGAGTTCCGCCCGTAGGCATTTTCATAATCCGCCCGAAGGCTATCCAGTAATCCACCAGGGATCACTAATCCAAGTTTCCACCCGTAGACTAGTATGCGGGCCTCGAGATCCAATCTCGAGTCACGTTAGTCTCTTGTGCAGGACCCGGAAGGCGAGGGATTTACAGCCAGAGCCCCCCCTGGCACCCAAGCGTCCTCCTGCTCCAAGCAGAACTCAACGGAGAGACCTCTCACGGCGGGTTCGGTCCACGTTCCCGGCGCGGTTCACAACCCCCTTGGTTAGGGTTAGGCAGGCAGTCGGGGGTAACTGAAGCTGCCTCTCAGGCACCAACCTGAAGCTTTAGATATATTTTCATCCTTTAGTTCATTGAGCAAACAATGCAAACAGTCCTTTCTAAACTGTTACAAGCACAATCAATTTCAATGGTCTTTTAGCTGGCAACTATTAAGGAGTGACTTCTTTTCTCCGAATGCAACCCGCATTCGATCCGGAATCAATTGCAACTTGGCAAGATTCCTATCATTCTTGGGTTAGGGTCATACCCTACCAATACTTTAGGTTTTGTTGTGGTAGGTTCCAGCGACCATGTCGCTTTAGTTTATTGTCTGGTCATTTGCTTCAAGACAAATACCTAACTTTCCTTTTCCTTGGCAATTATTCCCCAAGAAAAGTGAGTAACAGGATGATTACTCATCCTCTTGTAAGTTAAATTCATTCAGTAACTTGCCAACCTCATTTCGAGAGATGACAAAACTCTCTTGTGGACAAATCTCAAGTCTACACGATGTCGCAACCTTTTTGCACATGCGTTGCATCATTCCATGGGATCATTCCACCCATTGAATGGCGTCCTCCGGCCACGGAAATTCCTCTAGCCGAGTAGCAGGGTTTAGGGTATCCTCCAACCCATTTCTAATTATGTTGTCCCATGGTCCTAGAAATTTGCAACTCCGTCGGAGTTTCATCATTAGAACGAATGATCCTTAGGATAAAACCCTAGATCATTTCATGCATAAGCACCCAATTGACTCGATATTCCGAATGTGTGTAAGATCTTAGGGTTTGCGGTTCTAACTTGGCAACAAATGTAAAACTAGGTCAATTCTTGCCGCATCAAACCCTAGTTAGCACTTGGGATACTTATCATATCGTCTGAACCATGCCCAAATGAATCCCTTGTGGTTTATGTGATTTAGACAACACAATATACTTGTCTTGCGACAAGGATGAACCTTTCCCAAAGGTGATAAACTAGATCAATAGTTACAACTACACCAATACGTGTAAACATGCGTTTCACTGCTTCTACGCATCACATGGTTCACAATAACCCTATCCTTTCTTGGCAAAGTAAAAATGCCTGATAATCTGGACACTAACTTTCCTAGGTCCTACTAGGATTTATGTCAAATAATCATGCCACTTGCAAGTCCATAGATCATTTTCGTGCCTTCTATTCCTTTTCGAATAACATCTTATGGATGTTAACTTATTACAAGGAAGATTTATCCAAAAACGGGACATGCCATTAATCTTTCCATGCCTATTAAAAAGGTGTACCTCAACAATTTCAACCTTGTAATGAGGCAACAGATGTCCTAGGTTCGTTACTTTTGAATGCACAAAAGGAACTTACTAATAAGGTCCTGCGAATGCATAGACACCTTATGCTCCCTCCATTGAACGTACCAATGATCAATTTCCATATCTTAGGCCATCTCTAATAAATGTTCAAATAGCCAATTCATTTTCCAATTGCACTTAACTTGACTAGTTGAATTCGAGCATGCATGAGTGCTTCCTAATCCGTGAAGTTATCGTGATTAATTCAATACTTTTGTGTGGAATCCAAATAGATCAAACCTGGACTTGTGAATTCCGGGAAATGTCCACGTATGCTCGGGGTGAACCTTCCGCATCGCACCTTGTGATCTTAGAGGCCATCACGAATTCGATCTCCAGTTAGCCTTTGTGGGTTTCAACTTTTGGCCTTGGCTTGCAGTCTTATGACCTTGGTCCGTCTCCCTTGTATGCACAATTCTCTTTGATATATGGCTTCCTTGACCGAAGTTCCGACTTGCAGAATTTGCCTTGGGAAGACCTTAGGGTTCTTATGAGGTCCTCTGGACAATGGAGATTTGAGAGCTTTTAATCCACCTTGAAATTCCGGGTTTAGGAAGGATTGTGTGGCCCTCACGATGATGTTCGCGGAAAAGGGCTCTTGCGAATGGGCCTTGCAAGAATGGGTCTTTAGAGTTCTTCTTCTCCTTCCAAAAATCCTAGGACCGGCCTTGTAAGTGATTAGTGGGAAGGCCTTTATGGGCTTCCTCTCCGAAACCCGAGGGGAAAAATTGGACTTTTGGAGGATCTAGCGGGACGGAGCTTTAAATCCGAGCCTAGAAGGCTTATGGGTGATCGGTGGGAAGGGTCTTGTGTTGGGAATCCGTGAGAAGAGGGCTTACACTGGCTAATACGGGCTGTGTGGGAATAAAAAGGGAAAGGGGATTAAATCCCGGGGTAAAATGGGCTATAAAGGCTCCGCGGGAAGGGGGCTTAGAGAAGCCCCCTTAGAAGCTTCCTAGAGAAGCTTCTAAGAAGCTTCTCCAGCCCGTGGCCACGTTGGCAGGGGGGGGGGGTTCATGATCCAATGGCGGCGGCCTGGTGGTTCCCAACGAGGTGGCGACTCCTGTCGGCGGCTCCCCCAGCGCCCAGCGGCTCCCCAGCGGCCTCTCCTCCACGGCGACCTTCTCTCCCCTTCACACGGCCCGTCCCCTCCTTCTCACAGCCCGTCCAGCCGTCCCCCTCCCTTCTTCACACCTGCACCTCCTCCCTCTCATGTCCGGCGCCTCCTCCCTCTCCAGGGCCCTTCCTCCCTTCACGTCAGCACAGTCTTCTGCCCACGGCCGTCTGTCCCTCCACAGCCTCCCTCTCACCAGCACGTCGACATGGAGATCTCCTTCACACGTCCGGCCCTTCCTTACGGCCGTTTGTCCTTCCACAGCCTCCCTCACACTCCTTTCTCTCCCCCTCTATAGCACACCCCCTTGATGGGGGGTGTTTATATAGGAATGGGGGTGGGGAAGAGGGTCTCCACCCACGTGGAGAACTTCCTCATGCAATCCCTCACTTGGCCATCCCCCCTCCACACTCCCTCTCCTCCAGCCATGCATCGGCTGGGGGAAGGGATAATAGTAAAAAAATTTGCCTTAATTTAATTAAATTGTCCCTCCCAAGAGGGTGTTTTTGCGGGTCTTGCGGTTTTGATCTCCCGGTCTTGATTTACCAAAGCGGAGGACCCCATTTCACGCGCGCGGGTCACACATTACGCGGTCAATAATTTCAATGCAAGAGATACCCTTTGTACAGGGTTTACACGGTGTGCAGAAGGTTAATATTTACGGTACGGGTACGTGGAAATATTACAGCTTCATATCTCCACTAAAAATCATCATGAGCTTCAAAAACATAATCAATATCATCCAAAACACTCTCAAACACTTCCATTAACAACCATACATCACTCTTAATCCATCAAAAATAAATAATTCAGACCTCAAAAACAACAAAAATAGTCAAAAATTTAGTATTTTTTCACTCTCAACAGAATCAATGCGTCCCTCGGACTTGCAAGATGCATTGATAAGAGCTTGACCTATTTCCCAATAAGTCCAACCAAAGTCCAGACCTTGGGCTTACAGAGACCAAAATCCAGGGATGTCAAGAGCTCAAATTGAAAGGGCACAAGGATAGGGTCAAGGTCAATGGAAGAAGCTAAGAGCAAATGCAATCAATGACTTTGTCCCCACTCAAAGAAGTGAACAAAGCTTACGTTTTTTTCACTGCAATGAACCCGGGCATTTAAAAAGGGAATGTCCCAAACTTGACGAGGACCATCATCAAGGGAAATTCAAAGGCCAAACCAGGGCTACCCATGGCCGCGGTCATGCAACATTTGGAAGGGCAAAAACTTCCAATATTACCATTAAATGATTAAATGAAGAAGTAGATCCGTGCATGGAAGCCAAGATCGAGAGGGCAACCGTTCATGCTGCCCTCCATAAGAAGGGGCTAAACTGCCAATTCTCGGTGTTTCAAACACCATCAGACTACTAGGGTAAGGAATTCAAAACCGTGATTGATTGTGGGAGCACTCATTCTTTCATCCCACCAATGTCTGCAAGAAGGTTAGGGATAGCCACTATAGTTGCACCCACTTTGCTTGTTAAACTAGCAAATGGGCGAGAAATCACTTGCACTAGACAAACAACTAAGGCAGAATTCCTTCTCGGAAACGAATCCACAACTGTTAGGTTCAAAGTAATGAATCTAGGTGTCCATGAATGTCTACTCAGGATGGATTGGCTAGTCCCCAATGGTGCTCACATTCATTGTGGAAAGGGCCAAGTCTCCTTTCGGAATCCTAAGGGTGAGCTAGTTATAACACAAGGTGAAGCAAGTAAACCAAAGATCCAACTAGCTAAGGCAAAATGAATAGTTCAAGGAATAAGGAAGGGGTTACCTGTCTACCTAATCAAGCTAAACAAACTCAATCAGGCAAAAGACACTAATGAAGAACCATCATGGCTAAAAGAATATGTGGATGTGTTCCCAGAGGAATTGACTAAATTACCACGGCCAAGGGAAGTGGATCATGAGATTAAACTACTCCTAGGAGTTGCTCCAGTTGCGAAAAGGTCCTAGAAGATGTCCATTCCTGAGGCCACTGAATTAAAGAAACAACTCAAACAACTACTGGACCAAGGGTACATACACCCTAGCAGTTCTCCTTAGGGAGCTCCAGTCTTGTTCCAAAAGAAGAGGGATGGTACACTTCGTCTCTGCATTGATTATAGAGGCCTAAACCAAGTAACCATAAAAAATAAATACCCCATTCCAGGGATAGACGAGTTACTTGATCAACTACAGGGATCAAAAATCTTCTCCAAGATTGATTTAAGGTTAGGGTATAATCAAATTTGCATCAAGGATGAGGATATTCCAAAGATGGCTTTCAATACCAGATATGGTCATTTTGA
Organism: Lygodium microphyllum; assembly: GCF_053477565.2. NCBI lineage: Eukaryota > Viridiplantae > Streptophyta > Polypodiopsida > Schizaeales > Lygodiaceae > Lygodium > Lygodium microphyllum. The sequence continues at coordinate 39,041,219 of NC_141153.1, read as the reverse complement.
ATTCACAGTAATGTCTTTTGGATTGACTAATGCCCCCACCACCTTTAATAGGCTAATGCATGACATTTTTAGACCACACCTCGATGATTTCGTCCTCGTCTTCTTTGATGACACCTTGGTTTACTCCAAAAATGAGGCGGATCATGAGTCCCAAGTTCTCATCGTCCTTGAGACCATGAGGACTCACAAGCTCTATGCTAAGAAGAAAAAGTGTGCCTTCTTAAAAAGGAAGATTGAATATCTTGGATTTATTGTGTCAAATGAAGGGATCTCTGTAGACCCTACCAAGGTTAAGGATATGCGAGAGTGGTCTCCACCAACTATTATTACAGAAATGCGTAGCTTTCTTGGATTAACAGGTTGGTATAGGATGTTTATTAAGGACTGTGCTTTAATCACAGCACCCCTCACAAATTTGCTGGAAAAACAAGTTGCCATAATGTGGACGCCCTCTAAACAAGCAAGTTTTGATCAACTCAAGCATAGCTTGGTGACAACACCAATTCTGAAGCTCCCTGACTTAAGCAAGGAATTTTAATTTGTCACGGATGCTAGCACACTTGCACCGGGATGTGTATTAATGCAAGAACGTCATCCTATAGCTTATTCCTCGTGAAAGCTAAAATCCCATGAGAGGAATTATGCCACCCATGACCTAGAACTACTAGCAGTGATCCACGCCCTCAAACTTTGGCAATATTACTTGCTTGGTAGCAAGTTTTCTTTGATCACGGACCATAAGAGCCTTAAATGGAGTTTCACCTAGACCGACCTCAACATGAGGCAACATCATTGGATAGAAGTTCTACAGGAGTATGATTTTGAGATCAAGTATTGACCCAACAAAGAGAATGTGGTCACTGACGCTCTAAGTCGCAAGGCATTCCTCAACTCTCTTATCATGGAGGAACCCTCGATGTGGCTAAATCTTTAGCATCTATGGTGTCGATGCCTAGCAACCCTATCCTTGAACTAGCCAAGGAAGAAGCTAGTCATGATTCGGAATATCTAGTGATGATAAAGGAAATTTTGGGAAAGGAACAAAACTCGAAACTTAAGGTCAAATATCAAGAATTCTCTGTCAATGAGGGACTTGACTATTTTAGGACGAGATTATGCATACCCTCTAGCAGGAAACTCAAACATAGAAAACTTTGGGAAGCACATGACTCCCCCTTTTCAAGCCATCCCGGATATGTCAAAACCCTCAATACGGTCAGAAAAAGCTACCATTGGGGAAGGCTTAAGGGAGACGTGCTTAAGTATATGGCAGAATGTTTGTCTTGCCAACGCATCAAGGCAGAACATGTCAAGATTCCTGGGAAGGTGCAACCTCTCGACATCCCCCAAATGAAGTGGGAATTTATCAATATGGATTTTGTTGTTGGGTTACCCTCAGTGCAAGGGGGCGACAACTCAATTATGGTTATAGTAGATATGCTCATCAAGGTTACACACCTCATTCCAATCAAGACAAATTACAAAGCTTTAGATATTGCCAGACTGTTCATCAAGGAGATATTCACGCTCCATTGGTTTCCTAGAAGGATCGTTAGTGACCGCGACTTCCTCTTCACTTCTCACTTCTGGAGAGGGATATTTGGGGCCATTGGGACTCAACTCTGTTTTAGCACAGCCAATCACCCTCAAACTGATGGCCAAACAGAGAGGGTCAATCAAGTCATTGAAGATATCCTTAGAGCTTATTGTTGTCGTGAACCTAAGAAATGGATTCAATATCTACCATTAATAGAGTTGCCTATAATGCTTCCTACCAACAAAGCATCCAAATGACACCTTTTCAAGCATTGTATGGGCATGATTGTCGTTCCCCATTGAAATTTTCAGATCCTACTTTAAGAGTAGAAGCTTCTAAGGAAATGCTTGAGGAGATGGATAAGCAGGTTAAGAACATCACACAAGACATTAGAGCTGCCAAGGATAGACAGAAAGCCTATGCACATCTAAATAGGCAAGAGCGACTCTTCAATGAGGGAGACATGGTTTTTATTCGTGTACGGTCCCAGAGGAGTTCCTTGTCATTGGGTAAGTTTAAAAAAACTAAGTCTAAGGTATTGCAAACCCTACAAGATCCTCATATGCCTAGGGTCCAATGCCTACAAACTCCAACTCCCTGAGAATGTAAAGGTTCACAATATATTTCATGTTAGCTTGCTAAAGAAATGTGTACCAAATCCTAGCCATATACTCGATGATCAACAAGTTGTAATGCCAAGCCAAGAAGTCCTTGAGATTTGGCCAGATAGAATCTTGGACATTCAAGAAAAGATATTGAGGAGTAGAATCCTCAAGGAGTACCTCATCCAGTGGAAGGACTTTCCAAAAGAAGATGCCACATGGATTGACGAGAGTACTCTCAACAAACAATACCCCCAATTCCTTCCGAGATGAGGACATCTCGATCCCCTTAAGGGGGAAAGAATGTAACAGTCCCGTCGTAACAAAATGATTTTTTTAAAATTAAAAATAAAAAGAGGTTAAATTAACCCCCTAATTACACCACCAACTGGCGGACGGCGTGAGGGGAGGGGGGCTATCGTGTCATCAGGACCAGGGAGGGGGGACTATCGAGACGTCCACGTAGGACACTGCCATGTGATGGGAGGTGAAGGGGAGGCCACTACCGCATACCCTGAAGGTGGGAAGGGGGGCTGCCATTACTAATTTCTCTCTCCCTCCAACATAATATTAGTAAGTTTGGGAATCTCCCAATTCCCATTTTATGCATACTAAAAAGGTGGCACCCGAATAAGGCTAAAGTGGAATATATTATGAATCTTTAGGGTTACGGGTAGCTGTAGTTTGTAAGCATTAGGCCCTAGGCACTTAGTGATCTTATAAGGTCCACAATACCTTGGACTTAGCTTCTTGTACTCTCCCAAGGATAGTGAACTCTTTTAGGGCGTACGAGGATGAAGACTATATCACCTTCAACGAAGGATGTGTCTTGTCGTTTCAAGTCCGCATAAGCTTTCTGTCTATCCTTGGCAACTTGGATGTCCTATCTTATTGACTTGATTTGATCATCCATGTCTTCTAGCATCTACCTTGAAGCTTCTACCCTCAAGGTTGGGTCCGAGAAGCTCAAAGGGATACGACAATCGTGCCCATATAATGCTTGAAAAGGGGTCATCTGAATACTCTATTGGTAGGAAGCATTGTAGGCAAACTCAACCAGCGACAAGTATTGAATCCACTTTTTGGGTTCGCGACAGCAATATGCCCTAAGCATATCTTCAATGACTTGGTTGACTCATTCTATTTGACCATCAGTTTGGGGATGGTGGGCTGTACTGAAACAGAGTTGAGTCCCAATAACCTCGAAGATAGCCCTCCAGAAGTGTGATGTGAACAGAGAGTGATGATCACTAATGATTCTTCTGGGTAACCCATGCAGTTTGAATACTTCCTTGATGAATAATCTTGCGATGTCTGAGGCTTTATAGTTTGTCTTGAAAGGGATGAGATGTGCAACCTTGATGAGCATATCTACTACAACCATAATAGAGTTGTATCCTCCTTGAACTTGGGGTAGGCCAACGATGAAGTCCATACTAATGAAATCCCATTTCATTTGGGGAGTGTCAAGTGGTTGCAATTTCCCAGGCATTTTGACATGTTCTACCTTGATGCATTGACAAGACAAGCATTCCGTGACATATTTGAGAACGTCACCCTTGAGCCTATTCCAATAAAAGCTCTTCCTGATCTCATTAAAGGTCTTGGCATAGCCAGGATGTCCTGAGAAAGGGGAGTCATGGGATTCCCAAAGAATCTTTTGCTTAAGAGTATGGCTTACAGGGATACATAATCTTGTCCTAAAGTAGACAAGTCCACCACTCGACAGAGAATTCTTGATACTTCGACTTTAGCTTTGGGTCTTGATCCTTGATGGGGATCTCCCTTAGCAAATTCTAATAGACTGGGTCATGACATGCCTCTTCTTTAGCTAGCTCAAGAATTGGGTTGTTTGGCATTGATACTTTTGTGGCTAGTGACCTTACTGTTGATGGATCTTGCAAAATAAGAGAGTTTAGAAATGCCTTGCGACTGGGTGCATCGGCAACTACATTCTCTTTTCCAGGTCTATATTTGATTTCAAAATCATATTCTTTCAGCACTTTGATCCATCGACGTTGCCTCATATTAAGCTCATTCTGGGTGAAGATCCATTTAAGACTCTTGTGGTCCGTCACTAAGGAAAATTTGTTACCTAGCAAGTAATGTCTCCAAAGTTTGAGAGCATGAATGACAGCCAATAGCTCCAAATCGTGGGTAGCATAATTCCTTTCATGGCTCTTCAATTTCCTTGAAGAATACGCTACGGAATGACCTTCTTGCATAAGAAAGCATCAGTTACCACTTCAAACTCCTTACTAAGATTAGGAAGTTTCAGGATGGGTGCTGATACTAAGCTGTGCTTTAGTTTGTCAAAGCTAGTATGTTCGACAGGTGACCATACAGTTGCTACTTGCTTCTTTAGTAGATCAGTCAGAGGCGTTGCAATCAAAGCATAATCTTTGATGAAGATCCTGTACCATCCTGTCAATCCAAGAAAGCTACGTATTTCTTTGAGAGAAGTTGGTGTTGGCCATTCTAGAACGTCTCTGACGACCTTAGCTGGATCTATTAAAATTCCTTCGGCTAATACAATGAATCCTAGATATTCAATTTGTCGCTTGAAAAATGCACAGTTCTTCTTCTTGGCATAAAGTTTGTGTGCTCTCATTGTTTCAAGAACAAAGCGAAGCTAGGATTCATGGTCTTTTTCCTGTTTAGAGTAGAGTAGGGTATCATCAAAGAAGACGAGTACGAAGTCATCAAGATAGGGCCTAAAGACATCCTGCATTAACCTGCTGAAGGTAGCAGGAGCATTCGTTAGCCCGAATGTCATCACAAGGAATTCAAAGTGTCCATACCTTGTGCTAAATGTAGTCTTCAGGATATCTTCTTCCCTGATTCTTATCTAATAATATCCAAATGTGAGATCTATTTTAGAGAAGATCTTCGCACCTTGAAGACGGTCAATTAATTCATCTATTTTTGGAATGGGGTATTTATTTTTGATGGATGATTGATTCAACCCTCTGTAGTCAATGCATAGCCAAAGCATTCCATCTTTCTTCTTCTAGAATAGCACTAGAGCTCCCCATGGCGAACTGCTAGGACGCATGTAACCTTGGTCTAACAGTTGCCTGAGTTGCTCTTTCAGCTCAATAGCTTTTGGGATGGACAACCTATACGGCCTCTTTGCAACGACTGGTGCAGCTCCTGGCGCTAGCTTGATTTCGTGGTTGACTTCCCTTTGAGGAGAAATTTTTGTCAGCTCTTCAGGAAATACGTCTGCATATTCCCTTAACCATGAAGGTTCTTTCCTAGATTCCTGATTCTGATCTAGCTTTTTCAGTTTAATCAGATAGACATGTAGGCCCTTTCTAACTCCTTTTATTATCTGTGTTGCTTTTGCCAGCTGTATTTTTGGCTTACCAGCCTCTCCTTGAGTTGTAAATAGTTCCCCTTCAGAATTTCGGAAGGAGACTTGGCCCTTTCCAGAGTGAATGTGGGCATCATTGGGTATCCATTCCAAGTAAACATTCGTGGACACCTAGTTTCATTACCCTGAATCTCACCGAATTTGGCTTCCCACCCAGTAGGAATTTCACCTTAGCAGTTTGCCTAGTACAAGAGACCTCACGACCATTTGCCAATTCCACAAGTAAAGTAGGTGCGTCTATTGTGGCTAGCCCTAGCCTTTTTGCACAGATTTGTGAAATGAAGGAATTTGTACTGCCACAATCAATTAGGGTTTTGAAGCTTTTACCTTCATAATCTGATGGAGTTTGGATCACCGAGAATTGGTGATTTGGACCCTTCTTGTGAAGAGCGGCGTGAACCATTGCCCTCTCAATGTCAGCATCCATGGATGGATCTTCTTCATCACCCAACTTCTTGTTGGAAACACTGGAGGTTCTCCCTCTAGCCATGACGGTGGTTCCCTGGCCATGGGCGGCTCCATGGAATTGCCCTTGGCGATGTCCTTTGCTAAGCTTGGGACATTGCCTCTTGAAGTGTTTGAGCTCATTGCAATGGAAGCAACGTAGACTGTGGTCATTACCTTGTGTAGGGACAAAGTTGTTGACAACATTGGTCCTAGCTTTCTTCATTTGGCTCGGATTCTGACCCTGCACTCTCTTAGTCTGAGCCTTGGACATACCCTTGTTTTGATCTCTGTAAGGCCAAGTCCTATTGTTTCTTGGTTTGGCCTGCACCTCCTGTATTATTGGTGTAGCTCGAATGAGTGCATCCTATAGGTCTGTTGGACGCATTGATTCCAAGCGGGTGTTTATGGGTGGATTTTACCCAGCACAAAACTTAGACACCTATTGTGCCATATCCATTGGAGGCGCGTACTTTAAGAGAGAAATGAACTTTAAATAATATGCTTCAAGGGATAGTCTAAGCTGCTTCAATTCATAGAATTCCTTCATCTTTTGTGTGCAGTAGGCAGGTGGCAGATATCTCCCTCGCACAGCTTCTTTAAGCCTCTCCCAAGTGACTGACCCTTTTGAGATTGCTTGGTCTCTGCACCACTGTTTCCACCAAAGTCTCGCTTCGCCTGTAAGCTTGAGTTTGGTGAGCATGGCTTGGTTAGTAGGTGCAGTTCCTACTACCTCAAAATAGTCCCCCATGGACTCGATCCAGATCTCGGCGTCAGCCTGAACAGTCCTTCCCTTGCCATCAAACTTGGGTGGCTTAATTTGTTTGAGAAGAAACTTCTTCTCTTGAATCATAGCTGAACTTAGTGCCGGAGTCGAACTTGGAACTTGCGCTTGGGTTTGCGACAGGACAATAAGATTCTTTATGTTAAAAACGTATCACTCGTTCCCCATATCATATTATTATGACTTGCACAGCTTTTAGCCAAGTGACTTAATCACTTAACACCTTTGCCAACATTCACAATCATGATAGAAAATAGTAAAAAGTCTTATTCATTCATGAGGGCATAGCCCTTTGAGTACATTCATTTTGGGTAAGTAGAACAAGCTGATTGATACTATCAGTTTGGGGAAAATAGGATTGTGTTACAATCGGCTATAGGGATTGAATAATAATATGGAGTGGGGTCGTGGATTTTTAGGAAACGATAGGTCATAGAAAGCTCACGATATCCCTTCCTTTGATGCACGTTCTTCTCATAGCACCCTAGCACTTTGATCCTGTTGGCAGGGATCACCCAGGTCACTTCTTCATACACATACTTGTTTTGCTTGACTTGCCAACCGCCAACATGCCGAGTTGTGTTTGTGTGAGTTTCGACAAAGATGAACAGCTTCATGATCTTTAAATCCTCCATCCACTTGATTCTTTTCAAGTTGGTCTGAAGGTACGCAAGTCGGTGGACTGCTATGTAGTATATTCCTAATTCTCCCATCCATCTCCATTCTGCATACAGGGGTGAAGGATTATAGATGTGGTCCAAAATATTCATCATGCCTAGCCTCTACTAATAATCCGAAGCATGCATTGCAGTCATGAATGTAAACTGGAACACCAAGAATTTGCTCCATGCTTCGTGACTCTGCAACCTAGCATCCATAAGTGAGTAAATGAAATGTTTTCAATAGAAAACACTGCTCTATTCCACTCACCTTTCCCTGGCTGTCCCCTTATTCTCTTTATTTTTCTCCATTAAGTTCCCTTGTAAATCTTAGATCCCATTGGTTCGCTCTGATACAACTGTAACGTGCCCGCTTTTCCGCTTGTGGGACATGTCTTAGCAGCCCATCGGGAGGAGGGTCTAGAGGGCTCCTCCTGGCACTCGCAAGGAATGACACAGGGTTTGCAATCTAGGTCTGCCGGAAGTGGAAGTGTCTGGCCATTGCCACTTGGGATCGACCTAAGGTCAGGGTTCCTTTCCTATCAGCAAAGTCTCTAGGAGAAAGCTAGCGTCGAGCTCTAGATGTACCACTTTGCGTAGGAACAACAGAGTTGAACTGGTTTCATGTTGCACTTGGTTCATGGAGAATGGGAAACGAGAGGGATGCGGTGTCAAGAATCGCATGGTGGAGGGGGTTGCTCAAGATGCTGCGCCGAACACACACAGAATGCACAAGGAGAAGCTCACTCAAGAGACAAGAAGAGAGATGGAGGCCAAAACGTTTTCTTGCTGGTTTTTTCTTCTTCTTCCACACACTTTACAATGTACACAAAGTATAGATAAGATACAACATAAAAGGAAAGTGGCCTACTAAGTCAAACAATGCATAACCGACTACACTAGTCGACTGGCGCTATAACTATGCCAGCTGTAAATAGGTGTAACAACCTAAATATAATAAGTAATGAGTCAGTGGCCATGTGAGATGCAAAATGACCACCGACGTGCTAAGTGTAGACGTGTGGACCCATCTAACCAGGCGGTCCATCATCCATGTCCACATGTGTTGAGCTTTCCATCTCAGCACTCCCCCTCAAGCTCAACTGCATCTCTGCAACTCCAAGTAAGCTTCGAAACTTTTGAAGCTTCTCTCTACCCAATGCCTTCGTGAAGATATCAGCTATCTGATCCTGTGTGCTGACATACACCAAGTCAATCTCACCTCCTAGTACCTTCTCTCTCACAAAGTGGTAGTGTACCTCAATATGTTTTTTTTCCTGGCATGGAACACAGGGTTCCTAGCCAACTGTATACTGCTCATGTTGTCACAATACATGACAATTGGACCTTCCACCTGGACATCCAAATCAGCCAATAGCTTTTGCAGCCATACTACCTCACATGCTGCAATAGCAGCACCTCTATACTCAGCCTCTGTACTCGACAAAGCAATTGTAGATTGCTTTTTGCTGCTCCATGCAACTACTGCACTACCAAGAGAGAACATGTATCCGCTGGTAGATCTTCTATCAGACATACTACCAGCCCAATCTGCATCTGTGTATCCAAATACCTGTACATCTATACCTGCCTCATAGAAAAGTCCATAATGTAATGTGGACTTCACATATCTCAATATGCATCTGACTGCATCCAAATGTGGCTTTCTAGGTACTTGCATAAACTGACTCACAAGACCAACAGCATAGCTCAAGTCTGGCCTTGTAATGGTCATGTAGATCAAACTCCCCACTATCCTCCTGAACATAGTAGGGTCTTCTATCTCATCCCCAACATCAGCACTCAGGTTTACATTCTGCTCCAATGGGACTGAAAGTGGTTTGCATGCAGTCATACCATACTTGGACAACATATCCAAGCCATACTGTCTTTGGGACAGCCATATACCATCATCACATCTGATCACCTCAATGCCAAGGAAGTATCTTAGCTCACCTAAATCCTTCATCTCAAACTTCATCTTCAAACAGCCCTTGACTTCAGCAATCCCACTATCACTATCACCTGTAATAATCAAGTCATCCACATAGATGACTATGATGACCAAACCTGCATCTCCCTTTCTCACATAAAGTGAGTGATCAGCATCAGAAACATAAAAGCCAATATTGACAAGATACTCTCTAATCTTGTCAGACCATGCTCTAGGTGCTTGCTTGAGCCCATAGAGTGCCTTCTTCAACCTGCACACATACTCGGATGCTCTAAATCTTCATAACCTACTGGCTGATCCATATACACTTCTTCCTGTAAATCACCATGCAAGAAAGCATTCTTTACATCCATTTGCTGCAACCTCCAACCTTTGGCTGCTGCCAAAGCAATCACACATCTGACAGTTGCCATCCTAGTAACTGGACTGAAGGTTTCATCATAATCTATGCCATATGTCTGGGCATAGCCTTTTGCAACCAGCCTAGCTTTGTACCTACTAATAGAACCATCTACATTGTGCTTAATCTTATAAACCCACTTACATCCAATAGCTTTCTTTCCCTTCGGCAATGATACTAGATCCCAAGTCTTATTGGCCTCTAATGCAGCCATCTCCTCATCCATTGCTGCATCCCAATGAGCATGACCAACAGCCTCCTCAAAACATGTGGGCTCAACATCCTCAACTAGTTTCACCATATAAGCATAATGGTGAGCTGCATAACCTTTAAAACCAAATCTTTTAACAGGGTATCTCACCCTGCTAGACCTGCGTACCACTGGTTCACTCAATGGAGTCTTTATATTAAAGCGTGCTCTCTGCACACCTGGAGTCCTCACTGAAGGAATGCCAAGCTCATCATCCAAGCTCTCTGAGCCATTGGAGTCTCCATCAAGGACTGCATCAATGCCTTCTGACACTTTACTCTTTCCTTTGTCTTTACCTGTAGTGCTACTAGATGCACCTGAAGATGTAGAGCTACTCCTTAGTCTCCCAGAACAAGGACTACCAGATGATGTCTCTGGTCCGCTAAGAGTTCGTGATTCTTGCTTTTCAGCTTGCACACGAGTGTCATGATCATCATCATCATCCAATGCATCACCAGTAGATGCATACCAACTGCTCATTTCATCAAAGATGACATCCCTGCTCACTCTGAACTTACATGTGACAGGGTTGTAACAGCGATACCCTTTCTGCTCTAAAGAGTATCCAATAAAGACACACTTTTCAGCCTTTGGATCCAGTTTCTTCCGCAACTCATCTGGCACATGAACATACGCAATGCAGCCAAACACTTTCAAGTGTGAAACATCAGGCTTCTTACCTGTAAAACATTCTTCGGGGGTCATACCATGAACTGCAGCTGTGGGAGTTCTATTCATAATATAAACAGCAGTATGAACAGCCTCAGACCAAAAATGCTTAGGCATATTCTTTTCAGCCATCAAGGCACGTGCAACTTCTGCAATATGCCTGTTTTTCCTTTCTGCAACCCCATTTTGCTGTGGGGTATACCTGCATGTGAACTGTCTCTTTATCCCATGAGACCTCAGAAAATCACTGAACTCATTGGAGAGGTACTCTCCCCCTCCATCTGACCTCAAGCACTTTATTTTCAAGCCTGTTTCTCTTTCAACTGCAGCCTTGAAAGTTCTAAAGTGCTCAAAAGCTTCACTCTTTTCCTTCATAAAATATACCCACAGCTTTCTAGAACAATCATCAATGAATGTGACGAAGTATGAACTACCTCCAAGAGATACATTTTGTGTAGGCCCCCAAATGTTTGTATGAACAACATCAAGGATATTTCTGCTTACATCTCTGTCATGTGAAAAGGGTTGTCTTGCCTGCTTACCAAACTGACATGCTTCACATACCTTCTGAAATTTTGCAACTTTAAATGTAGGCAAACCTGTAACCAACCCTTTGGACTGCATTAATTTCAGCCTTTGTACATTTGCATGTCCAATGCATTTGTGCCAAATTTCAATGTCTGCAACAACACCTTTTCCTTTGGCATACATAGCAGCATTCATAGTAGGAATTCCAGCATCTAGAGTGAACATACGTCCAACTCTACTTCCCTTTGCTACCAACCTGCACTTGTCATTGAAGTCTTCTACAAAGCAGCCCTTTGCATTAAATCTGATTTGCAGCCCTTGCTCTACCATTTGACCGACTGACACCAAGTTCTTTATAATAGATGGCACATGTAATACATCTGAAAGACTCTTTGTCTTACCATCATGCAAGGACAAGGGAACTTTTCCAATGTTTGAAATTGGGTGGCATGAGTCATCACCCTTCTGCACATAACCTGCATTCTGCAAATCCTGCATCTCTCCAAACCATTCTGCATGGCTGGTCATATGATTGGATGCACCTGAATCAACATACCAAACATCTTCATGTGTTCCCTTTCCTGTAATAGCATTCAGCATATGCTGCATAACAAACAAACGTTCATTTTTGTCTTCATTCTGTCATGAAGACGATACATAGTTTCCTTGCTGCAACTTACCACTGCGGATATCATCTCTCTTAGCATAACATTGGGCTGCAATATGACCTGTTTTGCCACAGTAGTGGCACACAATACCAGAGTTGTTAGAACCTCTGTTCTGCCATCCACCTCTTCCTCTAAAGCTCCCCCTGCCTCTAAAATTACCACGACCTCCTGAAACCTGCATATCGCCAAATTGCTAATTCAATCTATTTTGCTGGTTATCACTACCACGTCCTGTACCACGGCCTCTTGAAGAGAACCTACCACGTCCCCTTCCTGAACAGGAGTAGAAAGCCTAGACCTGTTCACCACTTCTTTCAAATGTCTCACTCTGCATGTTGATTTCTTCAGTGATCATTAGAGAGATCAACTCATCGAAATCTGAAAATGGCTTTCTGACATATACAGAAGTTACAAAAGACTTCCAAGCCTTTTCATTGTAAAGTCCACCCAAGGTAGACGACACCAAATCATCATCGTCGGGCATTGCATCAATCGCTGTCAATGCATCTGCAATGCTTCTTACCTTCAGTGCATACTCATTGATAGACATCTTCCCTTTCTTTAATGTATTCAACTCTTGCTTGAGTTGAATCTTTCGTACCTTTGTATTTACAGAAAACATACTTTCAAGTATGGTCCAAGCTGCATATAAATTCTTTGCATTTCTAATGTGTCCCAGCATATTATTGTCAATTACTGCAGACAACTAATACACGACCTTTTTATCCTTTGCATTCCATTCTTTCCGTACCTTTGTCTCTTCTGCAGTTGGAGGATCACTCATCTCCGGCTCCTTTTCTTCACCTGAAACAAACTCGTAGAGGCCTTTTCCAATAAGGAAGTTCGTGACACGGAACTTCCATGAAGGGTAGTTGTTCTTATCGAGCTTCTCAATGATGGGGCTTCCACTGTTCTCTGCCATTATCACAAAATTAATACCAATAGCAAGCAAATCTTCTGCAATCCTGGACCTGTAGTGCACAACAATACACCAGACAGCCTTTTTCACTGTCTGCTCAACAATACATGCAATTTGCAACCTGTTTGCAGATCAACCTTGTGTTTACTCACTGGTAAACACCTTTGAACTTACAGATTTGAAATCTGTAACCTGCGCACTCACTTTCGGTCAATACAGTCCAAGTCACAGCGTACCCTGAAACTGCTGTCCGCAACCTTGCGGCTCTAAAACGGGCCCCAAAACGGCCTCAGATGCCCAAAATAACTACAGAATACACAGCGCTCTTCGCGCACACCAAATCTCACTGCAATCTGAGATTTTTTCTCTACCCTGCTTTCGGTGCCTCCACATGCACTATCCAAGAGAAAGAGTTGAAGGATGGGAGAGCTTCTTACTCGTGGCTTGCTTGCTCAAACCTTGCTTCTTCTCCTTTGCTTCAACCTTCGAAATCAGCCTCTCTCAATGGTGCGGCTCTGATAACATGTCAAGAATCGCGTGATGGAGGGGGTTGCTCAAGATGCTGCGCCGAACACACACAGAATGCACAAGGAGAAGCTCACTCAAGAGACAAGAAGAGAGATGGAGGCCAAAACGTTTTCTTGTTGGTTTCTTCTTCTTCTTCCACACACTTTACAATATACACAAAGTATAGATAAGATACAACATAAAAGGAAAGTGGCCTACTAAGTCAAACAATGCATAACTGACTACACTAGCCGACTGGCGCTATAACTATGCCAGCTGTAAATAGGTGTAACAACCTAAATATAATAAGTAATGAGTCAGTGGCCATGTGAGATGCAAAATGACCACCAACGTGCTAAGTGTAGATGTGTGGACCCATCTAACCAGGCGGTCCATCATCCATGTCCACATGTGTTGAGCTTGCCATCTCAACATGCGGAGCTCAACCTCTTTGCCATATGGCATAGTCCCATCCCTTTCCCCTAAAATAGAATAAATCGGGATTCTACATCTACTGACACTAGGTCTTCACAGTCTTAATATCCCATCATTTGAGAAAAGTTCCTAGCTAACCGGGACCACCCTTCCATAGGACGGACCTAAGCCATGTCCACCACATTTTCCTCAGTTTGGTTTAGTTATCTAATTACCTCCACATTATGTTTTGACATGCAAAAGTAGCTTCCTTAATTAATCGAATTAATCACAGGTTCCTTCATGGAAATTAGGCACTGACACAAAAACAATGTCAAGCAAATTCTTTTTTTCTCCAATATCTGCTCTTTATTTATCAAAATCCTGGAGTACTTCTAGTATCATGCCCGAAGGCTATCCCAGCAATCTACAGGATTGCTGCTCCAAGTTCTGCCCATTGACTAGTACACGGGCCTCAAGATCCCATTCCGAGTCACGTCAGCCTCTTGTGTGGGATTCCTAGGCAAGGAATTTACAACCAGAGCCTCCCCTGGCACCCAAATTTCCTCCCGCTCCAAGCAGCACCCACGGAGAGACCTCTCGCAACGGGTTAGTTCCATATACCCAGCGCGGCTAACAACCCCCTTGGATAGGGCCAGGCAGACAGTCGAAGGTAACTGTTCCTGCCTCTCCCTCTAAGCTTTCAACTTGAAGCATTAAGTGTTTTCCTTGAATTAGTTCCCTGAGCAAAGAGATCAAATAATGTACCTAAGCACAAGCACGAAGATTTCTAAGGTCATCTGTACGACCCGACTACTAAGGTCTGACTCCTTTTTCCCCGGATGCTCCCAACATCCGATTTTGGGTCTTTTCACGACTTGGCAAGATCCCAATAATCTCAAACAAGATTATGCAAGAAAACGAACTTGGTAAGTTAACTTATTTTTTACTTGCCCTTTTCCCTTGGGTTTTACCTTAGGGTATCTTAATACCTAACTCAAGCATTAGCTGGTCAGTCAAGGTAACAAACATGCCTTATTCGCAACCCAACCAAGGGTCTTTTAATCTTCTAGTTCCAACCAAGCTCAGTTAACACACATGGCAACACATGATTCTTCATTTAGACCTTCAAGATGTAGTCTAGATGCATGCGATCCTTCCAATTCTCTTAGTACAGTTCTATGTAGGATTTCCCAATCAACCTTATCCATCATGCATATGGTGCGTTTAGTATAGTTATACCTCCTAAATGACCTTTATCTCTCTTCATTCCTAGTAACAAGTACTTATTTCTAATGCCCTGGATCACATGTGACTTTCGTATATGAAAGTCTAGGTCTCTTTTTCGACGAACAAAAACTAACATTTCATATGTTTCTTTTAATCATGAATGACGAAGCATGAATTCTAAATGACTATTCATGCACTAAACTGGTTTAAAAGCTATTATTTTATGTGAAATAATGCGAAGGCCTTATCATTTTATGTGCGTAAAAACTATCATTTCATACATATAATCTTATGCGAATTCCAAACTCTATCGTTTCATGCATGCAGCTTAGTGCTTAGAGTAAACAAAATCCCTAAGACTGGTTCTTGTTCCATGCACATCACAATCCCTTTCATCTCTTCCACAAGAAATAATACCTACTTAATTTTAAAGCTTAGAACCTGGGTTTGATTCGTGTTTGTTGCGTTGGTCACTCCGCTTGACTCTCCAGCATTAGCGGTAGCTTTAGCACCTATACGCTTCCCGCAACTTTCTTCTTGGGAGCCATTTGCCTCGTGGAGATTGGGTAGTCCGGACCTTAACGGGTTTCGGGCTGACAGGTTTGGGTACGAAAGATCGTTGGATGGGGTCCTTCACTGAGGGAGTGGTTTGAGTATGGCTTGTTGCGGTTACTCACCAACTCTCACTCCCTCTCCTTCTTTCTCTCTCTCTCTCTCTTCTTTTTCTTTTTCTCCTCTTCTCCTTCTCTCTCTCTCTTTTTCTTCTTTTCTCTTATTCTCCTACTCTCTCTCTCTCTCTCTCTCTCTCTCTCTCCTTCTCTCTTATTCTCCTACTCTCTCTCTCTCTCTCTCCTTCTCTCTTATTCTCCTACTCTCTCTCTCTCTCTCATTCTCTTCTTCTCCTTTTCCCTCTCCCACTTCTTTTCTCCTTCTTCTCCTTCCATCTCTTTCTTTTCAAAATACATGGATCTTAGAGAGCATGGCTATGGTGGTTCAAAGATGGGAAGAGGACTCATGTAGACATAGATTCAAACACTAACTCTCACACAAGTGAATTAGGTTTCAAGATTGAGACTTGAACTCATAAACACAATCTTGTGTGTGGAGAATGACACAGACACTTCATTAGAAAGAAAATAGTACTGTCATTGCATTGAGAAAAGGAAGCAAGTGCAATGCTTTATAGGAAAGTAGGAAATTGTAATAGGCACCACTGTGCATATGGGATAGGTAAGCCTGCATGTCCTTGGCCCTGAAGCTCCGTACAAAGAGGCTGTCAGTGAGTGTGATTACTGAATCTCAACACCCCTCCTCAATCACAACTAGAAAGGCACAAAGTGTGTAGAGGCTGTAATGAGAACCACCTGCAAAGTGTGGGCACACCACAAACATGGTAGACACCAGAGGCTATCACAAAAAAGGCTAAGTGTGGGCACCAAAACATGATGGACATCCGGAGGCTGTAACAGGGGCCTCACAAAGTGTACAAGGACTGTAGTGCCAAGTTACATGAGGAGTTTATAAAGGTTATGGCAAGAAGCATTAGGACTAGGAAATACAAGGCTTTTAAAATAGTCTATCAGAGTAATGAGAGTAGAAGGACTGATGAGGCTTGTCCTTCCGTTCCTGGTGGTCTTCACCTTCATCTTCATCTTCATCTTTTGGTCCATGGTCTTCTTCTTCTTTCACAGCTGCAAGATAGGCCTTTTGGGACCTATTCTTAGCATGACAAAACTTCTCAATGTGTCAGGTCCTTTTGCAGAAGTCACAGAAGAGCGGTTCCTTTTTACCTTTGTATTTGTTGTTTACATATAACATTTGTTCATCCTTTGAAGTGCTATGCTCTTCTTTGCTTTTAATTTTCTTTTCTTCCTCTAACAGAGAGGCTTTAATATCAACAAGTTGAGGATCAGGCATATTGGTTAGAATGGTTGATACATTATAATAGGCAGGAGGCAGACTTTTTAACAAGACACCAATACAAACCTCTTCATCCATTTTTAGCTTTATCCATGCAAGTTAAGTAAGCAGTCTTTCCATGTAGTTCAGATGGGATGCCAAGGATGTATGAGGCTTCATATCAAGTTGGAAAAAATCAATCAATAGACCATACTTAGAAAACTTTGACTGTGCACCAAATAAGGGATCCAATTTGTCCCAAGTGTCATGGGACGTGTCACAGGCATCCACATGATGGATGTAGCTGCCATCCAATTCTAGCTTAATGATGGCTTGTGCCTTGTCATCATTCTTTGCCAAGTAATTGCAATTTCTGCATCTCGAAGTTTCTTTTCTTTGCCATTTGTGATGGCCCAGAGACCCTTCTTCATTAGGATGAGCTTGATGTGGGTTTGCCAGGTGTGAAACCCGACTCCTTTGAATCGAGCATTTGGAGAGTCTTTTCCCATTTTGAGGTTGCAAGATCAGCAGCAAATCAGCTCCAAAATTCTCGCATTGTAGCAGCAGAAGAGTTGGTTGTGTCACAAGACACAAGTGCTAAGAGCACTAGATGAGTGTCAATGGACACTATGTTTGTATCTTCTTCCTTGAGTCTTCCAAATCTGCAAAATTCTTCAAGATCTTCCAAATCCAAATCTTCCCCTCCTTGATTTGATGCTGGGACTTTAGTATTCAGTCACATCAGAGTGGCAGTGGACTCATTTAAGTGATAGGAGAGAGAAATGAAGTGGAAGAGAAGTTTGACACAAAGTAGCTATGGAGTCTTTGTTAGGGTTTCTAAGGCAACGCCTGTGTTTTCGTCTGAAGCAAGAGATAGGCGCAATCATTGGGGCTAAAACTTGGTGATTACATAGCCTATGTCAAGGGATAAAGAAGCCCTATAGGTGCAGGATGTATCGCGGCTTGTGTGTGGAGATCCAGTAGTACGACAGGGAACAGCGCAGATTTGAACAGCGACCACGAAATCTTGCAATGCTGGAGCTATGGTTGGTCAATGTTGGTGTTTGAAGTGGCAGAAGGCAGCGCCCTGAGCCAAGGAATGTATTTCTAGAAGAAATCGGGTTAAGATATTGATTCTGGAGGGAGATTAAGAAGCTCCAAGGAGGCAGGGTGTAGGTTTGGCTATGGCTGCCACAAGGTCAAGTGGAGATAGAGTTTAGAAATGAGCTCATTAGCTGGGACTGAGCTGGCCTGAGTGAAGAGGAGCTGAGAGAGGAGTGAAATGAGCTAGGCCATGCCTGACTGTGCTCTGATACCATGTTAGAATACATGGATCTAGAGCATGGCTATGGTGGTTCAAAGACGGGAAGAAGACTCAAGTAGACATAGACTCAGACACTGACTCTCACACAAGTGAATTAGGTTTCAAGATTGAGACTTGAACTCATAAAAACAATCTTGTGTGTGGACAATGACACAAACACTTTACTAGAAAGAAAAGAGTACTATCATTGCATTAAGAAAAGGAAGCAAGTACAATGCTTTATAGGAAAGTAGGAAACTGTAGAAGGCACCACTGTGCATATGGGATAGGTAAGCCTACATGTCCTTGGCCCTGAAGCTCCATACAAAGAAGCTGTCAGTGAGTGCGATTGTTGAATCTCAATATTTCTCTTCTTCTACTACTTCCCTCCTCTCTTCTTCTACCTCTTCTTCTTCTTCTTCTACCTCTCTCCTTCTCCTTCTTCTTCTCCTCTCCTCTCTTCTAACCCTTTTTTTTTCTTCTTTACTTCTTGCTCTCCTTCTCTTCCCTCCTCCTTCTCTCCCTCTTCTTCTCTTCTGTCTCCCACTCCTTCTTCTCTCCTTCTCCTTCTCTCCTTCCCTTCTCTCCCTCCTCTTCTCTTCTCTTTCCCACTCCTTTTCTCCCTCTTCTTCCCTTCTCTCTCCCACTCCTTCTTCTTCTATCCCTATTCTTCCCTTCTCTCTCTCACTCCTTCTTCTTCTCTCCCTCTTCTCTCCTTCTCCTTCTCTCCTTCCCCTTATCTCCCTCTCCTTCTTCTTCTTTCCCTCTTCTTCTTGTCCCTCCTCTTTCTCTCCTCATGGTGGATGGCAATTAGGGGGGAGGCGGCTTTGTTCGGAGGGCCCAGGGAGGGACCGCAGCGTTTGGAAAACAAGGGGGGTGACTACGGTCGAGAGCCCTGGGGGGGGAACCCACACCGTACTGGCGATCAGGGGGGTTGCTATGGTCGAAAGCCCAGGGGGCTATTGTTACTGCGGAAAGAGGGTGGAAACGACCTTTAGTCGAGGCCCACGGGCCTGCGCAGCAGTTGATGGGGTGGCAACATATGAAAGGGGGGGCGTAGTCTCCGTTCGTATCCAGGGAGGGGAGGGGCCTCCCCTTATATAGGAGGGGGAGGAGATGGGTGGCATGGTCAATCCTCCCACATGGGGGTTGCATGCCTCCCCCCATCACCACCACTCCCACTCTCTCTCCCCCCAACATGTTGTCGGTAGAGAGAGAGGGGGGAGTAAAACAATTTATACTGACGATAATAAAATTTTCTTTCTTTTTTTAAAAAAATTACAAAGGGGTGGTTCCTATGGCATGTTAGACCTAGCTTGTTGGTACATAGCGAGCCACGACTCAATAGAGGCATGGTGCAACCTACAAAAGCAATTCACCTTCTCCTCCTTTGTAGCATCCATTCTTTTTTCTACCCCATTTCCAACCACCATATCTTTGGTTAGTCTATCATTGTCCTTTAGCGACCATAGCATTTTGTTGTTTGGATCCACCATTGGTAGCCATTGTGAAATATACACTATGGCCTCAGACACCAACCAACCTTCAATCATGCTACCTTCTGGTGGGCTGAGCTCGTTGTCGCACAAATCCTTTTAGCCTCAGACACCAAGCAACCTTCAATCATGCTATCTTCTGGCTAAGCTCGATGTTGCATGAATCCTTTTAGGGTTTTCACGAAGCGCTCCAAGAAGAACATCCATCGCGTATGGACAAGTCCAAAAATCTCCATTTCATCTACAAGATGCACAAGAAGGTGTATTTGTATCATGAGCATGCTGGTATAGGCAGGTATTTCTCAAAGAGACAGACCGTTTCCACTGCTCCTTGCCTCTCAGATTCAATAGAGGACGTCTTAATCTCCTTCTGTGAGATTCATTGCACTAAATTTTAAAACTTGTAAATGGCCCCTAGTATTTCTGGAGCAATGAATCCTGCAATTGCGATCGGTAGTGCGAATTGCCACAAATGAGAAAGCATTATGAACAATGGCTACACTCCAAATAGCAAAATGCACATGCCAATTACAATCCATTCGTAGTACAAACCTGACATATCTTATGCCAGTCATGGGATTTTAGCCTTGATAATCGGTCGTGTTTAGAAAATGCAGACTTGAGAGAACACATCATACCCATCAGAGTGTGAATAGACTTAACTATTTGCTTCACAATGCGCTCTTCTTTAGTGGACAAAACCTAAGGAGCGCGAGGTAGCTGTAGGCGACCATTAGCACTTGACTGTGGCCAAAGCGTCTCCATCTTGCCTACCTCCTTCTTCAAATCCATTCATGCCCCTATAGTGTCTCTCTTTCCTGTGATGTGGTCCCACAGGAAGCTGCCCACATTCTTGAAAATATGCATGGGATCCAACAAGTGGTTGATCTGTAAGTGGGTCCAATATGGCAACTCGTAGAAAATTGAGAACCGTCGCATTCCGTTTGGATGTGACTCCGCATGGACTATTTTTAGCTTGTATCAGCTTGCGGCATTCATACGTGTTGGAGGTCTCGTCCAAGAAAACCTTCCTTGAGTGCATGACCCTCTAGCAAGAAAGTGGCGTGCCCTTGATATACCATCTTCTTCATGGTTCGTGACCTTTGGGAGTCTAACTGTGGTCCACACAATGGATATGCATGATAACTTGAGGTAACTAGACCTGTTCCAACACCTCTATCCAGTGAATACAAACTTGAATGAACTATGATAGATATTACCAACGAGAACGGAAGCTATTTACCCGAGCACTCTCCGAATCCCGAAAAGTCATGCATCGTCCACATGAGAATGGCTTGAATATTGGCAGACCGTCAACCATCACGCTTGCTTATACCTTGCACGGTGACCTCCTCCTCCCACAAAATCTTAAGCTCATCAACTAATGGACGAAGATACACGTCCATATTTTTGACTTTGTAGCTGCAGGGGATGAGTAAGCTAAGGATGAGATGTCCTTTCTTCCTAGAAAGCCATGGAGGGATATTGTAGTTGATAAGGACTATAGACTACACACTGTAAAAGTTGAGTGCAGACCAAATGGGTTCACACCATCCATTGCAAGACCGAGCTGAAGATTCCTTGGCTCTTGAGCAAAGTCTGGGAAGGTAGAGTCAATGTGGCTCCATGCGCGTGAATATGCTGATATTCATTGAACTCCATCTGTGGACCTATTTTGCGCATGCCATGTTGTCAAGCTCACCATGTCAGATGTATAAAACATGTGGTTTATGTGGGGGATAAGCGAAAAGTGTCTAAGAAAATTTTGAGGGATGGTTTTCCCTTGTAAGTCCTGTCGATACCTGTGAGCACCACACTTTGGACATGTGTCCATAGTCTCGTGTTCTCCTCAAAATAGTATGCAATCGTTGATACATGCATGGATGCTGTTGTAGTCCATGCCAAGCTTTCGTAAAACATGTCGTGCATCATCACGAGACTTAGGCATGGTATTTGCAGGTGGTAATATATGATATTTTAGTAACTTGAAAAAAAATCATAAAACACCTTGAAAAATCATAAATGTTTTTAATGATAGCGCTGAAAATAACTCAACTCAGCGTATGTACAAGGTACCTGAACAACTTGATCACGCTCGCATCGCTCCACCCGTATTTTTCTTATACACTTAGGAGTGCAAGCAGTGTCTTCAGACGAGATACTTGACATCCATCATATAATGGTATGGATGCTTTCTCTCTAAGTGGATCAGAAGTCTCAACATCCATGGGAATCAATGCATTGATCGTTGTCTCCATCTTAGGCTCCAAGATTGTAGGTAGGTCTGGAAGGCTGCCTGTCTCCTCTAGTATTGACGATATAGATTGGGTAGTACCTTCCAAGTGGTGGATTGGCTTAGGAACTCCATCCATTGCATGCCCACGAACTCTTCTAATTGGTTGCAAAGGGTACACTCCTCCTTGGTGTTGAGATATCGAGCTCCACTCGTGATATGCCAGGGTGACCGTTGTGTATTTATGTCATCGACTTCTTAGTTGCAGACGTGGTTGGTACAACGCCCATGAATAATAGCTACATGACAGCTATCCTTATCTACTCTAGTTCGTGGCTCAGTTAATATGCCACCTTAGTTAGTTGAGTTTGGTTTAAGACCCATATATAGGGTTCTTCTATTTCTTTGTAAGAGAGTTTTTTTGGCTTACACAACTAAGAAGAGGAAAACTGTTTTGAGCCTCCACCCTTGTGTATATTCCCCCATTGTGCAAGCAAGAAAGCTTCAAGTGAGCTTCTTCCTTCTCGCCCACAATCTTGACATGGTATCAGAGCCTTGTTTGTGGTAAGGAGCTCAAGAAAGCAAGCCAAGCTCGCGGTGTTCTGGTAAGAGGAGCAGTGTTGCTTTTATTTTTTGTTTTGGGAGCAGTTCTCTACAGGTAGCACAGCCGAAAAGTGCAGGAGTGCATTGTCTCAGGTTGAGACGACCTTCGCGATGAAGCAAGAGGGCAATATATGCTGCGGGTAAGGGCTTTAGCCCTTGGCGACCTTGTTTTTTTTATTTGAGGCCATTTTGGGGCCTGTTTTGGAGGCGGAAGTTTTCTGCACGCACTCAAGAAAAGGCCCAGTTTTATGCTGTGCAGCCACTGTTCTATAGGTTGGTGAAAAGTTACTATAGAAATTGCATCGTATGCTTGTGCACAGAGACATTGGGAGTTACAGAATCATCCCTATTGCCTGTTGATGCAAAATCGTCACTAGGAAGTGACTGCGTGGTCAAATACCACTTTCGCCAGTTTTGCAGATTTTCCCTTGTGAGGGTGAAGCTGTGTTTTTTGCAGTGACAGAATTTTTTGCAGTGTTCTGTAATGGCATCTGATTCTCTTTCACAGATTGTCACTGAAAAGCTTGACAAGAACAACTTCCAAGCATGGAAGTTTAGAATGACGAATCTCCTTATGGGAAAAGGATATTGGGAATTTGTTGTAGGAAATGAAGAAGAACCAGTTCTTCCTGATGTTCCCAATCAACAGCAAATGCAGGCATTTAAAGCATGGCATGAGAGAGCCAGGAAAGTTATGTACTGGCAGTCTATCAGCATTTTAGACTCTATGATTGTGCATATTGAGGATGCAAGTACGCCAAAGGAGGCATGGGATACTTTGTCAAAAATGTATAGCACAAATACGCAAGCCAAGAAAATGCAGCTCAAGCAAGAGTTGCATAATGTGCAAAGAGAAAATATGAGCATCAATGACTACCACATGAAGGTGAAGAAGATTGCAGATGCACTTGCTTCCATTGGGTCACCAGTGGAAGATGATGATTTAGTTTCTGTGACCTTGAATGGTCTAGGAAAGGATTATGCACAGTTTTGGACATCCATTTCAGTTCGTGAAAGATTTCCTGATTTTGAGGAGCTGATTGCTCTTCTAATTTCTGAGGAGCAAAGAAATGGTGGTGCATCTTCTTCAGGAGGAACTTCAAAAGAAGTTGTCTTCTACTCAAATGCTGGAAGAGGTAGAGGCAGAGGTAGAGGAGGCCGTGATAGAAATAAATCAAAATATGCAGCAAACTCAAGAAAACCAGTCCTATGGAGGAGGACGTGGTAACTCTAGAGGCAGGGGAAGCCAAAGAGGTCGTGGTGGATGGCAAAGAGGCCAAAATGCAAACAGTAATGTTGAATGCTACTATTGTGGTAAAATGGGTCATATGGCTAAAGACTGCTATAAAAAGCAGAATGACATCATGAATGGAAAACTGCAGCAAGGAAATTATGCATCTTCTAGTAGACAGGGTGATGACAGAAATGAGCATCTATTTATGATACAGCACATAAACAATTCTGTGACAAGTGCAGAAGAAAGTAACGATGTATGGTATGTTGACTCAGGTGCATCAAACCACATGACAGGTCATGCACAATGGATGGAGGATGCAAGGAAAATTGAAAAACCAAGATTTGTGGAGACTGGTGATGATACTGCACATCCTATTGTGCAGATTGGAAAAATCCCCTTGTCTATGCAGGATGGGAAAAAGAAATACCTGTCCGATGTATTTCATGTTCCCAATATCACCAAGAATCTGGTTTCTGTTGGTCAAATGGTTGAGCAGGGCTTGCAGGTCAGATTTAATCCTCATGGATGCTTTGTTGATGATATGAAAAATAAAGGTCACTTGATAGCAAAAGGAAAGAAGAAGGGCAGAATGTTTACATTGGATGCAGACATGCCTAAATTGAGTGCAACAATGTTTGCACATGGGACTGGTGTAGTTGCAGATATTGATATCTGGCATAAACGCATTGGTCATGTTAATGTACAACGACTTAAATCAATGCAGGCCTAAAATATTGTTGCAGGATTGCCCAAATTCAAGGTTGCAGAAATGCATAGGTATGTGAAGTCTGTCAGTTTGGAAAACAGGCAAGGAAACCATTTCCTAGACATGTTCAAGAGAGTAAGAAGCCATTGGAATTAATCCACTCTGATGTGTGGACTACTAAAGCTGCATCTCTTGGAGGCTGTCATTATTTTGTCAGTTTTATTGATGACTATAGCAGAAAAGTTTGGGTGTATTTTATGAAAAAGAAAAGTGAAATTTTTGGGCATTTCAAAACTCTTAAGGCTATGGTTGAAAAAGAAATAGGCCTGCAAATAAAATGCCTAAGGTTAGATGGAGGGGGAGAGTACCTCTCAAATGAGTTTGCAAGGTTCCTCAGGAGCATGGCATAAAGCAGCAATATTCATGCAGTCATACCCCACGACAAAATGGAATTGCAGAAAGGAAAAACATGCATATTGGAGAGGTATCTTGTGCCATGCTCAATGAAAAAGACTTGCCAGATTTTTATTGGGCTGAAGCAGTTGCTACAGTAGTCTACATAATGAATAGGACTCCCACTGCAGCAATACATGGAATGACTCCAGAGGAGAGGTATACTGGTAGGAAACCAGATATTTCTCATTTGAAAATTTTTGGTTGCATTGCCTATGTACATGTGCCAGATGAGTTGAGATCCAAGTTGGATCCAAAAGCTGAGAAGTGCATCTTTATTGGTTACTCTCTCCAGCAAAAAGGGTATAGATGCTATAACCCTTCTACTCGTAAGTTTACAGTGAGCAGAGATGTTGTTTTTGATGAGATGAGTAGCTGGTATAAACCAGTAAATGTGATTGATGATGTAGATGCACAAAATGTTAATGCTGCACAGAATTCACAGCAACAGTCACAAAATATTAGTGGACCTGGAGCGTCCTCTAGCAGTGGTTCACATTCTTCGCCATGGAGAGGCATATTGAGATCGGGAGAATCTTCTCAAAGTAATGCAGATAGTGATATGCAGGTATCACGAAAAGGAAAAGAGAAGGTTGATCAGCCCATGTTTGATGTGAATGCATGCACTCTTATGTGGATGGTGAATCCAGTGGCTCAGAACAGAGCATTGATGAAGAGTTGGGTATTCCTTCTATTGTTACACCTGGAGTAAGGAAGACCAGGGATGTTTTGAGAGCACCTGGGAGTGAACCTACTTTGCGCAGGTCTACGAGAGCTAGGTATCCTGTGGATAGGCTGAAATATGATGGATTTACAGCCATTCAATATGCATATATGGTTAAAGTGATACAGGAACCAGAACCCACTTCTTTTGAGCAAGCCATGGGAAAAGAAAAATAGGAGAAAGCCATGGATGAAGAAATGGATGCCTTGGAAGCAAATGCTACATGGAAATTTGTACCTTTGCCTAAAGGTAAAAATGCAATTGGATGTAAGTGGATTTATAAGGTGAAGCACAATGCAGATGGTTCTGTGAACAGATACAAGGCAAGATTAGTAGCCAAGGAGTATGCACAAACATATGGCATTGACTATAAAGAAACATTCAGTCCGGTTGCAAGGATGGCAACCGTAAGAGCAGTCATTGCTATGGCTGCATCAAAGGGATGGTCTTTACATCAGATGGATGTAAAGAATGCCTTCTTGCATGGTGATTTGCAAGAAGAGGTCTATATGGAGCAACCACCAGGTTATGTGCATGCTGTTCATCCTGAGTTTGTTTGCAGGTTGAAGAAAGCCTTGTATGGCTTGAAGCAAGCACCTAGAGCATGGTCTGACAAGATAGGACAGTATCTTGTCACTATTGGCTTTCAGATTTCCAAGGCAGATTTCTCACTTTATGTGAGAAAAACAAAGAAAGGTATTATGCTACTTGTCATTTATGTTGATGATTTGATTATGATAGGTGACAGTGATGAAGATATCCTTCATGTGAAAATGCTATTGAAGAAGAAGTTTGAGATGAAGGATTTGGGAGAGCTGCGTTATTTCTTGGGCATTGAGGTGATTAGATCACCAAGTGGGATACAGCTCTTGCAGAGGCAGTATGGATTGGACATGCTGTCCAAATATGGGATGACAAGCTGTAAGCCTATTTCAGTTCCTTTGGAGCAAAATGTGAAGCTGAGCACAAATGCAGGTGAGCTTCTAGAAGACCCTACTATGTACAGACGCATAGTAGGAAGTTTGATTTATATGACTATTACCAGGCCAGATTTGAGCTATGTTGTTGGATTGGTAAGTCAGTTTATGCAGGCTCCAAGGAAACCACATCTGGATGCGGCTAGACGCATACTCAGGTATGTGAAGTCCACATTGCAGTATGGACTATTTTATGAGACTGGGGTTCAGATACAGTTGCATGGATACACTGATGCTGATTGGGCTGGTAGTATTTCTGATAGACGATCTACCAGTGGATATGTGTTCTCTTTTGAGAGTGCTGCAGTCACTTGGAGCAGCAAGAAACAACCTACAGTTGCCTTGTCGAGCACAGAGGCTGAGTACAGGGGTGCAGCAATGGCTGCATATGAGGTAGCTTGGTTGCATAAGCTACTTTATGATATGCATCAGTCTAGAGATGGGCCAGTTGTCATTTATTGTGACAACATGAGTAGTATACACTTGGCAAATAACCCAGTTTATCATGCTAGAACAAAGCACATTGAGGTGCATTATCACTATGTGCGAGAGAGGGTTTTACTAGGTCTTATTGATCTAGTTTATGTCAGCACAGAGGATCAGGCAGCTGACATATTCATGAAGGCATTGGGCGCAGAGAAGCTGCGCAAGTTCAGAGACCTGCTTGGTGTGCAGGAATTGGGATTGAGCTCGAGGGGGAGTGTTGAGATATCGAGCTCCATTCGTGATACGCCAGGGTGACCGTTGTGTATTTGTGTCACCGACTTGTCAGTTGCAGACGCGGTTGGTACACTGCCCATGAATAATAGCTACATGACAGCTATCCTTATCTACTCTAGTTCGTGGCTCAGTTAGTATGCCACCTTAGTTAGTTGAGTTTGGTTTAAGACCCATATATAGGGTTCTTCTATTTCTTTGTAAGAGAGTTTTTTTGGCTTACACAACTTAGAAGAGGAAAACTATTTTCAGCCTCCACCCTTGTGTGTATTCCCCCATTGTGCAAGCAAGAAAGCTTCAAGTGAGACTCCTTCCTTCTCTCCCACAATCTTGACACTTGGGACGAGATGTCACCTCCCTGGATAGAAAATTTGCTAGCCACACCCAATCTTCTTGTATATGGTATTCAATTAGCTTGCGAGTACAATGCATGATTGATATTAACTTTTCTTACCGTTTGCTAAAAATCCAAGATTGCCTGATCAATGATCTCAAATTGAAACTCGTCGAAGTGTCGTACGTGTTCTATAGACAATTGACATTTTCGTCTAATTGCTAGCTTGCATTGAGAGCAAGGATATGAGACATGCTGATTAAGATACACCTCACGATCTTGAACAACAAGACCTTCATCATTTTCCATTTTGTCTACGTTATGACAAACAATTTGTTTTTGTTATCATTCTTTTTTCCTTTCTTAAATTGTTTGAGAAGGGATTTTTTCTCTTGTAACGAAGCAAAAATTAATGTATGTAAAGTCTCCACCCACCCACCCACAAATTAACGTATATATGTTGGAGTGTTTCCCATCTCGTGGTATTGCACCGGGGACCTCATCGGACCTCACCACCACTCTCTCTTTGTTTTTTATCCATTAATTATCTCCTCTCCTTCCATCTCTCTCTCTTTTTCTCTTTCTTTATTAAGCTGTATGTTTATTCCCTCTCTCTCCTTCCTTCTTCTTTTTCTTCATTCTTCTTTTTTCTCATTCCTTACTATGACCACGACCATGACCATGACTACGACTACGACTACAATGAACGACCACGACCACAACTATGACTACGACTATGACCACAACCATGACCACGACTATGACTATGGCTACAATTACGATCACGATCACGATTATGACTACGACAACGACGACGACAACGACGACGATGACCACGACTATGACTACGACCATGACCACGACCACGACCATGACCACAACTACCACTACCACTACCACTACTAGTATAATAAATAAGAAAAGAAGAAAAAACAACAACCATGACCACAACCACAACCACGACTATGACTACGACCATGACCATGACTATGACTACGACTACGACTACGATTACGACTATGACTACGACGATGACCATGACCACGACCACGATTATGACTATGACTACAACCATGACCACGATCACAACCACGACCACGACCATGACCATGACCACGACCACGACTATGACTATGACTATGACTATGGTGACGATGACGACGACGACGATGACCACGACTATGTTGAGATGGCAAGCTCAACATGTGCAGACATTGATGATGGACCACCTGGCTAGATGGGTCCGCATGTCTACACTTAGCTAGTGGTCATTATGATACTCACATGGCCACTCACTTATCACTTATTATATTTATTTTGTTACACCTACCTACAGTAGCTGGTAAAGACATAGCGGCAGTCGATTAGTGTAGTCGGTTATGCAATGTTTGACTTAGTAGACTACTTTCCTTTATGTTGTATCTTATCTATACTTTGTGTATATTGTATAGTGTGTGGAAGAAGAAGAAGAAACCAGCAAAAAAACTTTTTGGCCTCCATCTCTCTTCTTGTGTTCTTGAGTGAGCTTCGTCTTGTGTATACAATGTGTGTTTGGTGCAACAGCTCAAGCAAGTCCCCTACCATGTGATTCTTGACATGATATCAGAGCCGTGCCATTAAGAGAGGCTGATTTCAAAGGCTGAAGTGAAGGAGAAGAAGCAAGGTTCGAGCAAGCAAGCAATGGGTAAGAAGATCTCCCATTCTTCCACTCTCTCTCTCTTGGATAGTGCCTGTAGAGGCACAGGAAGCAGGGTCGAGCAAAAATCTCAGATTACTGTGAGATTTGGTGTGCAAGAAGAACACTGTATATTCTGGGCATTTGAGGCCGTTTTAGGCCTCGTTTTAGAGTCGCAAGGTTGCAGACAGCAGTTTTAGGGTACACTGTGATTTTGGCTGTATTGACCATAAGTGGGTGCACAGGTTACAAATTGCGAATCTGTAATTTTTGAGGTGTTTGCAGGAAGCAAAGATAAGTTTTATCTACAAATAGGTTGCAGATTACATGTACTATTGAGCAATCAGTGAAAAAGGTTGCTTGGTATAGTGCTGTGCACGTGTTGTGAAAGATTGTAGAAGACTAGCTTCCTGTGTTGTATCCTTGTTTGTGATAATGACAGAGAAAAGTGAAAATCCCATTATTGAGAAGCTCGACAAGAACAACTACCCTTCATGGAAGTTCCATGTGACAAACTTTCTCATTGGAAAGGGTCTCTATGAGTTTGTTTCAGGTGAAGAAAAGAAGTGAGAACTAGATATTCCTCCGACTGCAGATGAGTTAAAAGCATGGAAAGAGTGGAATGCGAAAGACAAAAAGGTGATGTACTGCCTATCTGCAGTCATTGATAATACTATGCTGGGACATATTAGGAATGCAGAAACTTCACATGTAGCTTGGACAATTTTTGAGAGTATGTTTTCAGTAAATACACAGGCACGAAAGATTATTGTCCAACCATCTTGACCAACCATGGTCAAGGGGATAGACAATCTTGATCAATTAAGATCAAAGTTAAAAGTACATAGGTACTTCAAGGGATCTAGGAGATAACCAGCAAGTTGACCAACTGAGGATGATGGGGTTGTCCATGATCTAGTTTACAAGGAGACCTAAGGAAAGGATAATCAGGGTCAGTAGGGTACAAACCCTAACCCGAAGAAAAAGGGGAAACAAGTAACCTAGCTTTCAAAGCCCCTGGAATCTCGCCAAGTTGCGAACGATCCAAGATCGAATGCTGGGAGCATTCGGGAAGAAGGAATCACACCTGAGCAGTTGGTTGTACAAATGACCTCTGAAATGATCGTGATTGTACACTTAGGTACATTGTTTGAGCTTCCTTTCTCAAGGAACTAATTCAAGGCAAAACACTTAATGCTTCAAGTTAAAAGCCTAGAGGAAGAGGCAGGTTCAGTTACCTCCGACTACTTGCGTGGCCCTATCCAAGGGGGTTGTTAGCCATGCCGGGTATATAGACCTAACCCACTGTGAGAGGTCTCTCCATGGGTGTTGTTTGGAGCGGGAGGACACTCGGGTTCGAAGGGAGGCTCTGGCTATAAATTCCTTGCCTCTGGATCCCGCACAAGAGGCCAACATGACTCGAGATGGGATCTCGAGGCTCGTGTACTAGTCTACGACGGGCGAAACTTGGAGCAGCAATCTTGTTGATTGCTGGGATAGCCTTCGGGCATGATACTTGATGTATTATGGGATTATGATAAATAAAGATTAGATATTTGAAAAAGGAACTTGCTTGACATTGTTTTTGTATCGGTGCCTAAGTTACGTGAAGGAACCTGTGTTTAAATTGATTAATTAAGGAAACTGCTTTTGCATGTCAAACATAATATGGTAGGTAATTAGATAACTAAACAACCCGAGGAAAGTGCGGTGGACGTGACTTGGGTCCATCCTACAGAAGGGTGGTCCTGATTAGCTGGGAACTTTTCTCAAAAGGCGTGATAATGAAACTATGAAGACCTAGCATCAGTAGAGTTAGAATCCCGATTTATGCTGTTTTAGGGGAGCGGAATGGGACTATGCCTTATGGGTAGAGAGGTTGAGCTTCGTATCCCTCTTATTTCCCATTCTCCATGAACCAAGTGCACCATAAATCTGCTTTGACTTTGTTGTTTCTACTCAAAGTGGGTCATCTGGAGCTCAACGCTACCTACTTCATAGAGACTTTGTTGATAGGAAAGAAACCCTGACTTCAGGTCAGTCCTAAGTGGGAATGGCCGGATATTTTCACTCAGGACAGACTCGAGAAGACCTAGATCGCAAACCCTGTAACATTCCTTGCGAGTGGTAGGTTGCGCTTTCTAGACTCTCTTCTCGATGGGCTACTAAGACGTGTCGCACAAGTGGATGAGCGGACACGTTACAGTTTGTATTAGAGCGAACCAACGAGATCTAAAGATTACAAGGAAACTTAATGGAGGAAAATAAAGGGAATAACGAGATAGACAGGGGAAGGTGAGTAGAATAGAGCAGTGTTTTATGTTGAAAACATTTCTTTACTCACTTATGGATGCGGGGTTGCAGAGTCATGAAGCATGGAGCAAGTTCTTGGTGTTCTAGGTCATGTTCATGACTGCAATGCATGCTTTGAATTATTGTCAAAGGCTTGGCATGATGGATATTCTAGACGGCATCTATAATCCTTCGCCCCTATGTGTGCAGAGCAGATGGATGGGAGACTTAGGAATATATTACATAGCAGCCCACCGACTCGCGTACCTTCAGACCAACTTGAAGAGAATCAAGTGGATGGAGGATTTAAAGATTGTGAAGCTGTTCATCTTTGTCAAAGCTCGTGTAAACGTAACTTTGCATGTTAGTGGTTGGCAAGTCAAGCAGAACAAGTATGTCTATGAAGAAGTGACCCGAGTAATCTCTGTTGTTGACTGAATCAAAGTGTTAGGGCGCTATGAGAATAACATGTGTCAAAGGAAGGGATACCCCAAGCTTCCTATGACTTACCGTTTCCTGAAAATCCATGACTCCACTCCATATTATTATTCCGCCCTGTAGCCGATTGTAACATAATCCTTCTTCCCCAAATTGATGTATCAATCAACTTGTCCTACTTATCCAAAATAAATGTACTCAAGGGGTTATGCTTTCATGAATAAATAAGACTTTTTACAATTGTCTATCTTGATCGTAAATGTTAACTGTGGTGTTAAGTGATTAAATCACTTAGCAAAAAGCTATGTTAGTCATATTAACATAATATGAGAATGTATGATAAGATGTTAACATAAAGAATCTTATTGTTCAGACGCAACCCCAAGCGCTGGTTCCAAATTCGACTCCTGCACTAAGTCCAGCTATGGTTCAAGAGAAGAAATTCCTTCTCAAATAAATTAAGCCACCTGAGTTTGATGGCAAGGGAAGGACTGTTCAAGCTGACACCGAGATCTAGAATGAGTCCATGGAGGACTATTTTGAGGCAGCAGGAACTGCACCTGCTAACCAAGCCATATTTGCCAAACTTAAGCTAACAGGTGAAGCGAGACTTTGGTGGAAACAGTGGTGTAGAGACCAAGCGATCTCGGAGGGGACAATCAATTGGGATAAGCTTAAGGAAGATGTGCGAGGGAGGTATCTACCACCTGCCTACCGCACACAAAAGATGAATGAATTCTATGACTTGAAGCAGCTAGGATTATCCCTGGAAGCATATTATTCGAAGTTTATTTCACTCCTAAAGTATGCCCCTCCAATAGATATGACACAACACATGTCAAAATTGTGTGTTGGGTTGAATCCACCATAAACACTCAATTGGAATCAATGCGCCCAACGGATCTACAAGATGCACTCATTCGAGCTGCTCCAATAATACAAGAGGTGCAGACCAAACCAAGGAACAACAAGATTTGGCATTACAAGGATCAAAATAAGGGTATGTCTAAGGCTCAAACTAAGATAACGCACGGTCAGAATCTGTAATATTCCCATTTGAAAAATATTACTAGACCGACTTTCCACACTCCGTGTGAAACTCATGCAAAGGTGATTTTCAGCATTGGAGTTACCAGGAGTGCAGCCTGTAAACCGTATGCAAGGAATCAAGACCTCTGCATTGGCAAACCAGGACCGAGGTTAAAAATCGCAAGAGAACTCCCTCTTGGGAGGAGGTTAAGAGGATAATGTTGAAATAAATTTCAAATATTTTTACTTAACTTCCCCAACCAATGCGTGGCTGAGGGAAGGGGATGGGCTAGTAGGGGCTCCACGAGGAAAGGAAGGGAGAGAGCCATGCACAATACCACGTGGGGGGAGGTTCCCTCTCCCCCAGACTATAAAAACCCCCCTTTGGGGGGGGGGGGGGTGTAAAGGGAAGGTGGAAGGAAGTAAAGCAAGGGAGAAGCTGCAATATCCGTGCGTGGAGGAAGGAGCTGCCGCCTTGCTCGAGGGAACCGCCAGCTGAGAATGCCGCCAGATCTGCCTTCACTATGCCAATGATCAGGCTACTATTGACGCCGCCTACTGTCGTGGAGCTCACGGCCGCCATCAACGCCTTCTAAATCAGCATCTTCCACGAAGCTGTTAATCCCTTGTTTTCCACGTGGCCCTACACACACCCCCCAAAAGCTTCTTAGAAGCTTCTAAGGGGGCTTCTCTAAGCCCCCTTCCTATTAGATCCACCACAAGCCCATTTTCTAGCTAGGTTTAAAGCCCCTTCCCATTCAACCCTAAAAAAAGCCCAATTTTTTCCCTCGAGCTTCGAAGAGGAAGCCTATAAGGCCTTCCTACCAAATCTCCCACAAGGCCCTAGGCCCGGTTCTTTGTAAAGAAGAAGAGGGGTTTCTCTAAGCCCCTTCCCACTCGATTTCCCCCATAGGCCCATTCCTATTTTTTTCCCCATGTCTTGTAGAGAAGAAAAGGGTTTCCTTAAACCCCTTTTCACAAGATCTTTACCCTCAGAATTTTTATGAGAGGAAGGAGAAGTTCACAAATCCCCATTTCCGCAAGGCCCCATAAAGCCATTCCTAGCCGGAATTTCAAGGAGAAGAATATCTCTCAAGCCACCGTTTCTGCAAGGCCTTCACAAGATCCCTTCACAAAATCCCTCTTTTCCCAAAGGAAAGAAGGTCCAAGCTCCGAATCGTAAGGCCTTCTAAAGCCAAATTCCACAAGTCGCTACTTCCGTCAAGAAGCCATACTTCAAAGGGATTTGCGCGTATGAGGGAGACGGCCAAAGATCATAAGACTGCGAGCCAAGGCAAGAAGTTTGAATCCATGAAGGCAAACCAGAAGCCGAATTCACGATGGCCCCTAAAAAGTCACAAGGTGCGCTTGGAGGAGGATCATCTCCTAATATTCATGTGGATATCTCACCAAGCCCACAAGTCCGTGTTTTCTTCCTATTTTTGATTTACGTCGAAGTATTGCAATTATGCATGGTTATTTCATGGAATTAGG
Source organism: Lygodium microphyllum (assembly GCF_053477565.2). Classification (NCBI taxonomy): domain Eukaryota; kingdom Viridiplantae; phylum Streptophyta; class Polypodiopsida; order Schizaeales; family Lygodiaceae; genus Lygodium; species Lygodium microphyllum. Next base: position 39,006,668 of record NC_141153.1, on the reverse strand, counting down.
ATGCACTTATGTGATTGAAATACATTGGCTATTTTAAAGGAAGTAACTCACGATTGAAGATCGGTCATTTGTATTTTTCAATGGGATGAATGAAAAAGAACATAAGGTATCTATGCATTTTTAGCAAGTTGCCTTTGTGCATTGCAAAATAACAAATCTAGAACAACTAATGACTATCATTACAAAGTCAAAATTATTGTAGTATACCTTTGATTATGCACGAAAAGATTAAATTGCATGTCGCAATTTTAGACAAATCTTCTTCGTAATGATTCATTAAAAAGTGTTATCAACCATAGGAAACTACAAAGCATGGAAAGATTCTAAGGCTCCATGAAGTAGGTTAACTCTAGCTTCAATTGGCATAAATCTCATGTAATTGTGTAGTAGTTAGGAAAGGTTGCATAATGCCCATTCATTGTATGAATAATTTCATTCAGAGATGTAGTTAGGAAAAGGATGCATGGTTCATTTTAATATAAAATCTTAAAAGCTTAGTGGCATAAATCATGAATGCAAGCCCTAGTAGGATCAATGGAAATTATGCCGTAATTTAACGTGTTTTGATCTTAACAAGTAAAGTTAGGGATTGTGAATCTAGTCGTACGTAGAGGCAGTGAATCACGTGCTTACGTGAATTACGACGTAATGCGACTAGTTCTCCCCCTTTTAGATCAAATCAACATCCCTAGGATTATTTTGTCCTTGTCGTAATACAAGTAAATTGGATTACCCAAAATACCTAAACCACAAAGGATTCGCATAGGATGGTTAAATCGATATAATATTCTCCAAGTGCTAACTAAGGATTTGCACGTTAAGCACTTGACCTAGCTTCACACTTGTTGCCAAGTCGAAACCCTCATACCCAAGGGTCCTGCCCACATTCATGGAATGTAGGGACAATTGGAGATACTTGCAAGAAACGATCTAGGGTTTCTACCCTAAGTATCACTGGTTCAAAAGATGAAACTCGGATTGAGTTGGAACCCCTAGGACTGCAACCTAGTGCAATTGGGAATGGGTTGGATAAGAAGACACCCTAAACCTACTTCTTATCTAATCATGATTCCGTGACTAGAAGACGTCATTCGATGGGTGAAATAATCCCATGGAATAGATGTGACACTTGTGCAACAAGTTGCAACATCGCATGATCTTGTGGGTTGATCACAAGTGAATGGCCAATTCCTCGGAATGAGATTGGAAGATTCTTGCGCAAATTTAACTTGCAAGTGGATGAGTAGTCATCCTATTATATCACCTTTCTTGGGAAAAGTTGCCAAGATAAGGGAATTAGATATTTTCTTGGAAGAAAAGGACCAATCAATAATTTGGTGCGAGATGGTCGCCATGATTTACTGTTTATAAAGCGTAAGGTATTGGTTAAGTTGGGTTAATAGGGTACGACCCTAACCCAAGGACATAAGGGTTAATAAACAAACCCGTGGGGATCTTTCCAAGTCGCAATTGATCCCATATAAAATGTTGGATGCAACACAGGGGAGAACACGAATCCTATTGTATGTGGAAGCTCTCTTTTGAGGTTAGCATGGCCCTACGCTATCAAGCTTGATATCAAAGCCCACAAGACAAGATAGATTCTACTATATCTTTGATATGGTTTCACTCATTGTCATCCATTGTACATGATCCACTAGAACTAGCCCTACACTAAATTCTCTGGTAGTGAGGGCAAGATAGTTCCCTCTCTATCTTGCAGCTCTCTTTGGAAGCCTTGTATAGAGCGAAATATATAGTTTCTATCCTACCTTGAAGCTCTCTTTAGAGAAGAGTTTGGCCCTATGCTCAAGCTTGGCATCAAGGCCTTGATGACAAGATAGCTCGTACTGTATCTTGGTTATGGTTCCACTCTGGCATCATCTAATTTAGGTGTATCTCTTTCCACTCTTGATTTTTGGGCTTGATTATGAGGATATAAATTCAAGTGATGTGATTTTAATGTATTCGAGAGCTATCTATGTTGGATATCTCCTCTAGGGGGGGTAGAGCTTGGCCCTATGCTCAAGCTTGGCAGCAAATATAAGATAGTTTAAATATGGGAGTCCTTGGTCACCATCTGCATTCCAAGGGCAAGATGGTTTCAGATTTGTCTTAGAGCATTATTTGGGAGCAAAGCTTGGCCCTATGCTTAATTATCGCACTGAGGGTGAGAGTATTTACAAAATACATCCACTCTCTCATCTAGATAATTTTATCTTCTAGCACTTAAGGGAAGGATAGTTTCAACCCTAGTTGGAAGTTTGTTTAGGGGCAAAGCTTAGCCATGTGCTCATGCCTGGCCCTAAGGCACATGGTGAAGCTCTAAAGAGACAACCAATAGATCCAAGCATGAATTTTCCCACACTAATGTAGCCTGTTAAACCTCCCATGCAAAGAGTCTACTCAACCCTAAACTCAAAACCTAAGTGAACAACAATATAATTTGAAGTTTTGTTTATCTTTTCACCATTTTATCATAGTATTTGGGCTTGACTAAAGTTCAAAGGCTTGGTTGAGTAGTCCAATTATGCTTATTGAAGTTTGATGGATTTGTTGCTTCTTTCTTTCAAAACCTATGTAATATCACACAAAATAATAATTGGTCTTAATCCAATCATTAACTTTTAGTGGGGGGGAGAGAGAGAGAGAGAGAGAGAGAGAGAGAGAGAGAGAGAGAGAGAGAGAGAGAGAGAGAGAGAGAGAGAGAGAGAGAGAGAGAGGGGAGAGGGAGAGGGAGAGAAATGGAATTGATAGAAGAGGGGGTGGAAGAGGGAGATAGAGGAAGGATTGGTGGAAGAAAGACAAAGAGAGAGAGAGAGAGAGAGAGAGAGAGAGAGAGATGTAGGGAGATAGAGAGAGAGGATATGTGTTGAAGAAGAAGGGGTGGAAGAGGGAGAGAGAGGGAGGGAGGATGGGTGGAAGAAAGACAGAGAGATAGAGAGATAATGTGTGTTGAAGAAAGAGAGAAACAAGAAGGGAGGGAGAGAGAGAGAGAGAGAGAGAGAGGTAGGGAGATAGAGAGACAGGATGTGTGTTGAAGAAGAAGGGGTGGAAGAGGGAGAGAGAGGGAGGGAGGATGATAGAGAGAGAATTTGTGTTAAAGAAAGAGAGAAACACGGAGGGAGAGAGAGAGAGACAGAGAGAGAGAATCAAGGCATACCTTATGGACAGAATGAGCGTGCTTCCAAGCTTGAGGCAATGGCGACAAATGTTGTAGTAGGGTTTCAATGTAGAAAACTGTGAGATATAAAAACTAATCGAGATCAAATTTTAATTACACTTGACATATTTTTTTCTATAATCGTACTCATGATTGACTCTGAGAGAGAGAGACAGAAGAGTGTGTGTGTGTGATGAGAGAATTGCTTCTAGGACTAGCCAATCTGATGATGTTAATAGCATTGTATAACTATAGTAATAATCAACAATACTTACCTATTTACTACCCAGACTTGCAACCTCACGTGGCGTAGGTCATTACCTACATGCCCAATCATCAAAGACCACAAGACAACACAATACTTACAGTATCTTAGATATGGATCCACATTGTCATCATCTACTTGAGGTGCATCTCTTACCACTTTTTATTTGTGGTCTTTAGTATGAGGATGCAAGTTCAAGAGATGTGAGTTCAATGTACTCTAGAGCTACTCTGTGTTTGATATCTCATGGGAGTAGAGCTTGGCCCTCCACTCAAGCCTAGCACCAAGGTCAATATAGCTTAAGGGGATGGGAGTCCTTGCTCATCATCTAGAGTACATGATCCACTAGAGCATGGCCTTACGCTCAAGCCTAGCCATGAGGGCAATATAGTTCCCGCTTTATCTTGGAGCTCTCTTTGGAATGAGAGCTTTGCTCAAGCCTCACATAGGGGACAACACAAATCCTACCCTAACTTCGAGTTCTCTTACAAGGAGAGCTTGGCCCTACACTCAAGCATCGCATCAAAGCCCACAAGATAAGACAGTTTCTAATGTATTCTTGCATATGGATCCATATTTTTATCATCTACTTAAGGTGTATCTCTTGCCACTTTTTATTTATGGTCTTTAGTATGAGGATATAAATTCAAGAGATGTGATTCCAATGCAGTCTAGAGGCACCCCCTACTAGGTATATCCTTGGGAATAGAGCTTGACCCTCTATTCAAGCCCAAAAAAAAAGGTCAAGATAACTTAGGGATTGTAGTCCTTGGTCATCATCTACAGTACATCATCCAGAAGATTTTGGCTATGCACTCAAGCTTGGTAGTGAGGGGAAGTTAGTTTCCACTCTATCTTGGAGATCCCTTTGGAAGTAAAGCTTGGCTATGTACTCAAACCTTCCACAATAGAGAACACAAATTCCTACCCTATCTTGAAACTCTCTTTGGGGAGAGGTTGGTCCTATGCTCAAGCCCTGCATATCAAAGCACATAAGAAAAGATAGTTCCTATTATATCTTGGATATGGATCCACATTATCACCATCTACTTAAGGTTGATATCTTGCCACTCTTGATTTGTGGTCTTTATTATAACAATCTATATTCAGTTCAATGTAGTCTAGAGCTAGTCCACGTTGGGAATCTCCTTGGAAGTAGAGCTTGAACTTGCACTCAAGCTTAGTATCCACATCAAGATAGCTTAGGGGGGATGGGAATCCTTGTTTGTCATCTACAATACATGATTTACTCGATCTTGGCCTTTTGCTCCTCTCTAGCTCTGAGGGAAAGGTAATTTCTGCTCTATCTGCGAGCTCTCTTTGGAAGTAGAGCTTGGCCCTATGCTCAAACCACACATAGAAGGTATCGATTCAAGATATGTGAGTTAAATGTACTCTAGTGCTAATTTGTGCAAGATAGCTTAGGGATGAAAGTCATTGGTCATCATCTATGGTACATGATCCACCAGATCTTTGCCATGTGCTATAGCATTGCAATGAGGGCAAGAAAGTTTCCTTTCTATCCTAGAGATCCCTATAGAAGTAGAGCTTGGCCCTATGCTCAAGCATCCCATAGGAGAGAACAAAAATCCAACCCTATCTAGGAGCTCTATTTTACGGAGAGCTTGGCCCTATGATCAAAAGCTAGGCATAAAATCCCACAAGACAAGATAGTCTCTATTGTAGCTTGGATATGGATTTGCATTCTCATCATCCACTTAAGGTGCATCTCTTGCCATTCTTGATTTATGGTCCTTATTATTATGAGGATATACATTCAAGAGATGTGACTTCAATGTACTCTAGAGCTAGTCTATGTTGGATATCTCATTGGGAGTAGAGCTTGGCCTAAACCCTAGACCAAGGTCAAGATAGCTTAGGGATGTGAGTCCTTGCTCATCATCTACAATACATGATCAGCTAGAGCTTGGCTATACATTAAAGCATGGTAGTGAGAGCAATATAGTTTCCAGTGAATCATGGAGATCCCTTTGGAAGTAGAGCTTGGCTCTATGCTCAAACCTCCCATAGGGGAAAACACAAATCCTACCCTAACTTGGAGCTCTCTTTCAAGAGATCTTGGTTCCATGCTCAGGCATGGCATCAAAGCCCACAAGATGATACAATTCCTAATGTATATTGGATATGGATCCATATTTTCACCATATACTTGAGGTGGAACTCTTGCCACACTTGAAATTTGGTCTTTACTATGAGGATATAAATTCAAGAGATCTAATTCCAATGTACTATAGAGCCGCTCCCTATTGGATATCCCCTTGGGAGTAGAGCTTGGACTCCTCTGAAGCCTAGCACCAAGGTTAAGATAGCTTAAGGATGGGAGTCCTCAAATATCATCTATAGTACATGATCAACTAAATCATGTCCATGCGCTCAAGGCTGGTAGTGAGGGCAAGATACTTCCCACTCTATCCTGAAGATCCCTTTTGAAGCACAGCTTTGCCTTGTACTCAAGCATCCCATATGGGAGAACACAAATCCTACCCTATCTTCAAGCTCTCTATTGAGGAGAGCTTGGTCCTATGCTCAAGCCCTTCATCAAAGAGGACAAGACAAGATAGTGCCTATTATATCTTGGATATGGATCCACATTTTCATCATCTACTTGAGTTTTATATCTTGCGGCTCTTGATTTGTGGTCTTTAGTATGAGAATATAAATTCAAGGGATGTGAGTTCAATGTACTCTCGAGCTAGTCCATGTTGGGTATCTCTTTGGGAGTAGAGATTGGCTTGATTCTCAAGCCCAACACCCAAGTCAAGTTAGATTAGGGATGGAAGTCCTTGGTCATCACCTATAGTACATGATCCAACATAGCTTGCCCCTGCACTCAAGCCTTGCATGAGGAAAAGATGGTTCTCCTTCTATCTTGAAGGTCTCTTTGAAATCACAGCTTGGCCCTCTACTCAAACCTCATAGAGAATATATAAATTCAAGAGATGTGAGTTCAATGTACTCTAGACCTACTCTATGTAGGATAGCTAAGGGATGGGATTCCTTGGTCATCATCTATGGCACATGATCCACCAGAGCTTGACCTTGTGGTCAAGCATGGCAATAAGGGAAAAATAGTTCCCACTATATCCTAGAGATCCCTTTGGAAGCAAAGCTTGGCCTTGTTCTTAAGTTAGAGCTCTCTTTTGAGGAGAGCTTGGCCCTACAACCCCCAAGGCCTTCATCAAAGCCCACAAGACACAACAGTTCCTACTCTATCCTAGGTATGGATCCACGCTGTAATGATCTACTTCAGATTTATATGTTGCCACTCTTGATTAATGGTCTTTATTATAAGGATATAAATTCAAGAGATGTGAGTCGATTTACTCTAGAGCTAGTCCATGTTGGGTATTTTCTTGGGAGTAGAGCTTGGCCCTACGCTAAAGCCTAGCACCCAGGTCAAGATAGCTTATGGATGGGAGTTTTTGGTCATCATCTACTACAGTACATGATACACTAGAGCTTGGCCTTGTGCTAAAAGAATCTAGCTGTGAGGGAAATATATTTTCTTCTCTATCTTGAAGCTCTATTTGGAAGCAGAGGTTGGGCTTGTGTCAAGCCTCACATAGAAGATATTAATTCAAGAGATGTGAGTTCAATGTACTCTACAACTACTTTGTGCAAGATAGCTTATTGATGGGAGTCTTTGGTTATCATCTATGGTACATGATGCACTAGAGGTTGGCCTTGCACTCAAGCATGGGAATGAGTGCAAGATAGTTCTCAATCTATCCTAGCGACCCCTTTGGAAGCATAGCTTCACCCTATGCTCAAGCCTCCCACAGGAAAGAACACAAATCCTATCATATCTAGGAGCTCTCTTTCGAGGAGACCTTGGCCCTATGCTCTCAAGCTCAGCATCAAAGGCCATAAGAAAAGAGAGTTCCTACTATATCTTAGATATGGATCCACATTGTCATCATCTACTTGAGATGCATCTCTTGCCACTCTTGATTTGTGGGCTTTAGTATGAGGATACAAATTCAAGAGATGTGAGTTCAATGTACTCTAGAGGTACTTTGTGTTGGATATCTCATTGGGAGTAGAGCATGGGCCTCACAAAAACGTAGCACCATGATCAAGATAGCTTAGGGATGGGAGTCCTTGATCATGAGCTATAGTATAAGATCCACCGGAGCTTGGCCTTCCACTAAAGCGTGGTAGTTATTAGGGAAAGATACTTTGCATTCGATCATGGATATCCCTTTCAAAGTAGATCTTAGCCTTATGCTCAAGCATCCCATAGGGGACAACACATATCCTACCATCACTTGAAGCTCTCTTTTGAGGAGAGCTTGGCCCTACACTCAAGCTTGGCATCAAAGCTGACAAGACAAGACAATTCCTATTATATCTTGGATATGGATCCACATTGTCATCATGTACTTGAGATGTATCTCTTGCCACTCTTGATTTGTGGTACTTAGTACGATGATATAAACTCATGATATGTGATTCCAATGTACTCTATAAAGCCCAAGGATCAATTATTCCATGCTGGCTAGTCTACCTTGTGGCTCTCATTTATCAACCTAATATTCTCTTGTGCTTTCTTACAACTAACAAGTACATTCCATAAAACCACATATTCAAGAATTTGGGAATTTTCATAAATTCTGGAAATTCCTAATGTGATTAATATTTGGACACATGGTCAAATCTTATTTCCTTACTTGAAGTTGAAATTTTTCCTAGATACTATATAAGCAATCCTCCCAAGTCCCACTCTCAAATATGGGATTAAGATTTAACCACTTGGTAAAATATTTACTCCTTGTTTGAAATTGGAACTTGTGAGATTCCCAAATTCTTTAATATGGCATTATATGCACAACATAATATACCTTATAGTATTTTTTACAAGAAGTTTTGGTAAGGAAATACTAAGATAGCATAATTATTAGACAAATGTTAAAATGAGATCCAGACACTATATATGTGTATCCATGCATTTACTTTTGTTGTATTGTGTATGTATGTGATATGCATGTATACCTGTGCATGTGTGCATGTGTGCGTGTGTACATGTGCACACATGCATATGTGAGCACACGTGTATGTGTATGTGCACATATGTGTCTGCATGCATGCATGCCCAAATAGGCATGGATACATTTCCATAAAGTATCTTATATGTATATAAAAATGATGGGGCATGTCAATGTATATGTGTTGATATCCAATTTGTGTGTACACATGTTGTGTGCTTCTACTTTTGTAGAGTTATACATTATATATATGAGCATTTGCAAAGATGTGTACTACAATTAAACACTAGATATATATGAGCATTTACAAAGATGTGTATTACAATTAAACAGTAGTGTAGATACACAAAAGCATTTGCATACACACAATTTGTGTGTCTGTGCATCTCATGTGTATGTGCACACATGCATACGAATAAATACATAAAATTCTATATTAACATAGTGGAGATAATCATTATCGGCTTAGAGATGTATGTCTATGTATATGTGTGTTGTGTTTTAGATGCATTTGGACATGAAATTGTATTCAATATGAAGGTGCAGATAATCATTGCCAACTTAGAGATATATCCGTATGTATGTATGTGTGTATTGTGTTTTAGATGTACATGTATTTGCACATAAAATTGTATTCAATATGAAGATGCATAAATGTGTGTATGTTTGTCCATAACATGTTTCGAATACATATGGCTATGTATGTGGATCATGAGTATAAACATGAATGAGTGAGAGTGTATGCATTTCTATACATATACCTATAAGCATACACATATACTTGTGGAGAACTTTGGATTGTAATGCTCAAGACAAGAGATAAGGATGCATTACCTAACAAATCCAATTGATGTTGCTAGTGGTCTCACAACAAAGAAAGCAAGGATACCAAAAAATGGCAAGTGGTCAAAATGTTATCTTTGTGCTCAACACAATAAGATTTTCCACCTAGCATCAATGAGCAATTGTCTTTGAATCTCTTGAAAATTTTTTGTGCTTCCAAAATTTGGTAGAAACACATTCAACCATATTCCTATTATTACAAGCTCCACATTGTTTTTTTACGTTTGGCTCTCTTGTGTCGTCAGTCTAGAATGATGGAGTATAAGTTGGTGAAGAAGAGATGTGTATACACACACACACACACACACACACACACACACACACACACACACACACCCATGCACCCATGCACCCACGCACGCAAGCACACACGCACACACGCACACACACACACACACACACACACAAACAAAATCTAGGCTTTTGTTGATGAAGATCCTAGCAAAAAATTAGAGGTGTCAACTAGTGTATTAGCATCATTGAAAGAATCTTGAGATATTGGCTAGGATCTTGTAAGTAGTTCCCAATTTGGTAATTGATCTCAATTGTGTGGTCTCCATTTTGTTTGTGTTACCCTTGAAAACAAGGAAAATATCTATTGGGTAATGTCTATGGTATAACTCCAGATAACATGATCTTTTGGAAAGATTTCTCCTTAATGATCTCTCAAAAAGCCTATAACTATGTCCTATCTAAAAGATTTTATTTCTTATGAACTGCAAAAGGTTCCAAATTTAAAGTGTTATTCTTAAAGACTATCCCACATGGGGTAAGCAAGGCTTGTAGTACTCTTTCCCATACCAAAATAAGAGGACTTGTGCTTCTCTCACAATACCACTGTTAACCTACAAATCCTTAAGAGGTGGTGCAGTGTGTAGTGGGGTATATGTATACAATAATCTGAGAATGCATGTCTTAGATCCTATAATGTTTGCATCTTTGAGGTAATAATATAAACTTTGTTCTTTCTAAATTTAAAATTCTTGTTACATAAATCAAAATTCTAGATTGTGATGGGCTATAGGATTTTAAGGTCAGAGTTGAGTCTTGAGCAACAAAATAGTCTATTAGTTACAGACCGATTGGTGTCACTACCTTTGCAATCATGTATTGGAGTTGACAATTTTTTGGCATTATAGTACACTAAACTTTGATAAACTAGTTTTCGCTTATAATGACAAGTACTATCATTTTACCTTTAAAATGTGACATATAAAGTTTAGAGATGATTAGATATTTATTCAAATTTTTTGTGTGCATGGTTGTACTATTTAAATTACTACTACCTTGATTGTACTGATCAAATTGCTACTTTTTAGTGGATCTATTTAATCTAAAAAAATTATTCAAAATTGTTTATATGCATGATGTAGCAACCATTATAGACTTGTTCCAATGGATCTTTATGGGAAAAGAGCTTGCCTACTTAACTCGCTATCAAACACACATACTAAACTTAGAGGCCATAGAGTTTTAATTATTTTATTACATATTATTATCATTTATTTTATGAAACAAATGCTAACCAAAAAATACATAACCAATTTTTTTTCTGTAATGCAGTTGTGTGAAGACAATGATAAATGCCTTGGCTATAAGTGAGGAAGTGTCTTACCTTGATCTACAAGTATGTAGTCATTAGAAGAAAAAATACCTTATATGCATCCACATTAAAAACATATAGAAATTTTGATAGTAAAACTCTAAAACATCCCCTGACATATTACAGGTTCCTCAACAAAATGATGGTAGTCATGTGGCTTGAGAGCATTATGCAATGCAAAGCTGATGTTAAGTAACTTTTACTCAACACCTATAAGAGCCGTACAATGCATTCAAAATCCTTTGGTAAGCAAAGTGGTGTTATAATCATAAACAAGGACATTTTACTAATTTTCCTTGACATAGTAATCATGTACATGGTGTTCTGGAAATTTAGATAACATATATAGATGACTTCTTAAGGGACTACAAGTGCCATGATTACAAAGATGTTAATTCGAGCAAGAATCACAAAAAGAGTCAAAATCTTGAATCATGAAGTGCTTGACAACAAGCCACAAGATAGTCTACCATGAGAAGAAATTCAAATGCCACAAGATAGTCTACCATCAGTAGGAAGTCATCCATACTCCTTTAAGATATCCTCTGTAGAAGTCTTACAAGAGATAGTGGGTCAAAAATATATATAATCATACATTAGTAATGACTACAATCTAACATGTAGCTTCCTATGAATCTCTTGTGATATGTAAGTGTATCATATTGAGCAAAATATTTTATCATTTTAAATCAAACATACAATTTTTTAATCCATATTGAATCTTAAATTTGAGTCAAGATGTCAAAGTGCATCCTATTCTAAGGGGACTTGGTAGCTTTCGTTGGGTGTCAATGTGTACCCTATTCGAAGGGGGCTTGACACGAAATAGGTCTAAGTATATTGACAAACATCCAAGTACAATGTTTAAGTAATTTTCATGTCAATTTTGAAGTGAAGAATGGTAACAATACAATTGATAATCCATATGATTTGATTATCCATAGTGAATCTTGAATTTGAGTCTACATGTCAAAGTGTAACCTGTGTTAAGGGGACTTGGCAACAAGCTCTTGTTGGGTGTCAATATGTACCCTATTCCAAGGGGGGATGACATGAAATAGATCAAAGCACACCAACTAAAAATCAAGTACAATGTTAAATCATTTAATGTTAATTTAATTTTCATGACAATTTGAAGTGAAGAATGATAACAATATGATTGATAATCTAGTCTAAGATAATTTGAGGATCCATATTGAAACTTAAGTTTGAATCAAGTTGTGAAAGTGTACCCTATTCTAAGGGGACTTTGTAAGCTTTCATTGGGTGTCAATGTGTACCCTATTCTAAGGGGCTTGACATTAAATAGGTCAAAGTATATCGACTTATAACTATATAACTTAACAATGTTAAAGTAATTTTCATGCCAATTTTGAAGTGGAAAAATGACAACAACATGATGTCAAGTGTACAAGTGTGGTCTATTCTAAGGGGACTTGATATGGAGTTGGCATGAATTACATTGAAAAAATACACTTGTTTCCAAGTATCATTGATTTTTGAGTATGCAACCTAAGAGGAATCCAAGAGCAACGTTAAAGTGATTCTTATGTCAATGTTGAAGGTGAATGGCAAAATTTGGAGCGATTCTTATGTCATTCATCATATATGTCAATGTTGAAGTGGAAAATGATGACAAAAGCTACTAGAAATACATCCCCTTATATTTTAAATAGGTCGTAGTGCCCATCAATGTTGTAAGGGTAGTTGACTTGAATTAAGTCTCAATTAGTATCTTTTATTATCTCGATTCATTATGGTGTTTCAATGATTCATTATGGTTGATAATTCTTTTATTATCTTGATTCAACCCTCATTTCTACATGGTATCACAATGTCAAGATCAAATTTAGAGAAATATTTTACAATTTTTAGTAAGGATGTCCCATCTAACTTGCATTGTCAGCTAGACCAACTTCTAAGAGCAAAATTTTGGTGCCGAAAATTGCTTAAAAATAGCTAAAAATTATGAATATCAAGGGAAAAATATCCAATGTCAAAGGCGGCGGCTCGACCTAGGACGATTTTAAGCGTCAAAGTGCTCTAAGGACGCCCGGGCAACACTTGCAGATTTTTAGTAATTTTTCCATGTGCCTGTGCGAGTCAAAGAAGCTACCGACCAGTCCACGATGCCGAGACGAGCTCACAAAAATTTTCAGATCGCGATTCGGTCACCGTATGCGAGAGAGACGGGAAAAGGGCCAAAAGGCCGGTGGAGGTGCCCAAAAAAGAGAAGTGAAGGGGTGCCTTTGTGAAGGGGCACCCCCCCTTCCAAAAAAACGTGATTGAGGGGGGGGGGGGGGGTGGCGTGCTGCAAGCGCCGAAAAAAATGGCGCCCCCCCCCCCCTCAAAATGGAGATGGTGGCTTGAAAGTAAGCCATGGAAGCAACTATAGAAGGGAACTACACTCCTTCCACACTTCGTATCACTCCGGTCCATGCAAGAAATGGCAGCCTGTAGAGGGAGAGAGAAAATCAGTCTTTCTCTCTCCTCCCTCTCTCTCCTCTAAGGGGGAGTTCATGTGGGAAGAGAAAAGAAGAAGAAAGAATGGTGGAGGCTTGTCCGACATCGATCGGATTGCTCCACGGGCTAAAAATGGTGACTTGTGATCAACATGAGCATGAAGTGCTGTTGATTTTCAGATTTGTAGCCATGGACATGAAACTCGAAACACGCAAATAAGCGGTAATTCAATTTTTTCAAAGGAAATTTGAGATTTCATGGCTTTTGATTGATAAAATGTTGTTCATGTGGGCTAAAAATTGTTTATGTTGCTGTTTTCCATGAGTACTTGTTGATCATAATCTGAAAATCAGAAAAACATGCATCTTGTGACTCAAAATAATACACTAAAATACGTAAAATCTGGAAAATCAAGGAAAAATAATGTTTTTGGGCATAAAAATGGAAGAATAAATAGGAACACCAACTAAATTTTCATTTTTGTTGCAAGAAGGAACTAAGGGCCACAGCCCATAATCTATTTTGAATTTTCAGTAATAAAATAATGCAAAAAATAAGAAAAAATACAAGGAAAATAGAGAAAAACCATAAAAAAGGGGAAAAATGCATTTTGGGTGCCGAAAATTAATGAAAATTAAGAACAATGTTTGTGAATGTTTGTGGGTACTGAAGCATGAGAATTTGCCTCAATTCAACCCCACCTTCTTGTTCTAGTGTGTTTTTCCCGCTCTTTACACATAAAATGATGGCAAAATGCCTTATAAATCTATGCAACAATGCAACATTTGATCGATGGGAGGGTAGAGTGGTTAAAATATGTCTAAATGCGGAGTAAAATGATGAAAAGATTGTTGGCTTTTGTTTGCATGCCATATAGGTCGGTGAATAATTATAAAATAAGGGCCTAGTAGCATGAGGGTTTCCTCGGTGCTAGGTTCGTGCAACGCCGTATAAGAACCGTAGTTAAAAATCATTGAAAGGATGTTTTCCACATGTGCACAATATTGATTTTATCATTGTTTGAGCACTTAGCATCCACAATATGCATAAATCATGGAAATATTTAAAGGTATCAGAAATCTTGGATGCACAGCAATTGCTTTCATTAGGACCTTGACCCACGTTGAGTGAGAGACAGGACACCCTAAGCCATAGGCTAGTCGTGGAGTCTAGGGGAAAGAGAGGTAAGGAAGATAGTACATTCCTGTATACGATTAAATGGTACCTTGAGTGGATTTTGCGCGAAATGTTTATATGTTGAGTGACGCACCGAGGGGCCAATCCCCAAGGTGTAAGAGAGTCGCAGAGGGGTGGCGGTACTCAGCCGTTGGAGGACCCCCTATGTCTGTGCTTCGTGCCATTAGGCAATGTGTAAGGGACTCCCTCTGAGGAGTAGTGGGTGAGAGAAGAGTGGACTACAAACGACGTAATACAAATGCAAGATATTTAGGAAGGCAATGTATGTGTCATCAATGCTCCTGGCCGCGAGGCCGTGGGGTTGTTGAGCGCGTGAGATAGAGGTCCGGCTAGTGCACAAGCCAGTGCCGGCCCATTCTAGGTTCCATCAATGATGCGTTTGCCGAGAGCCGCTTAAAAGTGGCGGTCCTCAAATACTGGTTGTCTAGGGACCAACTAGCAGTTTATGCCAAAGGATACTGTGATTGATCCGTTATTTATCGATAAGCATCGTCTAGCAGAAATCCAAAAGCAAGAGAGAGAAGAATGAGCTAGGCGACGTGCTGAAATTTTTAGGAGATATTTCCCTAAGCGTAGCGGTGCTGAACCCTTAAGAAGTGGATCTAGTGGTCTTGGGGCCACAAACAGTAAGTTAGGAGAAGGTGGAAGCTCTAGTGCTCCCCTTTCTTCCATAAGCCAGTCTACATCAAGTGCGGGAGGTGCAACCCCACCATCCCCTATTCCTAATGAAAATCCAATTCTCGTCATGGTGCAGCCTATTGCAATTCCAGCAGGAACGACGGATTTGCCGGCTCTAGGTTACCTGCTACCCATTTTTAATGGGCTAGTTGAGGAAGATGCGGAACTCCACATCAGGGAGTTTCAAAAGCTGATGTTTAACTGTCGCATCCAAGAAGAAGGACATTTAATGATGTTATTCAACATGACTCTCAAAGGAAGAGCCGCTATATGGTATCATGGTTTAGAAGCCGGAACCATATCGAATATTGAGTCATTTTATGGAGCTTTTCGAAGGGAGTTTGCCCCTGAAAGGGGCGGGAAATATTGATTGCGTGTACTCAACATGAACCGCCAAGAACCACACAAGATATTCGTGCTTATGCGAAGAAAATAAAAGAGGTTTTCCGTAAGTTGGACACCTCTATTCCTATCCCCGCAGTTGC
Source organism: Lygodium microphyllum (assembly GCF_053477565.2). Taxonomy (NCBI): domain Eukaryota; kingdom Viridiplantae; phylum Streptophyta; class Polypodiopsida; order Schizaeales; family Lygodiaceae; genus Lygodium; species Lygodium microphyllum. The sequence goes on along the minus strand of NC_141153.1, from coordinate 38,990,965 downwards.
CCAATTGCAATATTTCCTACATGGTTTGGACTTTAACATCCAATTGCAGTTGAGTAGTGTCCCCTTGGGGGATATAGATACTGCCATTACACGAGCATAAGAGTTGGAATCCCGACTACAAGCAACCTATGCTTCTCGAGGTAATTCGAATATGGGTTTAGTATTGGGAAACAATGTGGCGATGGCCAATGGCAGTAGTGGCCAAGGGATAGCGATGGCTAACCCTAATGGGAGAGGGAACATGATGCAGAATGTCCCTTTATTACCAGCTCCCCCTAGCATGTTGCTGCCTACGGGTAGTCAAATGGCTCCAAACGGTGGAGGCCAGGTGGTCAATTCTAATACCATGCCTGTGGCTGAACAACCAGTGCCTAATCGAATTGTTAGGCCAATGGAACGACATGGTAATGACCAAGGCTATGAGTCGAGCACTTCCAATGTTCTTGGCGAGGTTAAGGACATGATGAAGCATTATACCGACATGATTACGGAGCAGTATCTGCAAATAGCCGTTGATGTCAACTTCCTGAAAAAACAACAAAATTTGATAGGAAGTAGATACCCAGATGAGGGTGCACCTTCGAGGTTTAGCTGCAAATGGTGTGGTGGGCAGCACTATCCAAGAAATTGCCCAAATGTTAAGTGCAACATCTGTGGAAAATCCGGCCATTTAGCAGCTGGTTGCTAGAGTAAGATCAGTTCCCTCCAGCGAGGTAGTCGGCAACCAGGGCCTGTTAATCATCGTGTGCAAGGAAATGATTCCCAGCGAGAAGACGGGCCTAAATAAATACTTCAATGACCAAAGAATACAGTGGAGGAGCTACCTAGTGGTAGTGGGGTTAGTTTGATTGAAGCTGTACGCATTAATGACGCTGAAACCTCTCATTTGCGAGCTGTTCTTACAAGAGGTCAAAAGGGTAGAGAAGCCGACAAGGATAAGCCTTTCGACAGAAACCCTAAAGAAGGCAACAAAGGAACATAAGTTTTGGATCCTGCCATGGAAGGGGGACCTTTGAAGCCTGTGGAAAGTAAAGCCGATAAGGAACCACCAAAGAAGAAGGTGAAAGTTAAAAAAGAGGCAATAAAGCCGGTTCAGCGACCTAAAGAGAGGATGGTTTGGCGTGAAAAGCGAACTCTATCGAACTATCATGAATTCGATTTGGCGAGCTCTCTTTGTGAAGTCAAGCCGGATGTGAATCTTCTGCAGCTGATTAAGCTTTCCCCAGGAGTACACAAGGAATTTAGAAAGATCCTCCGTACTGGGTATATCGTAGAACCTTTGGGTATTGGGCGAGTTGGTGATGATTGGTTCAAGCATGCTGAGAAGCATTGCCCAAGGGTTGTAGCCTATGTCGATGGGATATTAGTAGATTATGCCATTGTCGACATGGGATCATCTGTTAACATTATGAGTTCTGAACTGATGGAAAGGTTGGGTCTTGCAATCCAAAAAGATACCTCCACAATTCTCAAAATGGCAGATGATAGTTTGAGACAGCCGGAAGGCTGCATTACTAAGGTCCATGTTACTATTGCAAATGTAGAATGCATGTTGGACTTTAGGGTGATTCGTTTTGCAGGCCATCCAAGTTACCAAGTATTACTCGGACGACCTTGGATCTTGCAAGCGGACTGCCAAGTAGATATACCCACTAGTCGACTAATATTCGGCAAAGGTGCCCAGCGTGTGGTGGTTGATGCTTATCCTGAGTCCCCGCAAAGTGAGAGAGCTCCTCTATCCTCTACAAAATTGGAGACATTAGAAGATTTATCGGCCAGTGAGACATCATCGAGTGATGAGTCCAAAGAGGGATCCACCACGGAAGACATCTATCAGATCACTTTGAACGAGCCGATAGAGGGCCAAGATCATATAAGAGATGGAGATGTTATCAAGCTAGACCTTGGTACGCCTGATGATTCACGGCCAATCAAATTAGGTTCTATGCTCAGCACAGCAGAAAGGGAGGACTATGTGGCCTTGATTCAGGAATTCTGCGATATCTTTGCCTGGAGTTATGATGAGCTGAGAGGCATTCCTCCTAGTCTTGTTGTTCATACAATTCCGTTGAAAGAGGGCAGTTGTCCTGTACGATAGAAAGTAAGGCATATGCCTTTCGAACTGAGGGACGGGCTGTTTGAAAAGTTACAAAAGCTTCGAAAAGCGGGTTTGATTTTTCCTGTGCAACACACGAAATGGTGTTCGCCAGTTGTGATCAGAAAGAAGAAGAATAATCAAATCCGATTATGTGTAGACTTTAGTGAGCTGAATAAGCAGACAGTTAAGGACTACTACCCGTTGCCATTTATTGACCAGATTTTGGATCAATTAGCGGGTAGGGAGATATATTCGTTTATGGATTGCTTTGCAGGATACAACCAGATGGCAATTGCAGAAGAGGACAAGTTGAAAACAACTTTTATTACTGTATTTGGTACTTTTGCGTACCATGTGATGGCCTTTGGTTTATGCAATGCACCTGGTTTGTGGTAACGAACAACAGATAAGACATTCGGTGACATATCTCCTGAAGAGTTGAAGGTGTTTATTGATGACTTAGGGGCCACCACCGTGAGAGAAAGGCAGCTGATCATTTTAAGAAAATGCTTTGAGTGCCGTAGAGAATTTTGCATCGCCCTAAACCCACGGAAGTGTGTTTTTGGAGTACCTTATGGGCTATGTCTAGGTCATGTGGTCAGTTCGGTAGGAATTGCGACAGACCCCGAAAAGGTCAAAGTTATAGTTGCCATGGGTCCACCACGCACTCTGAAAGAAGTTCATAGCTTTCTATCTTCGGTTGGTTATTACCGTAGATTCATAAACGCCTTGGCAGAAAGAACGTTGCCGCTTACAAATTTATTGTCCTTTAGCTGTTTGTTTGTATGGGGTGACCCTTGTAAGGTAGCATTCGAGGATGTGAAACAAGAGCTAGCAAGAGCTCCCATTTTAAAAGCACCTAAAAGAGGTGAGGTGTTCTATATATTCTCAGTAGCCACCATGTATAGTATTAGCCTGTTGTTTAGCCCAAATTTGGGAAGAAAAGTGGTACCACCCGATTTCTTTTGCTAGCCAGAAGCTAGGGATATCCGAAATCAATTATACCTACATGGAGAAGTTGTGTCTAGCGATGGTATTTGGGACCAAGAAATTCAGGCATTATATTCTCTATGAGAAAGTCGTTGTCGTATTGCTGCGCATTCGAGGTGTGAAAACCACCCAAAAGTTGTGTGTGTGATTTGATACTTTGTACATACTTAGTCGTTATGTTTGCTCTTTCATTCTATGCGGGGAATATAGTGAAGAGGGTTTGGAGCAAGAGGAATTAATCAACAATGCTCTGGTTGACATGTATGCTAAATGTGACATGCTTGTAGAAGAACAGGGAGTTTTTGATAGATTGGTAACTCGAGATGCAATCTCGTGGGCTACACCGATTATGGGCTTTGTGAGAAAGTACTAAACTATTTCCAAGAGATGCAAATCGAAGTACATTGATGGATATGTATGCCAAATGTGGGAGCTTGCTTGATGTTCAACACACGTTTAACTGCATGCCACAACGCAATGAGTATTCTTGGAGTTCTCTTATCCTTGGTTATGTTAACATGGAGGTTTTATCACATGCTTTCCAAGTCTTTTAGAAAATGCAAGATGACTGTGTTCAACCACACAATTACACATTCATTGCCCTGTTCAAGGCTTGTGCACAACAGAAAGATGTGGATATGGGCTGGGCATTATATGGTGAAATAGTTCGAAAGGGTTTGGAAATGGACCTCTTCATTAGTAGTATAGTGGTTGATCTATGTGAGAAATGTGGCTTGCTCATGAATGTATAGCAAGTGTTTGATAATCTCCCAATCTGTGAAGTAGTGTTAGTGGAATGCATGGTTGAAAAGAAAAACCTCATAGATTTTACCCAATCCTGCAAACGTTCCAGCCCACTGAAGTTCTGATTCATCAACCTCTGCAGGGAAGTCTAAGCCTGCTTTCTTTCTGTTGCTTGTGCAGCTGTTATGCAATCATCAGAGAGCATGAAGGAACTCTCTATCTATACATGAAGAGCATTGAAAGAGCTCACACACCCAATAAATTGTGGGAGAGAGTAAAGCTACCCAGGAACTATGCAAAGGCCTTGGAGATTGTTGATAAATATCTGGAGTTCTGGTTAAAGTTCTTGGTTCACAAAAATAAGCAGTGTCTTACAAAGATGACACAGTACCTTATCCGAAAGCACAAACTAGCCTTGAAAGTAAAGGAGAAAATTGGTACCATGCCAGTGAAACAAGGAAAAAACAAGCCGCTTTCGGAGGCTATTGTGGGAGGAGCCTGAGGAGAAAAAAGAAAAGCAGAGAATCAGTCTTTTTTTTCCTTGGCTGAGATCGACAGGGATTTGGGGGGAATTTGGGGAGCCGCGCTTTGGGGGAAGTTTTTTTTATGAGTAGTGAGCTGACGAAAAGGGGAAAAAAAAGCTCAGATGCAGGGGAGAGTTTAGTTCCTCAAGTGCAGATGCAGAACAAAGGGAGGGAGTCGACGGCATTGAACGGGAGGGAACGAAGTCGATTATGGTATTGCTACGAAGGCAGCAGAAGAACGAGTCAAAGTGGAAGAATCGAGCTTATTGTTGATGAAAACGAAAAGACAATGTGAGCTCTACTGCGACAATACAACTAAGTGAGGACGATGAAGCAGACAAAGTAGCATGAAGGGACTGAAAGTGGCGCAGTAGGAGACGGTGGACTCAGGTGCGAAGAAGGATGGTGCCAAGAAGATCCCGCTCTTGGACAAAGGTGAGAACCCTCTCAATGGTCTAATAGATTAAGAAGATGATAAGTCTACAGAAGACGTATTGAGGGTGATGGAGATATTGAGGGTGATGGAGACAATGCTATCGAAGGCCTGGTCGAGCAGCTTGGATTTTGGTCGATGATGTAGCACTATTGGAAGTGGTGGCAGAAGGAAATAGAAGTCACTTGCTAGACTTTTTACACTACTGTCCAACACTCTCCAGCAGCAAACAGAAATGTTCTATCGTGTTGCTTGCTCATCAAGATGTTTATCAAATCTCTGAAGAATGTGCAGTAGCTAATCAGCTAAAGCATTGGTTAGATATTGTTATTCTGTTGCAACCTCTTGCCACAAGCTACTCCCATAATGTGCATGGGCAGATGATCATACATCACAGAAAACCATTGAGCAGTCTTAGTACCTGAAGAGCAGCTCTCCCCATCCCTTCTCCCAAAAAAAAAAACGCACACATACAGCACAGAACACCATTGAGCATTCAATTTGGTGAAACTTTGAATGAGTCATCTGCCATTGAAGGTCCAAATGTATGTCATCTTCACTACAAGTTAATGCTCCATGGAAGCAGACTTTGTTCTAGTTAAAAAATTGAAAAGAGTTCTACCAAAGGAGACTGTAGAAAAAGTTGAGGGCATATAAAAGGGACGTGAAGGACCAAAGGGACGCGAAGGACTTCAGTTTTTGAGCAGCCAGTTTATAAATCAAATTTGTTTCCTTTATGAAGCTGAAGCTATTGATGTTGAATAGGGTTGTAAATGTCTCGCTTGATTGAACTTCTATCCTGAAAATTATCAAGGACTTCTGAAGTCGCGACATTGCTTTCGAAACCCTTCCACATCGTGCTTTATACGAAGGCGGAGGGACTTCGATTATTGATGAATAAGCTACAGCCGCCTGATCGTCTAGCGAAGTGGTTAATCACTTTGCAGGAATTTGATTATGAAATCAGGAGTAAGCCACCAAGGTTGCAAGGCATCATGGAATGTCTTGTGGTCTTTGGGGAGCCGAAAGAATCTGTGGCTGAAGGTAGTGACATGAATTTGTTATTTAAAATAGATAGGCATCTATTCCCTCCTGGTACGCTGCAATAACACATTATTTATCAACGGGAGAGGCGGGATCCGAATTATCTAAAGCTGAGAGAAGGAAAATTAGGCAGCAAGCATTAAAGTTTGCCTTGATCGTAGGTACATTATATCAGCAAGGGGTTGATGACATCTATCGCCGATGTGTGATGCCTGACGAGGTGCCATTCATTTTGGAAGAGTGCCATGATTCTGCTTGCGGCGGCCATTTTGCTGGACGACTTACAGCACAAAAGGCTTTAAGATCAGGTTAATGGTGGCCTGCCATCTTCTAGGATGCGTTTGCGTATGTTAAGAGATGAGATATTTGTCAACGACGTGATAGTTGAGAGAATAGAAAAAGACGACTCACCCCTATTATGGCAACACTTCCATTTGAGAAGTGGGGAATATACTTTGTGGGTCCCATTACTCCGTCGTCGACTGCGCAAAAGAGGTATATCATTGTAGCAATTGACTACTTCACAAAGTGGTCAGAAGCACGTGCAACAAGGAAAGATGATGCTATAGAAACTGCTAGTTTTCTTTTAGAGCAGATAATATGCCGTTTTGGTCCGTCGAAAGAATTAGTGTCGGACCGGGGAACCCATTTCCTGAATAAGGTGATCAAAAGCTTGACAGAGACTTGGCAAATCAAGCATAACAAGACAACCCCATATAACCCGCAAGCCAATGGGCAAGTTGAAAGCACCAACAAGCAGCTTGTGGGCATCTTGTCCAAATTGTGTCGGAAAAGAAACGGGATTGGGATAAAAAGTTATACGTGGCAATGTGGGCCTATAATACGACCTTCAAACGAGCCACTGGCCATACCCCGTTCAAGTTAGTATATGGGGAGAAGTGTGTCTTGCCTTTAGAGATTGAGTTGCCGACTATTCGGTTTGCCATCAATCATTCTTTGAGTGATGAAGACACACTTTTTGAGTGCTTGACGACACTGGCACATTTAGATGAGCTTAAGCTGCAGAGCTTATTGCACCAAGAAGTGGCGAATCGCCAAATGAAGCAGCTACACGACCTCAAAGCCAAGAAATACACCTTCAAGAAAGGACAGCTTGTTCTGTATTATGACGCACGACGTGAATTATTTCGAAGCAAGCTAGAGCCCAAATGGGATGGGCCCTATAGGATCGTTAGAATAGGAAAGAATAAATCCACAGTCTTGTTAGCTGACCTTGAGGGGATAGAATTTAAAAATAAGGTTAATCTTAATAAGATTAAACCTTATTATTTCTGATTGCACTAATGCTATGACTGCCTTGCAGGTCTAGGCGAGATCGATCAAATATCTGCAAGGAAATCATAATAGAGGTTGATGGGTTGTCTGATCCCTTATTTAGAACACCCATATTTAGAATAGAGGTATCATGAGGGAAAGCCCATTTGGTAGAGCAAAGGATATAAGGTGACTGAGCAAGAAGGCGGGACATTTATTTGGGAGATCAAGGTCTTCTGCCATCACTGCCTACAAATTTTGACGAGCATCTCTGTTGAATTCAATGAGGATGGAGGGATGGAGCCTACAGTCCACCCGTTGAGTATGCTGAATTTCGATTACCATAATTACGAGTAGAGTTCAGGATGGCGGGATATGTAAACCCTTTATGGACATACACCTTGTACTTTGATGGGGCGTCCAGGGGTGCATGCAAAAAAGGAAGTGTAGGAGTTGTCATCCGAGACCCCCGATGACGCATTGTCATGAAGTTAGCTGCTTATCTCGGGGTGAATTTTACCAATAATATGGCAGAATACAAAGCCCTGATTATGGGTTTGAATATTGCAAAGAAAGGTGGTATCCGCCATTTATTGGTGAAAGGGGATTCTCAGTTGGTTTTAAATCAACTCAATGGGACGTACATGGTATGAAACCCCATCCTTTGCATGTACCATCATACTGCCATAACCCTACTAGACGAATTTGATAGAGTGTCTTTTCAGCTGATTCCACGAAATTGGAATCAGTTTGTCGATTCATTGGCTAATTTTATGTATGAAGAAGACCTCTTCTTTAATTGTGGCCCTTGTCTTGATATATCTATTGATGTGATATAGGACCTGGTCGTTTGTGGGGTATGCTTTCTAAACATGCCCTCTTTGGCAGACGATGGTTGATCTGGGTGATGCAGAGGGTAAGCGAGACTCATCTGCCTTTATTATCTTGGACCCATAGACTGATTAGATGACATGTGATGCGAACACCTCTTGCGATATACGCAAGAGGGATGGGTCATAATTTAATGCACCTAGTTTAGGGCTACGAGCCTCTATTCCCCTGGGAATGGTATGCTTTGATGTCTATCATAGTTGTTTCCAGGAGGATGTTATGCGAAGTCATGTTTTATTTCATTAGGCCAAGAGGGCTGATTCAGTTCTGTAGCAAAGTCATGTTTGATTTCATTAGGCCAAGAGGGCCATTTCCCTGTCTAGTGCGGGTGCGTTTAATCGGGTTTTTGTTTTAAGTGTTGTGCTGGACAGGTTTCGTGATTCGTGGAATTTGGTGGAGCCTGGAGGAGCCTTTGCTGCAATGGAAGCTTCTTGTGGCCAATCCAGGTGATACCTCTCCTTTACGAGTACTTTTCTTTCCTGTTATATGTGTATTTGTACTTGTCGAGGGGATATATTTTTGTTGGGGATCAGTAACCAAGGCATGAAGTCCTAGGTTCAGGCTAAGTATGTTTGAGGGAGGTCGGAGTAGTCATTGCCTCCTGTAAAGACATTGTCACGCATCGAAAGACCTGTTTTAGAAGGAAGTCCTAGTGGCCCTGTTCTGCTAGCCTGCTAGGTAGTCATTCTAGGAGTTCTTGTTAGTAGTGAGGCAGTTAGAGAAGCCTGCCAAAAGATAATAATGATGATGCCAGGAAACCTTGAACATCCTAAAAGATGAATATAAATACGAAGGTGTGTAAAAAGGGGTTCTAACCCTATCAAAGAAAAGAAAAGGAGTGGAAATGTATAGGCAGTTGATCATCGCCTTACGAAGGGCTGGTAGGTTCCTGGGGACGAGTCGGACCCGGGGCCGATACCTTGTCTTCCTAGGGGTGGCTTCTTGCCGGAAAAAAATGCATGACAAAACAAGGAAGATTGGAGCGAAAATAAAAGTGAGCGTTAGAAAAGGATTAAGTGTCGCCTTGCGAGGGCTTGGTAGGTTCTTGGGTGGCGAGACAGGTCCTGAGACCGATGCCCTGTTCTCCTTGGGTCACTACGCTCAGCTCCCTCCTTTTTACATGCCCAAGTATGTTACTAAAATAAAAACCCTAAAAGAAGAAATGTACTGAAAGAAAATACTCCTTGACCAAGCTATAGGAGTCCTTGCCTTGTAGGAGCTCCTGGTTGTGTTGTCTTTTGTTGGTAAGTAGTTCAGACTACCACTTAGGGCAACCTCTTTGACAATTCTTTTTAGTTTGGTTGTGTTGGAGCAGTTGGTTAGTGACTCACTTCGGATCTTCTATTAGATGATGCTAGGCCTACTCCTTGTGGATGTCATGCCTTGGTTCTATCCAGGGGTAGGGGGAGCATTGTGTTGAGTTTTGGCATATATTTGTTTTGTATCAGTTTGATGCTTCTTTGGTTGTTTATGTGAAGATATGTTCGTGGATTCGACGGGCTGAGTCGCCCTATCCCGTGGTTGCCAATGAGAGCGGAATTTTGGTGCCAAAAATTGCATAAAAATAGCTAAAAATTATGAATATCAAGGGAAAAATATCCAATGTCAAAGACGGCGGCTCGACCTAGGACGATTTTAAGCGTCAAAGTGCTCTAAGGACGCTCGAGCAACACTTGCAGATTTTTAGTAATTTTTCCATGCACCTGCGCGAGTTAGAGAAGATACTGACCAGTCCAGGATGCCGAGACGAGCTCACAGAAATTTTCAGATCGTGATTCGAACACCGTATGCGAGAGAGACGGGAAGAGGGCCAAAAGGCCGGTCAAAAATTGGGAGGTTCCCAAAAAAGAGAAGTGAAGGGGTGCCTTTGTGAAGGGGCACCCCCCCCCCTTCCAAAAAAACGTGATTGAGGGGGGGGCGGCGTGTTGCAGGCGCCGAAAAAAACGGCGCCCCTCCCCCTCAAAATGGAGATGGTGGCTTGAAAGTAAGCCATGGAAGCAATTACAAATGGGAACTACACTGCTTCCACGCTCCGTATCGCTCCGGTCCACGCAAGAAATGGCAGTCTGTAGAGGGAGAGAGAAAATCAATCTTTCTCTCTCCTCCCTCTCTCTCCTCTAAGGGGGAGTTCATGTGGGAAGAGAAAAGAAGAAGAAAGAATGGTGGAGGCTTGTCCGGCATCGATCAGATTGCTCCACAGGCTAGAAATGGTGACTTGTGATTGTCATGAGCATGAAGTGCTGCTGATTTTCAGATTTGCAACCATGGACATGAAACCTGAAACACGCAAATAAGCGGTAATTCAATTTTTTCAAAGGAAATTTGAGATTTCATGGCTTTTGATTGATAAAATGTTGTTCATGTGGGCTAAAAATTGTTTATGTTGCTGTTTTCCATGAGTACTTGTTGATCATAATCTGAAAATCAGAAAAACATGCATCTTGTGACTCAAAATAATACACTAAAACACGTAAATTATGGAAAATCAAGGAAAAATGATTTTTTGAGCATAAAAATGGAAGAATAAATAGGAACACCAACTAAATTTTCATTTTTGCCGCAAGAAAGAACTAAGGGCCACAGCCATAACCTATTTTGAATTTTCAGTAATAAAATAATGCAAAAAATAAGGAAAAATACAAGAAAAATAGAGAAAAACCACAAAAAATAGGGGAAAAATACATTTTGAGTGCGAAAAATTAATGAATATTAAGAACAATGTTTGTGAATGTTTGTAGAGACTGAAGCATGAGGATTTACCTCATTTCAACCCCACCTTCTTGTTCTAGTGTGTTTTTTCCGCTCTTTACACATAAAATGATGGCAAAATGCCTTATAAATCTATGCAACAATGCAACATTTGATCGATGGGAGGGTAGAGTGGTTAAAATGTGTCTAAATGCGGAGTAAAATGATGAAAAGATTGCTAGCTTTTGTTTGCATGCCATATAGGTCGGTGAATAATTATAAAATAAGGGCCTAATAGCACGAGGGTTTCCTCGGTGCTAGGTTCGTGCAACGCCGCATAAGAACGGTAGTTGAAAATCATTGAAAGGATGTTTTCCACATGTGCACAATATTGATTTTATCATTGTTTGAGCACTTAGCATCCAAAATATGCATAAATCATGGAAATATTTAAAGGTATCAGAAATCTTGGATGCACAGCAATTGCTTTCATTAGGACCTTGACCCACGTTGAGTGAGAGACAAGACACCCTAAGCCATAGGCTAGTTATGGGGTCTAGGGGAAAGAGAGGTAAGGACGATGGTACATTCTTGTATACGATTAAATGGTACCTTGAGTGGATTTTGTGCGAAATGTTTATATGTTGAGCGACGCACCGAGGGGCCAATCTCCAAGGTGTAGGAGAGTCGCAGAGGGGTGGCGGTACTCAGCCGTTGGAGGACCCCCTATGTCTGTTCTTCGTGCCATTAGGCAATGTGTAAGGGACTCCCTCTGAGGAGTAGTGGGTGAGAGAAGAGTGAACTACAAATGACGTAATACAAACGCAAGATATTTAGGAAGGCAATGTATGTGTCATCAACGCTCCTGGCCGCGAGGCCGTGGGGTTGTTGAGCGCGTGAGATAGAGGTCTGACTAGTGCATGAGCCAGTGCCGGCCCGTTCTAGGTTCCATCAACTTCTATAGGAGGCACACTAGTTGGATTTGAGCCCCTTGAATTGTAGTTACTCTAATCTTACCCATATGGACAAGCTTCTCTAAACTTAAAAGGTTTATGAGCCCTCATCTAAACTTACATGTCAAGATTTACAAGATTTATGTGGTGTCTCTCATCTATGAGATAGATCTTGGCCATGCAATCAAGCTCAACCCTTAACTCTCTCTTTGAGATCTATGATAGGTACAGCTTGGCCATGTACACAAGCTTGGCCCCATGGGTGGTATAATTTCCCCTTCCTCTTCAAGATGTATTTGACACAAAGCTTGGCCATGTCCTTAGGCTTACATCAGCTCCATATCTCTAAGCTATGTCTCAAAGCTAGAGCACATGACCAAGATCACAAGCTTATTTCAAGTCCTTGAGGTAGAGCTTGGCCATGTGCTCAAGGTTGAGCCTGTTGACAAGATAATTTAGATATGCCTTTTATATCCCATTGACACAAAGCTTGACCATGTGCTCTCAATCTTGGCCATATGGGCAACATAGTTTCCTCTCTCTCTCTCTCTCTCTCTCTCTCTCTCTCTCTCTCTCTCTCTTTTGAGGTTCCTTAAGACAAAGCTTGGCCATGTGCTCAAGCTCAGCCACATCAACTCCTTATTTGAGATCTTCTTGAGGTAGATATTGGCAATGTGCTCAAGCTTGGCCCTAAGGCTACAAGAATCCCCACCCCTCTCTTGAAGATGTCTTTGAGATAGAGAGCTTTCCATGTGCTCAAGCTTAGATCAATTCCATATCTCCAAGATCTATCTCAAACTGGAGCACATCCCCTTTCTGTTGATGATGGCTTTGAGATAGATCTTGGCCATATGCTCAAGCTATCCCTTAGAGGTCCCATTGACATAGATCGAGATAGTTTCTTCTCTCTCTTTGAGATGTCTTTAAGACAAGGCTTGGATGTACACTCAAGCTCAACCTTCAACTCTCCCTTTAAGTCTTCTTGAGGTAAGGATTTCCCATGGCCTTGCCCATGGCCAAGCTCAAGCGTATTTCAAGTCCTTGGGGTGGAACTTGGCCATGTGCTCAAGCTTGATCCTATAAGTAAGATAGTTTATGATCTCCCTTCTATGTCATAGCTCTCCCTTCTATGTCCCATTGGCCATGTCCTCAAGCTTGGCCATATGGGTAACATAGTTTCCTCTCTCTTTCCTTCTCCCTCTCTTAAAGTTTCCTTGAGACAAAGCTTGGCCATGTGCTCAAGCTCAGCCTTGAAATCCTTATTTGAGATCTCTTAAGGTAGAGATTGGCCATGTCCTCAAGCTTGGCCCTAAGGTTAAGATAATTTTTTGTCTGAAGTTGCCTTTGACAAAGCTCAGCCATGTGTGCAAGCTTAGATCATTTCTATCTCTCCAAGTTGTATCTCAAAACTTCAGCATATCCCCTTTATGTTGAGGATGCCTTTGAGATAGATTTGGCCATGTGCTCAAGCTATCCCTTGGAGGTTCCATTGACAAAGACTAAGATATTTTGTTCTCTCTCTTTGAAAAGTAATTGAGACAAGGCTTGGCTATGTGCTCAAGTTCAACCTTAAACTCTCTCTTTGAGATCTTATTAAGGTAGAGATTGGCCATGTCCTCAAGCTTGGTCAGATAAGTAAAATAGTTTTCCATATGGCCATGTGCTCTAGCTTATATCAACTTTGTCTCTTCAATCTTGTGTCTCAAAGTTTGAGAAGATAGCCAAGCTCAAAGCGTATATCAACTCCATAAGGTAAATCATGGCCATATGCTTAATTTTAGCCAACTCTTGTTGAGCTACTAACAAACACAGTAATTCCAACTACAAAATAACAAAACAAACTATCACACAAACAACTCAGCTACAAAAAATCAAACCGAAGTTTTTGACTAGGAGTTTCCAATTTTCAAAGAAACACTTGAGAGATTCTATACAATCAGTAGGACATGGAATGTTGAGTTAGAATCACTAGAGAGCCAAAGAATCTATCACTTCAATGGTAGTCAAATAAAAAAATGTTATCCACCTGTCCATGCCCAGCATGAACCACCTATGGTGTCTAGAGAAAGCCTCATACTATATATCGAATAAATGTTCTATGAATAGTTTGAACAAAACCTATGCATGCCCACAACTATGAATATATATGTTGTAATTATCAGTAGCATAGAACTTGATGATGAACCCTTGATCCTAGCTACGTATCTTTGCATGTGTCTTACAGCAACAACTAGCTCCATGTCAGCCAACCATACTACTATTGGACGCAAGTGAGACAACCTTTATTATAGCCAATCACCGCCAAATTCAACCTTTATGGATGACGACCATACACATTGTTGAGTTGATGCAAGCTCACAATCACATTTGACATAGAAAGCATACCACTTCTCTTCTATGTTCTTCCGAACATCAAAGGTGTAGGAAAGAGATCCTCCTAAACACCATATTAGAGAATTTGACAACAAGATTTGACCATGTGGTCAAATAATAAAGGTATTGGGGATTCCCAAAGTGCATGGAAATTTTAAAATTTCCTAATATAGTGTTCCTAAGATGTACCTTCAAATATCTTACCCATGCAATGTCAACTTTTGTGACAAAAGGATTCAAGTAAAACTAGCTGACACCCATATCATCACTGCCTTTGCATCCAAACAAGGACAAATTGATTCTATAATTGTCAATGATAGACTTGCCCCATCCAAGCACACAACAAAGGCCACAATGTTGTTACTCAAAGTCCTTATTAACAAATTTCATAAAAAGTCCCCTATTAGCTCCACAACACATTGGCAATGGCAACTGAAATATTCCTCCCCTGTCCCAGTCTCCCAAAAGTCAAAAGGGTCTAAGCAATGACCCTTCCGTCATACACAAAGGAAACTCACCATAACCCACTCTCTTCACATCATTGGGTTCCCAAGAGACTATAAGTTGCTTTGGGCTACTATCAAGGAGTCCACAAGATGTGCTTACCCAAGTTGTCCAACCTTCCAAGTCATGCCCTTGTGAATCTCCACATATCTATACCTTGGCCCCTTATAGAATCTGCTCTTATCAACTTGCTATCCTTGACCACCTCAAAAGGTCACCCCCATGATGCTGCTCAATCTATTAGATGGCAGAGGACTTAGCAAACCAAACCTGCAAACCCTTTATGGAGTGTTTGACACTTTGGATACCACTTTTGGCACATTTTCTAAATTATTTGTCATGATGGATTTAGGAATGGATGACGCTGATATGGTTATATTAGCATCTAAAAAATGGAGTCATACATGGGAAGAACACGAACATTTCTTCCAGAAAAGCATTCCCATTCTGGAACAACTTGCACAGGAGATCCCAAAGGACCAATTAAAAGAGCATCAAATACTTCCATCTCATTTAGATGCAACATTTCTTGTCGATCCTTGTGTTGCTACTAGCAATCTTCAGCAGCTATGCAGATCTTCCAATTTCTTCATGTAGAAATGGTTCACAACATGCCATGAAGCCACTCTCAAGGAGGTCAATCATAAACATATCTATCACATGGGTTCAATGTAAGGGTTTTTTAAAATACCAATTTTACACATTTTTTACATACATACACATTGAATAGAAAAGGGTTATAATTTATTAAGGAAAATTTTAGAAATAAGAACATTTATAAATAGGCCTGGAATGCATGTGATATAGAGGGCATACATATAGTGAATTACGTGGGAAGCCGGTGGCTAGTAAATTGGTCATCATCATGGAGCATCAATGAATGGCCAACTTCTTAAAACATGACCCAACATAATGTGCATCAACTTCTCTCTTAGCAATCATTGAAGCACAAGTATTTACTCTATCTAAAAAGCTACTCCACCATCCCCTCCTCGATAAACTACTGACAGAAGAAGAGCTCCATGTTGTGAGTCCTTTTAACAGCCCCACACTCCTTAATAACCTTACAACTTATCTCAATGAGTTACTTGTATGAACAAATGAATTGGATGCTCTAGCAAACGTCCAATACAGCCCAAACTTCTATTCATCTGTGGATTCTAGACCCTTTTTCCTTTGTACGAATGAAATAAAACCATTCCTTCTCTTATACATATAATAAATTTTCCTAACATGAAAATCATAGCACAGAATTGACCCCCTCTCCCAAGTTGGCTGCGTTGTTTCTAGAAAAGCATATTCTACATGCATGAAGCCATTTTGGCAAAAAAACTGAATGAACAATTATCTTCATCATCTTCTTCTTTTAAAATTTGAGATTGAGACTATGAATGTGATTGCAATTGTGATTGTGATTGTGAGAGGGAAAGTAATTGAGAGTGACATTGTGATTCTTTCATGTACATGAGGTGAGATCGGGGGTGGTTGAGAGGTTCGAGCTCTACATTGGAGTGCGGTTTCTAATTGTGCTATCTAGTACTCATCTATTTCTTTCAAAATCTAATATATATTTCTCTTTTTTTCTTTCTACTATCATCTCTCTATTGATAATTATGCTGATTTTTATCAAAATGTGACTAGTCATGTTGCATATGTTCTCTTTGTTTACATTTGTTGCACTTCATGTTGTTGGGATATTTTTTCCAACAATTGTTTATAATGCATCCACTTTTATTGTTAAAAGAGCATTTAGTAGTCATATTATGGACTAAGAGTTGATCATAGGTTGTCGAGGTCAAAGTTGAGCTCGTGCTACCTTATTTTATGTTTCTTTTCTCCTCATCTAGACAAGTGTGAATGACACCTTCAAATGTAGGATTTGGTATATTTGTTAGGGTAGTGACAAGAGTTGAAAAGACATTCCTTTCAACTTTCAAGAGTATTGCAATGGCATCTTCTTCAATAACCAGAGCTTGAATTGAAGTTGATTGAGCCATTAGACCCTTCATCTAGGAAATGAACTTTCCTAGGTCTTCTCCTTGCTTGCATTACAAGTTGAGAAACTCTATTTTGAGAAAGATTTTGGATTTCTTTCCTCTTGCATAATACATTTTCTTGAGCTAATCCCAATTCTCTTTTGTAGTTAAGCTCACAATATGGTGAATTGAGAATTCATTCAGGTGCAACACTATTATGGCTTAGGCTCTTTCATCATCTTCAATATCCATAGGGTTGGATGTATTGGATTTGGTCCCTTGAATGAAGGGTGGTAACCCCTCTACATCATTTTATATTTTACTAACACCTGCCATGGGTGGAAGTCTCTCCTATCAAACTTGTGGATTTGAGGCTTTAAATCAACATAGGCCATGCTAGAAGGTCTTACCATTTTAATAGGGCAATGTCAATGTCTAATCCTTTACAAGGCTAGCAATAAGAGTGAAAGAAATTAAAATGATGTTTTGATCCATGTGAATAATAGGTTAAAAACAATTGATATGTACTCAAACAAATAGATTAGATGAAGACAAGGAAATGGTCTATGTGTTTATATCCAATACATATCCTTACAAAGAGAGATAATGATAGTTAAGCACTTAATGGATATTCTTAGGGCATAAAAACCTTTAGATTGCTGAGATTAACAAAAAATGAATGATTAGTAGTTTGATCATTAATGTTTAAAAACACTAGTATCCAAGCTTAGTGAAGCACTTGTGTTGGAGTCCATTGATTGAACATTGGCTTGAGAGTCACCTTTAGGGCAACAAGCTCTAAGTTTTGAGCTTCGAGGTTTGCAATGAAATTGAATATTACTTGGTCAATGATTAGAATCACTATTCATGAGTTCAGTGAGAAGAAAACTTGAAAAGACAAGCTTCAAGCTCTTTGGCTATGGTTGCTTGTTGCAAGGTACATAGTTACAAATTTTCTCTATGTGAGCAAGTAATAAGGAATTTTTGGAAAGCCTTTTAGGTTTGAGTAGCCCACTTGGGGGCTAGCAAAGCCCTATGGCAGCCACCATGATCATGCCTTGTATAAGTCATGGCATTGCTTCAAACTCCATGCTATCGAGAACTGCACCGATTTGGCAAATGAAAATGTTGAGCCCATGTGTGCTTGAAGTCAGCTCTTGATGTGCCACAATGCTGTAGCTTGAGGTGAGGAAGAGATTATCAGAAGAAGCTAGGACCTAAAATGCTCTCTTTTTCTCTCCCCAGATCCTCTAACAAAGGTAGATATGGCAAATAACTATGGAGATTAAGAGGTATCATGAAGAAACAAAACTCTCCTGTGCACTTAGTGTGAAGATGGAGTTGGAGGAAGCTTGTTGGATCATAGATGGCTCTGATACCATGTTGGAAATCAGAGTGACATCATAAAGATGTGTGCACAATAGGGAGAGGGAGCTGAAGTATAAGAAGGCAACCTTGCTTAGTAAGTTGCTCACAAGTACAATTGGTATACTCTCTTTACACTTGAGAGTGACCTCCAAGATGGTTATATAGCCTCAATGTGGGCAAGGTCACATCGGCCATCTGCAAATCGGGCCAAGTTTTTCTAACCATATCTCTTTTTCTTATAAGTGTCGATCCTGTTTTAAGTGTGGGGATGTTAGAGTCTAGGTTGTTGTCAAGTCCTAGGTTCTTGTTGCTTCGAACCCCCTCCTTGGTGTAGTAAGGTCTTAAGTATGGGGACACATCCCTACGCATTGGAGCCCCAAGAGGAATACCAAGGAAAAATGGATTCTACTGCAATAAAATCTATCTTGTAACATCAACAAGATTTTATTTCATTCTTTTGATGACTAAAACAAAGAAAATAGCAAATCTTCATGCAACATCATAGTAGATATCTCCCACGGATTTGATAGAATCAACCATAATCTTCAACATCTTCATAGAATCCATGAGTAGAATAATGAATATAAAAGAATACACCAATTTTGAATGGAAATCAATCACATAGTATTCATCTTTAATGTCTTCATAGTTCTCTCTCTCAATCTCTCATATACAGATACACTGTTTTGATAGGATTGAATATCTCTCACATATGATCTCTCACATACTCATACACTCTCAATAATACATTATATCCTCACTACAATACTCAATAATGACTCTCAATAATCCTACTTAGGCTGTGGATGCACCTCCCAAGAGGTATGTCTGATGCGAAGAGGCACCAGAGCCACTACAGTGTCTCTTCATAGCTCACTACTGTCACTGTCACTTCAGTCTTCTCTTCAATCTTTAGCAACTGCTTCTTCCATTTGTTTTAGCTCTTTTGAAATTAGATTCATCATTTCTAAAAGTTAGAAAAACTTTTCCAAAGTTACACATACATTCTACAGAACACTTATAGAAGATCTACAAAACAAAACAAAACAGGAATAGAGCAGATACAGAACAGAGACCGAGCAGAGACAGAAGGTTTACAAAGGGTTATAGAAGGTCATCAGAGAACATCAAATCCTTATAACTCATACTAAAACTATTCCAAACTATCAAAAAAATATTCAATAAGCTTTCAAAATATTTCAACCTCCATCAATCATCAATCCATGCTTCATACAAAAGAAAAGCAAAACAAAACAGAGGATATATAGAAGGCATGAGAATCAATCAGAACCTTAATAGAACCTACCAGAACATCATAGAGCTTCATAGTTCCACTAAAAATCATCATAAAATTCCAAAACATAATCAATATCATCCAAAACACTCTCAAACACTTCCATTAACAATCATACATCACTCTAAATCCATTAAAAAACAATCATTTAGACCTTAAAAACAACAAAAATCAATCAAAAATTCAATCTTTTTCCACTCTCAACATATAACCACACTTAGAAAGGAAGCATCCTCGCGACCTAAGGAAAATAAGAATGTAAGTTCAATAAAGAGCTCAAGTTGATCTTTTTCAATATCTGCAACAATCACTCCACCACAACCCCAACTTATCACATGTATCTCTAGAAAAGAATACTACTAAAGGAAAACTTCATTATTCATACACACATCTGATAAACAATAGAAAGTCATAACAAATTTATAAAGGATATAAGAGGTTCTTTAGCTTTCCATTGTAGGCTTGCCATCCACCATCACCATCAATAGTTGAAAAGAGAGCTCTCGAACAAATTATTAAACCAGCACGAACTCATCACATACAAATTATTACAACACACACACAAACACAACCATCTGAATGGCACCTCCAAAAGATGTCTCGTTAAGAAGCATAGAAGATACATCCAGGGGTATCAATGAAGATGATCCCTCTTGAAGGCTTGATGATTTCGAAAGCGATCCAGGGATAAAGGCTCTTCTACAAAAGATTTTGCAGGATCCTGAAAGAATTGAAGGTAGAACATCCGTTTTAGCAAAACAAGGTATCTGCAAGGTAGACAAAGGGCATGAAAATATAGGACATCCAAATATTGGCAATCAATGTTCACATTGACATTCATACAAAGCTTTGGAATCTCCTTTTTGATCGTTATGGAATGCCTATGCATATATGCTAAGTACCAAGCAAAATGGATCTAGAGATTGTGACTTTTTTTGAGACAAATGGAGGTAATTTTGGTATGCTTGACTAGCAGTTGTCCAGTCCCCTGGAATTAATGGCCAATTAATCTGTGTGGTCCTATGAGAGAATCAATTGAGCTCCATCCTCTTCTTCTCAAAATCTGCTGATCAAATCCTTCGTACCCACTAACCAACTGAGGGGGTGGAGAAATAAAAGTGGAAGGAGATGGAAGTGGAATAAGTAAAAGAGGATGAAGAGATGGGTAGGAAAAATCATAAAATGAGGAATAAGCTAAAGAAGAAATGGCTAAAAATTTAAGTGAATCAGTTAGGAAAGGTGTCAATTGATAAGCAGGAAAAGTAGAAGGTATATAGATAGATGGAGAAGGACATGGCGGAAAAGGGGAAAAGACTCGATATTCAATGAAAGAACAATAGGTAAATATAGGAATTTGAGAAAAACCCTGAGGCTGAAAAAAGGAGAGGTAAGATAGTTATTGAGTTGGATTTATAAAGAGAAAAATAAGCATCATAGCGATGGGCTATTTGTTGGTAGTAGGATAAACTAGGAACAGAGGGACCTAAAACAGATCATCAATGGTAGGCATAAAAAAAGGATGAATCAAATGGATGGTTCTTGGAAAGATAAGCTAGGAGATCCACCCTCAGTTGGTTAGTGCTCTGCACATAAGTAGAAGCTGTATTCTGGCATTGGTTCACGACTACAGAATCAATCATTGAATGGCATGAAGTATCAGGGCAAGTAGCCACTTTAGAAGAATAGCACTGGAACATGTCATCTATCCTCAACTCCAAATGGTTGACATATAAGGCAGCTTGTAAGACCACATCCCCAACATACCAAGATAGATCTACATCATTTGAAATTAACAGATCACCTCGTAGATACATATAAGATAGCAACATGGTATCTGTCCATCACAGAATCTTCAAAGACCATATGGACAACTTCTGTCAACAAATCAGAAGACCAAGCCCCACTCCAACCATCCTTTGGAAGAGGGAGATCCATCCTTGAGAGCTTAATATAGAAGGCCAACTTCTTGCATCTGATAGTGGACAAAAAAGGAATGGTCTGGAGGAACATACCCCTAAAAGTGCTCAAATGTAGACCATAACAAATCCATGTTGGATTGTAATCTTTTCACTTTATCTTGAAACAACGGACATAATGTGGCCTGTCTCTGGAGAACTGCCAAGTCCATTTGAGTTATATAAGGAATCATAGGAACATTGGGACTGGGAGAAATGGACCTTGACTGTGCCAGTTGGTCCTGCAACTGCTTAATCTGGGAAGCTTGGGATTTCAATGTATTATGAGCAGACTGCAAAGTTGACAATTTCGTATCTAAAAGAGTCTTAAACTCTTGATCTTCTTTAGACAAATTCTCTTTCTTTTCCAAAACTCTAGTGACCTCTGACTAAGCTGTTGCTAACTAAATTTTCAAAGAAGATATTTCTTCTCTCTGGGTCTCAATCATTTGTGTATGCTACTCCATTTTCTTAAACAGATTGGCAAGAGTATCTTAGCAGAAGCTAACTTTGTGGTTTCCTTATGCATCTAGTATTTGGATTGCATCAATTCTTCATAGAAAGAAGCATATAACTGTTGAATACAAGCTGTCACTAAGAGTTCAATAGAACTCTAGATATTGTTACAAAGTAAAGGAATGGCATCCCCTAACACTAAACTATTCAATGAAGGAACTGATATTTCCAAAGAACCCTCTTGCTATGCCCTGAATAAATTGTTGCATGTGAGGTAGGCAAGGCAGGAGGTCACTTCTGGAGGTAGCAGGAACTGTTACTGAAGAAATGACTGGGGATATTTTCTCTGCCACATGCTTCAAGCGCTTCCACTAAATGACCAATGGAGGAGGGGAATCAAGATCCTCTATGTCAATGGGTTCTGAATCTTCTGAAGGTGGACGGGGAGGTACTTGATCAGATGGAGGAGGGGGTAGCACACCCTTCTTAAGGCCTAAGTATGTCAAGAAAGTATATAAATATGAACCATAGGTGACATTGGTAACATTCCCTCTGGTCACTTTGACAAAATGTTGGTCCATCTTCGTAAGAAGGTAAGTACTCCAATCAATGGCAACTCCTTTTAACACCATCCTAGAAGCTGTGAAGAGCTCCTTGGACAAATAGTGGGATGGTGTCTTGGCAGGCATGAACCTGTCTTGGAGAAATCGGTAGACTAACTTCCAGAGAGGATCAATGATCATTGAGAAAGACACTCCTAAAGTGTTAATCACATTCTTGACATCAAGGACCTCTTTGGTCTGCCTCTATAACAGCTTGAGAATCTCCTCATTTGAGAATAACTGTCTGATTGTAACAAAGGGTTCTCCTTTGTAGGGAAGAGACAATAACCCTATAGGTGTCAAAACCATGGAAGTATCACGAACCAAGCCCAATTTCTTACTGTATGATGCAAGAAACTCATCACATAGGGCTGGATCATCTAGAATTATAGGAAGTGAAGTAGCCACAAAAGTTGCAAGGCCAGCTTTTGCGATAGGCTCAAAAGTCAGTAGGAGGCAAAAGGACCAATTGGATACAATCTCCCCCCCATGCATACACACACCACAAATACAAACAATCACAAAGAATGCCTGCAAAACAACAAAATAGCTATTTTAAAAAAATCGATCAAAATAAGCACACATAGGCGTAACTAACCAATTGACCACCCTAAACAACCCACATCCTAGAAAAAATTCAGCATGACCCCTACATATATGTGACCGAAAGCTTCATGCTATATACAACAAACAGGCACCCAAGACCACATATCAGGCAAAAAAGAAAACTACAAATCGCGCCCGTAATCGTATCACACAATCAAACCATAATACCTCAAAAACCTAATCAGGACCCAACCAGAAATTTGACAAACAAAATCAGCTTAAAGGACTATATGTGCCCATCCCACGAAGTGTATTTATTAAAGAGGGAAAAAAGTATAGTGAGGGGAATGATTTTAATGAAGGGTTCTTTTTAAGAAATTATTAATAATGGTTGAAATTTTATTAGGTTGTAAACCTTAATAAGAAAATGACAGTCCATTTTTAAATTTTTAGTTATAATTTATTAATGTGAAACGGTGCATTTAACGAAACCTAGATTGCGATCCCCAGACTCAGGTCTCTAAATGCATATTCATTGATAAAAAATTTAATGTATATGAAGAGCTCTTCTTTTTCAACACGTGCATTTTTTTGTGACGGATGGTTCATTTTTATTTAAAATTAAAGTACCTCTGAAGCGCATGTAGCACGTGCAAAGTGAACGGTAGGTTGATTTTAAGTTATTAGAAAAATATGTGTTTAGCGTGAGCATGCGTGGAAAAGTGGGTGAATAAAGTTCATATTAACAATTAACTGTGGTTAAGGGATGACCAAAATAAATAAAACACGAAAAATAGATACTTGTTAGGGGTGTATATGCAAGAGACTGAGGGCGCACTAAGTAGTCCCAATGCAACCAAAAAGCAAAAACCACTCACCAGAAAAAATAAAACACCTTAGTTAAAAAAAAAACAAAATAAATATCAAAGCAATATTAGGGGGATCACATTTGGTTTAGGTAATGTTGATTAGTTTTTGGGTGAAATTATTATTATTATTATTTTATTATAATTTAGGTGTGTTTTGATTTTGTATTTTGTATTTTTTTAAATATATTTTTTATTTTAAAATATTCCAAAATTAGTCAAATGCATTGATGGAATTTTCTATGATGTTTTTGAATTTAATTTCAATTTTTAGGGATTTTTAATGAATTGTTCTCAAATTTTAGTGAATTTTAAAAGGATTTTAAATACTGTTAATTTTTTTACAATTAATTATTTATATTATAATCATCAAGATCAACCAAAAAATTACCCAATTGAGGAAGGAAATTTTTAGTAATTTTTGTGTTTTAATTGAATTTTTATGAATTTTTAAATGTTTTTAAGTGTTTTTAGGTATTTTTAAGGTATTTTTCTCGGGTTTGTGGAAAATCAAAAGAAATACTCGGGTTGCGTGTGAACAGCTGTGTGGGCTCGGGGGTGGCACGCACCACCGCACGGAGAAGACCAAACGCGCGTCCTCGCGCGTGAACACCCTCTGGCCACTCTTGTATGTGCAGGCACACCTAGATGCCCGCGCTGCGTGTGGAGGGTGGGGGTAGAGTGGAGAAGGGGCAGGAAAGCGGGCTAAAACGGGGGGAAACAGCGGTTAGTTGAGGTTAGTTAATTAGGTGATCTAAGTGAGGTTAGGTTAGGTTAAGTAACTTAGGTTAGTTAAGTGAATTAAGGTAATTAAGTGAATTAAGATAGTTAGGTTGAGCAGGTGAATTAAATTAAGTTAATTAAGTTAGTTAAGTGAGGTTAGTAAATTAATTAATTAAGTTAGTTAGGTAAGTAACTGAAGTAAGGAAGAAACTGACCAGAGGGCCAGCGGCCGGTGTAAGAGGAGGAGGAGGTGTAGAAGGCGGCGAACGTCGGCGGGGGAGAGAAGGAGGAGGAGAGCTGTTGGAGGACTAAGAAGGGGTGAAGGAAGAGGAGGTTGGAGGAGGAATAGGAAGGTGGCACAAGCATGGTGGAGGGAGAGGATGAGAAGTCGAGGGGGGCAGCGGCTGGGGTGGGAGAAGGAGGCGAGGTGGAAAACGACAAGAGGAAGGACGAGGGAGAGGCGAGGTGGCGAAGGAGGCGAGGTGGAAAACGGTGGGGTGAAGGACGAGGGAGAGGCGAGGTGGCAGCGGCGGGGGTAGGAGAAGGAGGCGAGGTGGAAAATGGAGGGAGGAAGGACGAGGGAGATCATGTGAGGTGGCAGCGGCGGGGGTAGGAGAAGGAGACAAGGTGGAAAATGACAGGAGGAAGGACGAGGAAGGTGGCAGCGGGGCTGGGTTGGGAGAAGGAGACGAGGTGGAAAATGGCGAGAGGAAGGACGAGGGAGAGGCGAGGTGGCAACGGCTGGGGTGGAAGAAGGAGGCGAGGTGGAAAACGGCGGGAGGAAGGATGAGGGAGAGGCGAGGTGGCAGCGGTGGGGGTGGGGGTGGGGGTGGGAGAAGGAGGCGAGGTGGAAAATGGCAGGAGGAAGGACGAGGGAGAGGTGAGGTGACAAGGGAGAGGGAAGGTAAGGGAAGGGGTGAACGTCGTAGGCGGTGGAGGAAGGACGAGGGACAGGCGACGAGGGAAACGATTGATCAAAGACGAGGAGGAGGGAACGATGGAAGATGAGGTGAAGGGAATGAACAGGTAAGTCGTTGTGGGTTTTTTTTGTGTTTTTGTTTTGTTTTTTTTTAAAGTTAAATTAATTTGGTAGTGGTGTGTTTTTTTGTGTGTTTTTTATATATATATGTTAGTTTGTTTTGAAAATTTTGTTTTAATGTGTGTGGTTTTAGTTTTTTTGTGTTTAATTTTGTTTAATTTGTTTTTTAATTTTTATGTTAAATGTGGGTTTTGTTTTGTGGTTTGGAAGTGTTAATTTCGGTCTTTTGGTATTTGGCTTTGTTGTTGTTTTGTTTTGTTTTTTTTTTTCACCTCATTGTTTTTTCCTTTTTTTTGGTTTTTTTTGTTTAAATTTGTAGTTTTGTTTGTTAAAAGTGAGCACATCCCCGTCCCACGCGCATGCGCGGGCAGGAGCGAAAAAAATTGCATTGGCGGGATTTGATGCGGTGGGGATGGCGACACGTGAGGCACAGAGGCCAGGGGGGTGTCCTGAGGCGCTGAAAACCAAAAACAGGCGCGTTCACGCACGACAGGAGAGACACGACCACACATCAAGAGGAAGAAATTTTAATAAAACCCAAACCGTACACCGGATCGAAAAATCGTAAAAAGTAAAAATAGGCCAGGAAATAAGGAAAAGATGATTGAAAAATGCGACATGGATTTCGGGGCAAATCAGGGTGTTCACATGGAAAAAATGCAAAAAACAGGCCAAAAATACGTATGGGGAGTAATATGGTAAAATCCGCTCATCAGAACATAGGGCGAAAAGAAGGAAAAATGTGCCAAATAATGTGCCTGACAAACCTATCACGTCAACACATGGTTTTGGCTGAGAGAGGACACGTTCACATGGAAAAAACCCAAAAATCGTATCTGAAAAGGGATTCAGAAATTAATATGGAATGATCCGTGCACCGAAATAGAGGACAATAAAAAGGAAAAATTTCGGAAAAAAGAGAATCGTCGGGGCTATCACATCAAATCTCATTGCTGGCGGAGGGAGGAGGGGTTCACATGCAAAAGGCACAAAAAAAAGACACCCAAAAACACATGGAAAAATTAATAACTAGAAATCCGGTAGTTAGAGGAGGGAGAAAAAAGAAAAAAGTGGAGGAAAGGCTGGCAGGACAGGGCTGTCAAATTGAACGAGACATCCGGTGTAAACAAGGCATGTGTACATGGGAAAAATGTGAAAATTACACACGAAAAGTTCTTGAAAACCTGCAAAAATTAATAGCGGGCCAACCACGCATCGGAAGAACATGGAGTAAAAACAAAAAATATCAAGGGGAAGGGGGTTGTTAGGGCAGGCATGTTGAATTACAGCTCCGAAGTAATAAAGGTGCATTCACATGGAAAACCGTCCAATTTACGGAAAATTCTTCAAAAATTAATAACGCAAGAACCATCGGTCGGAACAGGGGTTGATAAAAAGGAAAAATGGGCAATGTGAAGGGATGAACATGGCTGTAAGGTTGGATGTGAGTCTTAGTGAACGTAGAATGCATTCGCATGGAAAAATCGCAAAACAAAGGATAAAGGCAAACAGTCAAGAAACAGCCTCGAGGAAAGGGTGAAATAGAACAGAGGAGTGGGGGACGGACCCCATCAGAGTATAAAAAATGAATTTCTACATTTGGAGGTGGATAGATGTATTTCCAAGATGATATGCAGAACTGATGCGTAGGGACGTGTCCCCGCACTTAAGACCTTACCGGGCAAGGTTAGATAAACCAACATAACCTAGAACTCGTCAACCGATTGGACGCAGGTGTCCCCACACTTAAAACATAATGTACACTTGCAAATGGAAAAGTAGGGTTAGAAACACTTGGCTCGTTTCACGTATGGTCGAAGAAACCGTCACTACTACAGAAGGGTTAGAGTCAGCTGCTCGAGAGGTACCACTGCTCGCTCTAGCATTCACCCAACATGGTAGGGACCATGCATTGGTCACTCACCCCACCCTTTGTCTCACGCTCACTGATAGATACAAAGGGCAGCCCGTACTTACGTCCCCATCCTGTTAGGATGAAAGCTCGCATCACTCAGGGGGTTGGTGATGAAGATCATGTCGGCTGTTGTTGTCAGTGAAGACGAGGCATACCCAAGGAGGCAGCCAACAAGTCTGATACTTCAATGATTTGTAAAAAAGGTCGTCTGTTAGAAGGGTAGACCGACTGATATTGCAGAGATAGCACACCAAGGGAGGTGGTTTAAAATTACTGGCTCGAAAGGTTCTACTAA
The DNA here is from genome assembly GCF_053477565.2 of Lygodium microphyllum. Lineage (NCBI taxonomy): Eukaryota > Viridiplantae > Streptophyta > Polypodiopsida > Schizaeales > Lygodiaceae > Lygodium > Lygodium microphyllum. The sequence goes on along the minus strand of NC_141153.1, from coordinate 38,963,413 downwards.
TGAGAGAGCTATCCTGAACTGCAGGGTGTTACCACCTTTCCCCCAGTCAACTTCCCGCCCAAGGGTGTTTCCACCTTTTCTTGGAACGAGGCCTATTATGACAAGGAATTTCTTCCTTTTCTCCCATAACAGTTTGTTTGTTTTTTTTTGTTTTCTTTTTCGTTAATAAAGAGAATGGTAGAAATACCATGTGCCAGGACAAACCTCGCCACCGTTGTTGGATCAAACGAGAAGAGAACAAGGTCGGGTTGAGATGTATATAACATATGGATTATAGTCATTTTAATTCTCATCTAATTCTAGAAAGAGAAGTATACACTTATGATTGATAAGTGAGATATGGATCCGATCATACAATATTAGATGTGATGGATTTCACACAACTCCATATACGTTCAATAAGATACATTCTTAAATATTTGCCATGTATCATTTAGGGCTTGATGTACGTCCACTTAAGCTCATATTTTGGATCAAATCCACCCCCTCTAAACCTACATATCCTCTGGCATGCACCACATTTCCTTTTCTTCATAATGATCAAAAGCTTCATCTTCACCTTCATTATCCTCCTCTTCCTTTTCTTCTGTGGTGTCCTAATTTCTACGAGTATCATCCTCTTCTTCTTCATATGTAGTAGAGTCTATTCTCTGGAATAATTTGAGCATTTTTCCACCTATGGGCATCTTTAACTCTATTTCAACAAGCTCACAAAAAGAATATGTAGCATTATCACATGCATGTCTCATCATGTAAGGATTGAACCTTCTCTTGGAGACCTTCCTAATGGTACTATGCTTTTTATCAAAATTAGTATCATAGACATGTACCCACTCTCCCTATTCTATAGCTCTAGGTCAAATTTTATGCATATTTTCAAACTTATCTTTGTTTCATAACTTAGATTCCTTTAGTCTTTTAACTATAAATTCTACATTTTTTGATCTCCTCTTTGATAGATGAATCCTTAGAGCTAGCACCTCTTCTCTACTCATCCATTCATCCCCATGGCAAAGAATTCTATGTAGTAGCTACCTCCTTTCATGGCATGATCAAAATTTTCCTGCACATCAACTCTGCAGCCATATAACCTATCATAGCACTATGAGGAGTGCTATCCTTCCATAAAGCATACGGAATAATAGTGTCCACTCTAATATTTTTCATTTGCATGCCTTTGGTAATGCCTTCAAAATTGATGGATGACCCCTTTCACTCTTTTTGCTCCCTTTAGGATTATATGTACCAATGCAATTGTAAGCTTGATCCCCAAGGTAGACAAGAAATCTCTAGCCTCATAAGCATCCAACTCTCCTTCATTAGCCTCATTTTTTCCCATCATGGACCAATGTCTCACCACATCTCTTGAGTGTTGCAAATAGGGAGATGTATGAAAGGGGTAAATCGCCTACTCAATATGAAAAGTGTCTCATTTCTATTTCTTTACTTGGGAAGCTTAAGAAGATGCTTGTGGATCTCAGGCACATGCTCAAGGCTATGATGGTCTCACACAATCTATGACTATCAATCCATAGTAATTTTTAATTACAATTTGAGGACTGGAAGATTATTTGTGTCTTGTTAGATCTTGGTCCATAATTGTCAATAATGGAAAGGTAGATACTAGTGATGTAGCATGGGTAAATGAGAGAAATGAAGCTAGAAAACATATCACTTCTTTTATCTAATGTTCTATAGGTTGTATGGGCTCTTTCAATGCATATTGTTACAAGCAAGAAGAAATAATTAGAGAAATAAAGTAGCCCAAAGCTATACGATTGTTGTAATGTCATGTGGATTATATGATGTATTAAATAAAATGGAACACTTTATATATTGAAAGGATTATGTGTATTGTGATTTCTCACACCTTCATGCAATAGTCAAAAAGTTTCACTTTGTTTGTACATTAGTGAGTTTGGATATCTAAAGTCAAAGGAGGTGACATACTATATGAGATTTCTTCCAATGTAAACTTTGAGTAGACTTTTAACATGCACACCAAATTTTCTCCTTTAAGGTCCTACCATGTGGAATGTATGTTAGTTGAGAATTGAAGCATGCACCCATCAACAAAGCTCACATTATCATAGTAGAAGAAGCTCGTTTCATGAGGAAACCACCCTAAAGCATTCTATCAAGTAAAATGCATATAATTCTATAATTGTTGGTTTCATATAAAGACCTAAAGATGGGGTTTTTCCCATGAAGGTACAAGAAGCCAATAGATACTATGGAAGAAGGTTCATTGGTCTAAGAAATATGTATGTACATTTTTTAATATACCAATGATGACTTGATCCATAGATGCCACAGTACAACTACAAGAACAAGTAAAACACATGGATGAAATTTTACACGCTAGATGAAAATTTGCTAGAGAAATTGAGGACCTTTCTTTTTTTCAATAATGAGCTAATTTTAGTTCTCACATGGGGAAGGTCAAGGTGGAAATGATGGATATAAAGTCTTGAAAGTATTGAGGAAGTGCCCAGAAAAATTCAAAAGTAAGAAAGTAGAGTTGTAGAGAAATTGAGAAGAATCGGCTACTAATCTCATAGCCCTTACTAAGAATCCTAGATTTGATAGACATCGCTATGAAGGTGTGCCTTTCCTAGTAATCTCTTCACCCCTTCTAAAAGTTCTAGAATCTATGGCTATATGATGCAATGTAAGGCAAAGCGAAAGAAACCGGTTGTAATTGATGACGCATGAGATTATGTCTAAGCACACAAAAGTCAAGTATGCATTATCTATTTTTAAATCTTTTCAACTCTTTTACTTCCATATGGTACATTGTAGTGGTATAAATATAAACTCGTGTGTTGTTCCCATTGTAGAATGCTAAGTGCTTAAGGGGATAGCTTTTTAAAGTGAATGAATAGAATGAAAAGGGAGCATTCAAGCTTGTGGGGTTGTGGTACGTTTTGAGTGATGCGATGGAATGCTTCCATTGATCTTTACATTGGAATACTTTACAAAACCCATTATTGTACGAAATATCAACTGGTTTTAATATATTTTTGTGAGGTAGTGAAAATGTAGCTAAGAGACATCATCCTAGAGGATCTATAACAAATTGTTTATTAGAGTTTTGAGAGGATATAAGGACACATTGTTTCATTTTACAAGCGTGAGGTGGTATGTGAGTTATATCCATAACCTCTAAGTGGACCAACCTAGCAAAATGTTTTTGACCATTAATTACAACATACTAACCTTTATAAAGGTAGATGCATTTCAAAGTGAGCCCATTGAGGAAGCTATAGACGTGGATGGTTGAAACTATTTGAACCTCTAAGCCTAGACCAAAGGTGTTAGATAGGATTATTGTGCCTAGATTCTCTTAAAGGTGTTTGATGGAGTTGTCTTGCCTAGTTTCATGACCAAATTTATACAACTTTAAGAAGCAAAAATCCACATCAATGTCAACGTATGGTTTGAATTTTCATTTACTTCTAGAAAGAGATGTGTATGATCAAGATTGAGAAGTAACATATGGATTGTACTCATCTTTTGAATTCTCATTTACTTCTAGAAAGAGATGTGTAGGATCAAGATTGATAGGCAACATATGGATTGTACTCATCTTTTGAAATCGCATTTACTTCTAGAAAGAGAAGTGTACCATCATGATTGATAAGTGACATATGGATTCGTTCAAACAATAACATATACGATGGATTTCACCACTTGCATATCCATTCAATTAGACGTAAATTTAAAAATGTGCCATGTATCTTTTAAGGAGGCTTAATGTGTTTCCACTTAAGCTCATACTTTGGATCAAATCCACCTCCATTAGTTTCTTACGAAAGAGTCTAGGAGATGATTAGACGTCTCAAGGGAATATTTGATACTTCCTGTCGCTATGTATTCTGCTTTAAGAAATGGATTACTAGTGTTTGGAATAGCCGAATGACATGCTCTTTTGTGAGTTTGATGAACGACAGAATGTGGCTGTGTTATCTCTATTTGATGAAGACAAACACTGAGATTGTTGGTGGTTGGCAGCGGTATCTACAAGAGAAATCCAAGAGGTCGGTTTATCTGGTGGGAGACAATGGCGGTGGTTGTGCAATTGAAGAATGATGAGAAGCATGTAGGGTATTCGAGAGAGGCGAGCTCTCTATTGGAATGGGCGACAGATATAATTGGGGCTCGGGAGGAAACGATAAGGGTTTGTCGGTGGAATTAATCTTGTTCCTTCTTAAGAATAAAGAGAGAGAGAGAGAGAGAGAGAGCGAGAGAGAGGTGTGCTGCCGTGTGGCGGATAACATTGACCCTCTGCGGTCTATGCCATGATTGATTGACCCTCTACGCCATGATATTATCTGGAGGAGGCTTGTGGCTACAGGAAGCCCACGCTGACCCAACAGCGCAGATCAACCACGTCTGTTTGTTTTATTGCTATTTTGAAGTCTTAGTTCTTTATTATCTGCCAGCCGGCTGCAGCCGGCATATTACGCACCACTGCGTACGGTTGGTTCCTACAGTTGATACCTGCGGTCTCTCTGCTTTTTCTCGTCCAGTAACAAGCTCCGCTTCTGCCGGCATTGCTAACAGTTTCTTCTGACAAAGGTGCACACGTGCTGGCGCATCAAAGCGAGTTCAGCCGACCAGTCTAGTCTGTAGACTCTCTCTCCTTCTTCGGAATCGTCAACACCACTTTTCGCGTCTAATAAAAGACACTGGAGTCGACAGTTGACGTAATTCCAAACACAAGGATGGAGCCTCGGCGCTAGCGAGCGATAGGCTGATAGGTCCCAGTTGGCTATTCGATAGCCTGATGGAGTCATGTTGTGATATGCATGCAGTTTCAGCGCCTCTTCCCGCAGGGCGTTTCCCTACGAGAATGCTCTTCTTTTGGCGCCTTCACGTGGAGTGGTGAGGGCATTTGCTTAAAGTATTGGACCCTCCTTGTGTCACTATAGACGTCCCTTGCTCTTTTTGAGTCGTCACCGACGGTGAAAAGGCATTGAGGGCACCCTTTTTAAATGCTAGCACTCATCTCATATTGCTAGTAGGACTTTATCTAGTGCTAAGAGTACAAGGGATTAGGGTCGTAAGTGGTCGTATCGACACATTTTTTGAATGCATCTATACTTGTGATCAATAACTTGTCCAAAGACCTGCACCTCAACTCATGTTTACAACTCGGCCTATAAACACAATAATGCTTTGTGCGTTTTCTAATACGAAAATTTTACAAATCTCACGTCTTTTTAAATGGATATTTAAATGTGATTTGTCTGCCATTCTCACGTCTTTTAACAGGAACTTAAATGTGTTATATGCATACAAAAAACCCACAAAGGTACAGGTTGTAGGCCTGTGGCTCCAACCACAACTCTACAACCAACAATTTCTTGGTTTCTTCCACCCTCTCTCTCTCTCTCCACCATCGCCCCCCCTGCTTCAGTATTATTATATACTCATGGGGCATTATCTTTACCAATGGAACATACACACAATAACATAGTTTGAGTTAACAAAATATTGAACAATAATATACAATAAGAATTAGAGGAGACCCAAGATGAATGAAATGGTAAAATGGAGAGTTCTTGAATTGTGTATTCATAAGAATACAAATTGTTTGAAGACATATTAAACTTCACTGATTAGAAAAGTTTTTACAAAGCATATGAAGATAGTGCTAAAAAATATATGGCAAGCTACCATGCCTTGCAAACAATGAGATATGATAAATGCTAAATATACATGATAAATCTTAAAGCATATCCACAAATGTTAGGTTACTTGCTATTAATAGATGAAGAGCCTTTGCTATCACCATCTACACAATGACGAGATCCACAAGAAATTTAACTTCTTTGAACATGTTTAGATTTGACTCTCGTATGTAATTGAAATGACACATATACATAATGGCTTGGGATAGTTACACACCCAACATATCTAGATCAACATTATCAATATCTATGAAATCTTGCGGTATAACTCAAGTTAGCAAAGTTGTGACTCCTTTGTCAAGATTGTGGGAGAGAAGGAAGGAGTCTCACTTGTAGCTTTCTTGCTTGCACAACGGGGGAATACACACACAGGTGGAGGCTGAAAACAGTTTTCCTCTTCTTAGTTGTGTAAGCCAAAAAGAACTCAAGTACATAGAAATAGAAGAACCCTATATATGGGTTTCAAACCAAACTCAACTAACTAAGGTGGCATACTAACTAAGCCACGAACTAGAGTAGATAAGGATAGCTGCCATCTAGCTATTATTCATGGGCGGTGTACCAACCGCATCTACAGCTAACAAGTTGGTGACATAAATGCACAACGGTCACCCTGGCATATCATGAGTGGAGCTCGATATCTCAACATCCTTGGATCAAATTCACAACATTTTTATATTCGAACCTAGCCTCTTCCCTTACTCCTCTTGCCTTCTCTTGAAAATAGAAGCTTTCATCTCATATTATGTGCATCTAGTAACATTTTGAATTTATTACATGTGCACCCATAGATGATGCAAAATGAAATGCAATTCGAAAATCTTAATTAGATTCTATGTTGCATTAATAAATATACAATAATATCAAAATATGATGTGTGCATATGACTAACAAGATGTCTATTCACTCTCTCTCATAGCTAAAAACTTATACAGTTTTTGAAAATGCTCGAATAACCATTTACAAAAAACTCTAAGGAAAACATAAATACAAATACATACTAGGTGCATGCATTACATGTTTGCATCTACCATATCTAGGAAGAAGACTTCAATCCCCATATCTTCCCAATCTTTGCAAGCCTTGAACAAGGGAGAAGATAGGAGTTCACACATTTCTCCAATCTCATGAAGATTTTAAGGAAGAACCTCTAAGGAAATGTGTGGTCTTCATGTGTGATAATCCAGTTGCATCGATCAATGTAAAGTGACTCGTCTCATGAGATCAACAAAAATGTCCAATTTACATAATGACTTTTATAGTATCCTCATTAGTCTCTCCATTAAAACTTTGTGAGACTGAAGAAATGTGCATGTACATATCTTTTTTCCAATTATGAAAATTTCGTGAGAGAGATGATTTATTAAAGTGTACATGAATTACAATATAAAATAATATTATACATATTATAATGCCCATGAAGAAAGTGCTATATTGATGAGAAACGCAAAAGCATGGATTCAAATAGTAAAGCCAATAAACAAAGCTCTAAACATCCAAAAATTTTAATGTGGACTATAGATTCCTAATATATAAGAGGTAAAGTGAACCTAGTATCTTTCAAGAAGATAGTTCTCTGCATGCTAATAATGCTCCCACACCTTCAATAAAAGCTCTAGGACCTAACAGCACCTTAAATATAACTCATGAACTTATACATGAATCCAATAAGAATAGAAGCTATGAATTAATGTACACTTGATGTAGATAACAGAGAAAAAAGTTAGAACCCTTAACAAGAGAGCAAATAGAACTTGTTATAGTATAAAAATGAAATAATCCACACATTAAAAAATGCATGGAATACAACATTCATCACCTTCTTAAATGGAACATTTCTATAGAGGCTTTAGAGAATATCTAAATCCACATGCAAAATAATGTTTACAAGGCCCTTAAATAACATGTTTTAAAAATATATTTTAATCTCGAGTTTATCAAAATATTTAAAGTTGTTTGATACAAGTGGGTCCCTTCCATAGGAATAAAGAAATACAACTAACAACACAAAAATGCAAAAAGAAAAAAGCAAACTATAGATTCCTAAGATATTAGAGGTAAAGTGAACGTAATATCTTTTGAGAGAAGACGGTTCTCTCCATGCTAATAAGGCTTCCACACCTTTGATACAAGCTCTAGCACTTGGCAACACCTTAAATGTAACTCATGAACTTGATGAATTTGAGAAGAAAAAGATATAAATTGATCAATAGAGTTAATGTAGATAGCAAAGGAAAAAGTTAGAACCCTAAACAAGAGAGCAAACAAAACGTGCTACTGTACCAGAATGAAAAAGTCCACACATTTAAAAATGCAAGGAATACAACATTAATAATCTTGTTAAATGGGATGTTTCTATAGGTAGAGGCTTTGGAGAATATCTGAATCTCCATGTAAAATAATGTTTACAAAGTCCTTAAATAACATGTTTTTAAAAAAAATTAATTTCATGTTTATCAAAATATTTCGAGTTGTTTGATACAAGTGACCCACTTCCATAAGAATAAAGCAATACAACTTAACAACCCTAAATAATGACCTAAATATTGATTAGTAGCATGGATCTAAATCGTTAAAGAAAAGTAAACAAGTTTTACAATAGATTCTAAAGAGAGTGGAAGCAAAGTAAACCTTGGATGATTTGAGATGAGCAATCTCTCCACATCCTTTAAAAGAGGGGTCTCTTCATGGCCGTATATTAGCACTCACTCCCTCTCCCTCTCCCTCTCCCTCTCCATATCTAACCTCCTATATAAGGTAGTAGCCAGAAGTTGAGAGGCTACAAAAGGGTGGCACTCATGAATTGGTGCACTCATGAACCGATGCAATTGTGAACCCCTTTAATGCATTCGTCATTGATGCAATCATTCTCTATGACTGGCAAAATGATTGTGACTCGATTTCTAGTCGTGAACTAATGCTTTGATGTAGTTGTGAATTGATCCAGTCATGCACTCATGCTTTGAGGAAGACCTAAGCTCATGCTCTGATGCTCTCTTGCTTTGATGATGTAATCATGAATCCCTTTGATGCAATCATCCTTGATGCAATCATTCTCTATGACTCACCAAATGGCACATAAATTCCAGTTGGATAGAATGCACAGGAAGGCTATGAGAAAATTCAAGAGATTGTTTACAATTGCACCTACTTTGAAGAAAGCTGATCATGCAAGTGTAAGTCTCATTATCATCACTATTGATATGAGCTTTATAGGTACTAGTTGGGCTATTGGGTAGGTTCACTATGAGGAAAACAAGTATGTAGTCAGATTTGGGGAAAAAGTGTTGAATGTGAGAAAATGAACGTATTCATAGATTAAGAGAGAATTTTAGGGAGTGGTTATAGGTATTAAAAGTGACAAGGAGGGGGAGCCAAGGCATCGACTCTTGACTGTGATGATTGATGAAATTTCTGAAAAAATGCCTATGATGAAATAGTGTTTTGATTAATAATTTGTGGATGTAATGTAGTCATGACCAGTTTAAACCCTATTTGTGGTTGGATATAGTGATACACTCATTCTCCCCCTCTCTCTCCACAAAATTTTTGTGAAAGATTAACAACACTTACAACTCATAGCTCTACACAATATGTGAGAGACTCACAATGTATGTCTGAACCTATGTGCTAAATGACAATGTATGTCTCAACCTGTGCACGAAACCCATATGTTGAATGGCAAGCTATGGTGGAATCATGAACACTTATTAGTGAACATTGATCTAGTAAACAATGATGCAATGGCACACATACAATTGGATTAGTACTATAACACAACAATAAGCATTACATAGCTCATATAAAATCAATAAATACATAAAATTGGATTACGATAACCTAACAATAAGCATTGCACATAGCAATATTGTGCCCAATACATCTAGGCATTTGCAAATATGGGTGAATTGGTATCACCAACAAAACAATGTGATATCTTGATGGATAAAAAATCCTTCCAAACTCCACCAAGGCTCTACCAAAGATGTGGATGCAATGCATTCATACCTATGAGCATCAAAAGATGTTCTAAGGTTTTGCAAAAATACTGAAGTAACAACGTGCATGGGGGGTTTGGATGACATAAGGTCTCTCATAAGAGCTAAGATAAAAGAGATGTATGCATCAATATAAAACAATACATTGTAGGGTATGAATACACACACAAAAGCAAGCATAAGTGAGTGAAAAAATGGAAAATATAGAGACATAAAGGCAAAATTGCATGCTAAAATAGTAGATAATAGGGTGAAATTGGATTCATCTTAGAAAAAAAAAATGGAAATGTTGAGAAAGCACACTGATATATGCATAATAGGCAAAGATAAAGAAATTTCTAAATTAAAATCTTAGCTAGATGCTTGTAAGAAAGACATAGTATCATATAAGGAGAAACTTGATAGAAGCCTCGGGGAGGGGGGGGGGGGGGGGGTCACTCATGAATATATGTATATATAACGTGAGTTCAAAATAAGGGGTTTTTAAAATACCATTTTTATACATTTTTTACATACAAAAGGGTGTCATATAAAGGGGTTACTTACAGATTCAATAGAAAAGGGTTGTGTTTTATTCAAGAAAAATTCACAGATTAGGATATTTATAAGTAGGCCATGAACGCACGTTATATAGAGAATATATATATAGTGAACCCCCCCTAGATAGAAGCCAATACTAATGGCACCTGCCTTCAAAAAAGAGATGGAATGTCTTGAGAATGACATGTATACATGGGCCGACATAGTTAAAGGGGCAAGAAAAAAGGTAGAAAAAATGGAGCATGTGATTGAAGAAAGTGCTCAATGGATTGAAGTTGCAAAGAAAAACAATGGAGGGCATGCAAGCAAAGTGGAAGTAATGAATGCTATCATAGAGAAAGAAACAAAATGGAAAATCTGAGCACTCCAAATTCATGTAGTAAGATGGGCTAAAAAGGACACCCCACAAGAAGATGTGATAACCCTAAGTGAGAAAATGGGGGCAAAAGGGATACCTAGTCTAGATGCATGGAGATTGGGAGATCCAATGGACAAGAGAGGGCATATCCTGATGGTGAAGTTTGAAAACATGGACAACAAAAAAGCATTTCTCACAAAACATGGGGCCCTCAAGGGAGAAAAAAATATAACTTGATGACGATTTAACACCTACTCATCTAGAACATATAAAAGCCAACATGCCCAAAATACCATATTAGAGAATTTGGGAATTATCCAAGTCCCAAATTCAAATAAGTGATTAATATTTGATCATGGGGCTAAATCTTGATCCATATTTGAAAGTGGAATTTGGGAATGTAGCTTATATTAGTATTTAGGATAGACTCCACCTTTAAGTAAGACAATAAGATTTGACCATGTAGTCAAATAATAAAGGTATTGGGGGTTCCCAAAGTGTATGAAAGTTCCCAAATTCCTCGATATAGTGTTCCAAGATATTGGATGTATATAAGGAGAGAAGTATGCAATATACAAAGATGGTAGGGTGATTATTGCAGAACATTGATCACAACGATGGTGTGTGGCCTATGAGACACTTAGGATGTCAGACACTTAGGATGTCAGCATGGAATTACAATGGAGAACTACGATTGGATGTTGGATATTTTGAGGATATATAAAGAGATCTAGGTAGCTATACTACTAGTGGAGGGAAACCCAACCCTACTTACAGTGTAGGCATGCACTTTTTAAAAGTGGGTGCTATTATATGCACGCCATCTTAAAACACTAAGAAGATGTGCTTTGAAGACAACTAGACAACACTATATATACCATCTTTTTATAATTAGCTATCGGTCCTTTGTCACATTGCAAAGGGTTTGAGAAAAAATCCTTGTTTAATAACTAGTTGGAAAGTTTACTAATTTAGAAAGTAAAAAATAGGTTATATTCTCTCGAGTGTCTAAAGAATCGTGATATCCAATACGTAAATAAGCACTTTGATGAGTTAACAATTTGCAAATTGGATATCAATGAGTTGGTGTTTAATCGAACCTAGGTATTAGAGATTTTATGAATGATTTATTTTTTTCAAATTATTGAGACAACTATTTGATCACTTTATGACTTATTGTGCCTGCTTCTCATGTCATGATGCCCTTCGTAGCTTCAACCACACAACCATTACAATAGTTTAGGCTTGTAGATGGCTTGTAATATGACTAGTCACAATTTGCTAAAAATCAACACAATTTTTTATAGAGAGACACAAGTAGAGCGCAAAAGGAGAAATCTATATTATTTTTGGAAGAAAACAAAGGAGTAGTAGATAGCACAATCAGAAATTTCACTTTGATATGGAGCTCAAACCTCCCAATGACCCCCAAGCCGATTTCATATACATGAAAGAATTGCAATCTCACTCTTGCTCACAATCACAATCACAATCACATTCACATTCACAATCGCAATCACAATTTCATATACATGAAAGAATTGCAATCTCACTCTTGCTCACAATCACAATCACAATTTCATATACATGAAAGAATTGCAATCTCACTCTTGCTCACAATCACAATCACAATCACAATCACATTCACATTCTCAATCTTGGATTTTGGAAGAAGAAGAAGATGATAACTACTTGTTTAGCTTTTTGCCAAAATGGCTTCACATGTCTAGAATAGGCTTTTTCCAAGAATGCCATGTTTCCCAAGAAAGGCATGTGCCAAAGATTGACGAGAACCTCCCAAATAAACACTCATATGTAAACCTACTAAAAAGGAAAAGAAAGCACAAAAAACATGACACTTTTTTTCGATTGATTTTTTTTTTAATTTTTCATATTCGAAGGCTCATATCTCCAAAATGGTGAAGAATTGGACTGAGCCTATGAGATGATGAAGTATTCTCCTTGGTCTCCTCTTTCAACTTCGTTAGAGGTACTTTGATAAAATTCTCCTCTATTTGATCACGTATTAGCTTCTAAAATAGCTATTATACTTGAAAGTTGAAAAACAAATTGATAAAAAATTTACCATCACTAAAATTTATTAAAACACTTAATGATGTAAAAATCATTTCCAAACACTATCTACATTTAAGTTTGAAAAAAAGTTTAATATGACTTTATTAGGGCATATTGCATGCTCCCCTTTTTCTGAAAACTTTATCCTTAGAGTTGGAAAGATGGATATTCTTATTACAAACTATCCAGATTAATGCAAGTTACATCCTTTATAGGATATGTATTCCCACTACAAGGATACAGGCGCATAGCGACGGCGGTTTCTGACGTAAATTAACGACGTCGCTATTTGCGTCGCAAATAGCAACGATACTCAAGCGAAAAAATGCGGGCCGAAACCCGAGCGCATCATTTTGCACGAACGAATAAAAGAGAGAGTGAAAGGGATAGTGAACTACATCTTGCGTTTGAGAGAGAGAGGGAGAGACATGAATTGAACCTTTGGGCAATAGAGCAGGCATGAAATTTTGCATTTCATCGGGCACATATTAGTCTAAATGGATGACTTATGAAATGTGACAATGGGGATCCGAAATCCTTTGCAGATTGTTAATATTGTGTTCCATGTGATAATCAATTTTTTTAGAGGAAAGACAATAGATTTAATCATTTTTAATGCCTCCAAATAGCTCATTCAACTATTTTTCAAAAATCACAAAAAAAGTGATAAATAAAACTTTGTTACCTGAGTATTGTATTATTTCTCGAGAATAAATGGGTTTTGTTAGGAATTTTTGTACTTTTGGCTTGCAATGCACAAAAGATATGGTTGTGGAAAAGAACAAAATGTATGGAAGAAAAATTTACATAAACATGAGCATGAGTTCTTGTATATATATGTTAACACTCACCATGGGTTTGTTTAGAAAAGTACCACACATTCAATCAAAAGAGTTATATTTAAAGTGAAAAAGAAGAGGTTAAAATTTCTCTTTTACACCTGAAAAGCAGTGCCATAAGACTCTTTCATGTCCAAAAATGTTAGTGATATGTGGCACAAGTTTCAAGGCAACAACAATTTACTCACCACATGTGTTAAGTTAACTGCGCATTATAACAGTCACATATGTGAACAAAGGCCCTTTTAAAACCAAAATTTAAACCACAAAAGCATTCTTTCAAAGACTAAGCTCTTTTCCTACTCCAAAACACCACCACAAGGCAACTTCATCACAGGTCAAAATTCTTCAGCACCCACCATCACACAGGATAAAATTTCATCACCCAACATACAACATGCTAAAATCTCAAAAATGTTATTCTTTTGAAAAATCTTAGATAGCTCAATAGCAATGTCATTTTCAAAAATTACTATTAAAATTTTCTTTAAAATATTTTCGAATCTATCCAATTGTTTTTCAAAAGAGCATGATCAATGAAACACGATCAAAGTAGCCAACTTGCGTTTCATATGTTAGGAGGGACTGCACTATTAAGTCTAGCACTAAAATTGATTGAAAATGACATTGTATCAAAGATTTGGAGATCTTTGGCCCAATCTTGCACTACTCTATAGCTGATTTTTATTCTTGAACTCACATTTAAGATTGTTTGGATAACTAAATATATTGGCTACCATGCTTCTATATTTAAGGAATTGGAAATTTGAAATATATTGGCTAGTCCAATAACAAAATCATATTCGAATTGCTTATGCACGTATTTTTTGAAATTTCTTCGAATTTGACCAAAAATTTCACAAAAAAAAAACATATGAAAGGAAAAAAGACATATGTCTGCCTTATTTAGAAGTTCGAGTTGTGTTTCATACATCAAGGGGATATATTGTTCGATGAAAATTCGAGCTTGAATAATAGCATATCTTTTATTAATTATTAAAATTCGGTTTTAGCATTTGATACAATAACTTATTATCAAATAATGAATATATACTCGGAGTGGGATTGAGACTATCTAAATAGTGTTTGTTTACCATTAAGTGATTATCAATAACATTATATCAAAGATTTGGAGATCTCTCTTAATTTTGAGTTGTTTTTTGTTAAATCTAGAGATTTCAGATAGCTAGAACTAAGGCCACTACAAGCAACCAGAAAGTTGATCCTAGAGGTCTTGCTTCAAATATCCATGAATCCTCCAAGCTTTCCAAATTTACAAGAAAATTAAAGCCAAGGAGAAGGTTTTCATACCATGTTAGATGCTTAAAGGAGATTGGAAGTGTAATGAAGGCTCTGGATAATGCAATTCCAAAGCTTCCTTTTCAAAGGCTTGTTAGAGAAAGCCATAGTCTTGATAGTTCTAAATGGACAAGGGTAGCTCTCAATTGCATTCAAGAGGTTAGAGAAGATTTTTTGATTGAGTTTTTTCAAGATTCCTATATATGTTGCTAATTATGCACATAGGCTTACACTTATGGACAAAGACATGATAATTCTTAGGAGGTTGAAGTACAGGTTTTCAAAGGTCCTTGAGCTAGTCTCCCTTTCTGATATATGAAGGCTTTCAATGTTTTAAATGTGCCTCTATATAGAAAAAAAGAACGGTAATCAAGGTCCTAAGGTTGAAGATGTCACCCATGAAAAGAACACAAGGCTATATGAGAAAGAGGAAAAGGCCACATAAGAGTAGGCAAATAAATGGAGGGAATATAAAAGGAAGAAGACAAAAGAAAAGGAAGCAAAGAAACTCCCATATTTTGAAGAAGATCTATCTATCTATCTTAAAGGGGTTGACCCATAAGGGCTTCAATGTTTGTTGCGTTTAACTTGGTGATATTAACAAAAAATTTGATATCATTTTTTTTATTCTGACTGTGTTCAAATCCTCAAGAGTAAATAGAGAGAAGTAGATGACTCTTTTCTTCTTGCTTGGATGAGGTATAATATACCAAAATTTGTTTTTACTAACTATATATTTTTAGAAATAGGCTTTTATGTTGATGCTCACGATCTCCATTCCTTTGCTAGATGTGTAATGCATGAGCTTCCCTTTGATATACGACAAACTTAATTGAGTTTCTTGATCCATATTTCTCATACTATATGAGGAGCGAGCTTGATGCAAGTGCATTTTATCATTGATTTAATCCACGTGACTTTGAAACTTTAGAGATTCTTCTAATTTTATACAATGAAAAGTAAGTAATTTGATATTTTGTTAGATTTTATGAGATTTTATTTTACTGAATTATTGAAATATAATTGTTTTCAATTCTAATTAGAGCCTAATTGGAATACATTTTGTAGAGAGGTAATTTTTTCACATCAATTCAATGAAAACAAATTCATGGAAATGCCAAGTTGTAAGTTATATAATCTAGGGTCTCCTTGATATTTTGATCCTTTTTTGTGCAAGTGATTTAAATATTTTGATCTTTTTTGCAATTGATCTAAATTTTATTATCTTTTTGGTATAGAGTAATGAGAAGGTTAATTGAAGTACTAGAGAAAAAACCTACCATGCCTTCTGATTTGCTTGCAACAATGCAATATAGATGAGTTGCAGTAAGGTATTGATTTGAATGGTTGGAATATAATAAGAAAATTTAATCTATAAACTACCAAGAACAAGTTTCATATTTTTACTTTATATTGTGACTGCATTGTCCTCATCAGGATGATAGTCACTTTTGTGGATGCCACAAGTTTGGTTAAGTTTATTTATCTCAATGATGATAAACTTATAAAGGTAATGTGAAAGATATAAAACCTTAAGATAGAGGTTTGTTGCAAAATACTTCGTTGGTGATAATAATATAGTCCATTGTAAAAAATTACAATGAACTAAAAGTATTTTCTTACAAATGTATGATAGTTTACAAGGGATTGCTATACAAGTGAGTATGTTGTGTATATAAGACCAAAGGTCATGAAGTACATAATGGTCAAGTGTATGTAACTAGCAAGAATGGACAATAATAGTTGGAGCTTGGACAGTGAAGGGGAGGAGGTGCACGTAACTACACCATGTGAAGCTATGACTTTAATACCCAAGGCAACCAAACTATCAAATAAAGGTGAAAGGACTCCTAGAAAGGATGTCCCTTCTCCTAATAAAAGTTCTTAAAAAAAAGAAGAAGCATTGCCTCATTGCTTGTAAGTTATTATGTGTATAAATCATGGAGATGACTGACAAAAATTCACCATAAAATTTATACATGTTCATATTTATAGTAAGTAGATATATTCTTAAATATCCTTACATTGTATATTTTTCTCTCTCCTTGTTGATATCTACAAAAATATGTTACAAATATTTGTTAATCAATAAGTGAAATCAAATATATACCTAAGTGGATATAGTATGATATACAAACTTTCTCGTTTATTGTTAAGTTGGAATACAAATGAGCATGATAGTTTAATATATTCATTTTGTAAATCCATCCTCACTTAATGTAGTATACATGATTATCTAATCTTGAGGATTGCAATAATGTTCTCATTGAACAATACATTAAGATCCACTATAGGATCTTTGCTAAAATTATTAAGATTTTAATCTAAAGCAGCCAGACTACCACCAACATAATGCCATGACAATAATAAAAGCTAAGGATGAAATTTTAAGTAGGAACCATACATTTATAAGCTATAGAGTCTTGATCTATCTTACATATAATTTTTCCTTTTGTCCTAGTGTCCCATCCCTCATCAACAAATTGTATGACATGATCATATGTTAGTCTCTTCATTGAAAGCATGGCCTTTGATCTTCTTATCTCAGCATTAGAAAAGAAGTCAAGGAATATATTAATAGACATGAAAAATGTAACTTTAGTTAGCCTACTTGAGATATTAGTTTTTAATGCTCTCTATATCTTAGAAATATTTTATATCTATAGATCTCACTAGTAGCTAGACTTGGCAAAGACCACTCAAAGCTTGAAAAATCATACGAAGAAAGCATGGATATTGATCTCCATTCACTATGCTACATGGGAAAATATAAGCATGGTCATAAAATAATAATTCTTTCTCTACAAGCTTTGTCTTATTTCTACCTTTGTACATTTCTTAATCAAACCATGCATAACATCAACAATAGACTCGATTGGTTGCCATTCCTCAAGATTAGAGGGAGAGGCATCTACAAGACAAACAAAAATCTATTATAATGAAAAACATTTAACCAATTCAAGAAAAAAGCTTAAGAATCAAATTCTTACAATTTGGTTTATACATTAGAAGATTTGAAGTTTCGGTGTAACGTGCACGCCTATCGGGCACGTTTTTAGCAGTCCATCGAGAGACAGTCTAAGTGATGCCACCCGACAGTCCCTTGGAATGTCACATGGTTTGTCACCTAGGGTTTCTTGAGTCTGCCTGGCAATGGAACATTCATGGTTGAACCCACTAGGATCAACCTAAAACTTTGGTCCCTAGTGGTCAAGGTCTGTTTTGACAGCATTCTAGCATTATGTCTTGGACACCCTACTTTATGCATAAATACCCAAGCTGAGGCAAACCCATCCCACTCTTGGTTCAAAGAGAATGGAAAATGTGAGGGATGCACCGCTCAACCTCTCTACTCGTAGGGCATAGTCCCGTCCCCTAAAAGCTGCATGAATCGGGGTTCTAACATGACAATTACTAATGGTCAATCGTTGATAAAATCTTGTGAGAAGCCTCCTAGTTATCTAGGACCACCCTGCTGTAGGATAGACCCGTCAAGGGTTCCCCCCACTCGCTTCTCTCAGTAGGCATTCTTTAATTATCTTGTTAGGTCCTATCAAGTGTCACATTTAAAATCAGCTTCCTTAATTATGCCTTTTAAATAACATGATTCATTTGCATAACTTATAGCAGTGACACGAAAACAGAGCAAGCAAACCTTTGACAAACAAGTTCAAGCATATTCCTTAACTTATATTCATGTTGGTGTTTGTCTCCTACCCATACAGGAGAATTTATCTTTCCCTTCTGCCTATAGCAGTAACTAGTCCTAATGACATGACACCACAAATTCCATCCTTTATCTAGAATAGGATCTCCCAAATGCTGGAGACATTGGGATCACAACTACATAAATGTACGTTCCAAATGGCAAGGGTTGTCCAGATCTCCACCTAACCCACAAATGCCCTAGGAGTAAAAGATCATTTCCATGGTTGGCCTTTTCACCACTCGACATTCGGCCCGTGAATGGAGCAGTGCTCTTTTCGGGTTAATTTGCGGTGCAATCTTGAAGATGATCCACCTACACAAAATATCATTTTCTTAATTAATCCAATTAAGAATCAAGCACAATCAAGGCAATCAGCCTAATGTCAACTTCCAAGAAAACATTCATTTATCCCCATGGCAACTTGTCATCATAGGCCCTTGCCATGAATTTACCACCAACCACAAGCACTTGGAATAATCATCCAACCATAAAGCAACAAATAGTTGAATGTAAAAGCATTTAGGGTTTTATTGGATCAACAAACAAAAACAATGGTATTATTTCCCAAACATTGCAAGAATAGTCGCATATGTGCTCTCCCCCTTGGAATCAAGGAGTGATTCTATGCAAAATTTACTCAACCCTTCGGCTAAGACTCATGCCAAGGTCTCATACATCTTTGCAAGAATGAAAATTCTATTGAAAACTTACAATGATCGACAACCTGACCTTTTTTCCAACAAGTTTAGAAGTAATGGTCTTTACTTGGTCCCAAGGTTTCCCAATCCATTGAGTTCTTCACTTGCCTTTGAGGCCTGGAGATGTTGTTTGTATCTAGCCCAACAACTCCAAATAGGATTGATAAACATAGTAGTTGTCAGACAGATCTCATGGCATCTTAGTTTTTAACCCTTATGATCATTGATTGTACTATCTAAGCTCAACATCAAGATTCCCAATCTATCAAACTTGAGCTATCATTTCGTGTTGTTAGCAAGAGCTAGGGCAAAGCCTAGAGTTTCGAAAATGATTCTCCTTAGACTAGGTTGCATACCATGCCATCTGTCAAGCGTGCAAGCTAAAACATACTTTTAGTATGGTGAAAAAACCATATCTATTATTTACATGAAAAAAAGGGAAGTTGCCAATACCTTGGAATCTTATATGCTATTTATGCTATGTACAAATTTGTTGCATAGAAACTAAATGAAATTTACTTCTCTTGATAAAGCACTTTGCAAACTTCATCTTCGAATATTTGAAATGTGATTTATCATTTTCAATGACATGTTCTAGCACGGCATAGTACGGAGTCTAATGTATCTCATGCGCGAATCAAAGCAAGCATCTTATTAATGTTGAAATTCATTACTTATGACCGGTATCGTAGTTGGAAAGGCAGTGATGCCCTCGGTGGAGGCTTTGTAGCTCATTCAGGGATGCCATCTGTACGTGACATTTTTCGCTTGGGGGCCATTCTCGATCTTCATCCCCCTTAGATATGAATCACATAAAACTTTCCGTATTGTACTCAATTAGCGGGGGTTAATTGGGAAGTGAAATGAGCTTGCGATTGAAGGATAATCTTGCGGAAATGGAGTATGGGTTTCCGATCACAAGGAAAAAAGAACGCGTGTGGACACCCTCTAAGGAGGTGAAGGGGAGAAGAACCTTCTTAGAAGGTTCTTTCTCTCTTTCTCTCTGTCACACACACACACACTCTGTCTCCCTCTCTCTCTCTCTCTCACCCTCTCTCTCCCTCTTTCTATCACACACACTCTCTCTATCGACATCAAAGGGGGGGAAGGAGGTGGTACCTTTCTATTTTTTTTCCTTTACGAGGGGGGGGGGTTATTATCTTGGGGGGGGGGGACGTGGGGTGGGACCACGCCTATTTTGCATGGCAGCAAGGACCCAATTTGGGTGTGAACTGGGCATGATGGCCTCTCGACATCATCTACTAGCATTGTCTACTCCTTCTCTCTCCCGTAGTTGTTGTCATCAATCATGCCGTTTTCTTCTTTCTCCCCCCTCACCACCTTGTTTGGTGACAACGAGGGGGGAGATTAAAAAAATTTGAACTATTTTTAATTTCTAAGGGGGGAGGTTTCTATGCGGAGTGCATGCGGGGTTTACATACTCTCCCCTTTACAGAACTCCAGATGTCCTCATCTCGAAAGAACTAGGGAAGACAAGTATTAATGAGGCTTAAGGCCTATGGGTTAGGACCCACCATGCATCCGATGCGCTACTCCTAATGACTCAAGTAGTGTAAATATTATTGCAATTAACCGTAGGTACAAGAGTAGGATTTATTCCCAATATAAGTTGTATTATGTGTCAATAAAATTTCTAGGATTTCTAATCATCCTGAAGAGGTGTAGTAGGCTCTAGGTCTTCATATTCATATGATTCCTCTATATATCCATAGACTATGCTTGTGTAGCCTCATTTTCTTGGAGGCTCAAGTTAGGGAAATTAGTTTGGACATGTCCTAGCTCATTGCAGTGGAAGCATTGATGGTAGGGACATCTTTTGCAAATGTGCTCTATCTCTCCACATGCGTGGCATCTCTTGTCCCGATCTTGGGAATCATCTTTGTCACAAATTCCCAGTTTAAGTTCTTCGACAATTGGCTTTGCTCGAAGTAATGCATCTTGCAATTTTGTTGGACACATTGCTTCAAGACGGTTGGCTTAGAGGAGGGTTCAGGCCATGGCAAAACTTGGATACTTGCTATGCAATATCCATAGGTGGTGCATATTTTAGTAGGGTTACAAACTTTGAGTAGTAGGCTTCCAAGGTTAATTACAATTGCTTGAGCTTGAAGAAATCATTCATCCTCAAAGTTTGGTAGGTTGGTAGAAGGTATCGTCCATGTACAACATCTTTTAGTTGAGGCCAAGTGAGAGCGGCTTCAAAAACACCTTGATCTTTGTACTATTGCTTCCACCATATTCAAGCCTGGCCAACTAACTTAAGTTTGGCTATCATTGCTTGATTTCTAAACACAAATCCCATAGTAGAGAAGTAGTCATCCATTGACTCAAGCCATATCTCCATCAAACTTGGGTACCTTAACTTGCTTGATAAGGAATTTCTTCTCTTGCATGTCAGCATTCGTGGGTCCAGAAGGTGCCTGACAATCAAGCCATACCACTTAGGTTATTTCGTTTAGGATATGTCTACGAACCATATATTAATCAATCACATATCATTAGGAAGTTTTGCTCTGATAGAAACTATAACGTGATTGCCTATCGGCTGTCCAGGCACGTTTTTAGTGGTCCGTCAAGAGACGAGTCTAAGCAGCGACACCCGACACTCCCATGGAATGTCACATGGTTTGTCGCCTAGGGTTTCTCAAGTTTGCAAAACATTCGCGAGATCCACCTGAAACTTGGGTCCCTAGTGGTGAAGGTCTCTTAACAACATTCTAGCATTAGTTCTTGGACATCCTACTTTACACACAAATACCCACCCATACCACCTTGGTTCAAAGAGAATGGAAAATGATAAGGATGCGCTGCTCAATCTCTCTACCTGTAGGGCATAATCCCATTCCGGTCCCCTAAGGCTACATGAATCGAGATTCTAACCTAACAATTACCTTGTGAGAAGTCTCCTAGTTATCTTGGACCACCCTGACTCGTCAGGGGTTCCGACCATCCACTTCCCTTAGTAGGCGTTCTTTAAGTATCTAATTAGGTCCTATCAAGTGTCACATTCAAAATCAACTTCCTTAATTATGCCTTTTAAGGGACATGATTCGTTCGCATAACTTATGGCACTGACATGAAAACAGAGCAAGCAAACCTTTGACAAACAAATTTCAAGCATATTCCTTAACTTATATTCATGTCAATGTTTGTCTTCTACCCATATAGGAGAATTTATATTTCCCTTCTCCCTTGTAGAAGTAACTGGTCCAAATCACATGGCCCCACAAATTGCATCCTTTATCTAGAATAGGATCTTCCAATGCCAAAGACGTTGGGACCACGGCTATTTACAACTCTGTTTCGAATGGCAAGGGATGTCCAGAGCTCCACCTAACCCACAAGCGCCCTAGGATTGAAACATAATTTCCATGGTTGGCCGTTTCATCACTCGACCTTCTACCCCTGAATCGAGCATTGCCCTTTTCGAGTTAATCCCTAATGCAATCTTGGAGATGATCCATGTGCGCAAAATATCCTTTCCTTAATTAATCCAATTAAGAATCAAGCACAATCAAGGCAAGTAGCCTAATGTCAACTTCCAAGAAAACATTCCTTTATCCCCATGGAAACTTGTCATCACAAACCCTTGCCATGAATTTACCACCAATCACAAGCACTTCAAATAATCATCCAACCACAAAGCAACAAATAGTTGAATGTAAAAGCATTTAGAGTGTTGTTCGATCAACCAACAAAAACAATGGTATTCTTTCCCAAACATTACAAGAATAGTCGCATATGTGCTCTTCCCCTTGGGAGACCAACAAATTCGTACATAGCAACTAATGACAATACGAATTTGTTGCATAACAACGAAATGCAATTAACTTCTCTTGATACAAGCACTTTGAAAACTTCATCTTTGAATATTTGAGATGCGATTTATCATTTTGAATGACCTATTCTAGCATGGCATAGTACGGAGCCTAACGTATCTCATGCACGAATCAAAGCAAGCATCTTATTAATTTGAAAATTCAAATACTTACGACTGATATCCCAGTTGGATAGGAAGTCAAGCCCTTGGTCGAGGCTTTGTTTCTTGTTGAGAGATTGCCATCCGCACGTGACATTTTTCGCTTGGGGACCATTCTTGATCTTTGTCTCCCTTAGACGTGAATCACACAAGACTTTTGTGCCTTGCATTTGATTAGCGGGGGCCAATTGGGGAGAAAAATGAACTTGCGATTGAAGGATAATCTTGCAAAAATGGGGTATGGGTCCGTGGCAAACAAGGAAAGAAGAACGCGTGTGGACACCCTCTAAGGAGGGGAAGGGGAGAAGATCCTTCTTAGAAGGTTCCTTCTCTCTATCACACATAGACACACTCTCTCTCCCTCTTTCTATCTATCACACACACACACACACACTCTCTCTCTCTCTCTCTCTCTATACAACAACAAAGGGGGGGAAGGAGGTGGTACATCTCTATTTTTTTTCCTTTACGAATAGGGGGGGGTGTTATTATTGGGGGGGGGGGGGATGTGGGGAAAAGATGGGGTGGTCATGGTCAGTGCGTATTTTGCATGGCGGTGAGGGCCCAATTTGTGTGTGAGTTGGGCGTGGTGGCCTCGTCGACATCACCTACTGGCATCGTCTACTCCTCCCTCTTGTCATTGTTGTCATCGATCATGCCCTCTTCTTCGTCCTCCCCCCTCGCCACTTGTTCAATGACGACAGAGGGAAAATTAAAAAAAATTGAACTATTTTTTATTTCTAAGGGGGGGTTTCTATGCGAAGCCCAGGCAGGGTATTACATTCGGGTTCCAAATATAGCTCTCTACATATAAACACATATTGCATCAATACCTCTTTCAAGCTTGAAATTTCAAATTCTTCCCTTCTTCCAAGCAGAGATGAACATCTCTCATATGCTTGCATTTTTCAACATTTTTCCCATTGCATGTTGATTCAACTGCCTTTACTAATGACTGTAGGAATCCATCTTCCATATTTTTGGAATGAGTTAAACATGGGTATGAATGTGATTCGAGAGCTTCGACAACTTATTGATTTTTGTATCCGTGGCAAAGAGAGAGAGAGAGAGAGAGAGAGAGAGAGTACTAGGCTACCACAAAGGAGGGAAAAACACGCAAGGGATAAAAGAAAGCAAGGAAAAGATAAGTGCCAACCTTTTTACAAATTTGAATTTAGATTAAATTCATCATTATCGTTAATCTAGTCATATCATTAAATAAAAGTCACCGAGACTATATATCATTTATGCAAAAGAATGTCATAATCACACAAATATAAGAGGATAAAAATAGATGTTAATAATAAAAATTCATAATATTATATATATGTATATATCATTTTTTACATTTTAAAAAAAAGTTCTGTTATGGAGGCTTTGCTTCTATTAGTCTAGAGCACTCTCTC
The DNA here is from genome assembly GCF_053477565.2 of Lygodium microphyllum. Taxonomy (NCBI): domain Eukaryota; kingdom Viridiplantae; phylum Streptophyta; class Polypodiopsida; order Schizaeales; family Lygodiaceae; genus Lygodium; species Lygodium microphyllum. The sequence goes on along the minus strand of NC_141153.1, from coordinate 38,938,794 downwards.
TCCATATCCTAAAAGGCATTTTTCCCTCATGCAACTCAACCAAATCCCATGTTCTATTTTTTAGCAAAACCTCATATTTAGCATCCATAGCCTTGCACCAGCTTTCATCCTTAAAAGACCATATTCAAGAATTCGGAAATTTCTAATGTGATTAATATTTGGATATATGGTCGAATCTTATCCCCTTACTTAAAGGTGAAATTTTCCCTTATATATACTATATAAGCAATCCCCTTAAGTTCCTCTCTCAAATATGGGTTTAAGGTTTAGCCACTTGGTCAAATATTTTATCCTTATTTGAAAGTGGAACTTTAGAGATTCCCTAATTCTCTAATATGGTATTTTCACTACTTTCGCAAAAGATATAGGCTCTTTGTATTTCTGAACTTCTACCATGTATGCATAATGTTTCACTAAGTAACTACTATAAGCAAGCCTATCCACAAGCTTCTTTTCTCTTTGCGGTCTTTGCAATAGAGCTGAAGTAGATTCCACTCTCTCATTAGGTGGTATGTATCTCTACTTAACTCTAGGCATAACCATTGTAGGTATGCCAAATTCGCTATCCAGACTCTTAAAAGAGTCATATCTTGAAGTCAATCAACCTATAACATAATCAAAAACCTTCTCTTTTACTTTATCTCTCCCCCTCGCTAATGTATGAATTCAATGTAGTCTTTAACAGTTAATGAGTGACTGGACAGTCTTTAATAGTTAATGAGTGATTGGACATCACCTCACTCCTTGTAAATCAGGCCAACCAATCACTAAGTAAGTGTTTATTAGATTTACCTGTTGTAGCTAAGCACAATCAATGTTCAATTCACTATTACAATGATCTTTGCCAAATTCCAAGCCTCGGCAGGGTTAATCAAATAGGGTGCTAATGCTACGGATATTATGTTTGTAATTAAGAAATCGATGCTTATTGTGCTGCTTAATATTGCCCATTTCTCTCTACCTTAAACAATTGCAGTTTCCAACATCCACATAGACTTCCAAGAGGTGAGTACTTATTGTTTTTACATAGGCCTACTAATGAGCATTCACACTGATATGCAGACCAAAAGAATGAGCTTCAAGCATAGCTCAACCATGCCTCCTATGGCATTCACCTTTCCCAAGATATCTAGGAGTCATTCTTGCCTCATCTCCAAGATATATAGGAGTCATTCTTGCCTCATGTGCATTAAATAGAAAAAGATCCAATCCTGTTAGCTTCACACTTTTTCAGCTACTCCTCTTATTGAATCAAAAAGCTCACTTTAAGAGCTTGAACACATGCCAGATAACCTAACAACTAAGCCTCAGTAGGCTCTTAGACTGATAGGACTCATATCTCTCTAATACATACCACTTGAAGTATACACCATGGCTACCATACCGCTATTGCAAAGATTTTAGATCTAGCTTCCATCTCTATAGTCTAGCTTCAACTCTCTGCCAAGCTTCTTAGGCTTCCATTGCTTCATGGAATCATGGGAGTTCATGGATCTAATACCATATAGAAAGATGAGAGAGAGATAGGGGAAATAAAGAGCAGAAAAATCTTAGTGACATTCATCATTATTATTCATCACACCAAAAAACCAAAGTAGATCTAAATTAGGTCTAAGTGACTAGTGACTAACCACTAACTAACTCTAGTTAAGACAGCTACCAACTTATTAAAGATACACACATGATACATAGCTACACACACATAGCTATCATGTTGGTAGGTAGTAGGTAGATTGAGTTTGTATATCTCAACAAAGGGAGAGTGCTTATAAGGGAAGCAACATCACATATCTAGGGAAGGCCATAAATCATGACAAGACAAATATGAACAACGAGCGGAGAGCCGTGGTAGCTCTAGCACCATGGTTTCAACTGGTACTGATGCCATGAGTGATGCTCATAGAGTGCAAGTAGTTTTCAATTATTATAGCTTGTTTGAACTAAGCCAAGCCAATGTGCATGAAATAATAAAAAACAGCAAAGTGATGGCTTTGATACCACATGAGTTTAAAAGAAATGATATTATATTTATTAGAATTTACAATATTATATTTACAAAATGGATTTTTAATTACAATTTGAAAAAAATTCATAAGTTTAGTAAAGTAAAAGGTGTCATTTTAAGGTCTTATAGCAAGTTAAAAAATGGTATTTCTTCATATCCTTTCAATGCACATTATATAGATGATTTTTTATAGTTGGACTCCTCGAGCTTGCAATTGACTTTTTATCTTCTGTCTCATGCTCTTCAATGTCTACAACTGGAACCAACATGCTTAGAGTGGATAGTTACTACTTGTAGAGCACCACATTGTCCACCTTTCCCTACTAATCTTCACGACAACTTATAACCGATGCAAGGATCCCTAGAGTGTATCCATTGAGTAGTGAACTAATGGTTGTTATATATTACCATAGTCTTTCAATGTAGGTTAGACCAAATCATGCACCAAAGAGACAAAGCTACAAAAATGGGGGTCATCCATCACATATGGTTGCATGAAATGAAGAGTAGTGATCTATGTATTGCAAAATTGAACTTCATCTTCTCTTACCTCTAGGTAGGGACACCATGATAGCACCTACCATATGTTTGATGATCTCTAAAAGCTTTGATAAGTGTTAAGAAACAGGCCTTAAGATCTAATATAACTCAAAAGCATGCCTTGTAATTAATTGTTAGGTGGCAACTATGAGGATAAAGGCCATAACAATTGAGCTTGAAATTGTAGTTTTTTTTGTGTGTGGATGCGGTCCCCAATCACTAAAAGGGTAGAAGCTCTCAATGTGCTTGAAGAGAAAGGTTTGCAAGGCTGCATTTTCAGTCTTGTCATCTCAATGCTTGTGGCCTCATGTGGAGAAATAGGTGATAAATTGGGGTTGGATGCTAAGGATTTCATATAGTAGGATATGCTCATGGGCTTGCAAGCTATCTTGATTCCACCACCACTTTTCCAACCACACAAAGTATAGTTGACTAATGGATATTAAAGACACAATTACAAGCTTGGAAGGCCTATAACAAAGCTGCCTTAAGGGATTTTCAATTAAGCCTTCTTACTCTAATATGCTTGAAATGCATAGATTGATGTAATACAAGAAGTTCAGGTAGATATGGCCTTATGATTGTGGAGGGAGTTCTTTTGCAAGAAGTGTATGGTTTGTTGCCTTTGGTGTTTCACTCATCTCTAGGTGAACTTGATAAGTGTCTATTACTTGATCCAAATGAAGCTTGTAGGAGAATGACATCTCTAAGGATCTCCAATGCCTTCTTCTTCACCTTGCTTTTCATCAAATACTTCTTCCTTCTTTTGGAGTGAAATCCTTCATCTCTTGATTATTTGGCAACAAGAGTTCTTGCATATTTGTTAGTGCTTTGAATCAAATACTTGTATTTTCCTTTGTTCACGGCAAAAGATCTTGGAAATTCACAGTGTAGTTGGGTAAGCCCGACAAAGTTAGACTCAAGTAATAGTCTTGATTCAAAGTTGTGAGTTCCCTTAAGCAATCGTGTTGAGTTAGTGTTTGTGAGGTCCATATAGAGTATTGCAGTGTAAAGGGATTATTCTAGGTCTTCATTAGTGAAGAATACATTGGATTCCAACATTCCACCGATTCTTGACTTGCCATACTTCTTCACAAGACCCCATTCTTTTTGGCCTTCACATGAAACTCTTTCAAACAACAAATCTAATAGAAATTGTACATGACATGGAAGGAAAAACACCAAAGAACTAACATATAACTTCTAATTTGGATGTAATTATTTGAGCGGTCACACACTTCAAATCTAATCCAACAATCATTCTAGAAAATGAGTAAGATAAGGTGCAAAATGGACATAAATGATGTGTAGCTTGGGACTCTAAAGTAAGATGGGACCTTACCATAGCTTTCAAAAGTTCATGCTATAGAATAGATGGAAAAGGATTCACCATCTACTTCAAAAGATCAACATCCTCAACCAATTCCTTTAAACTAATCAAAAATTAAAGACGAGATGCCCCATTTCCTTAAATACTAAGAGCATCAAAGGTAGCTAAAATGATACAAATTAAACAAAGGGATGTTTCAATATATGGGACAAGGTGGAGGAATTATGATTGTTCATTAGCTTGATAAAGTTGTTGGAAATTACCCCTATTATAGAAGAGAATTATATCACAAACTATTGTGATTTAGAACTAAATAGAAAATGGTCATAATTGATGTACCAAGTGAGAATGGATTGATAAGAATATTAAAGACCTTATATCTATAAAGACTTTTGATTTTTCTTCAATTTAGGAGCTCTAGTTTTAGATATGGAGGTGATAAAGCACATGATATTTGGGGCTCGACAAAAATAAATCCAATCTTTGAGGAGATAATGAATAAACTTTGATTGAATGACAAGAGGGAAATTGCGAGTATTGTGTTACACTCAGTAGACCAATGTAAGGTAGCACCCTTAGGTCTCTTATGTCAAATTCGAACTATGATTCCAAGATTGGATTATAGCATTAACTTATTAGTATTAAAACTATTCAAAGGGTCACATCATATCCAATTCTCTAAGGCATATTTTAGCTACTGTAGTCCATGTCTAATCGAAGTTGATATAATGGTATGGTTACAATAGGGCACACTTTAATGTGGTATTTAAAGAGTTATTGAAGAATAGATTTCAAAGCTTGAAGACTACTTTGAAGAAATGATGACCAAAAGATCCACTTTGCCACAATCCACTTGGAAGGATTTGATCATATATGGTGGCGGTATATTAAGAGGGAAAATCAGTGAGTTGATACTTGGGATGCATTTAAACCACTTATGGTTCAAATTTTTGTGTCTCCCATATAGAAAGAGAAGCTTGCCCAATAGTGGTATAGCTTAGAGCAGCATACCTTGACAGTTCAGGACTACAAAAATCAATTTCTTAATCTCACGATGTATGTTGAGTCCATAAGTGATGATGCAAAGCTGCATAAGTATATATATGGCTTGGATCCTCAGTTATTATCAACTGATGTTTCAATGCAGTCATCTTCTGATTTGTTCAAGGCTATTGAATTGGCTGAAAGATACTCCTGTAAGTATCATAGGGATACTTCAGCTCAAACATAGTATGGAAAACAAAGAGGCTTGTCTCAACCATCTTTTGGGCTACCATCTTTTTGGCAGGGCTGAGAATAAACAAGGGACAGCAAGAATAAGAATGTCTCATCCTTTGGTGGTCAATGATCTATTCCCATGGATTTGTACAAAGAAAGGAAAGAAAAAGGACTTTGTTTCAAGTGTCGAAAAAAGTACATAGTTGAACATGCTTTCAAATGTGCTTATAGAAATGCAAAGGCAAGAGTTCGAAATTATGTTGGTCTTTGAAGACTTGGAGGATGACCATGAGGATGTGAGTGCCTTTGTAATTACAACTGAAAATGATGGGGCTGATGAAGAAATTGGGCAAGAAGAGTTCTTTGACCCTGTAGACACCTTTCCTTTTGGCCCTAGTGGTCATGTATGTGTAGAAACGAGTGACAAGAATGATTGACATGCTTTTGCCACTATTTTTACTATCTCCATAGATACTTGGATAGGATCAAAGAGTACTAATACTCTTCATGTTCAAGGCAAGATTAATGGGAAATATGTATTTATCTTGGTAGACAATGCTAGCACACATAGTTTCATAAATAGAGCAGTCATGGATAGGCTGAAATGTTTTCCCACTAATCTACAACAACCACTGATCATGGGCTTTATCACTTCTTGGTTACACCCTTTGGTTTGACAAATGCACCCACCACTTTTTAGATCCTAATGAATAAAATACTTTAGCCATTTTCAATCAAATTTGTGTTGGTATTTTTTGATTACATTCTCATCTACAACTGTTCATTGGAAGCACATCTATTGCACATGAGGCAGGTATTTGATGTACTTAGAGAGCATAGACTATTTGCTAAGGAGTCAAAATGTTCCTTCATGCACACTGAGGTAGAGTATTTGGCCGACATTGTCAGTGAGACAAGCATTAGAGCTGATCCAAAGAAAGTGCAATGTGTCACAGATTGGCCTACACCTGCAAATACCACCTCTGGGAGAGGATTCTTGGGTCTCTCTTCATTCTATTGCAGATTTATTCGACATTATGCCACTATTGCAACTCCTCTCACTGTGATAGGCTAAAGAAAGAAACATTTTTTTGGGATGCCTTTGTAGATAGAAGCTTTAATTAGCTAAAAGGTTTTCTTACTTCAAACCCTTGTCTTTCCCTGACTTCTCTAAGGAATTTAACATTTAGTGTGATGCCAGTGGGTGAGGTATTGGTGCAGTATTGCTGCAAGAACATGGGGTAGTAGCTTTTAAAAGATGAAAACTTGTTGAAAATGAGATGGTAATGAATGTTTATGATAAAAAAATGCTGGCTATTCTTCATGCCACAAAGAAATAGCACCATTAATTGTATGGCAGTGTTATACGAGCGGTGATCAAGAGCAAGCCTTACTCACAACCCAATAACGAGACCTTAAGGAGTGCTGGTTGGGATAATTGACTTTGTCAAATGCACAACACAACTTGAAAAATTCAAATATTCGATAATACATGACAAGCCACACATGAAAACAAGACAATACACAATGCCTCTTGTAGCTCAAAACAACTAAAAACCCAAATGTGGATAGAGCATCACACAAATACAACACAACGAAAGTACCAACAAATTGAAAACAAACCAAGTGAAATATATTATCGTACCTTAACAATCTTGAGCCGACTCTCGGTGCCATAAATCCAAATTCTTCAACTCTCCTCTCTCACAAAATACAATTGCAATTAAGGGGGAAGGTCCTTAACTCTTCAATCTCCTCTCCTTATATAGTTTTCTATCCACACTCACATACATTAGGCTTTTTTCTTTCAACTTTCAACTTTTACTTTTCTACTGCCTTTCACTATTTTCGTTTTTTCTACCCTATGCCTGTTTGCAACCTGGGTAATAACGTCATCATTTGAGCTTTGAATATAGTTGTTTGGGTACTCAAAACTATTGGAATGCTTTTGATCAACAAGCTAACGTGGGCAAAATTACGAAAATCCATCAAAAATGGGCAAATATATTGATTTTCGTAAATCACATCATTTTTCTCCATCTTTTATCTTGGACGACTTATTTCCTTCCTTGGCCTATTGTTCTTGTAATTGCACACACTTTCAACACGCATGTCCTCTTTTTCTTCAAGAAATACTCGATGACAATGTAAAACTTACGACCTTTTCCTTTGATCCTTGAGTCTTCAAAATAAATATTCTTTGGATATAAACCTATTTTTTTAATGTAGTATGCCCTAGCCTGAATATGGTTTTTTAAATGAAATCTGTGCCCAATCATTCATGATTTGGAAAAATATGCAATGTTGGATCCATGATATGCAACAATCAATTGATACTATACACAAAAATAATGTATGCATTGAAGAAATTGTGCCTACTCTATCTACATGTGATCGTGCATCATGCAAAATGCAAAAAAATTTCCTTGTTAGTTTAAATCATTATCCTCACCCCTCAATGCTCTTCAAAAAGATATAACATACCCCGCTCCTTCCAAAATCTCACAAACACTCAAGAAAATGATGGTCCTCAAGATGTTGACTAGATATGAACAACCCATCTCACAATTGGAGGTGTCCTTCACACGACCCTCAAACTCACCCAACCACCTTACACACTCAACCAAAGATTTATAATTTTTTGATGAGCATCCCAAATATTGTGTGTGCAAGAAATGTGCGTACTCAATGACAAGTGCTCTCTCAAGTGCGGGTGCAACTACGATTTATTGCATATAGCTACAGTGGACCTCATGCCGTGCTAGTGCTCAATGATGGTGCAAAGTGTGCATAATCCCAACAATTGGCATGGAAGTATTTGATAAGAACAAGAGATGACCCCCGAGTGCAGTGCATCAATAAGTGCAACGTGAAGTGCTCGTAAACCCATAGTCCTCGTGATGTGCAAGAGTCTCAACAAGAAAACATACCTTGCTCCACAATGTTCGGTAGCTAATAGCAAACTCCAACTTCAACCTGTCCAAAAAAATACAAAAGCTCGACCAAGGCTATCAAGTTTCACACTCAACAAATCAAACAAAATGTTGGAAACAAATCCTAAGCTAGACAAACACAAGAAATTCAACTAGGAAATAACAAAACAAACTGTCACACAAACAACTAAGCTAGCAAAAATCAACCTAAGTACAATTTGACTACGAGTTTTCTGTTTTTAGAAAAACACTTGATAGAAGAAGGTTTAGAGTCAAGAGTGACCATAGGGTCCTCAAATATTTCTTATCTCACTCCAACCTTACTCCTAAGCAACATAGATTGGTGGCCACCTTGAAAAATTATGACTTTGACATTACCCATACTCGTGAGAAAGACAATGTAGTGGCAGATTCCTTGTCTAGAATGTGGGCATGTAAAGTCTCTACCATCATGGAATTGCATAGTGATTGGATATATGAGCTTCAGGAGGCTTACCTATTGGATGCTAATTTCAGCAATATATTTTAGAAATTACAGAAAGGTCATTGTGCAAAAAACCCTCCATTTCAATTGAAAAATGGGCTTAATTGGCTTAATGGCAAAATTGCTATCCCTCACACTTCCCAATTCAAGTAGAAGATCATGCAAGAAATGCATTCAACACCTATAGCTGGTCATTTGGGAGTGTTCAAAACCTATGACAAAACTGCCAATAGTTTTCATTGGAAGGAACTTTGGAGAGATGTTAAAGAATTTGTCTCAAGCTATGTGCCTTGTCAACAAAATAAGGATAGCACATTAAAGCGAGGTGGGTTGCTATAGGCATTTCCTATTCCTGAGGTCAAGTGGACTCATATAACCATGGATTTTATACAAGTATGCCTCTCACCAAGAAAGGGTGGAAGAGCATCTATGTGGTGGTGGATAGGCTCACAAAGGTAGCTTATTTTATTCCCACTAAAGCCCAATTTACTACATCACAAGTAGCCAGCCAGTTTATGAAACATGTGTTCAAATTGCATGGTTTACCACAAGTCATTATGCATGATCGGGATACAAAATTTATGAGCATTTTTTGGCAAGTAGTATTAAGTTCTATGGGCACAAAGTTGGCTCCCTCTACTGCTTATCACCCGCAAACTGATGGAAAAATAGAGATGGTCAACAAATGGCCAAAAACTTATCTGAGATGCTTTTGTCATGATGTTCAGCATGCTTGGGATGCATGGCTACATTTGACTGAGTTTTTGTATAATAACTCCACCCATGCTAGCATTGGAGTTTCACCTTTCAAGGCTTTATATGGGTATAAGGTCCATCTCCCCATGGTCATCTTCAATGACAAGATCAATCCTCAAAGCAAGGAAGAATTGGACAGGATGCACGCCCGACTTCGGCAATGTAAGCTAAACTTAAAGAGAGCTCAAGATCAAATGAAGCTTTATACTGATAAGAAAAGACGGGACATTGAGTTCCAAGAAGGGGATTTGGTTTTGCTGAAAGTACCTAAATCTAGGTATGCCACTCTTAAGGATGGCTCCAACAACAAGTTAGCTCATTGGTTCTATGGGCCCTATCAGATTATCAAGTGGGTGAGTGGCTTGGCTTATTAGTTGGAATTACCCCCTTCCACCAAGATTCACACTATTTTTCATGTGAGTCAACTCAAACCTTTCATTGGATCATCTATGGATTATTTAGAAGAGCTCCTTCCTATGGATGAAGAAGGCATCATCCAATACATTCCAAAGGCAGCATAAGTCAAAGGGAAAAGAAGATGCGCTCAAGATCAGTCATGGAATACTTGATCAAATGGCAAGGATTTCCCCTTGAAGAGGCCTCTTGGTGACCAACTTCAATCATGGAAGAGCTCCCTCATTTTATGTATGCTAGGGTCAAGGCAACAGATCAAGAAAGCAAAAAAAAAAAAAGAAGGCTACAGGAAGGTGGGAGAATGGAGGCAGAAAGAAAAAGAATCAGGATGAGCCACTAAGATCTCATAGCACAAAAAGGGGAAAAAGTTTTATTTGAAAGAATTAGACAGGAGGGGAGGCGAAGATTACCTTTCGGGGTAATTAAGGAGAGGATGTGGTGGCTGACGGGTGATGCTGCGATGGGTGGATGTCAGGGTTGCTTCTCTGCGTGCGACTGTGATTGCTGGTGATGATGTTGCTGTTGTTAAGGATGGTGATGGAGGTGATGGTGATGATGGTGGTGGTGTCCTCGGGACTACAAGAGGGAATGTGGGTCTTATAGACGTGTAAGAGGGATGGTCGGTACAAATGGCTGTCAGGCATGTGCCACTTAACTACAGGAGGGAGCCCAACAGCAGCCGATGCTAGATTGAATCTCACCATAGCCAACCAAACAAAAAGAATCCTTCCTGATTCAGGCAAGGTAAGAGTCTAAGTTGGGGTTTTGGCATGCTCTGAATGCGATGGTTGTCAGATTTGCCAAATTCTGATGAAAGAATATTTTGCAACAGATTTTAGGTCTGAGACAGCATGTATTTGTATGCCTATGGCTTATGTGATGCTTCTACTAATGTCTATTGATACCAGATCACTTGTGGATGTTATGCCTCTTATGTGAGACGTATTTGGAGCTGATTTAGCTTAGCCATTGACTATTTTGAACAATCCCAGATCTATCCAAAATAGGGAAACCACCTGTTACTTCAATTTTATGCTTACATGTCTTGGCATTTGATGCCCGATTATGCCCGGTTGGTACCTATACATATAGGAATGTATACTTATGGTTTGCCTATGGATTTGAGCTTGGTTTGAGCACTGATTTGCTCAGTTTACAGAGGTTATATGCTACTAGAAACTTCAAGGTTGAAGCTATTTATGCTATAGTTGGGTTATGCCTATTGGTCATGATGTATTTGGACTATGCCACATATCTTGTTTATGCTCCGGAATGCTTTTGAGTTGAGATTAGAGCTCCATTTGGGTTTGACTGTCACTTCTTTGCACCTGGCATTTCATCTATGACATGGTTTATGCTTAGGCTACCCAGTACGGGTTATGATGTCTTGGTGAATGCTTTATGCTTTGGTTGTGGATGGCAGTTGTTTGAGCTTGTCTCGACATTCATTTGAGTATTCCCTTGAGCAGTTGGACATTGACTTGGATTTTTTCATTACAACTTGGATTTTTCCATTACGACCTTGGATGCTATTGAGGCATTGTCTTGGTTACCTGCCTTTGGTACTCTGACTTAGTTTGATTGAGTTGTTGAGCTCGTTTATTCGCCTTTTGTGCCAGTGGGAGCATTTTGTATGATAAACTGATATTGAGCATGAGGTTTATGATATTTTGAGCATTTTGTAGATACTTGAGACTTTAGGATCTCTTACACTTAAATGTTGCATGGTTCATGCACTGATATCTTGGAGTTGCTTTTGACCTGAGCTTGGGCTTTGCACTCTTGTGAGCATACACCTACTGGTGTCAAGTCTTGCCAGTGTTATGTATACTTTGCCCTATTGTCCATGGGGTATGCCTACCTGATGGATGCTTTGGTGACTTGTTTGGGTGTTTGCTCAGGGTCTTGATGACTGTTTGGTGTGCTGATTTATGCCCGTTTATGGCTGGTCATGTCTTGGCTCTCATTTCTTGACTTGGTGCCGTGATATGGTCAGCAATTGCCTCTCACAGTACCCTGGTGTCATTTATTACAGTAAGCATATAAATTCAGACTGACATGGTTTTTTCATGCTAAAATATTCTAAAATGATGTACTTTCACTAGTACTTGGTGGATAGCAGCTTTGGTTACACTTTTCTCACCATTTTTTCTCGATTTTGGTGATTTTTTTGTCATTTTCTACAGTAAACAACAAGCAGTTTTGAACTGTCTATAATCTTCTAGCTTGCATTATAGCGAGTTTGTCCATTGATCATGCTATTTTCAACATCACTAAGCTTGATGGTACGAATTAATCTTATTGGAAGAGCCAGATTTGGTAGGTGTTGGTGCAGAAATCATAGATCAAACCAGTGAGGTTGAGCGGGCATCCGCTTGCAACTATGCCAAATGAGGAATGGCTTGAGCTTGATGAGTTATGCAAGTCTACTATTGTATTATCTCTCACAGAATAGGCTCATTACAATGTATTTGAGGAAGAACAGAGTGCATGGTAGTTATGGGATAAAATCAAGAATCTCTATGACAAGAAAAGTCCAGTGAGTCAGATGTATTGGCTGAAGCAGCTTATGGATCTGCGCATGAAGGAGAATGTGACTATGTCTGCTCACTTGAGCTAGTTCCATGCTATACTCAAGAACTTGACTTTGGAGGATATCACTTTTGTAGAGGATGTCACTCCTCTTTTCTTGCTTGGTACTCTTAATGAGTCACGGGATGTATTCTGCACTGCATTATGTGCCTCTACTGCTACCTTGAAATTATATGATATTGAGAGTGCTCTTCTGAAGGAAGAGGTTAATCGTAAGAATTTGGATGCCTCTCGTGTGTCGCATGCTATGACAGTTAGAGGCAGGAATGATGGGTATGGAAAGCATGGCAGTGGCAGTGGCCATGGACGAGATTCTCAGAAATCTCGGTCCTGGTCTTGTGGCAAGTCACATAGCAAATCCTGTGGCATGAATGTAGATGCTACTTGTCACCATTGTGGGAAAAAGGGCCATAGTAGGCCACAATGCCATGAACTACGCAATGAAAGGCACAAAGATAAGGGGAAAGACAAAGTGCAAGATAAGTCTTCTGATCGCAGCATAGTGCCTGCAAAGTCCAAGGTTAAAATTGAAGAGATCAATGTTATGCAGCCTGAGGATGTTGATGATGATGATTATATCCTTGCAGCTTCTTCTAGTACTTCACAGATGACAGATATACACTCTATGTATGCATAGTTTTGGCTCTTGGACTTAGGTGCGTCATTTCATGTGACACCTTGCCGAGAGTGGTTTCATTCATATCGTACTATTTTCGGTTCTGTGTGCTTAGGTGATGATAACTCTCTTGATATTGTGGGCATTGGTGATATTAGACTGCAGTTTCCTTTTGGAAGCAATTTTGTTATGCAAGATGTATGTCATGTACCTACTTTGATACGCAGTCTCTTTAGCTAGACAGCTTGATGATGCAGGTTATCATGTATCTTTTGGAGACTCTACATGGAAGATCACTCGTGGGGCAGACTTGTGATTGCGAGAGGTGCCCACGCTGGCAGCCTCTATCCCTTGATTGTCTCTGCTTCCTCCCTTGATCATGTTTTATTTATGGGTTCTATCCCACATGTATCTCTTTGGCATGCCTGTTTGGGCCATATGTCTTTTAAGGGAATGAAAATGCTTTTTGGTTTGTAGTACTTACCGCCCCTTGATTATGCATGTTTTGATTCATGTGAGCATTGCCTTTATGGCAGGCAGACTAGGTCTATGCATAAGAAGTCTAGTAGGCCACGCATGAGTGAGCCCTTAGCATTGGTACATTCGGATGTCTGTGGGCCCATGCCTTGTCAATCTATGGGTGGTGCAAAGTATTTTTTTACATTCATATATGATTTTTCATGGAAAGTTTGGGCTTATCCCATTAAGCTGAAATCCGATGTCTTGGATGTGTTTTAGAGATGGCTTGCTTTGGTTGAGAACTAGTCCGGGTATAGGCTAAAATGCCTAAGAACAGATAATGGGAGTGAGTATGTCTCACGTGCTTTTGAGTAGTTATGTGATGAGAGGGGTATTAAGCATCAATTGACTGTCCCCTACACCCCTCCATAATGGTTTGGCTGAGTGGATGAATAGAACCATCAAGGAGCATGTACGCAGTATGCTTAGCCATGCAGGCCTACCACAAAGCTTTTGGGCTGAGGTAGTTAGTGCAGTTGTGCATATCATAAACAGATCACCTTCTAGTGGTTTGGATTTCTAGGTTGTAGAGGAGTTATGGATTGGAAAACCTCCCTCTTATGCATATCCCCGTGTCTTTGGATGTGAGGCATTTGGCCATGTGCCCAAGGACAAGAGAAGTAAGCTGGATCCTAAGATTGTCAAATGCATTTTCATTGGTTATGGGGATGCATGCGAGATGGGTTACCATCTTTGGGATCCGCAGGTGCGGAAAGTCATCCATAGTCATGATGTAGTCTTCCATGAAGACAAGATGCATAGGTATCCTGAGAGAGTTGTTGATATCTGTAGGGTCATATTTAAGGAGGAGCCGAGGGCTCCCGCATAGCCAGTTGGATAGCCTACAGTTGTAGCAGATGCTCATGGTCAAGGTGTTGGACAGGTAGCTGGGTAGGTAGCAGAGCATGCCATGAGACAGTCTACTAGAGACATACGTCCACTTGACATATTTCAACCCTTGATGCCTTATGTCATGGTAACATATGCAGGAGATCCTTTCACCTATGATGAGGCTATGCGTAGGGGTGACAGTCACTCCTGGGAGAGGGCTATGCACTCTGAGATAGAATCCTTGCATAAGAATGAGACTTAGATTTGGTTTCCTTGCCTGAGGGCAAGAAGGCTTTTCCATGCAAGTGGGTGTACAAGCTGAAAAGTACCCCTGGATACCCCAAGCCGGCATACAAGGCTAGAATGGTAGCAAAGGGTTTTAAGCAGGAGCATGGTGTGGACTTTGATGAGCTCTTTTCTCCTATGGTTAAGATGACCACCCTGCACTTAGTCTTGGCTTTGATTGCTTAGCTTGACTTGGATTTATACCAAATGGATGTCAAGAAGGCTTTCTTACATAGGGACTTGCATGATAAGATTTATATGGAGCAGCCTAAGGGCTTTGTAGAACCTGGCAGGGAGCACCTAGTGTGCAAATTGAAGAAAAGTCTTTATATCTTGAAGCAGGCACCTAGGGAGTGGTATCATAAGTTTGATGCCTTTATGCAATCACAGGGCTATAGAAGGAGTGCTATGGATCTATGTCTTTACACGAAGAAAGCCCATGATGGTTCTTTATTGATTTTAGTACTCTATGTGGATGATATGCTGATAGCAAGGAAAGCTCATGATGAGCTAAATACTCTTAAGACTCAGCTCAAGAAGAGCTTTGAGATGAAATATGTGGGACATGTCACTCACATACTTGGTATGCGCATTAGACACGATAGGCATCAAGGACTCCTCTATTTGTCATAGAGGGAGTACATTCATAAAGTCCTTGAGAGCTTCTGCATGCAGGATGTAAAGCCTATTGGTTTTCCATTGCCTTCTTATGTGAAGGTATCACAGGCTAATTGTCCGCAGACAGATGAGCAGAGGGCTGAGATGGCCAAGATTCCCTATGCATCTGCAATGGGTAGTCTTATGTATGCCATGATTGCCACTCGTCTAGATATTGTCTTTGTAGTTGGTATTGTGGAATGCTATATGGCTACACCTAGCAAGAAGCATTGGGATGCCATGAAGGGTATCATGAGGTATCTGAAGGGCACTGTAGATATGTGCATATGCTATGGCAGCCAGGATACAGGAGTCATGGGGTACAATGACTTTGATTATGTAGGATATGCAAATAGTAGGAAGTCCATTCCAGCTATGTATTCACCTATGCTAGAGGTGTTGTTTCTTGGATGTCTAGGGTGCATAAATGCACGACCCTTTCTACTACAAAGGCCGAGTATATTACAGCCCCCACTGAGGCTTGCAAGGTGGCCATTTGGTTAGGTTGTTTGGTTGCTGACCTTGGTATTGATGCTATCCCTACACTGCTTTCGGATTCTATGAGTGTTGTTCAGTTAGCCAAGAATCCAGTCTTTCATGTGAAGACGAAACACATTGAGGTGAGGTATCACTTCACATGTGGGGTCATTGAGGACAAGTCTGTTGATCTTGTCAAGATTTTGACTGATTAGAATCCTGCAGATTTTCTCATGAAAAGCATCTCTACAAAGCGCTTTGCCTTCCTCAAGAGGTTGATGGGCGTGGGATGAGAAGACGTCTTTCCTGATCTTGTTGTACATGTGTACATGTTGTACTGTCTTTCTTGTTTTTTTTCTTTTCACTCCTCACTGGGGAAGATTTGCCTTTAAGTGGGAGGTTGTTGGCAGTAAAGGCGCCTCCGCCTAGCCACCCGTGTATTACTACACTAACAGTCACCGCCACTGCACACTGTAGGTGGCGGGCACCCATCATCGTCACTTTATTCTTTATTCTTTTAGTGATAGTTTGAATAAAGGAAAGCCTGGTCACACATTGTGACTGTTGGAGTTCCCATTTCTTGTCTCTCTCTTTCTTGCTCTTGCTCTCCCACCATATTAGCTCTCGAGTGCAAGCTTCGATCCTTCTCACCTTTCATCTTCTGTAGTCTTTGCTCTCCTCTTTCTCTTTCACGAGTCCTCTCCTTGACAGACATTTCATTAGAGAGCAAGACTTGGTAGGTGATATTGGTCTCATATACATGAGTATTGGTCTCATCTACTTGATTGCAAGCTTTGATCCTTCTTACCTTTCATCTTCAGCAGTCTTTGCTCTCCTATTTCTCTCTCCCGAGTCCTCTCCTTGACAGACATTTCATTAGAGAGCAAGACTTGGTAGGTGATATTGGTCTCATATACGTGAGTATTGAGGAAAAAGATATTGATATTCTCACCAAGGCCCTAGGAGCAAGTCTTTAGGTGATATTGATTTCATATATGTGAGGAAAAAGGAGAAGGTTGCAGATATTTTCTCCAAGGCCCCAGGAGTAGAAAAGCTCTACCAATTTTGAAGTGAGCTTGAGGGGGAGTGTTGAGATATCAAGCTCAACACAAGTTGATACTCATATATCTAAATAACTATTTCTACATTCATATCATTGATATGGTTGGGACCTACATTACCATATCATTCCAATGATACGTTATATTGAACATCAATTGGACCACCTACTCAAGTTATAAGATATCTAGTGATCTTCTAGTTAGCATGGTTGCACCATGGACCACTTATATAGTATATATGTCATATGCTCTCTTTATTCTTGGTAGATTGTTATAGTGGAGAAGAAGAAGAAATATTAGTTTTTTTAGCTTCTTATCTCATTACAAGGATACAGGCGCATAGCGACGATGGTTTTCGACATAAAATGGCAATGCAAATAGCGACGGTACTTAGGCGAAAAAACGTGGGCCGAAACTCGAGCGCATCATTTTATGTGAACAAATGAAAGAGAGAGCAAGGGAGAGCGAGCTGCACCTTTCATTTGAGAGGAGAGGGAGAGAAAGAGAGAAAGAGGGAGAAGGAAAGATTCTCACCGCCACCACCGTCGTTTGGAAAGAAGAGGACAAAGTGTACGGAGGGCGAAGAGGAGCCGCCGTCGCGAAGAGGAGCCACTAAATCCATCCTCGGGCCTTTGCAGTGAGTACATTGTTCCCTCTTGCTTTGTTTTTTTTTCCCCTTTTCTTTTGCTTTTTTTTTTGTTAAAAATCATGTGTATTGAGAGAGAAAGAGTGGAAATGAGAGAGGGAGAGGAAGATAGAAAAGGGAAGTAGGAATGAGAGAGAGAGGGAAAAAGCATTAAACATAATAGAGAAAGAGAGAGAGAGGGAGGGAGAGAGGAGAATGAATGAATAAAAAACAAAGAGAGGGTAAGATCATGTTCCTTAATTTCTTCTTTTCTTGTTTGTAGTAGTAGTAGTAGGTTCTTTAATTTCTTCTTTTATTGTTTGTAATAGTAATAGTAGTTGTTGTTATTGTTATAGTAGTAGTAGTTCTTTAATTTCTTATTTTCTTATTTGTAGTAATAGTAGTGCTAGTAGTAGTGGGTTTTTTTTTTTTTTTTTTTTGCTTTTTGTAGTAGTAGTGGTAGTAGTACTAGTAGTAGTTGCTGTTATTGTTGTTGTTGTTTTATTTCTTCTTTTCTTTTTTTCTGGTTTGTTGTTGTTGTGATAGTCGTAATTGTAGTAGTAGTAGTGGTAGTGGTAGTAGTTGTTGTTTAATTTCTTATTTTTTTGTTTATTGTTGTTGTTGTTGTTGTTGTTTTTGTTGTTTTTCTTCTTTTCTTGTTTCTTTTTGTTTAGTTTTCTTGTTTGTTGTTGTTGTTGTTTTGGGCCATTAAAGAAGAGCACATTGTGAAGCAAATAATCAAGTCTATCCACACTCTGACAGGTATGTGCGTTCTCTTAGGTCCGTGTTTTCTAAAGACGATCAATTATCGGGCTAAAATCCCATGATTGGCATAATATATGTCAAGTTTGTACTACGAATGGAATGTAAGTGGCCTATGTATTTTGCTATTTGGAGTATAGTCGTTGTTCATAATGCTTCCTCGTTTGTGGCAGTTTGTACTACCAATCGCGATCACAAGATGCCTTACTCCAGAAATACATGGGGCGATTTACAGGTTGTCAACTTTAATTCAATGGATCTCACAGAAGGAGATTAAAACATTCTCTATTGAATCCGCAAGGTGGAAAGTAGTGGAAACAGTATGTCTCTTTGAGAAATACCTGCCTACCAGCATGCTCACGATACAAATCCACATTCTTGTGCATCTTCTAGATGAAGTGGAGATTGTTGGACCTATCTATATGTGATGAATGTTCTTATTGGAGTGCTTCATGAAAATCCTGAAAGGCTTTGTGCGACAACAAGCTCGGCCAGAAGGTAGCATGGATGAAGGTTGGTTGGTATAAGAGGCATTAGTGTATATTTCACAATGGCTACCAACACTGGATTCAGACAACATATGCTATGGTTGTTGAAGGACGATGATAGATAGACCAAAGATGTGGTGGTTGGAAATGGGGTAGAAAAAAGAATGGATGGTGCAATGGAGGAGAAAGTGAATCTCTTTTGTATGTTGCACCATGCCTCCATGGAGACATGGCTTGCTAGGTACCAGCAAGCTAGGAAAGATTAGGAAGAAATGCGATCTAAATTTTGACATAATACGCATCATTAATCGATTCGATATCTAGAGGGCATGGAGGAGATGCCGTAGTTTGTCAAGATTGTGGGAGAGAAGGAAGGAGTCTCGCTTGAAGCTTTCTTGCTTGCACAATGGGAGAAGACACACAAGGGTGGAGGCTAAAAACAGTTTTCCTCTTCTTAGTTGTGTAAGCCAAAAGAACTCAAGTACAAAGAAATAGAAGAACCCTCTATATGGGTCTCAAACCAAACTCAACTAACTAAGGTGGCATACTAACTGAGCCACGAACTAGAGTAGATAAGGATAGCTATCATGTAGCTATTATTCATGGGCGGTGTACCAACCGCGTCTGCAACTGACAAGTCGGTGACATAAATACACAATGGTCACCCTGGCGTATCATGAGTGGATCTTGATATCTCAACACTCCCCCTCGAGCTCAATCCCAATTCTTGCACACCAAGCAGGTATCTGAACTTGCGCAGCTTCTCTGCGCCCAATGCCTTTGTGAATATGTCAGCTACCTGATCCTCTGTGCTGACATAAACTAGATCAATAAGACCTAGTAAAATCCTCTCTCGCACATAGTGATAATGCACCTCAATGTGCTTTGTTCTAGCACGATAGACTGGGTTATTTGCCAAGTGTATACTACTCATGTTGTCACAATAAATGACAACTGGTCCATCTGTAGACTGATGCATATCATAAAGTAGCTTATGCAACCAAGCTACCTCACATGCAGCCATTGCTGCACCCCTGTACTCAACCTCTGTGCTCGAGAAGGCAACTGTAGGCTGTTTCTTGCTGCTCCAAGTGACTGCAGCACTCCCAAAAGAGAACACATATCCGCTGGTAGATCGTCTATCAGAAATACTACCAGCCCAATCAGCATCAGTGTATCCATGAAACTGTATCTGAACCCCAGTCTCATAAAATAGTCCATACTGCAATGTGGACTTCACATACCTGAGTATGCGTCTAGCCGCATCCAAATGTGGTTTCCTTGGAGCCTGCATAAACTGACTTACCAATCCAATAGCATAGCTCAAATCTGGCCTGGTAATAGTCATATAAATCAAACTTCCTACTATGCGTCTGTACATAGTAGGGTCTTCTAGAAGCTCACCTGCATCTGTGCTCAGCTTCACATTCTGCTCCAAAGGAACTGAAATAGGCTTACAGCCTGTCATCCCATATTTGGACAGCATGTCCAATCCATACTGCCTCTGCAAGAGCTGTATCCCACTTGGTGATCTAATCACCTCAATGCCCAAGAAATAACGCAGCTCTCCCGAATCCTTCATCTCAAACTTCTGCTTCAATAGCATTTTCACATGAAGGATATCTTCATCACTGTCACCTGTCATAATCAAATCATCAACATAAATGACAAGTAGCATGATACCTTTCTCTGTTTTTCTCACATAAAGTGAGAAATCTGCCTTGGAAATCTGAAAGCCAATAGTGACAAGATACTGTCCTATCTTGTCAGACCATGCTCTAGGTGCTTGCTTCAAGCCATACAAGGCTTTCTTCAACCTGCAAACAAACTCAGGATGAACACCATGCACATAACCTGGTGGCTGCTCCATATAGACCTCTTCTTGCAAATCACCATGCAAGAAGGCATTCTTTACATCCATCTGATGTAAAGACCATCCCTTTGATGCAGCCATAGCAATGACCGCTCTTACGGTTGCCATCCTTGCAACCGGACTGAATGTTTCTTCATAGTCAATACCATATGTTTGTGCATACCCCTTGACTACTAATCTTGCCTTGTATCTGTTCACAGAACCATCTGCATTGTGCTTCACCTTATAAACCCACTTACAGCCAATTACATTTTTACCTTTAGGAAAATGTACCAATTTCCATGTAGCATTAGCTTCCAAGGCATCCATTTCTTCATCCATGGCTTTCTCCCATTTTTCTTTTCCCACGGCTTCCTCAAAAGAAGTGGGTTCTGGTTCATGTATCACTTTAACCATATATGCATAGTGAATGGCTATAAATCCATCATATTTCAGCCTATCCACAGGATACCTAGCTCTCGAAGACCTGCGCAAAGTAGGTTCACTCCCAAGTGCTCTCAAAATATCCCTGGTCTTCCTTACTCCAGGTGTAACAATAGAAGGAATACCCAACTCATCATCAATGCTCTGTTCTGAGCCACTGGATTCACCATCCACATAAGAGTGACCTGCATTCACATCAAACATGGGCTGATCAACCTTCTCTTTTCCTTTTCGTGATACCTGCATACCACTATCTGCATTGCTTTGAGAAGATTCTCCTGATCTCAATCTGCCTGTCCATGGCGAAGAATGTGAACCACTGCTAGAGGACACTCCAAGTCCACTGATATTTTGTGACTGCTGCTGAGAATTCTGTGCAGCATTACCATTTTGTGCATCTACATCATCAATCACATTTACTGGTTTATACGAGCTACTCATCTCATCAAAAACAACATCTCTGCTCACTGTAAACTTACGAGTAGAAGGGTTATAACATCTATACCCTTTTTGCTGCAGAGAGTAACCAATAAAGATGCACTTCTCAGCTTTTGGATCCAACTTGGATCTCAACTCATCTGGCACATGTACATAGGCAATGCAACCAAAAATTTTCAAATGAGAAATATCTAGTTTCCTACCAGTATACCTCTCCTCTAGAGTCATCCCATATATTGCTGCAGTGGGAGTCCTGTTCATTATATAGACTGCTGTAGCAACTGCTTCAGCCCAATAAAAATCTGGCAAGTCTTTTTCATTGAGCATGGCACGAGATACCTCTCCAATATGCCTGTTTTTCCTTTTTGCAATTCCATTTTGTTGTGGGGTATAACTGCATGAATATTGCTGCTTTATGCCATGCTCCTGCAAGAACTTTGCAAACTCATTTGAGAGGTACTCTCCCCCTCCGTCTGACCTTAGGCATTTTATTTGCAAACGTGTTTCTTTTTCAGCCATAGCTTTAAGGGTTTTGAAATGCCCAAAAACTTCACTTTTCTTTTTCATAAAATACACCCAAACTTTTCTGCTATAGTCATCAATAAACGTGACAAAATAATGACAGCCTCCAAGAGATGCAGCTTTAGTAGTCCACACATCAGAGTGGATTAATTCCAATGGCTTCTTACTCTCTTGAACATGTCTAGGAAATGGTTTCCTTGCCTGTTTTCCAAACTGACAGGCTTCACATACCTTATGCATTTCTGCAACCTTGAATTTTGGCAATCCTGCAACAATATTTTGGGCCTGCATTGATTTAAGTCGCTGTACATTAACATGACCAATGCGTTTATGCCAGATATCAATATCTGCAACTATACCGGTCCCATGTGCAAACATTGCTGCACTCAATTCAGACATGTCTGCATCCAACGTAAACATTCTGCCCTTCTTCTTTCCTTTTGCTATCAAGCGACCTTTATTTTTCATATCCTCAACAAAGTATCCATGAGGATTAAATCTGACCTGCAAGCCCTGCTCAACCATTTGACCAACAGAAACCAGATTCTTGGTGATATTCGGGACATGAAATACATCGGACAAGTATTTCTTTTTCCCATCCTGCATAGACAAGGGAATTTTTCCAATCTGCACAATAGGATGTGCAGTATCATCGCCAGTCTCCACAAATCCTGGTTTTTCCATTTTCCTTGCATCCTCCATCCATTCTGCATGACCTGTCATGTGGTTTGATGCACCTGAGTCAACATACCATACATCATTGCTTTCTTCTGCATTTGTCACATAATTGTTCATGTGTTGCACTATAAACAGATGCTCATTTCTGTCATCACCCTGTCTACTAGAGGATGCATAATTTCCTTGTTGCAGTTTTCCATTCATGATGTCATTTTGCTTTTTATAGCAGTCTTTAGCCATATGACCCATTTTACCACAATAGTAGCATTCAACATTGCTGTTTGCATTTTGGCCTCTTTGCCATCCACCACGGCCTCTTTGGCTCCCCCTGCCTCTAGAGTTACCACGTCCTCCTCCATAGGACTGGTTTTCTTAAGTTTGCTGCATATTCTGATTTCTACCACGGCCTCCATATCGGCCTCCTCTACCTCTGCCTCTACCTCTTCCAGCATTTGAGTAGAAGACAGCTTCTTTTGAAGTTCCTCCTGAAGAAGATGCACCACCATTTCTTTGCTCCTCAGAAATTAGAAGAGCAATCAGCTCCTCAAAATCAGGAAATCTTTCACGAACTGAAATGGATGTCCGAAACTGTGCATAATCCTTTCCTAGACCATTCAAGGTCACAGAAACTAAATCATCATCTTCCACTGGTGACCCAATGGAAGCAAGTGCATCTGCAATCTTCTTCACCTTCATGTGGTAGTCGTTGATGCTCATATTTTCTCTTTGCACATTGTGCAACTCTTGCTTGAGCTACATTTTCCTGGCTTGCGTATTTGTGCTATACATTTTTGACAAAGTATCCCACGCCTCCTTTGGCGTACTTGCATCCTGAATATGCACAATCATAGAGTTTGAAATGCTGATAGAGAGCCAATACATAACTTTCCTGGCTCTCTCATGCCATGCTTTAAATGCCTGCATTTGCTCTTGATTGGGAACATCAGGAAGAACTGGTTCTTCTTCATTTCCTGCAACAAATTCCCAATATCCTTTTCCCATAAGGAAATTCGTCATTCTAAACTTCCATGCTTGGAAGTTGTTCTTGTCAAGCTTTTCAGTGACAATCTGTGAAAGAGAATCAGATGCCATTACAGAAGACTGCAAAAAATTCTGTCACTGCAAAAACCACAGCTTCACCCTCACAAGGGAAAATCTGCAAAACTGGCGAAAGTGGAATTTGACCACATAATCACTTCCTAGTGACGATTTTGCATCAACAGGCAACAGGGATGATTCTGTAACTCCCAATGTCTCTGCGCACAAGCATACAATGCAATTTTTACAGTAACTATTCACCGACCTGTAGAACAGTGGTTGCACAACATAAAACTGGGCCTTTTCTTGAGTGCGTGCAGAAAACTTCCGCCTCTAAAACAGGCCCCGAAATGGCCTCAAATAAAAAAAACAAGGTCGCCATGGACTAAAGCCCTCTCCCGCAGCATATACTGCCCTCTTGCTTCACCGCGAAGGGCGTCTCAACGTGAGACAATGCACTCCTGCACTTTCTGGCTGTGCTACCTGCAGATATCTGCTTCCAAAAAAGAAAATGAAAGCAACACTGCTCCTCTTACCAGAACACCGCGAGCTTAGCTTGCTTTCTTGAGCTCCTTACTACGAACAAGGCTCTGATACCATGTCAAGATTGTGGGAGAGAAGGAAGGAGTCTCGCTTGAAGCTTTCTTGCTTGCACAATGGGGGAAGACACACAAGGGTGGAGGCTGAAAACAGTTTTCCTCTTCTTAGTTGTGTAAGCCAAAAGAACTCAAGTACAAAGAAATAGAAGAACCCTCTATATGGGTCTCAAACCAAACTCAACTAACTAAGGTGGCATACTAACTGAGCCACGGACTAGAGTAGATAAGGATAGCTATCATGTAGCTATTATTCATGGGCGGTGTACCAACCGCGTCTGCAACTGACAAGTCAGTGACATAAATACACAACGGTCACCCTGGCGTATCACGAGTGGAGCTGGATATCTCAACATAGTTTATGTCAATGCAATGGTTGCATGGAGCTTTGACTGCAACGTCTCAAGAAGGGACGGAGGTCTCAACCGAGGAGTGGGAATTCTCGAGGGGATGTAGTCCAAAGGTAATGATGTGTTTAGGGTTTGTCATATCTATATTTTATATGCGACAAATAATTGAGTATTTCAATGTACGACTGGTGCCCACTCAAGGAGGAGGCTACAAATTCTCCAGGATGTTGGAGATAGCTGTGTGAGGTAGTGAGGGCACGATTGGAGGTAGGAGCGGTCCATAATCTTAGGAGTGGTGGCCACAAGACATATCTGGAGGACTTTGTAAGTTTTTCTTTTATTCTGCTTGCTTATTTTTTTGCAATATCCCTTGTACTGATAATTGTGTTTCTAACAGTTGTATTTTGTTTTCTTTGCAACACTCCATTAGAAACTGCAATCCCACCTACCTAGAGACTTGATATATAGAGAGACATGGTCTCACTGCATTGATCGACCGATTGTATGGATGCAGCGGCCCTGTAAGTCACTCATCTTTCTTGTCCGTAGTTACTAAGTTTAATTAAAATGCATTATTGTATGGTGGACTAATGTGTAGTTCTTTCTTTTTTTGCAGAGTGCATTCGATGCTCCTTTGTGGTGGGATGAGGTTTTGAATGGCGAGGATCTATAGCTCGCCCTTGGATCCCTGGAGCTCACATACTCTTCTTTTTTAGTCACATGATTTGTGTAAGTATTTTCTATGTAGTAGTAGCATCTTGCCATGACTGTAACATCGCTTTCATTACACGATCATGTATTTATTTCATGTATCAGTGTTATGTTTCAAGTACACTTTGCCTTTATCTACACGAGCATTGTACACAGGCCCAAATAAAGTACATAGTGCTATTTGTGGCAAGGCAGCTTGTTGCCCTACCACAATTTTTTTTTCCTGTTATCGTCACTATTAGCGTCTCAAATTTACTGCACCTGTCACTGTTAGTGTCGCAACATGTGTCGCAAAGCATCGTTATCAGCGTCACTATTTGCATCAATATTAGCATTGCAAATGTGATGCGATAGGATACCAAAAGATATAGAGCATGCAATTAGAATCTTGAAGGAAGCCATGCTAAAAATCAAATATAGGTTTGATAAAAGACATAAACTTTGATGAAGAGCTATTGAAGGAGGAGATTGGGTGCTTGTCTATGGAAATAGTTTGGATAATTAGCATAGAACCATCAAAATTTTCTTAGAGAGATGGTTTGGTACTTACATCATGAGGTGTACATATGATAATGCTACATATTCTCTTTGCAATTTTACTAGGATAGAGTTGGGATACCCGTATCTAGAAAAATGAACAAACTATTCAAAAGAAGAGATTCTACCACTTATGAAGAAGAAGAGGATGACATTGGAACAACTAAGACAACATAGAAGAAAAAGAAGAAGAATATAATGAAGATGAAGCTGATGGTCTTGATCATGATGAAAATTGAGATAACATGCACATTTCGGAGGGTACACACATTCAAAGGGGTTGGATGTCATGTGGTTCTACATTTAATAGTTAAAAACTCATATGAAGTCTAATAGGGACCATACTTTACTTGTGTGATTATGGATTTCTTTGCCTATATCCGTGCTAAATTCATGCTATTTGTGGTCATCTATCATGAAGCTGGGATTGATTTTATAATATTAAATACATGGATCTTGAGCATGGCAAGAGCTATGGAGGATGGAATATGAAGACAAGAATCATGTTGACATAGACAAGGAGAGACCAAATGCTACACAAGTGAATTAGGTTCCAAGATGGAAGCTTGGACTCATAAAGACAATCTTGTGTAATGGACTGACAATGACAAAGACACTAAGTGAAAGTACAAAGCATCATGATATTGTATTCATTCCATATGAAAAAGTGGTAGTCAAGTACAATGCTTTTTAGTTGTTGGATGGATACAGTTTTCCTCTCTGTGTATATGGGATTCACTCTACCTGCATGTCCTTGTCAAGATTGTGGGAGAGAAGGAAGGAGTCTCACTTGTAGCTTTCTTGCTTGCACAATGGGGGAATACACACAGAGGTGGAGGCTGAAAACAGTTTTCCTCTTCTTAGTTGTGTAAGCCAAAAGAACTCACTTACAAAGAAATAGAAGAACCCTATATATGGGTCTCAAACCAAACTCAACTAGCTAAGGTGGCATACTAACTGAGCCACGAACTAGAGTAGATAAGGATAGCTATCATGTAGCTATTATTCATGGGCGGTGTACCAACCTCATCTACAACTGACAAGTCGGTGACATAAATGCACAATGGTCACCCTGGCATATCACGAGTGGAGCTCGATATCTCAACACTCCCCCTCGAGCTCAATCCCAATTCCTGCACACCAAGCAGGTCTCTGAACTTGCGCAGCTTCTCTGCGCCCAATGCCTTCGTGAATATGTCAGCTACCTGATCCTCTGTGCTAACATAAACTAGATCAATAAGACCTAGTAAAACCCTCTCTCGCATATAGTGATAATGCACCTCAATGTGCTTTGTTCTAGCACGATAGACTGGGTTATTTGCCAAGTGTATACTACTCATGTTGTCACAATAAATGACAATCGGCCCATCTGTAGGCTGATGCATATCATAAAGTAGCTTATGCAACCAAGCTACCTCACATGTAGCCATTGCTGCACCCCTATACTGAGCCTTTGTGCTAGATAAGGCAACTGTAGGCTGTTTCTTACTGCTCCAAGTGACTGCAGCACTCCCAAAAGAGAACACATATCCAGTGGTAGATCATCTATCAGAAATGCTACCAGCCCAACCAGCATCAGTGTATCCATGAAACTGTATCTGAACCCCAGTCTCATAAAATAGTCCATACTGCAATGTGGACTTCACATACTTGAGTATGCGTCTAGCCGCATCCAAATGTGGTTTCCTTGGAGCCTGCATAAACTGACTTACCAATCCAATAGCATAGCTCAAATCTGGCCTGGTAATAGTCATATAAATCAAACTTCCTACTATGTGTCTGTACATAGTAGGGTCTTCTAGAAGCCCACCTGCATCTGTGCTCAGCTTCACATTCTACTCCAAAGGAACTGAAATAGGCTTACAGCCTGTCATCCCATATTTGGACAATATGTCCAATCCATACTGCCTCTGCAAGAGCTGTATCCCACTTGGTGATCTAATCACCTCAATGCCCAAGAAATAACGCAGCTCTCCCAAATCCTTCATCTCAAACTTCTGCTTCAATAGCATTTTCACATGAAGGATATCTTCATCACTATCACCTGTCATAATCAAATCATCAACATAAATGACAAGTAGCATAATACATTTCTCTGTTTTTCTCACATAAAGTGAGAAATCTGCCTTGGAAATCTGAAAGCCAATAGTGACAAGATAATGTCCTATCTTGTCAAACCATGCTCTAGGTGCTTGCTTCAAGCTATACAAGGCTTTCTTCAACCTGCAAAAACAAACTCAGGATGAACATCATGCACATAACCTTGTGGCTGCTCCATATAGACCTCTTCTTGCAAATCACCATGCAAGAAGGCATTCTTTACATCCATCTGATGTAAAGACCATCCCTTTGATGCAGCCATAGCAATGACTGCTCTTACGGTTGCCATCCTTGCAACCGAACTGAATCTTTCTTCATAGTCAATGCCATATGTTTGTGCATACCCCTTGACTACTAATCTTGCCTTGTAACTGTTCACAGAACCATTTGCATTGTGCTTCACCTTATAAACCCACTTACAGCCAATTGCATTTTTACCTTTAGGCAAAGGTACCAATTCGCATGTAGCATTTGCTTCCAAGGCATCCATTTCTTCATCCATGGCTTTCTCCCATTTTTCTTTTCCCATGGCTTGCTCAAAAGAAGTGGGTTCTGGTTCCTGTATCACTTTGACCATATATGCATAGTGAATGGCTATAAATCCATCATATTTCAGCCTATCCACAGGATACCTAGCTCTCGTAGACCTGCGCAAAGTAGGTTCACTCCCAGGTGCTCTCAAAACATCCCTGGTCTTCCTTACTCCAGGTGTAACAATAGAAGGAATGCCCAACTCATCATCAATGCTCTGTTCCGAGCCACTGGATTCACCATCCACATAAGAGTGACCTGCATTCACATCAAACATGGGCTGATCAACCTTCTCTTTTTCCTTTTCGTGATACCTGCATACCACTATTTTCATTACTTTGAAAAGATTCTCCTGATCTCAATCTGCCTGTCCATGGCAAAGAATGTGAACCACTGCTAGAGGACGCTCCAGGTCCACTAATATTTTGTGACTGTTGCTGTGAATTCTGTGCAGCATTACCATTTTGTGCATCTACATCATCAATCACATTTATTAGTTTATACCAACTACTCATCTCATCAAAAACAACATCTCTGCTCACTGTAAACTTACGAGTAGAAGGGTTATAGCATCTATACCCTTTTTGCTGCAGAGAGTAACCAATAAAGATGCACTTCTCAGCTTTTGGATCCAACTTGGATCTCAACTCATCTGGCACATGTACATAGGCAATGCAACCAAAAATTTTCAAATGAGAAATATCTAGTTTCCTACCAGTATACCTCTCATCTGGAGTCATTCCATGTATTGCTGCAGTGGGAGTCCTGTTCATTATGTAGACTACTTTAGCAACTGCTTCAGCCCAATAAAAATCTGGCAAGTCTTTTTCATTGAGCATGGCACGAGATACCTCTCCAATATGCATGTTTTTCCTTTCTGCAATTCCATTTTGTTGTGGGATATGACTGCATGAATATTGTTGTTTTATGCCATGCTCCTGCAAGAACTTTGCAAACTCATTTGAGAGGTACTCTCCCCCTCCATCTGACCTTAGGCATTTTATCTGCAGGCCTGTTTCTTTTTCAACCATAGCTTTAAGAGTTTTGAAATGCCCAAAAACTTCACTTTTCTTTTTTATAAAATACACCCAAACTTTTCTGCTATAGTCATCAATAAAAGTGACAAAATAATGATAGCCTCCAAGAGATGCAGCTTTAGTAGTCCACACATCAGAGTGGATTAATTCCAATGGCTTCTCACTCTCTTGAACATTTCTAGGAAATGGTTTCCTTGCCTGTTTTCCAAACTGACAGGCTTCACATACCTTATGCATTTCTGCAACCTTGAATTTGGGCAATCCTGCAACAATATTTTGGGTCTGCATTGATTTAAGTCGCTGTACATTAACATGACCAATGCGTTTATGCCAGACATCAATATCTGCAACTACACCCGTCCCATGTGCAAACATTGCTGCACTCAATTCAGACATGTCTGCATCCAATGTAAACATTCTGCCCTTCTTCTTTCCTTTTGCTATCAAGCGACCTTTATTTTTCATATCCTTAACAAAGCATCCATGAGGATTAAATTTGACCTGCAAGCCCTGCTCAACCATTTGACCAACAGAAACCAGATTCTTGGTGATATTCGGGACATGAAATACATCGGACATGTATTTCTTTTTCCCATCCTGCATAGACAAAGGAAATTTTTCAATCTGCACAATAGGATGTGCAGTATCATCGCCAGTCTCCACAAATCCTGGTTTTTCCATTTTCCTTGCATCTTCCATCCATTCTGCATGACCTATCATGTGGTTTGATGCACCTGAGTCAACATACCATACATCATTGCTTTCTTCTGCACTTGTCACAGAATTGTTCATGTGCTGCACCATAAACAAATGCTCATTTCTGTCATCACCCTGTCTAATAGAAGATGCATAATTCCCTTGTTGCAGTTTTCCATTCATGATATCATTCTGCTTTTTATAGCAGTCTTTAGCCATATGACCCATTTTACCACAATAGTAGCATTCAACAATACTGTTTGCATTTTGGCCTCTTTGCCATCCACCATGACCTCTTTGGCTCCCCCTGCCTCTAGAGTTACCATGTCCTCCTCCATAGGACTGGTTTTCTTGAGTTTGCTGCATATTCTGATTTCTGCCACGGCCTCCAAATTGGCCTTCTCTACCTCTGCCCCTACCTCTTCCAGCATTTGAGTAGAAGATAGCTTCTTTTGAAGTTCCTCCTGAAGAAGATGCACCACCATTTCTCTGCTCCTCAGAAATTAGAAGAGCAATCAACTCCTCAAAATCAGGAAATCTTTCACGGATGGAAATGGACGTTCAGAACTGTGCATAATCCTTTCCTAGACCATTCAAGGTCACTGAGACTAAATCATCATCTTCCACTGGCGACCCAATGGAAGCAAGTGCATCTGCAATCTTCTTCACCTTCATGTGGTAGTCATTGATGCTCATACTTTCTCTTTGCACATTGTGCAACTCTTGCTTGAGCTGCATTTTCCTAGCTTGCGTATTTGTGCTATACATTTTTGACAAAGTATCCCATGCCTCCTTTGGCGTACTTGCATCTTGAATATGCACAATCATAGAGTCTGAAATGCTAATAGATAGCCAGTACATAACTTTCCTGGCTCTCTCATGCCATGCTTTAAACGCTTGCATTTGCTGTTGATTGGGAACATCAGGAAGAACTGGTTCTTCTTAATTTCCTGCAACAAATTCCCAATATCCTTTTTCCATAAGGAAATTCGTCATTCTAAACTTCCATGCTTGGAAGTTGTTTTTGTCAAGCTTTTCAGTGACAATCTGTGAAAGAGAATCAGATGCCATTACAGAACACTGCAAGAAATTCTGTCACTGCAAAAAACACAGCTTCACCCTCACAAGGGAAAATTTGCAAAACTGGCGAAAGTGGTATTTGACCACACAGTCACTTCCTAGTGACGATTTTGCATCAACAGGCAACAGGGATGATTCTGTAACTCCCAATGTCTCTGCGCACAAGC
This sequence comes from Lygodium microphyllum, assembly GCF_053477565.2. Classification (NCBI taxonomy): domain Eukaryota; kingdom Viridiplantae; phylum Streptophyta; class Polypodiopsida; order Schizaeales; family Lygodiaceae; genus Lygodium; species Lygodium microphyllum. Next base: position 38,907,424 of record NC_141153.1, on the reverse strand, counting down.
ATATGATGCAATTTCTACAGTAACTTTTCACCGACCTGTAGAACAGTGGCTGCACAGCATAAAACTGGGCCTTTTCTTGAGTGCGTGTAGAAAACTTCCGCCTCCAAAACAGGCCCCGAAATGGCCTCAAATAAAAAAAACAAGGTCGCCATGGGCTAAAGCCCTCTCCCGCAGCATATACTACCCTCTTGCTTCACCGCGAAGGGCGTCTCAACCTGAGACAATGCACTCCTGCACTTTCTGGCTGTGCTACCTGCAGAGATCTGCTCCCTAAACAGAAAATGAAAGCAACACTACTCCTCTTACCAGAACACTGCGAACTTGGCTTGCTTTCTTGAGCTCCTTACCACGAACAAGGCTCTGATACCATGTCAAGATTGTGGGAGAGAAGGAAGGAGTCTCACTTGTAGCTTTCTTGCTTGCACAATGGGGGAATACACACAGAGGTGGAGGCTGAAAACAGTTTTCCTCTTCTTAGTTGTGTAAGCCAAAAGAACTCACTTACAAAGAAATAGAAGAACCCTATATATGGGTCTCAAACCAAACTCAACTAACTAAGGTGGTATACTAACTAAGCCACAAACTAGAGTAGATAAGGATAGCTATCATGTAGCTATTATTCATGGGCGGTGTACCAATCGCATCTGCAACAACTGACAAGTCGGTGACATAAATGCACAACGGTCACCCTGGCATATCACGAGTGGAGCTCAATATCTCAATAGTCCTAAGCCTAGAACTGCCTCATACAAAGAGGCTACAATAGGTGTGATTGAAAATATCTCAATAGCCCTCCTCAATCACAACCACAAAGTACAAAGTGTGTAGAGGCTTTAGTGAAAGTAACACCTGCAAAGTGTGGGCACACCATAAACATGGCAAAACACCAGAGGCTGTCGCAAAAAAGGCTAAGTGTGGGTACCACAAACATGATGGTCATCCAGAGGCTATAGTAGGAGCCTTAGAGAGGCTGTAGTACAAGGCTACATGAGGAGTTTACAAGCTTATGATAAAGACATTTGGGCTAGGAAATCTGAGGCTAAAAGAGTCACTAAAAAATAATATCAAGGACTGTGATGCCCTTGCGGTTTTTAGCATTTCTTTTTACATAGATCTTTGATTCATTGCAGTTCTTCTTGTCTAGCTTCCTGTATTTGTACTTCACTTTGTTTTCCACTTCAAAGTCTTCATGATTTTTATGCTTCTTCTTCTTATTCTTTGATCTTTGAAATTTTGGTCCTCTTGATCTGCTTCTTCTTTGACTTTTCTTGCACTAGCTGTATGAGTCTTTATGTCCATATCCCCCTCAAGAAAATGTATCATTGTCTTTGAGATAGCAAGATTTTCTTCAAAATCTTCAAATAAATTCATCGATTACTCTTCAAAACAAGTAAATCCATCCATCCCTGCAAGAGGAATAAACAAGTCTTCCATGTAGTTGAATTGAGCAACAAGAGTAATGTTACTCTTCGTGAGAAGCATCTTCATAAAAGACTTGATTTTGGTCATTCTCATGATGGAATTCAGTTTTAAATGATTGAGAATAACCATCAATGAGTTGATCTTTGTATGTATCAAAAGACACAAGCAATGGCAGTGAAGTATCAAAAGATACTAATTCGAAATTTGATGTTTATTGCTTGAGTTTGACTTGATGATCTTCAAAAACTCTTTATAACATCCCCTCCTTGCTGATTTGATGGTTGAATACTTGCTGAAAAATTCAGATTAGAGTGGCCTTGGCTTGGTTTAAGTGGCAAGAGAGAGAAAATGAAGGAAAAATGAGCTTGAAGGTAAGTGGCTATCGCTATCTTATCAAAACAGGGACCAGCGACGACTGGTAAATGAGTTTCCACAAGCTTCACAGGTCGAATCAAACCCTTTGAGATGAGGACCCCCACTAATGGGTCTAACTCTCCCTAAGAGGGTTTGTACTCATTTTGCCCAAGTTGAGAGATCTAAGCCTTCAAAGTGGTCGCTGTCAAAACTGTGCCCAGATTTGGTAAAATGCAAATGTCGGGCATGGTGTGCATCAATCTACTTGATTTTTTGTACCAAGAAGTTGCACCTTGACCTGAAGAACAAATCTTGAGAAGAAAGCTTAAAGAGATATGTTTTGATTGATGAGATATGGCTGCTCCAACAGAGGTAGGTAGGTGTTGTCCACCACAGACACATTTATGGTAGCAACTCTGAAAAGAGGCAATACTGAAGCTATACTTGCTCAATCTCAATGATTGAGGTGCCAAAGAGGAGCTCCTTAAGTATAGAAACACTTCTCAAGAAGGAAGTTCAAAGAGGTTTGGCCTGTGGAGAGAGATATGAAAGCTTCAAGCTGAAAGGGTGCTGTTGGCTATGGCTGCCATGGAAGCTTCATTGAAGGTAGGAATGCAAATGAAGTTGGAGATAGGGTCCAGTACTCAAACTGAGCTGAGCTAAGATGGAAAGGAGCTGAGAGGAGTGAAAGGAGAGTTGGGCCATGCTCAACTGAGCTTTGATACCATGTTAAATACACGGATCTAGAGCATGGCAAGAGCTATGGAGGATGGAATATGAAGACAAGAATCATGTTGACATAGACAAGGAGAGACCAACTGTTACACAAGTGAATTAGGTTCCAAGATGGAAGCTTGGACTCATAAAGACAATCTTGTGTAATGGACTGACAATGACAAAGAAACTAAGTGAAAGTACAAAGCATCATGCTATTGTATTCATTCCATATGAAAAAGTGGTAGTCAAGTACAATGCTTTATAGTTGTTGGATGACTATAGTTTTCCTCTCTGTGTATATGGGATTCAGTCTGCCTGCATGTCCTAAGCCTAGAATTGCCTCATACAAAGAGGCTACAATAGGTGTGATTGCAAATATCTCAACATATACCTTTGTTTTATAGAAATTACTAGGCACCTTTTCTAGACAATGAAATTGACATTGTGAGTGACCATGTGCAACATTTAGTTGTAAGTTATAGCATGCAAGTGCTAGAGGTCTTATTCCATAAATTTTGATTCAAGTTTTGGGGGTCCTCATGGTGTCTATAGCAAGGAAAGAAAAGGTAGGGTAAAAGCATAATGTGCATGATTCATACAAGGAGAAAGTATAAGAGAATATTTCAGAAGAATAGTTTAAAGCTCTTGTTGCATCAAGGAGGATTGATTTGGGATCTCTTGGACTATAGTGGATTGTTCTAAATATGACAAACGGGTTGTCTACTACTATTCATGAGGAGAATAGTCTCATATACCTTGAATAAGAGGAGTTTATCACTTTTGGCTATCTCAAATAGAGCGATTATGTGGACAATTTTGGGTATTTTTATTCTATTACTGTAGGAGATTGAAAGAAAAGTTTTTTGGGCCAAAACAAAGGTTCTTTGGAAGGTTCAAAAAAGGATATTTGTGGTCTATGTAGGCTACATAGGTATTAGACTATTCTAATGCATATTAGGGTCTATTTTTATTAGGGCGTATTTTTGAGCCTCCAATATATTTTTTATTGCTTGTTCTCATGTATGAAAAACACAACTCATGCAAGCTGAGTTAAATTGGGTTTTCATGGAGCTATAACCTCAGTTTTAAGATTTGTATATGTTGTATAAGGATTGAGCTCAACCTCTTACATGATAAAAATTCTAGAATTGGGATTCATTTGTCCCTTAGATTTCAATTGCTTCCTTCCTTTTGGTTCTACTTATTGTCTTCTCGTTGTGGTACAAACTTTTCTACTTGAGTGTAAGTGGCTTTCAACCATCCATAATAAATACCAAAACAATGGATAAAGCTCATAAGGAAATTTTTGGTTGTGGCTAGTCTAGATACACTAATGGGCTATAATCTTAGAGAAATGAAAATACAACACTTGATCATGGAAGAGGAAGAGAGTGCTAGGCTAGTCTAATCAAGGGATAAACAAGATACTTACAAAGGATATTTGGGGGAGAGAGGGTTATGCTAGTCTAACTAAGGGATAGACAAGATACTCATAAAGGAGATTCATATGATGTTAATGTATATCTTAAGATTTCAACTTTGGGATACATACTCCTAGTTTACTTTTATTTTCATCAATATATTATTACTTCATTCTCATTGTTACACACAAAGGATGAGGGTAATAATGACAAGATTTAAAATGGAAAAGGCATGCAAATTTGTTTCTAATGTTAATACCATCAAAATACTTTTCGATGTGTATGGAGAAATTTCCAAATCCTATTCCAACGTATGCAATTTTTTTAATATGGACACTTACAAAAATGAAAAGTGTAGCTAGGTATGGAGAGCGCTTCCAACCACATAAGGAATCTTGAAAGAGTTATTTTACACATGCATTTCAGAGTGGGTTTACACATTGTGAAGATATATTTTTATGTGAGTGTAACTAAAGATGTGAGGTTTCGGGTTGTGATTTCGAGAAGTAGAGAAAGTGAACATGAAGTTGAACACAATTTTAATGAGAGAAATATTCAAATTCCCTATATTTTTATTGATTTAGATTGCATACTCATGCCATGCAACCTAAATCTAATACCTAACATATCTAATCAAATACTCAGTGTCCCACTAAGTAATTGCTTAACGCTCTCCAAAAACATAAGTGTCTTCACTTCATCTTTTCTTCCAAACAAATAGGTTTTCAAATAGTTTACAAACAAGCATGTTCCAAAATCTTATAATGAGCACTCACAAAACAAGCTATGATTCAAGTTTTGGAACTCTCAAATAGCAAAAAAAACCTGTGCATACATCCTTTCATTCCATTGAAGTATATTCTTCTATAAATTTTTTTAAACTATATATAGCATAATCATGACAATGGATAGTCCTATATGTTTATGGATATCATATACGCTTTTATATACATCAAATTTGAACTTTTATTAATTGAAAACAAAGATGTATGCTTTGATTTAGAACAATCATTCTCTTCTTTTATTCAAGAATAGCTTTGTATATGTCTTTTAATGAAGAATGGACCTATTTTAGCCTATGGAAAGCCCTCATAATTAGCCCAAAATACCCTTCATTTGATTCGAGACAAGAATGAATTGCTCTTGGTTCAGAATAGCTGACAACTTATCTTTATGTAGTTTAGAACAACACTTGTATTTCCCTATCACTATCAGGGATGAGGTGAATGCTCACATTATTTAAAAAGTAATATGCACACAAATTTGTTTGTAATGTTGGACCTTTTTCTCAAAATATTTATCGAAATAAGTATTTGAGCAGTTTCATCAATATGGTCATCGGTACACATGTCAGTATTTGCACCAGTATATCAAATTTGGACAATTATTCTCATACTTGAAGGAAACTTACCAAGGCATATTCTAACAATTTCAATAACTTATATCTGCATGCAAATACCAATGGTTACTATTAACAATTTATTGGAGATGGGCCTTGCTAGGTCTAAGTCCTACTATCCATATCTGCTCTCTGTTTAGATATGGAGTATTTTATTACCATGTTAAGGTTGCTATGAAATGTAAAACTTATCATAACATATCCACATACTTTTTATAAAGAAATGAACATAAGAGTGAGTCTACAATTGGAGCATTTTGATAATACTAGTGATGTAGTAACAAGAATGAATATGTGTAAATATGAATGATCAGATTTCCATTGATATAACTAAATCTTTGTATGAATTGAAACTCTTAATTCTAACCATTGGCATAACTACATGTACACTTACATATAAAATATAAAATGATGAGGTCTCTAATCAAAGATATCATCCTTGCATAATCCCTCCTTTGCCCAATACAACAATAAAAAATATACATTATAACTGGTAATATTGAAGAGAACATGAAAAAACAAGGATATAAAAATCAATTACATCTCCTCCACATGTAGGTATGCTATCTAGGAATACTTTAATTCCATGGTGCATTGCATACTCCTTCTCTAGTTTTCTTGTTATATGACTAGTTTCCCCATACTAGAAAAAAATAGAAACTTGATAAACATGAGATGAAATTGACACATTATAACAACAAACTTTAAAATCTAAATCTAGAACAAATATTAGTTGGATGAGAAATATAGTACTTATAGAGTTCATCGCAAAAGAGGCCCAATCACTGCTCCTAAGATCCAATGGTGATCCAAATACAACCCCACGTGTGTGCCTCCTTTTGCTATCTCCACTTATAAAGACTTTCCTTTAGTTATTTGTTTATCTTCTCCCACTATCCCACATCTAGCTAGATAGTCTTTTGTAACCTACTATTATAGGCATCACATGCTTCTGCACAAAGGTGGGGGAGGCATTTCATAATACACATCTGCATGTTATCATCTAAAAATATATCTATAATATTAGAGGGCTATGGAAACTCCTCATGGAGTATGCTTATAAAATTATCCATCTTGTGGAGTCTTGATCTCTCCATTTCTTTTCTATCACCTGCATAGCAAGCTCATTGATCCTAGAAACAACTCTCCTACCTTCATTGTTCATGTAATGAGCTGACCTTTATGGTAGTCAATCAAGTGTGAGAAGTGAGGAGCAGTCACTGCTATCATGAGCTTTCAGGTGTAGAAGACGGGGAGCAATGATTACTAGCAATAGGGTTATCTTGATAAGTGATGGGCTTGATGAGCACAAGGGTCTCAATGGGGGTGGGGTAGTAAGAGCTCAATTGAGGATAGTGTTAAACCTTGGATGTAGGTCAAATGCTGCTCCCATATGGAGAGAGTGGATGAAGGGGATCCATCTTGTGATGATGAAGGGAGGGGGCTTCACTAAGAGGAGGGTCACTCTTTGCAATGGCTAAATAGAATCATTGACTCCACAAGGGTTATGAGCACTAAAGCTTTGTGAGAAGCTAAGAGGCAATGAGAACAAGCATATCAACTATGCATGCTAGGAGAGGACTGTAGAGACTCTACATTGATATTGATTGTAATAAGGTTTATTGTACCATGTCAATTATTTGTTATATGGTCTCTCATCTATCCCATGCTTTTACTAGTCTAGCCATAATCAAAATATTCCATATGAACCTACTCATATAATAGCAAATCTAAGTCTAAGTAACTTATTTCTTGAAAGTATTTAAAAATTTGTCTTTGATGCTTAAAGTATTAAGGGAATATGAGCTTAAAATATCCTTATAAATATTTTGGCTAGAGCTTGAGAATGATTACTTTTCTTAATAAAAGGGATGGGACCTTAGTACTTTGATAAGAGAAAAGGTAGTTTTTCTTTCAAGAGAGTAGTTATGTTCATATTAAGAATAAGAGACATGGTTTGGGATAGCTTGCAAAAATTGGTAATACCCTAGTAGTAGCTATTATGACCCATAATCATGAGGCCCCAAGTTCAATGCATAACCATACACTAGTTGGTTGCTTTTATTATGACTAAAGAAAGCTATAAGTTGCCATTATGGGGAAAGCGCCATGTAGGCACATGATGGCACAATGTTAACTGGAATGAATTTTCTCTAAAGTATCTTGTTAAAGTAAAATCATTAATTTGAAAGCTATAAGGTTATTTCTAAGTCTATATTTCTCCTAATGGTGTTAGACTTGAGCATGATTATTCCATGTTCTAAGTCAAACTATCATTGAACTTCAAGAATATTTAAGACACTTATATAAAACCCCTAGAATGTGAAAGTTTATATTTAATTATCCATAAGCACTTCTTGTTAAATCTCAATTCATTACATTTAAAAAAAATACTAACTTGGCATATTCTCTGTACAAGAGTAGTAGTGATATTAAGCAACATTTTCTACAATAAATTACTTCAATTGTGGTAGAATACCCAATGATGAAAATAATGTTTTCAAAAGTCCATGTTCTTTGACAACCTCTATCCTTAGGAAGATTGCCTCTAATAATATTGCTTTGGAATGCCTTTTGCTTCAACAACCTATATTCTTAGGACACTTACTTCTAATCATATATGCCCTTTGAGAAATTAAATTTTAAAAGACCTTGCATGTCTTGGACCCTTTGTCAATTGCTCTCTATCTCTCTCTTGATTTCTTCTCCCTCTAACCTTTTTTTTTCTAAGTTTGTTCACTCACTCACTCACACACATACACTCTCTCTCTTCTAAATAAAACAAAATAAGAAAAACAAGGAAGCCATTGTATAATCATTCATATATTTCTCTCTTTTTGTAAAGCAATCAAACCATATATCTCATATATTCTTTCTCTTTCTATCTCTCTCTTGTATACAAATTTCATAGCTAAGAAGTCAAAACTTGACAATAACAAAGTATATTGACATTTTGTTTATTTCTCTTGAGCTCATATACACACACACCCAAACTTTCTCACTTGAATTCGTCATTAAAAAGCTTAAAATCTAGCTTTTTCATGCATATATGCAAAAGAGAAAATGCTACCATGAAGCCATGATTGTTCTCAAGGATAGTGTGGAGGAGAGGGGGGTGTTTAGAAGAGAAGAAATCAAATATTTTTTTAAAATAAATCAAAACTATGGAGGGAATGAGCTCTTACCATACAGTCTTTGTTACCTTCACTCTTGCCCCAGTGGGATGCACCTTGTAAAACATGTAAGAGACCATGTGAGTTCAAAAGAAAATGACATTTTATTTAGTAAACTGATTGGATTCTAGTAATTATAAAATAGGTTTTTAAAGTAAAACTTGAAAAAAAAAGTAAAGTAAAAGGGGTTCTTTTATGGCCTCATAACATGTAAAAAAATGGTATTTCTCAATATGATTTGAACTAAAATTATATGGATGATTTCTCATATATACACCCCCCAAGGCTCTCACTTATTGCTATGCATAGTCTTGTAAAATATATAGAGAAAAAGATAGTTTTGTATGACTCCTATTAATTTTTCTAATGCTTCAAGTAGAGTATAAAATTTTAAACAAATGCTTGAAACAATGAATAAGGAATTAAAAATAATGAGAAATACATTTAAGAGACACAACTAAGGAAAAAGAAATATTATAACAAGGAAAATAGAACACTAGAGTTTAGTGAAAGTGACATTGTTTTCTTGAGAGTTGAACCTCGTCGAACTAACTTGTTTCTTAGGAAACATAGATCATCTCCACATTTTACAAGACCATTCAAAACCCTAAAGAAGATTGGTTCACTTGCATATAAACTCGAATTGTCATCTCATGTCAAGGTTCATCCTATTTTTCATGTGAGTTTATTGAAAAAATATGTTGTTAATTATGATCTTTTGCAGAACAAAGTTAGATTACATGAAGATGGAACACTAAAAGTCAAATATCCTAAAGGTAGAGATATTGTGGAGGTGTTGGTGAAATGGACACTATAAGATATAGGCCTTATACTAACGTTTAAAGGGATGAAAATGTTCATAAATAAATTTTCTCCTGTCATCGCAAAAAACTTTAGTATTAGCAATGCTATAGAACAGTTGGTATCAACATAGTTATCAGTGTCGCTATTTATGTCAGTATCAGCGACGCGATGCAAATAGTGATGCTGATAACGATGCTTTGCGACGCATACTGCGACGTTGATAGCAATGCGTGCAGTAAATTTGTGATGCTAATAGTGATGAGAACAGGGGAAAAAATAATTGTAGTAGGGCAGCAAGCTGCCTTGCCACAAATAGCACTATGTGCTTTATTTGGGCCATACAAAATAGTTTCAGTAATGTGTACAAAGCTCATGTAAATAAAGGCAAGGTGTACTTGAATCATAACCCTGATACATGAAATAAATACATGATCGTGTAATGAAAGTGACCGGTACAATCATGGCAAGATACTACTACTACATAGAGAATGCCCACACAAATCACGTGACCAAAAAAGAAGAGTATGTGAGCTCCAAGGATCCAAGGGCGAGCTATAGATCCTCACCATTCGAAACCTCATCCCATTGCAAAGGAGCATTGAACGAACTCTACAAAAAAAAGAAACAACTACACATCAGTCCACCATACAATAATGTATTTTAATTAAACTTAGTAACTACGGACAAGAAAGATGAGTGACTTACAGGGCCACTACGTCCGTACAATCGGTCGATCAATGTAGTGAGACCATGTGTTTCTACATATCGAGTCTCTAGACTGGTGGGATCGCGGTTTGTAATGGAGTGCTGCAAAGAAAACAAAATACAATTGTTAGAATCACGATTGTCAATACAAGGAATATTGCAAAAAAAAAGCAAGAAAAGCAAGATAAAAACTTACAAAGTCCTCGAGATATGTCCTGTGGCCCACCACTCCCAAGATTATGGACCATTCCTGCCTCCAGTCGTGCCCTCGCCACCTCGCGCTGCTATCTTCAATGTCCTGGAGAATCTGTACACTACAAGATATAGACCTTATAGCGACGTTTAAAGCGACGAAAATACAAACAACAAAATTTGCCCCCGTCGTCGCAAAAAGCGTCGTTATTGACGACGCCATGGAATCGTCGCTATTTGCGTCGCTATGCGACGCATATAGCGACGCATATAGTGACGGTTACAGAGAATTTGCGACACTGATAGCGACGACAATAGCGACGCCTGCAGTAAATTTGCGACGCAAATAGCGACGGTAACAGAGAAAAAAAAATTTTGTGGCAGGGCAGCAAGCTGCCCTGCCACATATAGCACTGTGTGCTGTATGAGAGCCATACAAAATAGTTTCTGCACTGCTGCATACAAAGCGTTTGCAAACAAAAAGAATCTATACTGAAATCATAAAACTGATAGATGAAATAAATACATGATATCGCATAAAATGCGATTGGTACAATCATAAAACAATATCACTAATACATAGAAAATGTCTACATAGATCGGGCGACTAAAAACTAAAGGTATGTGAGCGCTAAGGATCCGAGGGCGAGCTACAAATCGTCGTCCCCCGAAAGCTCGTCCCTCTGCAAAGGAGCATCAAACGGATTCTGCAGAAAAAGAAACAACATATCAATCCACCATACAATAATGCATTCAAATATCTCATGGTAACTACGGACATGAAAGATGAGAGACTTACTGGGCCGCCGCGTCTGTACAATCGGTCGATCAATGATCTGAGACCGTGCCTCTCTGCATATTGAGTCTCAAGGCCTTGCGGATCACGATTTGTAATGGAGTGCTGCAAAGAAAACAAAATGCTAACTGTTAGAAACATGATTGTCAGTACAAATAATATCTCAAAAAAACAAATAAGCAAAACAAAAGAGAAACTTACAAAGTCCTCCAAATATGTCCTGTGGCCGCCACTCCCAAGATGATGTACCGATCCGGCCTCGATTCGTGCCCTCGCCGCCTCCCGCTGCTGACTCCAACGTCCTGGCGAATTTGTAGCCTCCTCCCTCAGTCGGCGCCAGTCCTCTGCATCTAACCATTCTACGACTTCTGTATTTCCATCATTGTTAGCCGATGCGGGCTCCAAGCTTGCGGTGGCCTCCACCCCTTGTAATTTCGATCCCTCTATTTGCATATATTCTTCATCTATGCCTGGAACATCGCTTTGATCGTATACTCTCGCACCTCTAGGAGTTGAAGGTATAACATACCACCATCGAGGTTGTCGGGGATTTGGATAGAAGATTACCTGTTCACAAACACTTACAAACCGTCTTCAAACCATTGTGACATAAAGCATGTCGTATTACAATTAGCAAGCAAATGACTAGAAGATTACCTGTTCACAATGTGCCGGCAACACAAAGGTGTCGCGCAAATCCATCCATTTTTTTTCGGAATCTATTTCGAGAAATCCAGATGGACCTCGTCGAACCGTTGCGCCAGCTCCTCCAAGTACCACTTTGAACCACTGCACATCGAATATTATCATGGAGAAGCTACGGTAATCCACCGTAATAATACTTTGCAAATTCCCAAAATACTCCATCTCATCCACAACCGTGTTCGGATCCGTTGCTCGTCGCCGGCTCTCTTGCTCAAACCTTGCCATGACACCACAGTCCATTGTGGAGCGCATTTTGTCAATACGCTCCACCTGAAAATGCCGTCCGCGCGACCACGCTGCACTATATATTTTGTACTGCACATTGAAACACTCAAATTAGATGTAGCAAACAAATTCAGATACGACACATTCTAAACCCCTCATTACCTTTGGACTACATCCCCTCGAGAACTCCCACTCCTCCATTGAGACCTCTGCCCCTTCGCTGGATGCTGCGATCAAGGCTCCATGCAACCATCGTGTTGACATAAACCGCGGCATCTCCTCCATGCCTTCGGGATATCGAATCGGTCAGTGGCGCGTACTGCGTTGGAATTCAGCTCGCGCTTCCTCTCGATCTTGCCTTGCAATCTGGTACTTGGCGAGCCACGTCTCCATGGAGGCATGGTGCAACATACAAAAGCGATTCACTTTCTCTTCCATTGAGGCATCCATTCTTTTTTCTACCCCATTTCCAACCACCACATCTCCAGTCAGCCTGTCATCGTCCTTGAGCGTCCATAGCATTTCATTGTCTGGTTCCACCGTTGGTAGCCATTGTGAGATATGCACTAATGCCTCTGACACCAACCAACCCTCCGCCATGCTACCTTCCGGACGAGCTCGTTGCCGCACAAAGCCTTTCAGGGTTTTCATGAAGCGCTCCAGGAAGAACATCCATCGCGTATGGACAGGTCCGGCAATCTCCACTTCGTCCACAAGATGCACAAGAAGGTGAACTTGTATCGTGAGCATGCTAGTGGGCAGGTATTTCTCAAAGAGACAGACCGTCTCAACTGCTCCCCGCCTTGCGGATTCAATAGAGGACGTCTTAATCTCTTTCTGTGAGATCCATTGCACCAAAGTCGACAGCTTGTAAATGGCCCCGCGAATTTCTGGAGTTAGGCATCCCGCGATCGCGATCGGTAGGACAAACTGCCACAAATGAGAAAGCATTAAGAATAATGGTCACTTTTCAAATTTCAAAATGTCCACGCTAATTAAAATCCATTCTGTTCACAAACCTGACATATCTTATGCCAATCATGGGATTTTAGCCCAGACATTTGGTCATCTTTAGAAAATGCGGACCTGAGAGAACGCATCATACCCGTCGGAGTGCGGATAGACTTGATTACTTGCTTCACAATGCGCTCTTCTTTGGTAGACAAAACCCAGGGAGCGCGAGGAAGCTGCACTCCCCCTTCAGCACTCGACTGCGGCCAAAGCGCCTCCATCTTACCTACCTCCTTTAAATCCATTCGTGACCCTATAGTGTCTCTCTTTCCTGTGATGTGGTCCCATAGCAAGCTGCCCACATTTTTGAAAATATGCATGGGATCCAACAAGTGGTTGACCTGTAAGTGGGTCCAATATGGCAACTCGTAGAAAACTGAGAACCGTCGCATTCCATTTGGATGTGATTCCGGGTTTACCATTTTCAGCTTGTACCAGCTTGCAGCGTTCATACGTGCTGGAGGTCGTCCAAGAAAACCTTCCCTGAGTTCATGATCCTCCGGCAAGAAAGTGGCGTGTCCTTGATATACCATCTTCTTCATGGTTCGTGACCTTCGGGAGTCTAACTGTGGCCCACACAATGGACATGCATGATAACCTGAGGTAACGAGACCTGCAAGGCGATCCACGACCTAGTGAATACTTGATTGAATGAAATAAAATATAGATATTACCGGCGTGAACAAAGGTCTGCTCACCTGAGCACTCTCCCAATCCCGGAAAGTCATGCATCGTCCACATGAGAATGGCTCGAATGTTGGCTGACCGCCGACCATCGCGCCTGCTCATATCTTGCACCGTGACCCCCTCCTCCCACAAAATCTTAAGCTCATCGACTAATGGACGAAGATACACGTCCATATTTTTTACTTTGTAGCGGCCCGGGACGAGCAAGCTAAGGATGAGATGTCCTTTCTTCGTAGAAAGCCATGGAGGAATGTTGTAGTTGACAAGCACTATAGGCCACACACTGTAAGAAGTCGAGCGCAGACCGAATGGGTTCACACCATCCATGGCGAGACCGAGCCGAAGATTCCTTGGCTCTCGCGCAAAGCCTGGGAAGGTAGAGTCAATGTGGCTCCATGCGCGCGAATCTGCTGATATTCGTTGCACTCCATCCGTAGACCTATTCTGCACATGCCACGTTGTCAAGCTTGCCATGGCAGACGTGCGAAACATGTGGTTTATGCGGGGGATGAGCGGAAAGTGTCTGAGGACTTTTTGAGGGATGGTCTGCCCTTGCAAGTCCTGTCGATACCTGTGAGCACCACACTTTGGACATGTCTCCATAGTCTCGTATTCATCTCGAAACAATATGCAGTCGTTGATACATGCATGGATGTTATTGTAGTCCATGCCAAGCTTCCGTAAAACATGTCGTGCATCATCACGAGACTCAGGCATGGTGTTTGCAAGTGGCAATATATGATATTTCAATAACCTGAAAAAATCATAAAACACCTTGAAAAATCCATCCATATTTACAATAATACTGTTTAAAAAAAAAACAATGAAGTCTGTATGCAAGGTACCTGAATAACTCACTCACACTCGTATCGCTCCAACCGTATTTTGCTTGCACACTTAAGAGTGCAAGCAATGTCTTCAACCGAGATACTCGGCACCCATCATATAATGGTATGGATGCTTCCTCTCTAAGCGGGTCAGATGTCTCAACATCCATGGGAATCAATGCATCGATCATTGCCTCCATCTCAGGCTCCAAGATTGTAGGCAAGTCGGGAAGGTTGTCTGTCTCCTCTGGCATTGACGATATAGATGGGCCTTGCGAGTGGTCTATTGGCTCCTGCCATCCATCCATCTCACGTCCACGAACTCTTCTAATTGGCCGCAAAGGGTGCACTCCCCCTTGGGTCGAGACATCACCCCCCTGGACACAAAATTTGCCAACAAGACCCAATCTTATTGTGTATGGTTTTCAATTAGCTTGAGAGTACAATGCATGAAAAATGCTAACTTGAAAATACCGTTTGCTGAAAATCTGCAATCGCCTGATCAATAATCTCAGGTTGAAACTCGCCAAATCGTCGTACGTGTTCTATAGACAATCGGCGTTTTCGTCTAATTGCCAACTTGCATTGAGAGCAAGGACATGGGACACGCTGATTAAGATACGACTCGCGGTCTTGAACAATAGGACCTTCTTCGTTTGCCATCTTATCTACATTACAGCAAACGAGGCTTAAATGGATAGCTTTTTGGAGATGTACGTCAACTTGCAAGTTGACCATAAACCTTGCATTGTATATAGTAGTCGAGAGATTTTCCGATGTTATATCTCGGCCTTGTATCATGCTCAACGATTTGTTTGTCCCGGTAGATAATTTTTTGTTATATCTCGGCTTTGAGTATAAGTAATCCATTTTAAAATTAATGCGCGCCATCTATGAAATTTTACAACTATAGTAATAAAATTTATTTCAATCAATTCTACTCATAGTCATAAGACCTGAGAGAAATTATCCTATTCTCAATTTAAGGGATCTCCACTTCTATAACAATAATTTTGGGTTAATTTTGATGAAGTACGTGGCCGTATGCAAAGCACATTGCATACCATTATCGATACGTATATTATCTTAAATTTCATTCCCTTCCCTCTCCCTCTCCCTCTCCCTCTCTTCCTCTCTTTCTCTCACCCTCTCCCTCACCCTCTCGTTCTCTTTCTCTCCCTCTCTCATTTCCTCCCTCCTCCTCCCTCTCCCTCTCCCTCTCCCTCCCTCTTTCTCCCTCTTTCTCCCTCTCCCTCTCCCTCGCTCCCTCGCTCCCTCTCCCTCCCCCTCCCTCTTTCTCTCCCTCTCTCATTTCCTTCCCCTCCCCCTCCCTCTCCCTCTCCCTCTCCCTCTCTTTTTCTCCCTCTCCCTCTCTATCTCTCTTTCTCTCTCATTTCCTAAACAAGCAAAAAATAAAGTGATTTAAACATCCTCCAAGCAAAAGGGAGAGGGAGAGATACAATGCACTCTCCCTCTCTTTCTCTTTCTATCCCTCTCTCATTTCCTTCCCCTTCCTATCCCTCTCACTCTCTTTCTCTCTCATTTCCTCTCCTAAACAAGCAAAAAATAAAGTGATTCAAACATTAAACAAGCAAAAGGGAGAGGGAGGGAGAGAGAGAATGCACTCTCCCTCCTTCTCCCACCTTTTTTTTTCTCTCCCTCTCCTATTTCCTCCCCCTCCCTCTCCCTCTCCCTCTATTTCTCTTTCTCTTTCTTTCCCTTTCCCTCTCCCTCTCCCTCTCTTTCTCTCTTACTCTCTCGTTTCCTCTCCTAAACAAGCAAAGAAGAAAGTAATTTAAACATTAAACAAGCAAAAGGGAGAGAGAGAGAGAGAATGCACTCTCACTCTCTTTCTCTCCCTCTCCCTCTCTTTCTCTCCCTCTCTCTCCCTCTCCCTCTCCTTCTCTTTCTTTTCCTCTCCTAAATAAACAAAAGAGAACGATTTAAACCTTCAACAAGTAAAAGAAAGAGAGAGGGAGACTCACCAATGAGATATGGCGAGCGTGGGCGGCTTCTCTTTGCAACGAGGGCTCCTCCTCTCCTTCGCGAACAACGACGGTGGCGGTGGCGGTGGCGGCGGCGGCAACAAGTCTCTTCCTCCTCTTCTTTCACAAAGCCTTGGCTCTCTACCTCGCTCTCGCTCTCAAAAGGCGAAGAAAACAAAATGAAAACGGCGCTCTGGTTTCGGCCGCGCTTTTTTTCCCTGCGGCGTCGCATATAGCGACGCTAATAGCGACGCATATAGCGACGCCAATAGCGATGCCGATAAACGCCGTCGCTAATCGGCGTCGCTATTGCCCCAGTCCCTTGTAGTGGTAGCCTCCTCCGTGAGTCAGTGCCAATTGTCCGCGTCTAGCCACTCAAGCTTTGAGGCCCCACTCTTAAGTGCCTTGCGTGTGTCCAATCATCTGTGTGACATGTATGCACGCATGCACTCCATCATCTAGCATGTGGCAAACCTATCTGCTGCGGCTGGTACCAGAAACTCCTTATGCAAGGATGCTACTATGTAGTCCTTGCTCCCCTTTGGTATATTCTTCCAATGATCCAAGACGTTGTGCCGAAAAACTTGTTGGCACAACTCTCTCATACGAGCCATCACCCTCCTCCCCTCATCATTCATGATGATGGCTCCTGTCGTATCATCTACGAGGTATCCATACCCCTCTTAGGTATGCCTGATATGTGTCCTCTCCCACCTGCGACCATGCTCTTGGGCATATCCAGGAAACCCCTATACATCTGGTGTACCTACGAGGATAGTATCTCTCGGAGTACTACCCATAGGGTTGCTACCTATGGACAATTGAGCAAAAGCTAGAGTGACTGGAGTAGATGTCTCCACAGGTGTGATAAATCCTACGGGTGACGCAACTCCAGCAAATAGAATGACAAGATGGAGACACTATGTCGATACAACCACAACAACCACCTGAGCCACGAGAGCAAGGAGAAGCACCTATATCTCGAGCTGACCGCAGGCTCACTACTTCCTCCTAATCTTTCCTAGCTTACTGGTACCTAGCGAGCCACATCTCCATGGAGGCATGATGCAACATACAAAATCGATTCACTTTCTCCTCCATTGGAGCATCCATTCTTTTTTCTATCCCATTTCCAACCACCACATCTTCTGTTAGTCTATCATCATCCTTCAGCGAGACGACCATAGCATATTGTTGTCTGAATCCACCATTCGTAGCCATTGTGAAATATGCACTAATGCCTCAGACACCAATCAACCTTTAGCCATGCTACCTTCTAGCTGAGCTCATTGTTGCACAAAGTCTTTCAGGATTTTCATGAAGTTCTCCAAGAAGAACATTCACGCGTATGAACAGGTCCAACGATCTTCACTTTATACAAGATGCACAAGAAGGTGAATTTGTATCATGAGCATATTGGTAGGTAGGTATTTCTCAAAGAGACAGACTGTCTCCACTACTCCCCACCTTGCGGATTTAATTGAGGACATCTTAATCTCCTCATGTGAGATCTATTGCACTAAAGTTCACAATCTGTAAATCACTCCGCGTATTTCTGGAGTAAGGCATCTTGCAATCGCGATCAATAGTATAAACTGCCATAAACAAGGAAGCATTATGAACAACTACACTCCAAATAGCAAAATACGCGGGCCACTTACAATCCATTCGTAGTACAAACCTGACATATCTTATGCCAATCATGGGATTTTAACCCTGCTAATTGGTCGTCTTTAGAAAACGCGGACCTGAGAGAATGCATCATACTTGTCGGAGTGCTGATAGACGACTATTTGCTTCACAATGCGCTCTTCTTTAGTGGACAAAAGCCAAGGAGCGCGAGGTAGCTATAAGTGACCATCAACACTCGACTACGGCCAAAGCGCCTCCATCTTGCCTACCTCCTTCAAATCCATTCGTGCCCCTATAATGTCTCTCTTTCTTGTGATGTGGTCCCATAGTAAGCTACACACGTTCTTGAAAATATGCATGGGATCCAACAAGTGGTTTGATCTGTAAGTGGGTCCAATATGGCAACTCGTAGAAAACTGAGAACCGTCGCATTCCACTTGGATGTGACTCTGTGTGGACCATTTTCATCTCGTACTAGCTTTGGGCATTTATACGTGATGAAGATTGTCCAAGAAAACCTTGAGTTCATGACCCTGTGTAAGAAAGTGGCATGTCCTTGATATACCATCTTCTTCATGGTTCGTGACCTTCGGGAGTCTAACTGTGGCCCACACAATGGACATGCATGATAACCTAAGGTAACCAGACGTGTCTCAACACCTCTATCCAGTGAATACAAACTTGAACGAGATAAAATATAGATATTACCAACGAGAACGGAAGCCTATTTACCTGAGCACTCTCCGAATCCCGGAAAGTCATGCATCGTCCACATGAGAATGACTCGAATATTGGCGGACTGTTGACCATCGCGCTTCCTCATATGTTGCACAGTGACCCCCTCCTCCCACAAAATCTTAAGCTCATCAACTAATGGACGAAGATACACGTCCATATTTCTGAGTAGTGGTCGGGGATGAGCAAACTAAGGATGAGATGTCCTTTCTTTATAGAAAGCCATGGCGGGATATTGTAGTTGACAAGGACTATACGCGACACACTATAAGAGTTGAACGTAGACCAAATGGGTTCACGCCATCCATAGCAAGACCGAGCCGAAGATTCCTTGGCTCTTGGGCAAAGCCTGGGAAGGTAGATTCAATGTGGCTCCATGTGCATGAATTCGTTGATATTAGTTGAACTCCATCTGTGGATCTATTCTATGCATGCCACGTTGTCAAGCTTGCCATGCCAAATGCACGAAACATGTGGTTTATACAGGGATAAGCCAAAAGTGTCTAAGAACTTTTTGAGGGATGGTTTTTCCTTGCAAGTCCTATCGATACCTATGAGCATTGCACTTTGGACATGTCTCCATAGTCTCGTATTCTCCTCAAAGTAGTATACAATCGTTGATACATGCATGGATGTTGTTGTAGTCCAAGCCAAGCTTTCGTAAAACATATTGCGCATCATCACAAGACTTGGGCATGGTATTTGCAAGTGGTAATATATGATACTTCAATAACTTGAAAAAAAATCATAAAACACCTTGAAAAAGCACAAATATTTTTATGAGAGTGTCGAAAAGAAATCAACGAAGCGTACATACAAGGTACTTGAACAACTCGATCACACTCGTATCGCTCCACCCGTATTTTGCTTGCACACTTAGGAGTGCAAGCAATGTTTTTAGGTGAGACACTCGACACCCATCATATAATGGTATGGATACTTTCTCTCTAAGTGGATCAGATGTCTCGATATCCATGGGCATCAATGCATAGATCATTACCTCCATCTCAGGCTCCAAGATTGTAGGAAAGTCTGGAAGGCTACCTGTCTCCTCTGGTATTGACAATATAGATTGGATAGTACCTTCCAAGTGGTGGATTGGCTCAAGCACTCCATCCATCGCATGCCCACAAACTCTTCTAACTAGTCGAAAATGGTGCACTCCTCCTTGGGACAAGACATCACCTCCTTGGATAGAAAATTTGCCAACCACACCCAATGTTTTTATATATGATATTCAATTAGCTTACGAATACAATGCATGATTGATATACGCTTTTCTTACCGTTTGATCAAAATTTGAGATCACCTGATCAATGATCTCTGATTGAAACTTGCCGAAGCGTCATACGTGTTCTATAGACAATCGAAGTTTTTGTCTAATTGCCATCTTACATTGAGAGCAAGGACATGGGACATGCTGGACTTGTGGTATTGTACCAGACCTCATCAGACCTCGCCACCACTACTACTACTACTACTACTACTACTACTACTACTACTACTACTACTACTACTACTACTACTACTACTACTGCTGCTGCTGCTACTACTGCTACTGCTGCTGCTACTGCTACTGCTACTGCTAATACTACTGCTACTCCTACTGCTGCTGCTACTCCTACTACTCCTACTCCTACAGCTACTACTACTACTCGTATTGCTACTACTACTACTACTACTACTACTACTAACAAGACAAGAAGAAAAAACTACTTACTGCTACTGCTAATACTACTGCTACTCCTATTGCTGCTGCTGCTGCTGCTACTCCTACTACTCCTACTCCTACAGCTGCTGCTACTACTACTACTACTACTACTACTACTACTACGAGGGCTATGACCACAACTATGACTACGACTACTACAACAACAACAAACAAGAAAAGAAGAAATTAAACAACAACTACCACAACAACAACAAACAAGAAAAGAAATTAAACAACGACTACCAAAATAACAATAAACAAGAAAAGAAGAAATTAAACAACAACTACTACTACTATCACTACCACTACTACTACTACTACTACTACCACTACCACTACAACAACAAACAAGAAAATAAGAAATTAAACAACAATTACCACTACCACTACCACTACCACAACAATAACAAACAAGAAAAAAAGAAAAGAGGAAATAAAACAACCACAAGGAACTTTCAATCGATCCCCATATAGGAAAAAAAGAGAATTTTCCATGGAATTCCCTAGTTGAAAATACATATAAGTGGGGAAAGTAAAAACTAGGGAAAATGGGACATTTCCTAGTGAGAATAAGTAGGGAATCACATAAGACCTTTTCTATGTAGGAAATATTTCATACATAGGACAATACAGAATTTTCTATGTAGGAAATAATTCCTATATAAGAAATATTCCATATATAGAAACAAAATCCTAAATGTGATTCCCTAGGTACTCTCACTAGGAAATCTCTCATTTTTCCTATTTTTTACATTCCCTACTTATATGTACTTTCAACTAGGGAATTCCGTGGGAATTCTCTTTTTTCCTTATCAATTTATCTACTTTGCCCTTACTCTTAGACATGCTAATATCAAACAAGAAATTACACAATAAATTTTTAACTAGAAATTTATATAGAGAATGTCATCATTTCTAAGTAAGGAACAATAACATACATCTAATGATCAAAATAGATTAAACAAATTAAGACATCAACATCTACTTCTAGCAACCAAAAGAAAAATGAAAATACTTTTAAAGGAGCATAGAACTAAAAACTAATTAAGCAACATGTGTGTCTTGAATGTTTTATCCCTTAAATCTCCAATATGTTCCAAAGTAATAAATGTTTGAGTAATCCCTCAAATCTCCAATATGTTGAAAAGCAATAAATTCTTAACTCAAAGTAGAAGTTATGCTAAAACTTCCACATAATCTAGACTAAGCACATTGCTATTTTTGTTTAATAAAACTTTGCCATTTCCTAGTAGCCAATAAACAATCTCCTTAATCATATCATCACTTGTTGGCTTCTTTGTATCCTTAATCAAGACTCGAAAGCTAGCTTCAATATTTTTGAGATTCATGTATGTACTCTTTAAAGAAAAGTACATATCATGAATTGTAGGCACACCAAGATACTTCAAAAGTATGGTTTCCATGTTCTCTTTTGTCATATTAACCTGCTTTGAATAATAAAAAGAGAATAAGTAACTTATTATACTATGTATAGATAATTCAATGACGCGAATTATAATATGAAAAGCCATAAATTTAACTACACACACACACACACACACACACACACACACACACACACACACACACATATATATATATATATATATATATATATATATATATAAACTATAAATCTACCCTTTAAGCATAATTTAAAATGTTAATCTCAAAGTTACAAATTCAACTACATGACTACAATTATATATATCTAACTAAAATATAAATTAACAATAAAGTTACCCTTTGAGTATCATTTGAAATGTTAATCTCAATGCCTTGGTCTGGGAGATCTTTAAATTCCTAATTCAAATAAAATAAAAAGATTAGATTATGCTTTTCATGTATGACATAAACAAAAATATAAACATTTACATCTAACACCTTTGGTTCTTTTTCGTTGATACTGGTACCTCGTTTCATGCTCCTTTGTTGCAAAATATCCTTCATCTTCTCAGTTGGCTAGTCAACACAAACATATATCAAATACCTTCCTCTTTCTTTGACTTTTTTGAGATGTTTCATTAATGTCATCATCTGGATTAGCCTACATTCAAAACTAAAATTAGTAATCACATTAAAAATATTTATATAGAAAAAAAAGTTACATACCTTATCATTGCTTGAACTATGGATACTTTGTTCCAGAGTTTCTTGACGTTTAGTTGAGTACATTATTTTGTCTAAATCATGTGACAATAACTTTGAAAAGCTGGCACAATTTTCCATATCAAGTGTCTCATCTTCATTTTCAACATCCTACATTTTAAGCATGTAAAGGATAAGATACTGTTAAGAACATGCATCATATGGTTAATCTTTAATTTAATATAAAGCAAAGAACCTCATCGGATGTATAACATTGAAATTCTTCAAAGCTCTTTTCTTCCTCCACAAACATATTCATCTATGGGAAATGAAAGTTAATGTATAAGTATCTGTATAAGAGAGATTCTCAAAGAAAGTTATTAGATATGAGCTCAAAAGCATTACCTGCAATGATAAATCGATTTGCTTGTATTGTTGTCCTTCAAAGGAGCTACTTTCTTTAAGAGGCTACATCAACAAAATAAGATCATGTGTATACATCAAATGTCTCCAAAATATATGGAATCAAGTACAAAAATGATAAACATATAAGATTATAAGATACCTTTTTCAAACCTTGTTCATTCGCAATATCATCCATGCTAGGAATGTATACATCAAGTTGATTAGAATCAATAGTAGCAACACATGGTTCACTCTGCCATCAATAGACACCCCTAAATGAGTATGGGAGAAAAAGAGCCAATCCTACACTTATGATATCAAACTTATAAATCATATCATCTTACCATTGATGATGTTATGTCATTTGATACATTTTGAAGCTTATCTATATCATCCACTCCAAGAGATGTGGATAATTCTCTCTATATGTCATAAGATTAATAGTTCAATAACTAAGAATCTACACCTCAAATATTAGGAAAGCCAATTAAAAAAAGTAACAATCAACTTACCTTCTTTAAAAAATCTTTTTTCTTCAAATACTTTCTTTCATCTTGCTTTGTACCCTTCCACCAGTCATATATGTCATTCTCTCTCCATGTGTACTCACATCCAGTAAACTTCAATGGTAAAATCTCATGGTAATTCTCTGATATAATTTGTATGATATACTTTTTATCCGCATTTTTAGAACGTCGATCATCTGGGTTTAAGGATTCAAACCACCTACATACTGGATGATAATTTTCGAGCATGATAGTGTGTTGACTTTTAAAGTATTCAGCCAATAGCTTTTTTCCATAAAGTCTACCCTCTTCTCTAAATTTCAACATGGGTGGCCGATAGATATCATCATATGATGGTATGCGTATCACTCCTATTGATACTCAAGTGATCAAATATCATTACTTAGTATAACCATTTCAAAAAATGACTCATTATCAACATAAGAAAGCTGATAATACCTGATTCTTGGCTTGAAGAAGTGTTAAGGCAAGCAATCTCAATGTCTTCCTTTCTTACATTGTCTCTTGTGTCATCTTTAGTAACTTGTTTACCTATATATACATAGAGTTAACCAAAGCTCACGATAATACAAGGTTATGAAAATTTTCAATAACACAAAAGAAAGCAATTAGATATTGTGTATCAATTTGGGTCACCAAATTTGTACAAGTTTTTGATCCTTAAAGTTGGTACCTGCATCTTGACTTGAAGAAACATTATCGCAAGTAACCTCCTTATCTCCCGTTTTTACATTACCTCTTTTCCCACCTTTTGTTGTTATTTTATCTATGTTTATATAGATACACACAATTACTCAAAGTTTAAAGATATGAATAACTATGAACATTTTAAATTTGGCAAAGAGACTAATTAAAGCTAGTTAATCTCAAAATGAATCACCTAATAAAGCAAGATGTAATATATGTACAAATTTAAATTTTCAAAGTTTAGTAGAAATAAAGACATATACCTGTATCATGATTTGAAGAGACATTAGGGCCAATGACCTCCTTAGCTTTCATTGTTCCATTATCTCTTGTACCTGCATTTGTGATTTTGTTACCTTTATGTATACATAATAAACCAAAGTTTAGAAACATAAGAGACTTATATTTTTTTAAAAGAAGTACTATATCAAACTAAATCACTTAATTCCTTAGTACTTGGATTAGAACACATAAAATAGTAATAAAATTAGGTATAAATTTAGTTATTAGAGTTAGTTACCTTTCAGTTCTTCCACAACTGAATCCACAAGCCCAAGTAGTTTGGGATCCTCACTCATTATTTTTTTCAAAAGATCCATCATCTCTAGATTAGAAGTCCACATGGCAAACCTACATAGGCATGGTAACAATAAGCAAGTATTTGCAATGCATGTTTGAAAATGTATATCACATTAAGCAATACAAAACAAAAGACTTCAATAAACATACCGTCATAATGTTTGAAAATGTAAATTACATTAAGCAATACAAAACAAAAGACTTCAATAAACATACCATCATAACATTGTTGCCTCATGCTCATGCGAACGCCACATGGTAGGTACAATCTTTCTTTTGTTGTCAATTGCAATTGCTTTTGTTTTGAGTACTTGCCATTGCTTTTTCGTGGATACACATAGCCACCAATCCTTCCAATCTTGATCCTCTATTCTCACTTTCCAAATATTTTCTTGCAAGTGTACGTTAGTTAGCCATCCCACTTTTACTTGCTTCATTTCATAGTATGTTGCTCTTATAACTGCACATTTGAGGTCATTTGGCTCACATAAAGCATCTAGATGAGACTTCATATAGGCAACATCATTTTCCTCTAGCCAAGGAGGAATGCAACCGATGCAACCTATCTTAATCAAACGTGACCTTGGTCTCAAATCTTTTGTCTCATATGCAATGATATTGTTTCCATGTTGAAGTGGAATAAATTTGTGTAACAATGATTGTATTGGTCTAATACAATCCCATGAAAATGGAACAAAACCATTTTGCAAGACACTCATACCTGTAGTGGTATCCACAACTAGACTTTCATGGCCACTTTCAACCACAATACATTGTCTGTAGTAATAAGCTCCAAAAAATAGTTTCACTTCACCATTGCATTCAAACGAAAAAAATGATGATATGCATGCTTTCCAATGGCCAACATCTATGTCCACTCTAGAGTCTTCATCGCATCTTACCACCACTTTATCTCCCACTTTATAAACTTCTCCCTTTAGAAAAACCTTTTTATATTCTGTCATTGTTTCCACCTCTATGTTGAAGCTATGATGAACATATCTCTTTTCTTCATTAGTTGCATCTCTGCGTCTTAACTTCTTTGCTCCTATGGTTATTCCCTTTGTTAGAGCTACTCTTTTTCATGCACAATCATTAGCCTTTTCTAAAAGACTCCATATTTCTTTTGCTTTCTCCACACATGATACATGCATGAGACCTGATGCATGCCATTCTGGACATTCATCGTATCTATTAGAATCCACTAAGTATCCATCAGGTGGTAGTAAAGCTTTGTGGAGTTCTCTTGTCATCCTTTGATACGGCATAAGTCTGTCACGTTGATCTTTTGTAATATGCATAAATATCCATGTAAAGAATCTTCATCTTTAGTAGTTTGCATAAGAAATCTCATTATCTTTGTTATTTGTTTTGATATTGACATATACTGAGACCATACGCTCATAAATATAACACCAGAAATCATCATGACTACCATGTCGAATAATGTCATCCAAGAATTCTTCAAAACCTACATTTAGTAAGGCAAGAAAATATATACGATTAAAGTGAAATATAATTGCTATATAAATGAAAAAACTAAGAAAATAAAAAATATTTATACCTGCAACATGTTCCAAAGGAGCTGAGTTTGATCCTAAGAGCTCCTCAGAGCTTACTCTCCATGAACCAAGCAATTCTCTCAAAGTGTCTATATTTTCTCTAGACCAACCATTGTCGCGAGTGTAGTTGTAAAAAGCATGAGAAATTTCTATCAGAATCAATCCTAGGTCATAGAATACCTTCGGAATACCTTCAATCTCACATAGTACATAAGGCAAACACAATTGAATCCACTTTTGATTTTCCTCAGCCTTATAGCTCTCACAATACTTACTAGGATATCTTGGCCAGCGACCATAACGAATAGAGTATGGTGTTACTTTAGTGACACAATGCGTTGTCTCATCAATTTTTACTTTCATCCTGTTATCCACAGTCCTTACTAGAGCAGATATATATTTTGAGAACAAATTTAGAGCCAAAATATGCATGCAATCATATACAAGGTCCAAGGATAAATTAAAGCCATAGAATTCATATAGTCTCCACATTTCCAACAATTCATGGCATAGAGTTCTACTTCTAGTTAGTAGATGCGATTGTTCTCTAATGGAGACATAGTCAAAAGAGAGCATATCTTTTCTCGGTAGAGAACACTTGGAACACTTTTCACAACATTGTGAACAATCACGCTTTAACTTCTTCCTTCCTCCTTTTCTGGTGTTACACAAGCATTCAATTGTGTCTCTAATGTAGTTATCCTCCTTGCTTGGCTGATAAAGCAATGGTGCATGAATAGAGCTCTCACTTCCTTGGCATACCCTGTAACGTTGGGAGTTAACCATACCTAGCCGTGTGAACATGATACCAAGTTTCTCCCAACAAGTAGGAATATTTATACCATTCAAGTCTCCATCCCATGTGTTAGGCATTTGCACTAGTAGTTTGGCCAAGCTTGGCATATATATATATTGTCCATATGTGCTTGGGGGGGGATCAGAACTGACCATATCACCAAAAAGAATTTTAAGCATTTTATCTTGAAACTCAATTGAAGCTTGATGCTCATCCCAAAGTGCTTGCAATTGAATTATTCTTTGAACGATTTTGTCAAATAAAGATGGTTCAACATCATCCATCTCGAACACTTTATGTTGTGGTTCCACCTCATTATCCTCCCTTTCGTCTAAATTGCCAATCTCATCTGATGGGTCATTATGGACCTCATCTCCCATGTCATTATGCTCTAGTAGAATGTCATCTTGTGGTAGTCCTTAAGAGTCATGTAAACCAAGATTAGTAGCGAGACTCTTAAATCTTTCCTCAATTTTCATGTGTCTTGCATATGTTGAGTGAGGAACCATACGTCCACCTCCACAATATGTTCTGCATGTACACCACAAACGCCTTCGTCTAGGCAAAGAGTGAGATGATGGTTGATCCATAGGAGGGTTATCTTCACTCATAGAAACATCATTGTTAGTAGAATTTTGACCTTCTTGTTGAGCCAGAACTGATGAATATATTATCCCATTCATATCCTTGCGACTGTGTGCATAGTAAGCTTGTCTAGTAACATTCTGATAACCAAGGGTTGAATGCCTACACTTATAATTGCACTGACATCTCCTTAAATTATTCATTATGGCTTCTTAAAACATAGACATAAATAAAAAATAATCAATCTATATATTAAAGTTACATATCAAAGGTTATACATCAAACGGGAAAAAAAAGCATTACTCAAAGGGAAGTAGACTTTTATCTATGGTGGAAATAAATTATATTCAAGAACCATAAGCATAGTCAAGGAGATTTAATTAGAAAGCTGCAAAGAGTAGAAAGTGCAAGGAGATTTAATTATAGAATACCTTCGTATCAAAATCTTCCAAAGATGCATAAGACTTAGTTTAGCAAAAACATGTGTCTATTATTTCTAAGGGTAGAGCAGGGATACGATAGTGCTATATGGTTTACAAGCATATTCCTAGGGTGAAAGAAAACTGTGTTCAATTAATATTGTTATCTCAAAGTTCTATATTTATTATGGGCACATACATAAACTAGATCTTCCAGTAAAGTATAGCTAGATGTACGTTATGAAGTGGTGCAAAGGTGTCAGTTGGTTCATGTGAATTGAAGGGGAATTCAAGCTGACTCTGAGTCTACAAACATAAGTAGGCTACAGAGAGAGAGATTACGAAACCCTGCCTGGAAAGGAAGATCGGGCCGGGTTGGGCCAACAAGACCCATCACATCACTTATTATTTCCCTAGTATGGTTAAACATCTCCTCGAACAAGTGATACTTGGAGCTTACTATAATAAGCTTATGCTCGAGAAAACATAGGATAAAAAGCAAACAAGAGATAACAAAACCCAACTTGGATAGGAAGATCATGTCCCTAGGGCTAACAAGGCCCATCACAATAGTTATCATTTCCCAAGCATGGTTGGACATCTCCTCAAAACAAGCAAAGTCAGAGATTACAAAACCCTGCTAGGATAGGAAGGTCGTGTCCCTAGGGCTATAAATAAGGCCCATCACAGCAGTTATCCTTTCCCAAGCATGGTATAGATGTAGTATACATCATGGTATACATGTAGTATACCAGAAAGACTAGTGGACACAATAGGCATAAACATTCTTAGTAAAAAGGCTTGTTGCCCACATTGTTACAACAATGAATAGCCTATCAAAACTAACCCAAACAAGCTCAAAACACATCACAATATTATCAATCTCGATCGCATACCTAGTTAGGTATGCTTGGGGGCAGGCCCATCTTCACAGCCAAGGCACTTACACATCACAATATTATCAGTCTCGACTCTCCACAAGCAAGGCACTTACACATAATAATATTCTTCTTCTTGATGAAACCATCACAGTAGTAAGTCTTAAACGGACCCTCATTATAATTGCCACATTCTGAGCTACATCATCATGTCAAGCTTCTACAAGGGAGGGATTGCATATCTGGCTAGTTGCGGTTGGGGGTAACGGGACCGCAACTAGCTAGGTATGTGGTGGCTCTTAGGAACCGCTTTTCCCACATAGGAATGTCAAAACCTTTTGATGTATAATGCATAGAGAAGGAAAAACCACTCCGCCCCACAGAGCCCCTCAAGTAATCTAGAATCAGCAATCCCATTTGCTTGTCTATATGACGCCCTTTCACTCAAGAAAAACTAGTATGGGGCACCTAATCGTCAGCTCAAGCTACTCTTAAGACAGATTATGCCCTTGATGAGAGGGTTAGGAGGTAAATGGCATCTAGTTCTTGCCTAATTCATGGATATATATACAGCAAGACAGGTTCTCATAGCTCTCTATGCTCCTCTTTCTCTGACATCAAGTATTATGCATGTAAAGCCAAGAAACCCTCACTTCTGATTTACGAACATGAGTGAAACAGAGAAACTCATTCCAAAGGAATGTCTCAAATTAAAGTTGAATCTCTCCTGTAGACCCAACCCAATCCATCAATCAGTCCAAAGAAACAGTTAACTGATGGGGGTGTGTGTTTGCAGAAGCAAAGGAGATTAAAGTTGAGAGGGATCCTGGGTGTTTCCTTGTCTGCCAATGTCGCTTGTCTGCTCCTTTCCGGAGGGGGCAAAGCGTCGGCCTACTAGCCTAGTCTAGTCTCTACGTTTGTGTGTGTGAGAGATGGGCGCGCGGATGTGCAAGAGAGCGTCGCTTTTTACACACGTTCTCTCTGATACGACTCCTGTAGTCTCACTCTCGTGCGCTGATACAAGAATGAACAACTTCCCTACAGTGGTGCGGTATGCGTGCGTCTATATATATATATATGCGTGTGTTGGTGGGTGAACCCGGGGGGGGAAAGAGAGAGAGAGAGAGAGAGTCACTCGAGAGTAACCAACCTGATTAATGATCTGCTTCTTTGATGATCAATGATACCTAGTGGAGTGGCGCAGGACAGCGCTGACGGCGTCAGCGTTCGCTTCCGGGTGGAGGTGGCAGTAGCGCTTGGCGATGCGGTGGTTCCCAAGACCCAAGACGGAGCGCACCAAGGGGTGTATCTGCGCGTTCAGAACACGCGGATAGAAGTAGTGGCTCGGCTTGAAGCTCCCCAGTTCAATCGCCTCCACGGTTCGCCCCGATCGGGCAGCAGTAGCTAGCGGGCGGGGTGATGGCGGATAAGTAGTTTGTAAACGAGCTGGTGATTCTGGCGATGGCGGGCGCTGCTGCCTGGAGACGGCCTTGCCTCTGCTGGTATACGATGAGTTGGTATCAAATGGCCGAGACTTGAGGCAGCACCTCGCAAGACAGGGGAGTGATTCTCCCGACTAGGCCACGTGGCTGGCCTTTGTCCTCTGATCCTCCTCGCAGTACTACGCCAGCAATGAGCTTCGTCTTCAAGTCTAAAACCACTATATTGGCAGCTTCAACGCATCAATCTACACTCCTGCTATCGTATCAGAATGCGCGCCAAGGTTTTCCTTCTCTACACTAAGGGCATCGATCCGTTGGTGGGAATTAATTAGAGGTTAGGTAGGGAATTAATTAGAGGGTAGGTAACAATAGTGGAACTAGAATCAAACTTTGTTCCTATTTTACACACATCCACTTTTTCTCTCGGTGATGTATTTTGATTGGTGTAATTCAATTTTCTCTATCGTATCTTTGATAACTATATTGCATTAAATGTATCCTCATCACCAAATTGCATTGTACTTTAAATAATTGTAAGTTAGACAAGTTTTTAGCCCCCACAAGTCAACAAGTGTGAGTTATGAATAGACTTGGAATGGTGCTCTATCTAATCTTGGCTAGATGTGGGTGGTTACGAGATAGACTTGGAATGGTGCTTTGTTGGTTAGACATACTAGGATAGTAATCAATAATTTAGAAAAGGGACAATTGCTTCAAGCAATACAATACTTTAACTTATGTTATTGTGTATTTTTGCACTTTTCTAGGGACAAGTAATCAAAACAAGGAGTGTTGAGTTTATGCCTCTCCATTTATCCTTGTTGTTGTTGCTAGTTGGGGGGATATGGTTCACTTATTCAATTGTTATACAAGATCTATTCCTTGGGGTAAGTCCATGCAAGTTTTTGACTCATAATTATTTGTTTCTACAAATACATACATGCCCCTCCACGAGCACATCTTACCCACCCACATAGCTTCATGATCACCCACACAAATGCAATATCTATAATGATATATATGTTTCTCTTCATTCATCTCAACCTAAATTAAGCTATAAATAATGGAACGTCATCAACCAACCATGCAAACATGGGGTGTAAACATGTCCTTACCATGAATCACATGGGGTGTAAACATGTCCTTACCATGAAGCACCCAAGTGACCCGATAGATATTTGAGTGGCCCGATAAATAAGACATGTAAAGATTAGGAAGAGGACTAATCTCAAGCTTGGTCTTACTAGTCAAATCTTTAGATAGTTGGGTGCTCCCATTGGGTTGAGAGTCAACATTTTGTCTCATAAATATTTGAGTGGTGGCTAATACATAAGACATGTAAAGATTAGGAAGAGGATCAGAGCTTGGTCTTACTAGTCAAATCATAGACTCGAAGATGTTTCTTACCGCCCTAATGGTATTCAATGCTACTATCTTCCCCTTTCTATATAGACATCTTGGAAGAAGAAGAAGTTAGAGTCTCTTTTCAACTCTTACTGTTGGTGGAAGGGAGTGATTTGCAACATCGTAGGATATTCTTATCACTCCTAGGAATTGTAGTGGTGTGTGTCTTGAACCCCTATGTTACAAGGTTGTGAAACTCTTCTTTAGCCTACTCTAAAGATTGAATCAAAACCAAGGCTACTCAAGAGACATGTAATATTCAATTTCCAATTCCATATAATCCGATTTGAAAGTCTGTGTCCATTCTATCCATTTCAATGCTTATATTCTTAATATTCTTAGCATTGAAGTCCATTGAAATGTGATATCAAGCTCCCAACTAGTTACACTCACATTTTTAAGAGCTCCACACTAGTTTAAGGCAACCTATTTGCACTAGGCAATACATGTGCACCTCATATAGGTCCATTTTGCTAGTTATACATGGTTTTAGGTACACTTTAGGTGACATGATGGCTTATAAGCTGCCGTCTCACACACAGAAAATAGTGCACTATAGGAATATTCTTGTCACCGGATTGGAACCTTGCAAGTATGAAAATCTAGTGACAATTGATAAAGATAGGGACAACTAACAAAACTTGCAGTGTAAAGGTAGCTTCTTGTCACCACTAGGAGTTAAGCTTGCAAGTAAGAAAAGAGAGTGATAATTGACAATGGGTTCATTGCACCTAGATCAGCCCATTGGTGCATTGAGACCATAGAAATTAGGGTTCATCGCACCTAGATCAGCCCATTGGTGCATTGAGACCATAGAAATTAGGGTTTTCATCGTTGGCTACCAAGCATTGCCGCACAAAGAAACATGTGCCCAAAGAACCCTAAACTCAAACTCTGTACTAAGACTATTAGAGTGGGAAAGAGGTGACTCTTTGCCAACTTTGAAATTGAGGCAAGCACCATAAGACAAAAAGGAGTTTCAAGAAAAATACAAGGACATACATAGATGGACTCGTATTAAGGTTGGTCAACGCGAGACCTTGGAGGGTCTCTAGTTGCACTTGTAACCTTAAAAATCTTGTGTGTCATTTCAACTCAAGGCTAGGTCACCAAAAGTATTAAGTACACATGAATTAGGTATCAATTACACCAAGTAAGTAGTGCACACACACACACACACACACACACACACACACACACACCCCTCACCAAGAGCACTTATAGCTATAATCACTCTCCTTTAGAAAGTAAAGAAGCCTAGGACATCATCGTAACACCATTGAACATGAAAGTCCCATATTGAGACATTTTTTCCCTTATTAAGAAACTAGGTGTAGCACAATAGATCCACGTTCTCATAAGTTCTACACATTTGCTTTAAGTCCCATGTGGGATTGAGACAAGCTCTTATTTCACCTAAGGAGTCTT
The DNA here is from genome assembly GCF_053477565.2 of Lygodium microphyllum. Taxonomy (NCBI): domain Eukaryota; kingdom Viridiplantae; phylum Streptophyta; class Polypodiopsida; order Schizaeales; family Lygodiaceae; genus Lygodium; species Lygodium microphyllum. Next base: position 38,874,123 of record NC_141153.1, on the reverse strand, counting down.
AGGACTTTCCTACCTAGAGGATAGAAATCACAATTAGTTTGTGGATTCTTGTGAGTTGTCTCATGTAATAAACCTAGAGAAGTCCTCTAGTGTTCAACAAAAATTTATGTCCATGCACATCACTGCTCAATTTTCCCTCAAGAAACCTCAAACTTAGTTGTGCATGAGAATCTCAATTCTACTTCATAGACAGGTCACCCCTAATAGTAACATAATGCTTGCTTGAGAAATATTACTTTGTAATCAATCATAGGTGAGAGTAGAGAAAATATTGCACTGGGTTCAAAAAGAGTGAGAAGTGGAAGAGAATAAAATGTTGATCCCCTTGCCAATAAGGCATCATCTCACATTAGGCCCCCAAAAATGAAGTTGAGCCTCATATATATCCTACTGAATTTGGAGGATCATGTATTAATAACTCCATCTAATGTTTAGAAAAGCTACCCAAATTATTAGGTCCATCTAGCCATAGATGATTGGTCATCAGGATTGAGGTATTCTCACGTTCCTTGATGGGATTTATTTTACTTATCTAATTAGCAAAGGTACCATACTATTACAACATAAAAAAGCAGCTTCCTTTTATTATCATGTTACATAGGGTCCATTAACACAACATCTAGCACATGACAAACACTTTGGAAAACAACATTCTATTGCACAAAAGATAATATATAAAAACACCATTCCATGAAGTAGTATAAAATCCATCTCCCTACAAAGAAAACAATTGTCTAGCATAGGATATGAGCTTCCAACCCCATAAGATTGGGTTGGATGTGATTAGTGATTACACTACTTCTGTCAACAACACACAGTAGGGAACTTATTAACTTAGAGCCATGATAAGCTTCCCTCAGCATTAAAGGTATCCTATATAACAAGGTCACTTGGAATTTTGCCTTCTCAAGCACTCATGTAATCAAAAACACCTATCTCCTAAAAGATCATGGGATCCCAACCCACTAGTGAGTATTTTGGCATCTTATAGGATGCTAAGGCATATTGGGATGGAAATGCCAATGGCTTGAACTACAATGATAAAAATTTTGTCAGATTGTTCCATGAAAAACAATAATTTTAGAGAATAATTTCAAAATATATGTTATAATTAGACAAAATGATAATTTCATAAAGTTTAAAATATTCACAATAATGTTTTTTGGGGCCATAAATATAGTCGTTGGGATATGATCTTCACAAGTATATATGAATGGTCTTGCTAAAAATTCATGTGTCTATTATTTCTAAGGGTAGAGAAGGGATATGATAGTGCTCATGAATTTTCTTGAGTTGTTCCAAAATTTTTGGGAGCTTTGAATTACCTCTAAGGCTTGACTTATAGGAATAAGGGCTAGAGCGTAAATAGACTTGTCATGGATGTTACAATTGATGTTTGTTATGACCACAAGATGATACTAGCCAAATAGGTGCCTATAGGAGAAGTTGCTACACAAGATTGCACACATCATAATTTTTGAATTGCCAAATGCATAGCATGATTGAAATCCTCACGGAGAGTACATTAAGATCCTCTAGGGGTTCAGCCTCTCTTGTAGAGATTCAAACCTATGGTTTTTTACCCAACATGGAAGGTTTAAGATGTATAGGAGAGAATAGCCCAACATGCTTTCCTCCCCTCCTTGCTTTTTATAGTACTCTATTTTAATATTGGCCTTATTGAGCATGTTCTTAGCACAAAAAGCATGCCTCTCTTTTAGCTCTCTTATTTTTTCTCAAAAGATAAATTCAAGATTTTTCCAATCTTAATTTGTTCTTCTTTTCCTCTTGTGTTTTCCTTTTATTATGATGCACTTTCAATGTTCCATTGAGAATTTGCAAGTGTTTCTACATTGTTTGAATTATTTCACCTACCTTTGAGATCGGTGAGAATTTGATATACTCCCATCGATACTTTTCTATGGAATTTCTCAACTTCAAACCCTAATAAAATGAGGATATCCAATGAGGATTTCTTTGTTTTAGAGCGCTAATTCTTTGTAAAGGTAATATACTTCCACCCTTGTAACGCTATTTAGGTGTAGCCTTCTTGTTATTCAAGTCACCTCATAGGGAACCTTAAAGTAGCTTCCCATCTATCATGTTGCAAGCTTCCACATAGAGCTAGCTACAATAGTTGGCAATCACTAGAATCCTTGGTACTTATATTTTTGTGTTAAGACATGAACTTTATAAGTTTAGTGCTAGTTTGAAAGGTGATAATATTTCATCATACAACTAGCAATGTAGTTTGCTTTATTTTCTATAGCCACATGTTTTGGGCAATGCAATTTAGCTTTTTCTCAATATGGCTATGCGCTTTGCCTTGGTGGTTCTTTTTTTCCATGTGCACTTCCATGACCAATATGGTCATGCACTTGGTAATGTGCTTTCCTTTTTAATATGGCTATCTAATTTTCATGATGGGGTATATATGATTGTGTGGTTCTCTTACCATGCACTTTGAATGTTTGCTCTTGTTGCTCATTTGGACAGTAGGGAATATGATGTTAGTGTGTGGAGTTTCTATTTAATCCATTGGTGCAATATGTTTTTTTCTCACTAATATAATCATGAGCTTTGCAATAAGATGGATGTCATGGCCATGATATATGCTTGGTTAATGTGGCCATGTACTTTGCTCAACATTGTAAGTGTTATTGTTGCTAAATATTGCAATGACTCTATTGTTGGGGCCACACAGTTTGTGTTATTCATGTGTACTAAACATCTTTCTTTTAATTTTCTTTTTTGTTATTGTGATTACCTTTCAACAACTATGGTCTTGCTTTTGTGTCAATGTGAAAAGCTTAGCTGTGAGTAAATATTATACAAATGTAAATGTCTAATCAATGAATATTTATTTACTAATTATACCTAGAAAAATCATGAGATCCAAGTTAACTTGATAGAATATCTATAATTCCCTAGTTAGAGGGTTATACAATAACTTGCTAGATAATGTTGCTAGATAGGGCGTCAATTTTCTAGATACTATCTAGGAAAAGGATGTTACTAGTTAGAAGAGACTAGTGATGGCAAAATTATCTAGTTATAACTAGAAAATTCTACATTCTTCCTAGTTTGGTTAGTAATCTTCCTAGTTATAATGTGAACTTTCTATATAGTAAGTGGTTTAGAGTTTCTTGTGACCTTTGTCCTTACCTGCTCGAAACCATCATTATCAGCTTGAATTGAGAAATAGAGAATTGTGATAAACATCATCTTTATCTTATCCTCATTGTACCTTTAATTCCCTATTACATAAAAGTAGGGAATCACATCCTTATAATTCCTTATGTAGGTATTTTCAAAGTAATGTGGGGAATGCTCTATATTCCCTATTATAAGATGTAGGGAACGTAGGGACTTTCAAAGGAATGTAGGGAATGCTCTATATTCCCTATTATAAGATGTAGGGAATGCAATTTCCTAGTTATAGATGGGGAATACGTACTTGTCTACATAGGAAATATTGGGGAATTTCCTATATTTCACCAAATTGCCTATGTGGGGAACGATTGAAAGTTCCTTGTGAACAACAACAATAACAAAAACAACAACAACTACTACCACTACTACTACTACTACAAACAAGAAAATAAGAAATTAAAGAACTACTACTACTACCACCACCACTACTACTACTACTACCACTACAAACAAGAAAAGAAGAAATTAAAGAACAACTACTACTACCACTACCACTACCACTACCACTACTGACAAGAAAAGAAGAAATTAAAGAACATGATCTTACCCTCTTTTTGTTTTTTATTCATTCATTCTCCTCTCTCCCTCCCTCTCTCTCTCTTTCTCTCTTTCTCTATTATGTTTAATGTTTTCTCCCTCTCTCTCTCATTCCTTCTTTTCTTTTCTGTCTTCCTCTCCCTCTCTGATTTCCTCTCTTTCTCTCTCAATACACATGATGTTTAACAAAAACAAGCAAAAGGAAAGGAGAAAATACAAAAACAAAGCAAGCGGGAACAATGCACTCACCGCAAAGTCCCGAGGATGGATTCAGTGGCTCCTCTTTGCCCTCCATACACTTCTTCCTCTTCTTCGCAAATGGCAGTGATGGTAGTGAGAAGCTTTCCTTCTCGCTCTTTACAAGGCATTATTGTTTTGTTTAGTCCAATTTAACATGTATGATATGTTTTGCAAGCATTTGCAAATGTGGAGTGTGATATATGGATTGAGACATGCAAGATGAATGAAGTAAAGTGTCTTTATGACCCAGTGTTCTTTGTTTGTTGGCTAAGAGGAGGTCAAGAACATTGAGGCCTTGCTTAAGTTTCCTTAATGAACATGTCATACATCAGAAGGGTAAAGTTCAAGGCCAAGAGTGAGTTCCTCAAAAAATATCAAAAAGCGAAAAATAGCATGACGGGTTTGACAAGTTTTTTTAAGAAATCTTACTAAGATCTTATACATATGTAAAATGATATGATTTTGATATTCTATGTATATTAGCTTAGACGAAAAATTTGGATGTGAGCAAATCTTGAAAGATCTTGAAGATAAACTGAAGGATTATAGGTAGTTTTATGATAGACATGTAGAAGGCCTAGAGATTGAGGGATTTTTCCATTATAGTGATGTAGTGGAAGCTACCAATGCAGCTAGAACAACTTTGGAAATAAGGTTTGGCCTTACTAATGTGAGGAATTTGAGAAGTGGAAAGAAGCATATTGCCCTTTTCATTGGAATCAGCATCAATGTCTTATTGTATGGAAGGATGTTGGATTTCTTGTATATCTTTAATATATGGATGGTTTTTTTTTTCGATATAATACAAGAGAAGGAGAAAGAGGATATTGCAAGCAAATATAAAGCGGTTGAAGAGAAGGAGAAATTGTTTGAGGAGGATGTTGAGAAAGAATTAGTGCAAGGATTTGATGTGTCTTAATATTTCCCATTTACCTCATCAACAAATAGAGATATGTATTGCTAAATGATATTCAACACCTTTTTGATCTCAAAGAAGATTACTACTTGGCAATCCTTGTAGCATGGGTTTAAAATAATAATAATTTTATAGGTTGTAATCAAGAATTGCTAGCAAGTATTGATATTGAGTATAGTTATGGATCTAGGGTAAGATACTTTCGAGTTCTTTGCTCTTATTTGCTCTCCCATGTAGGATATAGTGGATCTATGGCAGGATACTTTTGAGTTCTTGGATCTTATTTGCTCTCCCATATAAGAGATTCCAATAATTTGAAGCTCCTCCTAGGCTATAGAAAATAAGAGTTACTGAAATGTAGAGGTCTCATTTAGTGGGATGAAACAAAAGATTCCTCTAGAGGACTAGTGAACTCGGGGGGGGGGGGGGGGGTCACTCATGAATATATGTGTATATAACATGAGTTCAAAATAAGGGGTTTTTAAAATACCATTTTTATACATTTTTTACATATAGAAGGGTGTCATATAAAGGGGTTACTTATAGATTGAATAGAAAAGGGTTGTGTTTATTCAAGAAAAAATCACAGATTAGGATATTTATAAATAGGCCATGAACGCACGTTATATAGAGAATGTATATATAGTGAACCCCCCAAGCTAGTGAATTGCTTGAAACTAGAGACTCTTCTACAACAAAGTTAGACTAAAAGATGTCAAGGGTTTCTTGAAACCCATATTTTTCCATCTCTTTGTCTAGTTTGTAACCATTATAAAAATCTTTGCTTTGCACAAGAGTTTACATATCCCTATTTTCTTCTTTGGGTGACAATTTGCATCGTCCTTGCCAAAGATGATGTATTACATGATGTTCTTGTATCTTTAAGTTTCAATTCGTACCAAAACTTTCTATAGAACCATTGAAAGACCTTTAATAAGATGTTTGCTTTGTTTCTTCCACCTCCATGTCTTATGTGTCTAAAGTATTTTGTTCTTGCTTGATAATGTGATTTTTCAATACGTTGGATTGACTAGATAGATAGAGATCTATATTTCTTGATAAAATATAGAGCATGGTTATATAAAATGTATTGCATAGTTAACAAATAAAGAAAGTCATTAAGAAAACCTTTTATGAGTCAGACAATAAAGAGACATACATATGCAAACTTCTTATCATATAGTGAGTGAAGTGTTGATTACCAAAAGCTTCTCTCATTGCCTTTTTAAAAAAGGTTCAATTGGTTTTTGAAGTCTTTGAGATCATCATCATTCCATTAAAATTCATCACAATAAAAGAATAATTTGTCTAATATTTCCTAAACATTGGCTTTTCTATTTCAAGCTTGTCCATTATCAGCATGGGCCTTAATTACATTATATAGGGACTTCAATGTTGATTATATCTAATAGTTGAGCCACCATTCCTAGAGTTTATCCACCTAATCAATTCGTTGATGAATCGCTTTTAACAATACTCTAGAATATGCATTTTAAGTAACATAAATTTTTTGAGAGTTATATTACTGTGCTTTACTTGAATCTTTATATTGATTTTGCTAACATCATTTTGTGTTTGTGCAAGTTACCTTTGATGATATTTCGAGAGCAGGATGAGTACCAAGTCTCCCATGAAAGCCCATGAACCTTCTAAGCCTTCACTCCACCAATAGATGGCCTTTTGGGGACACAATTGTCATCCTTAGACTTTTGAAGATTTGGTTCAATAACAACATTACCACCATGCACACCAATTGTAGATAAGACATTTTAAATCTTTGTTATAGCATCTGTTCTAGCTGATAATGGCTTCAGCTTCCATACAAATCCTATATAAAGATGAACAAGCTTTTCAAGTATCCTACAAAGCGCATGAAATATACATATATGGGCATTAACTAAAGGAATATCTAGGACTAGCTTCAACAATGGGTCCTTGTTGTGCCTAGAGAGAGCTCTATTCTAATTTCTTGAGTTCAACTCTATGGCTGGGGACATGCAATATAGGCAAGAAGATTTGGAGTTGGCTCCCTTTGATACATTATCTATACATTTGAGTGTCTCTAAGTCACCAACTATATGCCACTCAATCTTATAGTTTTGAAATTATTCAACAAATAGCTCTTGTCTTGCTTATTGTCTCTTAATAACATTCGTATTGGCACTCGATGAACAACCCAATACAATATATCAAAATCCTCTGTATCTACTTTGAATACTCCTAGTAACCAAACGTTGTGTTTCAATTGAACACTAAATGACATTGAGTGATTGCAGTCATCTAATGAAAGTGCTCTATTCATCAAGGTCATAAAGACCCTCTCTAGTTTTGTGTATTTTAGAATCTCACTTTCATTAAGTTTAACCATAAATCTAGCCACTCCTTATGTCTCTTCTAGTGACAAGTTATAGAATCTAATCACTAAATATTGTAGGGTGGGAAAGTCAAGGAATATATTATTAAATACATTAAATACAACTTCCTTTTTCTTGCCCTTGAAGCTAGCCTTGATATGAAAAGGCTCACCCAAAATCTCCATCACTTTGTTATTCACTCTTAGTGTGTGATTGTTCTAGCTAGAGATGGCCTTGAAAGTATGAAATGACATACTTATCATACTTCATATTTGATTGTAAAAGCTAAAATATTTGTATATAAGCATCTCGACGGATACCAATACTATATAGTGTCTTCTATAGTAACTCAATATCCAAATAATGATCCTTTATAAATGACTCCAAGCATTGTTTCTTTTCCTTTTTAAATTTCTTCTTCTCCAAATATCTTTTGAAACTATTGAAGGAAGAAGATGATAATAAAATTGAGATGCTTTTAAAAAATCTCACTCACTTGCATTCAGTTGTTTGAAGAAGAGACCTAAACAAAGTCAATATCATAAATCAATACAATTAATTATAAAGAAATCCATCTTTAATATTTTTAAAGTTAAAAAAATGTACATTGCAGCTTGGATTCTCTTACTACAACCACCTCCTCCTCGTTTGAGACTCAAAATTTTTAAGAGAATATTTTCAATTTCAAATGACCAAAATAGTTTGCTTTTGTTGATAAGATTTTGATTTGTTTCTCCAATGAATGAATCGTCTTGTGCTTTTCCATCATTCTTCTACCAAGTAGTTGCAAGAGTTGCATCTCGAGGCTTCTTTTCTTGTCCATTGGTAATGGCCCATAGGACCTTCTTCATTAGGATGAGTTTGATGTGGGTTTTCCCAAATGTGAAACCCGACTGCGTTGAATCAAACAGTTGGAGAGTCTTTGCCCATGCTAGAGTAGTAGAGACAATAGTAAATCAACTCCAAAATTATCAAATTTGAGTACTAGAAGAGTTGATTGAGATGTGTCAAAAGACACAAGTGCTAAGAGCACTAAAAAAGTGTCAATGGACATTATGTTTCTTCCTTGAGTCTTCCAAATTTGCAAAATCCTTCAAGTTTTTCCAAATCCAAATCTTCCCCTCCTTGATTTGATGTGGGGCCTTCAGATCTAAGTGACAGGACCTTCAGTGTGTTGGAATCAATAAGTAGATGAAGTAAAAAAGGAGCTTCAATGAAAATGAGCTATGGCAGATTAGAGTTTTTAAGACATGGATCTTATTTTTTGGTTGGGGCAGCTCATAGAGATGATAATTTGGGAAGCCCTCTTAGTGGGAGGTAGCCTAGGTATGAAGCTCTAGTTGCCCCATGATCTCTATGAGGATCGCGACCTACACGATGCACGCCATCTAGATAGTGTCTTGTTGTCCATTTTCAACACACATGCCTTGCGAGGTGTCATCATATACTAGATCTTGCTTAGCACCATACAAAGATGCTAACTCATTAAACACAACATCACGACAAAGAAATATATTTTGAGTAGTCATGACTATGAACTTGTACACCTTTTTTTCCTATGAGTATCCAAGGAAAAAACACTTCATTGCTTTGGGGTCAAGTTTCTTCCGTTTGTAATCTAGAACATGAACATAGGCAATGCTACCAAATACTTTCACATATCTAATGGCAAGCTTATAGCATACAACTACTCATAAGGTGTATCTTCAAGTAATTCTACTAGGATAATGATGAAATTAATTTCAAACTTTTTTTTCCTTCTCCCCCAGCCGATGCACGGCTGGAGGAGAGGGAGTGTGAGGGGATGGGCCAGTAGAGCTGCATCAAGAAGGGGGGGAAGAGGGCCATGCAAGGGGCCATGTGGGGGGGACGTCCCCTCTACCCCCTTGTCCTATAAATACACCCCTATAAGGAGAGGAAGAGGAGGAGGTTGAAAGAGACGTTGAAGTTGCGTGGGGTAGAGGAGCTGCGTGAGTTTGCTGTGCCGTGACCAAAGGCTACCGCAAGTCAGAGGGCACTCGCCCTGCTGATGCCATTGCTAAAACGTCACCACAGCTGCCGGCCGAATTTGCTGTCGCCATCCCACTTGACGGCCACCATCAAGGCCTTCTAAATCAATGTCTTCCATGTAGCTATTATTCCCCCCTTTTCCACGTGGCCTTGCACACACCCCCAAAAGCTTCTTAGAAGCTTCTTAGAATCTTCTAAGGGGGTTTCTCTAAGCCCCCCTTCCCATTGGATCCACCACAAACCCATTTCCTAGCTGGGTTTGAAGCCCCCTTCCCATTGAACCCTCCAAAAGCCCAATTTTTTCCCCCCAAGTCTTGTAGAGAAGAAGAGGATTTCCTTAAACCCCCTGTCCACAAGATCTTTACCCCTGGGATTTTTAAGAAAATAAGTATAAAGCTCTTCCCAGCATTCACCCACAAGCCCCTAGGCTCGCGATATAAAGTCTCCACTCCCGCAAGGTCCATCACAAGAACCCTTTTCACGAATCCTCTCTTTTTCTGAAAGGAAGAAGGCCCAAGCTCCGAATCCTAAGACCTTCAAGTCAATACTTCGGTCAAGGAGCCGTACTTCATAAGAGAATCTCCGCATATGAGGGAGACGGGTAAAGATAATAAGACTGTGAACCAAGGCAAGTAATTCGAATCCGCGAAGGCAATCTAGAAGCGGAAGTCACGATGGCCCCTAAAAAGTCACAAGGCGCACTTGCAGGAGAATCATCTCCTAATATTCATGTGGATATTTCACTAAACCCACAAGTCCAAGTTTTCTTCCTTTTTTTAAAAAAAAATTACGTAGAAGTATTGCAACTATGCATGGTTAATTCATGGAATTAGGATGCACTTATGCTTGTCAAATCCACCTAGCTAAACGTAACTGAAATAAATTGGCTAGTTGAAATTACTTAAAGTAATTCACGATACGAAGCTGGTTCTTTGCATTTTCAATGGAATGAACGAAAAAGGAACATAAGGTGTCTATGCATTTTAGTACCTTATTAGCAAGTTGCCTTTTGTGCATTGCAAAGAGACGAGTCTAGAATAACTAACGACTAGCATTACAAAGTCAAAATTATTATAGTACACCCTTGATCATGCATGGAAAGATTAAATCACATGTCACATTTTTAGACTAACCTTCTTCGTAATGATTCATTAAGTAAGTTATTATCAACCGTAGGAAAGTGCAAAGTATGGGAAAGATTCTAAGGGCTACATGAAATAGGTTAACTCTAGCTTCAACTAGCATGAATCTCATCTAACTACGAAAGGTTGCATATTGCACATTCATTATATGAATAATTTCATCCATCAAGGGTACACTTAGGGAAAGGCTGCATGGTTCATTTAAGCGTAAAAAATTAAAAGTTTAGTGGCAAGAATTGTGAATGCATGTCCTAGTAGGATCAATGGAAGTTATGCCAAAATTTAACATGCGCTTTAGTCTTAATAAGAAAAGTTAGGGTTTATGAGTCTAATCATGCATAGAGGCAATGAATCATGTGCTTTCTAGAAATTGTATCGTAATGCAACTAGTTTTTTTCCCCTTTTGATCAAGACAACATCTTTAGGAATGGCCGTCCTTGTCGTAAGACAAGTAAACTGGAATTACATAAAACACCTAAACCGCAATGGATTCACATAGGATGGTTAAATCGATACATTATACCCCAAGTGCTAACTAGGGTTTCGCACGTTAAGGACTTGACCTAGTCACACTTGTTTCCAAGTCAAAACTCTCATACCCTAAGGTCCTACCCACATTCACGGAATGTGGGGATAACTGGACGCGTTGCAAGAAACGATCTAGGGTTTCTACCCTAAGGACCACTCAAATCAAATGTTGAAACTCGGATTGAGTTGGAACCCCTAAGACCAAACGTTGCTGGCCTAGTGCAATGGGGAATTGGTTGGATATGAAGACACCCTAAACCCCGCTTCTTATCTAATCATGATTCCGTGACCAGAAGACACCGTTCGATGGGTGAAATAATCCCATGGAATAAATGCGACACTTGTGCAACAAGTTGCAACGTCGCATGATCTTGTGGTTTGATCACAAGAGAATGGCCAATTCCTCGGAATGAGATTGGCAGATTCTTGCGCAAGTTTAACTTGCAAGAGGACGAGTAGTCATCCTATTATATTACCTTCTTGGGAAAAGTTACCAAGATAAGGGAATTAGATATTTTCTTGGAAGCAAAGGACCAATCAATAATTTGGAACGACATGGTCGCCATGATTTACTGTTAGTAAAACCTAAGGTATTGGTTAAGTTGGGTTAATAGGGTATGGCCTTAACCCAAGGACAAAAGGGAGAATAGACAAATCCTTGGGGATCTTGCCAAGTTGCAATTGATCCCGGATTGAATGCTGGAATCATTCGAAGAGAAGGATTCACTCCTTAGCAGTTGGCCAAATAACGATCACTAGAAATGATTGTGCTTGTAAAAGTTTAGAGAGCACTGTTTGCTTTGTTTGCTCAAGAAACTAAAGGATGAAAAGATATCTAATGCTTTAGGTTGAAGGCTTGAAGGGAGTGGTAGCCTCAGTTACCCCTGAGTGTCTGCACCGAGAACGTGGACCGAACTTGCCGTGTGAGGTCTCTCTATTGGGCACTACTTGGAGCAGGAGGATGCTTGGGTGCCAGGGGGGTTCTGGCCGTAAATCCCTTGCCTTCCGGGCCCTGCAGAAGAGGTTGACGTGACTAGGGATTGGATTTTGAGGCCCGCATACTAGTCTACGGGCGGAATCTTGGATTAGTAGTCCCTATGGATTGCTGGATAGCCTTCAGGTGGAGCCTGCAAGCTGGACTTTATGAATGTATTCCAAAGATAAATACGATAACCTATTGAAAAGAAACTTGTTTGACACTACTTTTCTATGTCAAGTGCTAAGATTACGTGAAGGAACTGGTATCTAATGGGCTAATTAAGGAAGCTACTTGATGCATATCCAACTAAATTTTGTAGGTGATTAGACAACTAAAACAACCTGAGGAAAGTGCGGTGGATGTGGCCATGGGTCCGTCCTACGGATGGGTGGTCCCAGTTGACCGAGAACTTTTCTCAATCATAATGGATAGCAAAGAGATATTCTCAAAGGAAATGAATAGCAAGGGCGTTGACCTAGAGTCTAGGCTATAATAATCTCGGTTTATGATGTTTTAGGGGAACGGAATGGGACTATGCCTTATGGCAGAGAGGTCGAGCCGTGCATCCCTCTCATTTTCCATTCGCCTTGAACCAAGTGCAGCGTAAATCCACTTCAACCCTGGAGTTTCTACGTAAAGTAGTTCACTTGAGGTTCGATGCTAGTTGCCATTTAGAAAATGACCATTAGGGAAAACCCTGATTCAAGTAGGTCTTAAGTGGAAACAGCCAGAATACTTCTACTAACGTGGCAGACGCGGAAAGTCCTAGATCACAAAACCCGTAACATTCCATGGGAGTGCCGGGCAGAGCTTTCTAGACCTCCTTTCCGATGGACTACTAAGACGTGTCCTGAAGGGAACAAGTGGACACGTTATTGGTATCAGAGCGAACCAACGAAGGATTTGCTTTTTTAGAAATATTAATAAGAAGATGTAAAGCAAATGTTGTTGCTCAGAACATTTCCTTACTTTCGATGCTGTCTTGCAGAATTATGAAGTATGGAATAGGTTCTTAGTGTTCCGAGTCATGTTTATGACCGTGATGCACTCCTCAGATTATCGACAAAGGATCGATATGATGAACATCCTAGACCGTATTTATAATCCATCGCCTTTGTACGTGAAATGGAGATGGACGGGTGACTCAGGAATCTACTACATAGCTGCCCATCGGTTTGTGTACCTTCGAACCAACCTAAAGAGGATCAAGTGGTTGGAGGACCTGAAGATCGTGAAGCTATTCATTTTTGTGAAGGCTCATGTAAACTCAACTTTACATATCGAAGGTTGGCGGGTTGAGCTGAACTCATATGTATACGAGGAAGTGATCTACGTAATCCCCGCCGACAGGATCAAGGTGCTGGGATGCTACGAGAAGAATAGATACCAAAGGAAAGGATACCCTAACCTTCTGATGACAAACCGATTCTTGAAGATCCATGACCCGAAACCATACTATTATCCAGTTCCCGTGGCTAAATGTAACACAACATTATTCTCCCCGAACTAATGTAACAGTTGCTTTACCATCCCAAGAAATATTGTACTCTGAAAGAGCTAGGCCCATATAAATGGAATAAGACTTTTTTTTATCAATGTATGTCTTGTCTATGAGAATTGATAAAAAATTAAGTGGCTAGGGTTCTTAGTTGATAGCTGAGTTGGGTGTGAAATATAAATCATAACGAGAAGTAAGTTATAACGATAAGAATCCTCTATCCAGGCACAACCCCAGGTACAGATTTCCTGTTCGCCCCCTACATCAAGTACGACCGTGATCCAAGAGAAGAAGTTTCTTCTCAAGTGGATCAAGCCGCCAGAATTTGACGGGAAAGTTAGGACTGTCCAAGTAGATACTGAGATTTGGATAGAGTCCATGGAAGATTATTTTGAAGCAGCCGGTACTATACCCGCCAACCAGGCTGTGCTCACCAAGCTGAAGCTCACCGGCGAAACCAGGCTTTGGTGGAAGCAATGGTGCAGAGATCAAGGGATCTCCAAAGGATCCATTACTTGGGAAAAGATTAAGAAAGCTGTGCAAGGAAGATACTTATCACTTGCGTATCGCACGCAGAAAATGAATGAATTCTACGAATTGAAATAACTGGGTCTCACTCGTGACGCATACTACTCAAAATTCGTCTCACTTTTGAAGTATGAGCCACAGATGGACGTGACACAGCAGGTGTCGAAATTTTGTGCTGGTTTAAACCTACCAGTGAATACCCGCCTCGAATCTGTGCACCCAACAGATCTATAAGACGCACTCATTCGAGCTGCGCCCATAATTCAGGAGGTGCAGGCTAGGCCAAGAAGTAACAAAACTTGGTCTTATAATGACTAGAACAGAGGAGCATATAGGCCCCAAGCGAAGAGAGTTCAAGGTCAAAACTGGGGACAAAGAAAGGAAGCAAGGACCAATAATGTCAACAAATTTATCCCTACCCAAAGCAAGGGCCGAAATCTCCGTTGTTTCCACTGCAACGAGCTCGGTCATTTCAAGAGGCAATGTCCTAAGCTTGGCGGAGGACATCGTCAAGCACCTTTCCAAGGAACTGGCCGTGGCCAAGGAGCCACCGCCCGAGGCAGAGGAAGAACTGCCTGTGTTGCCAACAGGTAATTGTGTGAAGAAAAAGACCTGACCATGAAAGCAGAGGTTGAAATGGAAACAATCCATACTGCCCTTCACAAGAAAGGTCCAAATCACTAGTTTTTGGTGATTTAGACACCATCTGACTATCAAGGTAAAGGTTTCAAAACCTTGATTGATTGTGGCAGTACACATTCCTTTATCTCACCAGCTTGTGCAAGAAGATTAGGAATAGCCACAGTAGAAGCATCTACCTTGCTTGTGAAATTAGCAAATGGTCATGAGGTCACTTGTACCAAGAAAACTGCTAAGGTGGAATTCTTTATGGGAGGAAAGATGACTTTGGTCAAATTCAGGGTCATGAACCTAGGTATCCATGAGTGTTTACTCGGAATGGATTGGCTTAAACCTAAGGATGCCCACATTCATTGTGGAAAGGGCTAAGGTTCCTTTCGAAACTCTGAAGGGGAACTGGTCACAACTCAAGGTGGGACAGGAAAGTTGAAAATTCAATTGGCCAAATCATCTCGGATTATAAAGGGAATTAGAAAGGGACTACTTGTCTACTTGATTAAGCTCAATAAGCTAGATCGGAAGCAGAAGTCTAGTGAAGAACCTTCATGGCTAAAGGAGTACGCAGACGTATTTCCTAAAGAGTTGACAGAACTCCCGCCTCAAAGAGAACTGGATCATGAGATCAAGCTAGTGCCAAGAGTTGTGCCAATTGCAAAGAGACATTATAGGATGTCCATTCCGGAAGCAATTGAGCTGAAGGACCAACTTAAGCAATTGCTAGATCAAGGCTACATCCGTCCTAGCAGTTCACCATGGAGTGCTGTTCCAGAAAAAGAAAGATGGAACGCGTCGACTATGTATTGATTAGAGAGGGTTGAATCAATCAACTGTTAGGAACAAGTACCCTATTTCTAGAATAGATGAGCTTCTTAATCGTCTTCAGGGTGTGAAGATCTCTCCAAGATTGATCTCAAGTCTGGTTAATATCAGATAAGGATCAAGGAAGAAGATATCCCAAAGATGGCCTTCAACACAAGATATGGACACTTTGAGTTCCTAGTTATGTCGTTCGGGCTCACGAATGCCCCTGCCACCTTCAACAGGTTAATGCAGGATATCTTTAGGCCATATCTTGATAACTTTGTACTCGTCTTCTTCGATGATACCCTAGTCTATTCCAAACAAGAAGAAGATCATGAACCCCAGCTTTGCATTGTCCTTGAGACAATGAGGGCACACAAGCTGTATGCTAAGATGAAGAAGTGTGCGTTCTTAAAGTGTTAGATTGAATATCTGGGATTCATTGTATCAGCGGAAGGAATCTCAGTGGATCCGTCAGAGATGTTCTAGAATGGCCAATACCAACAACTATCAAAGAAATATGCAGTTTTCTGGGATTGATAGGATGGTATAGGGTCTTCATCAAAAACTATGCTTTGATTGCAGCACCTCTGACGGATTTACTGAAGAAGCAAACATCCATTGCATGGTCAACTACCGAACAATCTAGCTTTGATAGATTAAAGAAAAGTTTGGTATCAGCACCTATACTGAAACTTTCGAACCTCAGTAAGGAGTTCGAAGTAGTCACTGATGCTAGCATGCTTCCCTTAGGATGCGTGCTCATGCAAGAAGGTCATCCTATAGCATAATCTTCAAGGAAACTGAAGAGCCATGAGAAGAATTATGCTACCCATGATCTAGAACTGCTAGTTGTCATCCATGCCCTAAAGCTTTGGAGACACTACCTGTTGGATAACAAGTTTACTCTAGTGACGGATCATAAAAGTCTTAAGTGGATCTTTACCCAGAACGAGCTCAACATGAGGCAACGTTGGTGGATTGAAGTGATGGAGGAGTATGATTTTGAAATCAAATACCGACATGGAAATGAGAATGTAGTTGCCAATGTACTCACTCACAAGGCATTCCTAAATTCTCTAATCTTGCAAAATCCATCAACAACTAGATCTCTAGCCACAAAGGTATCCATGCCAAACAACCCAATACTTGAGCTAACTAGAGAAGAAGCATGCCATGATCAAGCCTATCAAAAGATGCTAAGGGAGATCCTTATCAAGGACCAGGACCAAACGCTACATGTTAAGTATTATGAATTCTCTATTAGTAGTAGACTTGTCTACTATCGAACGAGATTATGTATACTGGCAAGCCAGTCACTTAAGCAGAAGATACTATGGGAAACTCATGATTCCCCTTTCTCAGGACATCATGGCTATGCCAAGACTCTCAATGCAGTTAGGAAGAGCTACTATTGGGAGAGGCTTAAAGATGACGTCCTCAAATATGTAACTGAGTGTTTATCTTGTCAACGTATCAAAGCTGAACATGTCAAAATGCCAGGGAAGTTGCAACCACTTGACATTCCCCAAATGAAATGGGAATTCATCAGTATGGACTTTGTTGTTGGCCTACCCCAAGTTCAAGGAGGATACAACTCCATCATGGTTGTGGTTGACATGCTTACTAAGGTTGCACACCTTATTCCAGTTAAGACAAACTATAAAGTCTCAGACATTGCAAGGTTGTTTATCAAGGAGATATTCAAGCTACATGGGTTACCCAGAAGAATCATTAGTGATCGTGATTCTCTCTTCACATCACACTTCTGGAGAGCTATCTTTGAAGCCATTGGGACTCAACTCTGTTTTAGTACAGCCTACCATCCCCAAACTGATAGCCAAATGGAGTGAGTCAATCAAGTCATCGAGGATATGCTACGGGCACTTTGCTGCCGTGAACCAAAAAGGTGGATTCAATACTTGCCCTTGGTTGAGTTTGCCTACAATGCTTCTTACCAACAAACCATTCAAATGACCCCTTTCCAAGCATTGTATGGGCATGACTGTCGAAGTCCCCTAAACTTCTCAGATCCAACCTTGAGGGTTGAAGCTTCAAGGCAGATGCTAGAAGAGATGGATGACCAAATAAAGTCAATTAGACAAGACATCCAAGCAGCCAAGGATAGAAAGAAGGCATATGCAGATTTGACGTGTTAAGATAGAACCTTCGAGAAAGGAGACATGGTCTTCATTCGCGTATGGCCAATGAAGAGTTGCCTATCCTTAGGAGATTGCAAGAAGCTAAGTCCAAGGTATTGTGGACCATACAAGATCCTCAAGTTCCTAGGACCCAATGCTTATAGAGACTGCAACTCCCTGAGAACCTAAAGGTTCATAATGTATTCCATATCAGCCTACTGAAGAAGTATGTACCTAATCCTAGCCATGTACTTGATGACCAACAAGTTGTAATGCCTAGCCAAGGAGTCCTTGAGCTACGGCCTGACAGGATCTTAGATGTTAGGGAGAGACAATTGAGATCCAGAACCTTGAGAGAACGCCTCATCCAGTGGAAAGATTATCCCGAGGAGGACCCCACTTGGATGGATGAGAGCACTCTCAACCAACAATATCCCCAGTTCATCTTGAGATGAGGACATCTCGATTCCTCCAAGGGTGAGAGAATGTAATATTCCCTTTTGAATAAAAATATTACTAGACTAACCTCTCGCACACCATAAATTCGTGCAAAGATTATCAGCAGTGCGGGCAGTGGATCTATAACCATATGTGAGAAATGGAGTACTCTGCATTGGTAAACCGTGACCGAGGTTCAAAACCGCATCATCTGCGGGAAAACATCCTCTTGGGAGGAGGTTAAGAGGATAATGATGAAATTAATTTCAATTTATTTTTTTCCTTCTCCTCTTGTTGCTGATGCACCGCTGGAGGAGAGGGAGTGTGAGGGGATGGGCCAGTATAGCTGCATGAGGAAGGGGGGACAGAAGGCCATGCAAGGGGCCACGTGGGAGGGAGGTCCTCTCTCCCCCCTTGTCCTATAAATACACCCGTCTAAGGGGAGAAAGAGGAAGAGGTTGAAAGAGACGTCAAAGCTGCGTGGGGTAGAGGAGCTGCGTGAGTGTGTTGTGCCGTGACCAAAGGCTGCTGCGAGTCGGAGGGCACTGGCCCGTTGCTGCCATTGCTGAAATGTGGCCAGTTGGCCAGCCGAATTTGATACCGCCATCCCACCTAACGGCCGCCATCAAGGCCTTCTCAATCAGCGTCTTCCACGTAGCTATTATTTCTTCCCCCCTTTTCGACATGGCCTTGCACACACCCCCAGAAGCTTCTTAGAAGCTTTTAAGGGGGTTTCTCTAAGCCCCCCTTCCCATTGGATCCACCACAAGCCCATTTCCTAGCCGGGTTTAAATTCCCCCTTCCCATTGAACCCTCCAAAATCCCAAATTTTTCCTCCCGGGTCTTGTAGAGAAGAAGAGGATTTCCTTAAACCCCTTGTCCACAAGATCTTTACCCCTAGGATTTTTAGGAAAATAAGTAAAAAGCTCTTCCCACCATTCACCCACAAGATCCTAGGCTCGGGATATAAAGTCTCCACTCCCGCAAGGTCCATCACAAGAACCCTTTTCACGAATCCTCTCTTTTTACGAAAGGAAGAAGGCCCAAGCTCCAAATCCTAAGACCTTCAAGTCGGTACTTCGGTCAAGGAGCCGTACTTCAAAAGAGAATCTTCGCGTACGAGGGAGATGGGCAAAGATCATAAGACTATGAACCAAGGCAAGTAATTCGAATCCACGAAGGCAATCTACAAGCCAAAGTCACGATGGCCCCTAAAAAGTCACAAGGTGCACCTGCAGGAGGATCATCTCCCACTATTCATGTGGATATTTCACCGAACCCACAAGTCCAGGTTTTCTTCCTTTTTTTAAAAAAAATTATGTAGAAGTATTGCAACTATGCATGGTTAATTCATGGAATTAGGATGCACTTATGCTTGTCAAATCCACCTAGATAAATGTGAGTGAAATAAATTGGCTAGTTGAAATTACTTAAAGTAATTCACGATACGAAGTTGGTCGTTTGCATTTTCAATGGAATGAACGAAAAAGGAACATAAGGTGTCTATGCATTTTAGTACCTTATTAGCAAGTTGCCTTTTGTGCATTCCAAAGAGATAGATGAGTCTAGAATAACTAACGACTAGCATTACAAAGTCAAAATTATTATAGTAGACCCTTGATTATGCATGGAAAGATTAAATTGCATGTCGCAATTTTAGACTAACCTTCTTCGTAATGATTCATTTAGTAAGTCGTTATCAACCGTAGGAAAGTGCAAAGCATGGGAAAGATTCTAAGGGCTGCATGAAATAGGTTAACTCTAGCTTCAACTAGCATGAATCTCATCTAACTACGAAATGTTGCATATTGCACATTCATCATACGAATAATTTCATCCATCAAGGGTACACTTAGGGAAAGGCTACATGGTTCATTTAAGCGTAAAATCTTAAAAGTTTAGTGGCAGGAATCTTGAATGCATGTCCTAGTAGGATCAATGGAAGTTATGCCAAAATTTAACATGCGTCTTGGTCTTAACACGAAAAGTTAGGGTTTGTGAATCTAATCATACGTAGAGGCAATGAATCGTGTGCTTTCTAGAAATTGTATCGTAATGCAACTAGTTTTTTTCCCCTTTTGATCAAGACAACATCTTTAGGAATGCCCGTCCTTGTCGTAAGACAAGTAAAATGGAATTACCTAAAACACCTTAATCGCAAAGGATTCGCATAGGATGGTTAAATCGATACATTATACCCCAAGTGCTAACTAGGGTTTACGATCTAGGGTTTCTATCCTAAGGACCACTCAAATCAAATGTTGAAAATCGATTTGAGTTGGAACCCCTAGGACCAAACGTTGTCGGCCTAGTGCAATGGGGAATGGGTTGGATATGAAGACACCCTAAACCCTGCTTCTTATCTAATCATGATTCCGTGACCAAAAGACGTCGTTCGATGGGTGAAATAATCCCATGGAATAGATGCGACACTTGTGCAACAAGTTGCAATGTCGCATGATCTTGTGGTTTGATCACAAGAGAATGGCCAATTCCTCGGAATGAGATTGGTAGATTCTTGCACAAGCTTAACTTGCAAGAGGATGAGTAGTCATCCTGTTATATCACCTTCTTGGGAAAAGTTACCAAGATAAGGGAATTAGATATTTGCTTGGAAGCAAAGGACTAATCAATAATTTGGAACGACATGGTCACCACGATTTACTATTAATAAAACCTAAGGTATTGGTTAAGTTAGGTTAATAGGGTGCGGCCTTAACCCAAGGACAAAAGGGAGAATAAACAAACCCTTGGGGATCTTGCCAAGTCACAATTGATCTCGGATCGAATGCTGGAAGCATTCGGAGAGAAGGATTCACTCCTAAGCAGTTGGCCAAATAACGACCACTGGAAATGATTGTGCTTGTAACAGTTTAGAGAGCACTGTTTGCTTTTTTTACTCAAGGAACTAAAGGATGAAAAGATATTTAATGCTTCAGGTTGAAGCCCTGAAGGGAGAGGCAGCCTCAGCCACCCTTGATTGTCTGCCTGACCCTAACCATGGGGGTTTTTAGTCGCGCAGGGAACGTGGACCGAACCTACCGCGTGAGGTCTCTCTGTCGAGCACTACTTGGAGCAGGAGGATGCTTGGATGCTAGGGGGGCTCGGGCAACAAATCCCTTGGGTGCCAGGGGGGGCTCTGGCCATAAATACCTTGCCTTCCGGGCCATGCACAAGAGGCCGACGTGCCTTGAGATTGGATATCGAGGCCCGCATACTAGTCTATGGGTGGAATCTTGGATTAGTAGTCCCTATGGATTGCTAGATAGCCTTCGGGTGGATTTTGGATAAGCCTGCGGGCTGGACTTTATGAATGTATTCCAAAGATAAATATGATAACTTGTTGAAAATGAACTTTTTTGACACTACTTTTCTATGTCAAGTGCTAAGATTACGTGAAGGAACTGGTGTCTGATAGGCTAATTAAGGAAGCTGCTTGATGCATGTCCAACTAAATGTGGTAGGTAATTAGACAACTAAAACAACCTGAGAAAAGTGTGGTGGATATGGCCATGGGTCTGTCCTACGGATGGGTGGTCCCAGTTGGCCGGGAACTTTTCGCAATCATAATGGACAACAAGGAGATATTCTCAAAGGAAATGAATAGCAAGGGCGTTGACTTAGAGTCTAGGCTATAATAATCTCGGTTTATGATGTTTTAGCGAAACTGAATGGGACTATGCCTTATGCAGAGAGGTCGAGCCGTGCATCCCTCTCGTTTCCCATTCTCCTTGAATGAAGTGCAGCGTGAATCCGCTTCGGCCCTGGCATTTTTGCGTAAAGTAGTTCGCTCGGGGTTCGACGCTAGTTGCCATTTAGGAAATGACCATTAGGGAAAACCCTGATTGAGGTCGGTCCTAAGTGGGAATGGCCAGAATACTTCCGCTATGTTACAGACATGGAAAGTCCTAGATCACAAAACCCGTAATATTCCATGGGAGTGCCAAGTGGAGCTTTCTAGACCTCCTTTTCGATGGACTGCTAAGACGTGTCCTGAAGGGAACAGGTGGACACATTACAATGGGTTGCTAACAAGATGATGCATTGTGCTTCAACTTGACACATCCAATTCTAGGTTGATAATCATTCTACATGAAGCTAAAGTTAAGATCCAAAATGTTATCATCTATCTATTAAATAAGTATCCATGGTTTTATTCAAGATAAATCTTTGAATATATTGTAGTCGTTCGGCAAAGAAGACATTCTTGCCTATTTAATCTCGTATAGCATTCTATGTGGGGTGCTCTAGTAAAGACAAATGGCTGAGTTTGGTAGGCATTAAATTCTAATCCTAGGTTTAATGAATTCTCCTCATCTTTTAGAGGGAACTCCTTGTATATTGCTCATGACATTATTTTGGTGGTTTATTATCTGATCCCTTTTGGAAAGGTTTAGCTTTTTAATAGATTTTATTTAAATAAATTAGAGATCTTATAGATTCTTCTCAATTTCAATTTCTTATTAGCATGACTTCTCTATAGTGTTAATAATTGAATTGCTTTACTTTATGTTTAACTTACATAACATTATCTTAGATCAACCCTCTTCTCCTTAGTTAATATGCTTACTCTCTTAGTAAATGCAGAAAAAAATAATGTCCCCCTAAAAGCCTCGTACAAATACATGAGTGAGATAACTATAAGCAAAGTCCATGCATTAATTAAGGATGAATAATGCACTACTTAACTCTTATAACCCTTGAATTAACCATCCAAAGGGTATCCCAACTTATCCTTTCTAGTCCAAACTTCACATTTCCAATATTACATACCAAAACCCCTCACATCTCATTAATTCACCCTTCAATTTGAACTAAAATCATTAATATTCAAACTCCAATACTTAATCACTTACATTAGAGATAGAATATGATATAAAACTATTATCCCAATCTTTATTTTCACAAATATTATAATTTAACTCTTAATATCTAATCATTTTTATTTTTGTCTAAACCCCTATTTAACCACTATGTAACCACTAAACTACCTTCAACTAGGACCCAAACCTTATGAAATTTCATTAGTATATTTGACACAATAAATAACATATATTCTATTTTCAAGATTTTGAGTAAAACCTTCTCCATTTTTACTTATTAAATACTACAACTTCTTGATAGAAAATTCAAAATATTTTTAATCATTACTTTAATGTAAAAATTCAAATCCTTTAAGATAGAGTATCCCCATAATCATTATAACTTTCTATAATATTTCATCCCTAAAATTTATCATGATTCTTTAATATTCATTAATTATGCTCTAAAATACCAAAGAGTATAATTTGGACCTTTAGAAATTGATATCTCCATATTCGTAATTCCAATATGACAAAAATATCTTCGAGAAATCCCTGTGAACATGTTTTAAATTTTTTTAAATATCTCATTGTTAATATTTACTAATACTCTTAATTATACATTATTACC
Organism: Lygodium microphyllum; assembly: GCF_053477565.2. Classification (NCBI taxonomy): domain Eukaryota; kingdom Viridiplantae; phylum Streptophyta; class Polypodiopsida; order Schizaeales; family Lygodiaceae; genus Lygodium; species Lygodium microphyllum. Next base: position 38,850,726 of record NC_141153.1, on the reverse strand, counting down.
ATTAAAAATTACCATTTTTAGCACTAAAATATCCAAATATCTAGATATACATAAAACTTCATTTCCAGGCTCATCTCAATGTAATCTAGGTTTATTTTAATGTTTTTTCCATCATAACTCATATATTTCTTAATTGTTACTAATTAACACCTAAAAATACAGTTTTTAGTCTATTTCTTATCATGTTCTTTTCATTTAGACACTTAGAGTCAAATCAATCAATCTCATTGTAATCCTTGCAATTTTAGAAATTAGTTTTTAGAGATCGCAGTAAATACATGTTTGATTGTTGTAGGTCTTTCTCTCTTTCCCCATAAGACAATTATCAAGCTCTTGAATGCACCATAAGGAGATGCTTAAGTTTGTTATTAGGAGTGTCAATAACACCCTTTTCAAAAAATCTAGTGACTATTATCTCAAGGACATTTACATCTAACTTAAAACTCTATTTTTTATTTTTTTGTTGTGTTGTTTTTTTGGGTGGATAGAATACTACATTTGAGCTATTAATATGTGAGCTATTCAAATTTGTACATTTTGAGATACATATAGAGGAAAATGCTTTATGGAAACCATTATTCTCAGGAGGCAAATATATATTCAATAAGAAGAAAGTAGGTTAGCTAAGATAGAGAGAAAGCTATAATTATTTATGGTCCAATTAGAGACAAAGAGTATCAATGGCCTATTTGAATAGACACAAGAGCAAAGGCTTGTTGTAAAAAGACATCACATTTTATTCATAAGTATTCTCTATTGAGCTTGAGCACATAAGCTTTACATTTTCTCTTAAATCTCCTAACATGTTCTCTTCCTATGCAGCACAATGTTATGAAGGCATGGAAAACTCTTTGTTATAAGGGACCATTTTCAATATGTGACACCCAAGGCATAGAGAAATCAAGTCCTAACTTATACCATTTTCCTTTATAGCCAACAAATGTGGTAACATGCTAATATAAGCTTATGGAAAAATAAAGCAACATAAAAGAAGATCCAAATGCAGCTCAATATATGATCTTTCTCATTAGTATGATGAGATTGTATACAATACATGTGATTTTAATCACATTACTTTGTAGGGAATTCAACCAAAGACTTGTTTTCCTCTAGGTTTTCTTTTTCTTTATTGTAAGAGTATATTTAATTTTCTATTATGAGATATTTTTGTGTCTTATAGCCTTCAAATGGGATTCTTGAAATGATTAACAAGGTATAAGTACTATACTCAATAACTTTTGAAGCTTGGATCATACCCAAACATTCTAGTTATGGTATAATCTTAATAAATATAGCCTTGCATCTAGCTGCAAAAGAGTGGGAAAGCCCAAAAATTTAAAGTAGTATGAAGAGTGGCATGATGGAGTCATTTGAGTTTTAGCTTGATATATATCTAGAATGTTTATATTTGACCTTTGCATGTAGGGGGCAAGATATAGAATCCATCTCATTAAGTGAGTAAATTAGTAGCTATTTGGATGCTTTTTTTGCATTCTTCTTGAATCAAATTTATTGCTTTAATATTTATTATACCAAGTGTCTTTGACTTTTCCTTCTACTCCTCAATATGCATAATAACTTCTCAACATCCATGTTTTCTTATTCAACATATTCAATCTTGTTATTTGCTTCTAGTATGCGAAGTTTGTTTGCGTTAGCTAGCTCTTCTGGTAGGCCAAGAAGCACAAAAACCCAAAACAAAATTCAAACAAATCACACTTCTACGTATAAAATGAATAGTCCAATAATTCTCTACAATCTTGAGGAAACTTCTATAGCCATTTCTTCACAATTCTCCTTTTAACCTTTCCCTAAATGGTTAGTGGATACATTCTAAGACTCTTTAACCACTTTTCAAAATCTCCACCATTGATCTATCTCTAAGATAAGGTCCATTAAGACTTTTTTATCAACTCCTATCTCCTCTCTAGTGTTTGGATCTTCTAGGGATTCTATCTAAGAAAATGTTTTGGTCATTTTTTGTTCCTCATCTACGACATCCCTTTATATTGAAATTTTAAAAAACACATCTATGGATAAGGTAAATCAACAAAAGCTAAAACAAACCTAGATCACCATACAATATGCTATGAGGCAATCTAACAAATTGCCTCACAACATATCATAGAGGGATGGAGTACAAAGTTGAATAAGTCTAGATTTGAGATCTTTAAAGACTTAGCACTAAATAAAATGTAATTTGAATGTGTTATATAGTAAAAAATAACACAAAATCGTAAGTAGAAAACGTGAGAAATTACACAATACTAATGCTAGTTCCCTCCATCGAACAAATCGCTATCTTAATTTAATAAGAAATGGCAATTAAAATGGAACTTCTTACAATTTAAGAATATTAGCCTCCTAACATCCATACTAAGGATCCACTCTTCTCTAGTTAATACTACTCACAATAGTATGGGTAGGTAAAATAATGTTAGTCTTCTAACATTCATGCTAATGATCCATTGTTCTCTAGTTAGTACTTCTCAAAATAGTAGGCTAGGTGAAAGAAAATGCAATATACTCAAGTATCTATTTTTCTTGTAGGCTAGCTTCCAATTTGAGAAGTCTAATTGAGTTAGTAGGCTCTTCTTGGTAGTCTAAGAAGCCTAAAAATGCAATGTATAATTCATATGCTTCCATTTATGAAATATATAGTCCAATGTCACCTTGTAATATTTAAGAAGCTTACATAGACTTTTCTTCACAATCCTCCTTTAGAGAATCATCCTTTCCTAAAATGGATACTAGAGTAGAGGTCTTGGATTGTATAATAACTTTTCAAATCTCATCCATTTCCTTAAAGCTCATAAATTCCCAATGAAAGTTTAACATGTCTAATAAGATTATATAATGTGTGTTGGAGATTGCATTGAAGATTTTTATGTCATTATCAAAGAAACAAGTTTGTACATCTTTATAAAAAAGTCAAAATAACTTCTTACTTGGGGATTCCTCTCCATTAACAATTTTTTCTCCAACATGACTGTTGCTTATGCCAAGGTCCTTTGAGATGTAGAGACTTTTGCAGCAATCTCTATTTTTTCTCTAATTTCTAAGCTTTTTAGGAGCTCTGTATAGCCAAATAGTATGGTTTCACTACAACATATAGACCTAGTGCCAAGATTCAAAGTAATTGAGTTAGTCATGGAAAAAAGATCCCCCCATCATTGTTATTAGTATTGCCAGAAAACTATGGCTATATTCATTGCTACATATTGACAGAAATATAGTCACAAATATTGGAGCAAATAGCAATTGTTGCATTACATTTTTGACACTAATAGGAACTGTTGCAGGTAAATTTTTGACCAAAATAGCAATGGCTCTAGAGACCCCAAAAAAAAGGGTGACAAAGCATGCAACCCTACAACCCTTCTAGCTACATGGATTGAATATTGTTCCATAAATCATTTACCAACCTAACATACAACTAATATCCAAAAATTATACATCATAATTTACCAAAAATTAGAAACCCATTTATTAAATGTACAAACAAGTAGAATGGTAGCATCTCATTCCATAGTACTACATTGAATGATAGTGAAGATGAATAACAATAGGGTCAATTCTCTATAAAAGTTGTAGAATTTGAGGTGGAAACAACAAAGGAAAAATATGCATAAAGACAACTAGATACAATAAGTTAAAAAAGTTTTTTATGGAGAATATGTAAAAAAGAGAGAGGATTTCTCCATGATTCCACCCTCCCAACTACAATTGGTCATCATCCGATGGCTCACCCCAATGCAATGGATCATCTAATGGAGTCTACAATATAAAATACCATATTAGGGAATTTGGGAATCTCCCAAGTTCCACATTCACTAAGGAGTAAATATTCAACCAAGTGGTTGAATCTTAACCCCAAATTTGAGAGTGGGACTTGGGGGGATTATTTATATAGAATCTAAGGAAAATTTCACCTTCAAGTAAGGGGATAAGATTTGACCATGTGTCTAGATATTAGTCATAGTAGGAATTTCTAAACTTTATGAAAATTCTCAAATTCATGAATATATGGCTATAATCAAAGATCAATCTAAAGTAGAAATGTACAACAGGAACTAGAAATTGAAAAAGTTAAACATGCATGACTTATTGGACTACCGTGCGCATATAGCTTATCAATAAGTGTAGTTAGACCATGTCTTTCTATGTATCTTATCTCTAAGCCTATAAGATCATGATTCGTAATGGAGTGTTGCAGCAAAAAATAAAAGTAGTATGATTAGAATTAGATTACTACTATGAGAGACACATAAAATAAGAAAGTGAACTTAACTAATAGAGATCTTACAAAGTCCTCCAAGTAGGTCTTGTGGCTATCACTCCCAAGGTGGTGTACAACTCCTACCTCCAATTGTATCCTCACCACCTCTCATTGCTATGGCCATCACCTTGAAGAGTTCATGGCATCGTATTGAAGCCTCCTCTAATTCTTGTTAAGATTTCCTATAACACTCTTTACTTCATTTTGTGCATCCAACTATTTGTGGGATATGTTAGTGCACATCAATTCTATTATCCATCTTGTGGGCACATGATCAACTACTATAAGTATTGGAGACTCCTCTTAAAAGGATACTATTACTATCAGCCATTGTAGATATTGGAAACTCATGAAAGGATGCTATTATGTAGTCCTTACTACCCTCTAGTACATTCTTTTAGTGATCCAATATATGGTGTGCAAAACCCATTGGTAGAACTCTTGTATACGTACAATCAATCTCTTCCCCTCATCATTCATGTATATAGCACCAATTCTCTACCCCACAAGTACTTGTAATCTCAAGGGTGGTTTGAACATATATTCTCTTCCACCTATAACCATGCACATGAGGGTAACTAGGACAGCCCTGTACATTGAGTGTATCCATAGGAGTGGTACTCTTGGAGTAGCACCCATTGGATTGGTGCCTAGAGATAGCTGAGCATACCCTTATATCATACGGTTTGAAGTGCCTATAAGTGTAGCTATGTTGATGGGTGATGGCTCCGTGTCTAGTCGATTGCGAAGGGAGGTCGACACTACACTGATGTCCCTATCTTGGTCAATGCAAATATTATTAGAGATCATCTATGTAACATCTCTTCAAAGGGTATTAGTAAATACCCTTTGTTTACATGCTAGAAGGCTATAAAATTACCCCCTTTACTTTACCAAACTTACAATTCTTTCTCAAATTATTATTAAAAAATCTCTTTTGTTACTATAATCTTGTAAATTTTACCAATAAAATACACTTTATTTTGAACTCATGTGGTATCTTACTTATTTTTAAGGTGCATTGCTTAGGGCCTCTACAACAAGCATTAGGACTACCCTCTCACTCCAATGAGAGCAAGAAGTATGAATACGCCACATGATTAGAGTATTTGTATCTATTCAACACCCGTCTTAGAAACACCCCTAGAATGAGGAGAGGAAGCCCATGATTCCTCAAAGTATCCACCATATCCACCACCTCCAACATTAGTCAAGTGAGATGTACTTGAGTCACCTCCCTCTATGACCAATCTAGAGCATTGACTCCCATTACTAGGGATCGACGTGTCAAAGCACTCTAGGGAAAAATGCTTAGACATCAATTGAGAAAAGTTTGCATCTACTATGTTCTTGAACCATGCCATCTAATTTGAGAAATATGCATAAAAATCAGCTACAACTCCTTATCTATATATTGTCAGCTCACCATGCTCTCTAGACCACTTATAGGAATCTACATAACAAAACATAGATGTTAGGACATCAATACAAAGGTAAAAGTGAAGCACTGTAACATTATATATCTGTAGATCTATAAGTAGGTTAAAAACAGGTAATAAAGTATCAATAGCAAATAGTTATTGACTCTAACAACAAGTGATATAAATATGATTGATTCTACGACTCCATAAGAAGCTCTTTGCATACATCAAAAGGTCTATTAAGATTTCTCCACAAAAGAAAGAGTCTATTTTACTCTCAAAGAATTCTTATATGCTTGTCTTCTCCACTGGATTGCTTGTGCTTGTCTCCTCCACATTTCATAAGTACTCTTTATTCTCCACTTCCTATAACAAGAGCTCCCATACCTGCACACTCTCCATGTCCACACTAGGGACATTTCTTTCATCATAGACTCGAGTTGTTTGAGGTGTTTGCTACACAACATGCCACCAATGAGGTTTTTGCGGATTCTTGATGAGTAGTCTACCTTATAAAACATGTAAGATACTAGATCAGTTTAAAGGAAAGAGTATTTTACTAGTAAAATTTATAGGATTATGTTTATAAAAGGGTTATTTTAACTATAGTTTGAAAAAAAACCATAAAATTAGTAAAGTAAAAGATATTATTTTATGGCCTTATAGAATGTAAAGAAAGGGTATTTCTTAATATCCTTTGAGTGCACATTATAGAGATGATTTTTTATAGGTGTACCCCCCGATATGGATTAGAGCAAAAGACTATCTATTTGAAATCAATTAAAAACTTATTGCAAAATAATAGGAATTTTTTGCCTTCCTTTTACTGAATTAAAATTTAAAAAAGACCATGCATTTGCTAAGGACTTGGTAAGATACATGTATCTCGCAAAATTTTCATCATTTTCTCAAAATCTACATCTAAGAATTAAGATACCTCTTATTGAGTGATTGCTCATACTCCTTCCAATACCACTTTAAACCACTATACATCAAATATAATCATGGAGAAGCTACTATAATCTACTCAAACCAAACATTGAAACTTGCCAAAGTACTCAATCTTGTCCACTACAATATTTGGATCTATGGTCTAGAGTCGACTTTATTGCTCAAACATTGCCATGACACCACAATCTATCATCGATCATAATTTAGCAAAGTGCTTTGCTAAAAAATGTCATCCATATGACCATGCTACATTGGAGACTTTGTATAGTATATTGAAACTTTTGGGTTAGTTTTCAATTATAGTTGGTAGATACAATAATGAAGAAACCATATGTTTACCTTAATTGGGCTACATTCCCTAGAGAACTCCCACTCGTGTCTAGTGACTTCCTCCCCTTTGTGTGGAGGTCTTATGAGTGTATCATGCAACCACCTCGCAAACATGGAGCCCTTGAGGTGTGCAACATACCATTGACATGTACTATGTAGAAACTTTGATTGCATTGCCTCTCATTGCCTTCTGGTGACCTCATACTTATTCAACCACTCTTCCATGGATGCATGGTGCAATAAACAAAAATGATTCTTCTCCTCCATGCTCCCTTCATCTACTTGTCTGTCCTATTTTCAATTAATACATCTTGTGTTAGTGTGCCATCATTCTTCAGTATCCATAGCGTCTTATTATGCGTATCCACTATCTATATCCAATCAAAAATATGTACAAATGCTTCTGATACTAGACAATATTTAGTCATACTACCCTTTGGATGAGCCCACTGTTGCACAAATTTATTCAAGGTTTTCATGAACTGCTTCAGAATAACATTCATCAAGTATGGATAGGTATTTGCACTCCATCTACAAGATGTATAACGAGGTCAGTCTATATCGTGAGTATGCTTATGGGTAAATACATATCAAAGAGACAAACTATCTTCACCACTCCTAGCCTTGTGGATTCGATTGAGGATATACTTATCTCCTTCTGCAAGATCCATTTCATTAAGTTAGACAACTTATAGATCTCCAAACATATCTCTAGAGTAAGACAACTCGAGATCATGATTGATAGTATAAATTTCCATAAATATAACATATTTCATATTAACAAAACAAAGTAAAATAAAAAATAAAAAAGGATCACTTAATTAAGCTAGCAACTATCATGGCTAGTACAATCATGGTATATCTTATGCCAATATTGGGATTTAAATCCTATTAGTTGGCCATCTTTAAAAATGTGGATTTGAAAAAACACATTATACTCATTAATGTGTGGATAGACCTAATGATTTTCTTTACTATGCACTTCTCTTTAGTGTATAGGACCCAAGGGGCACGAGGTAGTTGCACATGACCATCATAGCTTATGTGTAGCCCATATGCCTCCATATTACCTATCTCTTTTAAGCCCACCCTTACCCCCATGGTTTCTCCCTTTCATATGATTTGGTCCCATAACAAGCTACCAAGATACTTAAAAATGTGCATTGGATTCAAAAGGTGATTTATTTGTAATGAGTCCAATATGATAACTCGTAGAAAATTGAGAACCATCGCATTTCACTCGAAGCGACTTTGTAAACTATCTTGCACTCATACCAACTTTGGGCATTCATCCTTCTAGGAGGTCATCCAATGATTCCTTCTCTTAAATCATGGCTCTTTGGCAAGAATGGTATGTGCCCTTAATAAACTGTATTTTTCATTGTCCACAACTTTCAAGATTCTTAATAGCTTTGGTCCAATTCAATGGATATTCATGGTATCTCAAGGTGATCATGCTTACCACAACATATGTATCTAGTCAATACGAATATGAAAGTGCAACATTCGAGAAAGTGATAAGAATGAAGGCTCATTTACCTGAGCACTCTTTGAGACCCAGAAAGTCATGTATGGTCCACATAAGAATGGGTTTTATATTAGCAAATCATCGTCTCCCAAGATGCTCGGTTATCTCTTCCACAACAATCCCCTCCTATGACAACATCCTAAGCTCATGAACTTATGGATAAAGATAGACATCCATATTCTTGACTAAGATAAGTATCTCGTGCCCTTTATTGGTACAAATCATGGTAGAATATTATGGTTAACAAGGACCATTGGCCATACATAGTAAGAGATTGAGTGGAATCTGAATGGATTCATGCCATCCATGATAAGACCAACTCAAAGATTCCTTACCTCTCATGAAAAGCTAGGAAAAATGGAATCAATGTGATGCCATACTTTCAAGTGTGTTGTTGGTATACACAAGATACCATCCATGCATATATTTTGCACATGCCATGTTGCTAAGCTCACCATGCCTGATGTGTGAAACATTTGATGCACATGTGATATGAGTGAAAAGTGTCTAAGAACCCTTTGGGAGACCATTTGACCTTGTAGATCTTGTGAATACCTATAAGCACTACACTTCCAATATACTTCCATAGACTTATTTCTCCTCAAAAGAGCACGTAATCATTGATAGATACATACATGCTATTGTAATCCATACCTAGGTTTCGTAACACTTGTGGAGCATTATCACAAACTCGCACATCATGTTTTCAAATGAAAATATGTGACATCTTAGTAAGTTGAAAAATATCAAATATATTAAATAAATTAGAAAAATATTTAATATAATTTTAAAAAGAGTATACTATGTATCTAAACAATTTGGTCATACTTGCATCACTTCATACTTTGCCTATATACTTATGAGCACAAGAAGCATTGTCAAATGGGTTTTAGTCGAAAGGTTGTATCCATCAGGGATTAGAGAGAGAACTCGGGTAAGTTACTCAATGAATATGTGTGCATCACGTGGGTTCAAAATACATATAAAAGGATGTAGTATAGAGGGATTATTTACAGATTGATTAGAAAAGGGTTATGTTTTATTCAAGAAAAATTAACACCTAAGGATATTTATAAACAGGCCTTGAACGCACATGATGTAGAGGATATTTATATAGTAATTTCCGCGAGAGAGACAGAGAAGGAATTAGAGAATAGGAGATAGAAGAGAAGAAAAAGAATAGACAAGAGATACACAAGGTAAAGACAAAGCTTAATGAATTAAAGCAATATGTATTGATAGAACCTTAGAAGATAAACAAAATCCTTGTTTGGGACTACTCGGAAGCAATCTCCAAGCATTAGATCTCTTGGAGGTCCTTGGTAAACCAAAAACACGCACCAAATATTAGCTTCTTCTCTGGTGCTCATACCGCAAATCTAATGGTTTTATTGGCTCCAAAGGGGGGTAAAACTGCATGACACTTGCTCAGAATTCCCCCTGATCGCTCCTTATTCTTCCTAGTTCTCGGAGTGTTGTTTGTTGCCTATAAACTACGATCGTGCATCACATGATCTCATAAGTCCTTTATTTTTGCATCAGATATCCAAAAACTAGTTGAAAAAGTAACTTTCTTTTTGCATGTCACTCTATTTTAGAAGTTTTATATATCTTTTCACGATATTTACAAGAAATAATATCCGAAATATAAAAAATAGGCTAAACTTATCCAAAAATCTCATATTTTTAAACTAACCATGCTATGGACACTAGCACTAATGACTAAGATGACATTGACTCTCTAGATCAATAAGAAAGTTGGATGATGATGCACTCCATGTTTTTTCACATTGTGTCCACGTGGCGACACAACATCCACCCCCTCTGAACATGCACATCCTTTGGTATATGCCAGTGTTGCACCATCCAAGTCAAACACCCATAGCATCAACTTGTTACTAATCATGCACATTAGAAGGTATCCCTCTAGATCATAGATCAAAATACTTACTATCTACATAACTCTTAAACCTCACCTAGTGTCCCCTATAGGGTCATAAGACCTTGGGTGGGTATCATACACTAAAGGCTATGGAACCTCCATATATAGACTATCAATGTATCCATCAACAAATACATAGCAACATGTCTGCTCTTTTAGAGTCACAGCACATGGAAATCTTCTTATATTGATAATTGAGTACCGCATCGAGCCTCACTTGCATCCAACACATTCTCACCATCACTGAAAATAATGAAGTAGTCTATATCTTGAAGCATCTTAGAATTACCTATCAAGGCCTCTCACAAAGTATCTGAAACATTTTCTAGCTACAGAGCATTACATCCAACATCCTCTAAAGGTATATCCTCGAGCTCATGAACTCTCTCAGAAATGATAACTGTATATCCTACAAATCATGTGCATCCAACACTTTATCAATATCCCTCTACATCTCTGCATCAAGTAAACCATGAGCTTCATAAACCTCTTCAGATGCATTAAGAAAATCTATAGATGCAATGGCTGACTCTTCTACTATAAACACCATATTGGGAAATATGGGAATTTCCCATAAGTTTGGGACATGTGGTCAAATCTTTGGATTTGCATAACTTGAACACTATAATTCCAAATAAAGCATTCTATATCTCAATAGATTCCATTTTTGAAGCGCTTTCCAATGATAGGTCACATTATATGGTTTTGAGAAACTTATTGGCATGTTATCTAGGTTCCAAGTTTCTAGTATTAAAAAAATGGGAATTAGGAGATTCTCAAGCTCACTAATATTGTGTTTATAAGATCTTCCAAGGCATTTGTGGCTATCTCAATATAATATTATAAGTTATATCGCAACTATTTTCCCTCTTGCTTGCTGTCATGTTTCTCCTCCTAACCAACCTCTTCCATAACATGTTGGAGAGGTGGCTGATTTGTAGCTTTAGACTAATCCACACTTCTTCTTGTCACTCTCTTAGATGTCCCTGCATTATCTTCATCTCTCTTTTGTTTCTCTTCCACAAGTATATCTATGTTTTTCACCTTTGCTAAATGTGCATCTACCAATGATTCCCATCCAGTTATGTCATGAATGTCTTGCCCTGCATGAGACATTTCACTATCAGTAACTTTCCTCTTTTCAGCTACATGCAAAGCATGTGTCCATATTGCAGTCTTTGGACCAACAACCATCATTTGGCCAATCATTCTATCCAACTGTAGACCAAAAAGTAGAAGCATGTGCAGTCACATAAGCATTTCTTTAGACCATATTGCAGTCTTTGGACCAACCATCACTTGGCTAGGCATTCTATTCAATTGTAGACCAAAAGTAGAAGCATGTACAGTCACATAAGCATTTCTTCGGATAGCTAAGTCTTCCAACAACTTTTGCATACCTCCCTTTCCAAATTTCAAAGCAAGGGGCAATCCCATTTCTTGTGCATGGATCTTGCTATCTTTCCAAAAGATGAGCTGTCATGCCAAGGCCTCTTGATAAGCAGCACAATCCTTTCTTTCTTGCTGCAAACTATCACACCACATACACCTTTTTCCTGGTTTAGGGGCTACTATCCATCCCCTTTCCTCTTGTCCTTTTTCATCTAATTTTGTGACCTTCAACTCAAGATCCCACCTTTCTTTAACCAATTCATCTAATACATCTTCCCTAACGGTGGGAATAGCAATGGTGCAACCATAGGGTTAGCCACAAAAGTGGGTGGCTTATTGGATACATTAACTATTTTACCCATCATAGTGGGCAAGCTAGATACATGCAACATTTCTCTTCTTTTATGCTTTTTCACCAATGTAGTAAAAACTTCCTTAACATGCCTCTAATCTATTTTAAGCCTTGTCTTTGTAGTCTAATCCTCTAACAAATAATCAAGCTTCTCTTGAATCCCAGGACCTCTTGCTCGTAGAAACAATTTAATTCTTTGACTTGCAAGATCTTGTTGTTGTGCAAGATCTAACTACTTAAATTGACTTTAAAAGTCTCTTAATAACTCTGTAGTAGTCACAAGACCCTTATTGGGTTGTAGAACCGACTCTGGAAAAGTCTTGTGGGTAATCAAACTAGTGTCTTCAATGTGAAATTCTTCCTTGAGTGTCTTCTTGAAAGCTACCCAATTAGCATCCTACATGTATAATTTAGTAACTCAAGCTTTTAATTCTCCCGAATCACTCCTTCATCTTCCCAGTTTTGAGAGTGTTGTTTGCTGCATATAAGTTGTGATCACGTATCATGCGATTTCAAAAGCCCTTTTTTTGCACGAGATCTCCCAAAACTGATTGAAAAAGCAACTTGCTTTTTGCATGTTACCTTATTCTAGAAGTTTTTTACATCTTTTTAGGATATTTATAATAAATAATATTCAAAATATCAAAAGTTAGCTAAAATTGTCCAAAAATCTCATATTTTTGAACCATCCATACTATTGACATTGACACTAATGACTAATATGGCATTGACTCTCTAGATTAATAAGAAAGATGGATGATGATGCACTCGAGGGTCTTTCATAGTGTGTCTGCATAATGGCACGATAGCATCTTTAAGCAAGATACCTAACACCCATCATATAATGGTGTGTATGACTCCTTTGTCAATAGATCAAATGATTCAATATCCATAGATAGTAATGCCTTAATCATCACTTTCATCTCATGCTCGAGTATATCTGAGAAAGGTCTAGCAACTTCCCCACATTTGATCCATTGACAAAAGCACACTAGACAAAAGCACCCTATAGAGGGTTTATTAGCTTGAGTGATCATTCTATTCTATACCTATACGAACTCTTATTATTGCTTACAATGAGCTAGAATCCCCTTATGGAGATTTTTCATAGTCAAATAATAATATTATTAATTATTTCAATTCAAGTTTAGACAATCATTGCACACTTTTGTTACTACTAACTTGAAGTCCAAGGTCGCTTGATCTATGATTTTTAGTTGAAACTTGCCATAGTGTCACACATGGTCTATAGACAAATATGTTTTTAGTAAGCTGTAAGCTTATAGTAATTGTAAGGATATGGGACATGTTGATTGAGATATATCTCTTGATCTCCAACATTGAAGTCATCATCATTGGTCATTTTTGCTATAGTATGGGCAATACATTTTTTAAATGATTAGGTCACTCACCCTAAACAAAGTAATAATTAGCAAATCTAGTAGATTTTTAGTAAAAAGTGTAAAATTTAATGATATGAAAGTGTGTGTTTCTACTTTTGATTTTTTTTTTTGGACTGTAAGAAAATCAAAATCTCTAATCTAAGTCTAATTTTAGCTTATCGTTGATCCCATTGGTTGACAACCTTGTAGCTCCATACTCCCACCCTTAGAAGCTCATGGATAAGTAGTTAACTCCTCTCTCTCTCTCTCTCTCTCTCTCTCTCTCTCTCTCTCCCCTTTTCTAATTAGAAAAAAATCAATAATTTTCACTCTCCATCTCCATCTTCTTTCCCCTCTCTTGGTTTATCTCCATCTCTCTTTCTTTCTCTCCCCCTCATTCATTTCTAAATGCATAATAACCTAATTTTTTTCTCTCACTCTTTCTCTACCTCTGTCTCTCTTTGTTTCTCTATCCATCTATATCTCCTTTCACCCTCTCTTTCCCTCGGTCGCTCACAAGAACAATGCAAAAAGAAATCAAAGAAAGAAGAAAAAAATTCATAACCTCATTCTCTCTCCTCTCAATCTCCTCTCTCTTTCTCTTCCTCTCTCTCTTAAGAGCAAAGCAAATAGAAAAACAATGAAATAATAGAGGAAAAAACTTACCTCAAATCTCGGAGAAGTACTCTTTCGTAGTCATCTTCTTCATCATTTTTACAACCTTTCTCCTCCTCCTCAGCTTCTTCTCCTTTGCAATTATCTCCTCTCTCTCTCTCTCTCTCTCTCTCTCTCTCTCTCTCTCTCTCTCTCTCTCTCTCTCTCTCTCTCTCTCTCTCCCCTTGCTTCCTCTCCCTATTTCTTTCTTTCTTCATGCTCCTTTACAATGCTAAAATTGCTACAATTTGTGTGCCATGATTTTTTCATCCACAGTATCTCATTTTTGCTATTTCCATTGGTATCAACATTAGAAATGCACATCAACATTACCATAGTTGCACGTGTCTCTATATATAGTGACACTAATTCCAACAACTATAGTTATGAAAATAGTGATGCCAAAAAAAGTGTCACTATAGTTTGTGGCTATGGCCTCATTCCCTTGTAGTATTTCTCTTATATTCTCCTCTAGACCTTCATTTCTACCTTAATAGAAAAATTCATAAATGAATAGGGTTAGACTTTTCATATTGATTGCTTGGATAAAATTATAATTATTTGAGCTAGCATGATAACATTTAAGGAGTACAATAATACTAAGTGCATTGAGAAAAATATAGTTTCATGAGCCAAAATACTAGAAGAGATAAGAGAATTCTTAATGCCATTTTTTTGTGTGAGTGTTTTGATCATTATAAGACCCTACATGAGGTCAAAAGACACGCCTCAATAATTTTGAGTACAAATATGACCCCATTCTAAGTGGTGGAGTGAAAGTTATTGCCTTGTATCTCAAATTTTGGTTCATGAAACTCTTTTTCTTCATGTACTTACTTTTACTATATGTTTGAAAATGATTGTTCTAGCTCAAACAACTATATTTTTTCCCAAGTAATTGATATTAGAGTTATCTATAAGTACATCATTACTACAATTGGAAACCTCAAGGAATGCTAACCATGGTAAATCTCCACCTTAAAGTATTTCCAGTTGGTATCTTCATCTTCAAGTTCACTTTATTTGAATAATGTTATCACTTATAAGTTTTCAACCTTGCTACCTCTTTAATGTTGTTGATGAGGTTTTTGGGTCTAAAAAAATGTGGGACCCTTCAACGAGTTAGGAGGCAATTTTAAAGCATGGATTTTCCTTCCAGTGTCGTCTAGGGTTTGTCTATTTTTGGAATTTTTTAAAATTATGCTTGCATGAAATATAATTATAAAGTCTATCTTTTGTGTTTTTTAAATTAGTGCTTCTTGTTGGAGAAGGTTTAAAGCTTGCTGAAACTGAAATTGTTATACTTTTGGTATATTTGAGCATTAGGAAGACTCACCACAAAGTTGATTATGTCATAATATCCTTTCATGAGGGGTATGGTTTTTCAATAACTAAATGCTAACTAATGTTTGATGGTGAATGATTTAAATTCTTCTAGGAGCCTAAGCTTGGTTTTCCATGGAGCTCCTACTAGAGTGCTATAATACTTGATCTA